>NW_021938789.1:52831141-53507021 GCF_001715985.3 Manacus vitellinus | reverse complement strand
CCCTCCTCTCCCCGCTCCGACCGCCCCGCTCGGCCCCCGGGCGGGCTGCGGGGAGCGGAGCGCCCCTGGACAGGATTGCGGGAGGAGGCTGCAACCCCTCGCCCGCGCCGGGCCTGCGCCTTCCGTCCCGCTCATCCCCGCTGCTGCCAGGCGGGGGGAACCGGGTCCCTCCTGCCCCGCGCCGTGCCCTTGGGTCCCGGGGGTACGGGTGGGAAGGGGGAGCGACCGCGCTGCACTCGCCGGGCTGCGGTGGGGCAAATCTGCCCCGATTTCAGGCATCAACGAAAAAAAAGAAAAACAAACCACAAAAAAATCGGTGCTAACAGCGATGCTGGTTTTAAATTAATATTTCACTTGTGGCTAAAGTCTTTTGAAACTGATTGTGTTTTAAGATCAAGGCATTGAATGTCTCTTCATTTAAACATCTTTAAGGAAAAAACGAGGCGTTGTAGGGAGGAAAAACTTGGCCCTATTTTAATACCCTCAGTGAAGTCTTTAAACGTGGGAAAGGGCTGCTCGCCGGGAATTTTACCTGTGCCGAAGTCTCTGTAGGATCGGGGCCTTGGAAAAGGTGATATTTTATCAGCTGTTGTTTGCATCCGTCAAAGTTTGTGGGTAACTTGATAAATGTTAAACAGGGAAGCAGAAAGTGCTGGTGAGACCAGACTCGGAGATAACGGCACATTCAATAGCTTAATTTCACAATTAGTTTACTGTATTATTGGAAGCAAATCATATTTCACTGTGCCTACACTAGTGCTCTATTTTTAGCCATAATGTAGCTAAAAAGGAGGAACCTACTGAGATATATTATAACATTGAATGTGAACAATTCTGTTCTCTCTCTCTCTTTACTCATTTCATGTCATGCATCTGGTTTAGAATACAGCTCATTTATTAATTGAACAGAGCTACTGTGGACGGATTGGAGGCTGCAATTCCAAGGCAGAGAAAAGTTCCACACAACTCTGTGAGGAACCTGGCAAATCACAGCCACGAAAAAAGCACCTATGTACATTAGCTGCTCTATTAGCTGTTAATAACTGATGTAGACAGAACAACTATTTTTTTGTTAGTTTATAGTATCAGTGTACTTGGTTTTGGTTGCACTTTTTTTGTTTTACTCTTCCTGATTTTTTTTTTTTCCTTCAGGGCAAAGGTATAAATGAAAAAGACATCTGAAATGCTTGGAGGTAGCCTCAGTCTTTGTGTTGCATCATCTTTTTTATTATATTTTTGGGGACAAAAAGAAGAGAGAAAATAAAATTGAGGGAATATACCATTCTTCTGTCTTAATACCAGTCGTCTGATCCCCTCCATTCCCCTTGTGTTACAGACAGCGATGGCTGCTGGAAGAATAAGGCACCTTTCGTGGTACATGCAAGATGCTCACAGATTTTCCACAAATTCAGTAGAAACCTCATTTGTTTTCTGCTTGTGGTTAACAGGAGCACTTAGCTTTTTAGTGGTTGACACCATATCTATTTTTAGCAGGATTTTAACAGCTGTCACTAACAACTAAGATCTCATCTTGAACAGGGAGGAGAGTTTATCTGTTTTATTTTAAAAAAAAAATCAAACTACATAATTGTCAGATTATAAAATGCAATTTGGATCTTTATCTCTGAAGAGAAAAGGCTATCTTTTCTCATTATACCAATTCCATGGGGGAAAAAAGGATCTGTAGTGGGCTTGATAAAGTAACTAAAGGGCTTTGCAAGGTTTGGAAATAATGTTATTCAAAGGCATACAATGTATTTATAGCACATTTCTGATTCGTTTAAAAGTGGTCCTGTTTTACTGCCTTCTGCAGCTGTGTTGCGATGGGGGAAGCCGCAAAGAGTCGAGTCATAGTTTTCCAAGTAGGTCAAGAGGAGCAGCATGGACACCTCCAACAAGCAATTCTCTTCCCTCACGTTAGATTTTATGAGAGGTTAACTCATGTCAGACACATGACACTGAAAGCAGCAGACAGACAAGTGTAAGCCACTCTGTAGCAGATGTCATCTCTGTTCCTGAAGATAGTGGTAAATTTGCTATGGATAATGCATTACAAAACAAGATAACGCTGAAACTCAGCAAGTGTCAAATTTTACCTCCTCATATGCTTGGTAAAGTGAGTGAATTGGTGTTAGGGGCTGCAGGAGCAGCAATGGAGTGTAAAAGCAGCATACTGTACTATCTTACTTAGAGGTCATGTGCCCTATTTTGAGAACTGAACCAAAGCGGATGAAGTTTTGAGTTGGTTCCAACTAAGGCAGCTGGGCATTTCCCACTTCTCTCCAGCTCCAGCCCAGGAATGCAGGCAATCACATGGTCACACATATTATTCCCTTACCTGACATTATTCACCGGAGATTTAATTTTTATGCCATTTAGCTCATGTAGTTTTGATTATTTGAGATTTACGGCTTGTCAGGAGTAGTTGCATTTTGGGAAGACGCTGGAAAAACGTTGGGGATGACAGATGAGAGTTTACTTTCCCTGACTAGCAGATGTGAGTCTTCTGAGAGAGGAGTCCACAGTTTTCTCCAACTCACCAGCTAATTGTGTTAAAGCTAATTTCTCAAGCCATGATGAAAGTCTTTAGAGTTCTTTACAAGACAAACTGTAAGTAAGCATGTTTTCTGTATGGTATGCTTATGTTCTCTGAGATATAAATATTTTATTTATCTAGTCAAATGTTGAACAATTTTGTTTTTCTAATTATAGATAAATCTTTTAGCTGAGCAAGAGAACATGTTCCCTTTTAACCTGTATTCTGTATTCTTTCTTTTCTACCTTTTGTCTTTCTTTTTTTTTTTTTAATGCTCTTTAATGGCCCTGTTATAACTGTGGTTGAACCACATCTAAGTATAGTACAGTTGCATTTCTAATACACATTTGCATTAGCAACCACTTGCTTGTGTAAAGGGCCAAAACATGCATTTAAAAATACATATTTCCAATACATTTAAAAAATCACAGTTTTTATTGACTATTAGCACCGATAGTTTCATCCACTTCAAAATGAAGTCATCTCACAAAGAATTACTTGTTGTGGGTAATAGGTCTTGTAGACAATGGTAGGGCAAACAAAGCGTAAGGAATAACACATAGGCAGTACTTTGTATTTTTGTGGCTTTAATATGGCTGTATATGTTTACACTGTTTGTCATCAACTCCTCTCTTGTTTACTACTTGCACTGTTACTTGTAAGAAAATGCGATTTGTAAAAAAATTATCATTGCCACAGAATGCAGCCTTATCTTGATATTAATGAATTCAAAGCAGTGAAAGGTAGTGGCAGCTAATTGCATCTTAATATTTATCTGCTACCTGCTGGCATTTTTACAGTATCAAATGGTAACTCATGCTGTAATCTGATAAAAATTTTGTAGTAACCGTAATAGTACTGCACCTATGCCAAAAATCCAGACGCAGTGTTTAACAGCAGTAAAAATAAGAGTGCAAATAGCACCCTCCAGCACTTAATAAACATATCAAATGCAAATTGGAGAAAATTATTTAATCACTCTATAGGCTAGTTAATTTTGATGATTATTCACAGTTCTAGTAGCAATACTTTAGTGTGGAATAAGTTAATACCAAAATTGTCATGACACCAAGGTCATAAGCAGAATTCAAAACTTGCTGCATAGAGAAAATTATCTTCCTGATTGAATGAAGGTGCAGCTTTAAAGCTCCTACAGCAAAAGGAGAATTTTTATGTAATTTTCCAGATTATTCTATAATCCTAAAATTACCTGCTCTCAGATATTATGCAATGAGAGATGGTTTGGTATTAACCTGCAAGATCATGTTCATATTGAGACTTGAAAGACCTTTGTTTTCTGACTTTTTAAAAAATGTTTATTTCCAGGAGAAGAGAGATTTTGGCTGGGCTCTCCCTGAAGTGTACAGTGAAGAACCTACCAAAGAGAACATTGCTATGAAGCTGAATTAAGAGAATGCGCAAGAAAAGTGTTAATTTAACATGTGCCAAGACAGAAAAGGAAAAAAAAAATCTATTGATTTTGGTGGAAGTTGCAGTACTTAAATAGATTTATTTTGTTGATTTTTTTTGTATATTTAATGCTCACTTCCTGTGTAGGCTATGGTCCCACTCAAGGAGCTCATTCATGTGTCACCTGGGCCTAACCTGGACAGTTAATCTTATACAACATAGAGAGCTGGTCCTTGTCAGGTGCATGTTGATTTATACAGATTTGTCACAAGGAACCATAAGTTAGCATTCTGAGGAAGTGTCCTGGCTTTGAAGATAAAGGTCACACTAGAGTTTTTCTGGCCTAGACTAAATATCTGGTAATGAAAGGTCATGTATTCCATTGTTTTCCCACTGAACTCACCAATACTTGGCCCACAAGCCAGGAGTGACAGAAATTTTGGCACATTGAATGGGTTTGTCCCTAATGAACCCAAAGATATGTAAATACACAGACTGATTCATAGGTGAAAGTTGATAACCTCACCAACCCAGTTGCCTGGCTATGGTTTATTCTCTTTTGGTTTAAGTGACAATCACTCAGCTTGGTTTCCACAAACAGTGCTGTCTCTATCAGTGCTTGTACAATCCTGGCGCCTGCAGCATCCAAGTACCACACAGATGTATTTCTTCTGAGCTCTGGAAAGAAGAGAAGTATTATCACCATTTTATAGACAGGGAGTGGAGAAATAAAGAGATTGCAGGATTTATGGCAGGTCCCCTAAGAAGGCTACAAAGTGCAAAGCTCAGTACTTCCCAAATCACAGCTCACTCACTGCCTTTCATTGCGGGGCCAGATTTCCTTTTCAGCCCTTGCCTTCCCAAAATTGCTGCATGAGCATGAGTGACGTAAAGTTAAAACACATTTGGTTGTCGTCTGGGGAAGGAAAATGCACCATGGTCTGTTTGAATGTATTCATTATTGAAATGAGTTTAGAAAACCCATACTATCAGGGCTTTTATTGTATGGATTAGCAGCAGCTGCTAAAGATTGACGTTACCTTGCCTGCTCGAACCTGGTCAGAAGAGTCACTTCCATGAATGTGCAAGAATTTCTGGCACGCATTCTTGTACATGCACATTTACATTTTGGCTTCTATGCATGCTGTTCATGCACTCACCACTTTGAACTGTGCTTTTCGTGAGTAATTCTGACAACAAAATTCGCTCCTTTGTATATACAGGGAAAGCAAATGCATAAAAGACCAAATGAAAGTAATTTCATATGTTTTTTCTTTATTTATTCATTTTGCATTCCATTCTTAGCTCTGGTTAGACAGTCACAGAGTAGAAACTATGTACCCCTCTCAGGATTTCTAAAGGAAGATCAACCAGGACTCAAAGGAAATCTTGCTTGTTTAAGAGTCAAAGTTGGTTCAGGGCAAGACTGACAGAGGCTTTAGCAAACAAGAATTTCTTCTGGCGTGGTTCAGTTATGTCCTCTATGCGTGACTTAAAATTGACAACGTGAGCCTATCAGAAATCTTTCATGTTCAACAGCTGCATGGAAGACATGACTACTTATAATGTAAGAGCAGATACTGATCTTTTCAATCTGGTTCCTTTGGTTCTGTTCCAGGGAGAAGACACTGTCACTGTGATGCTGGTCCTGCAGAGGCGCTTCACTTTTCAAGTCCTAACCTTTATGCTTTTCTGTAAAAGGAATGCATAAGAACAGTGAAAGGAGACACAGGATTGTTAAGGAAGTAGGGATGCTCAGCTGAATTCACAGTATTTATATTAGTTTTATATACTTGCAACAATAGTGACTGTAACAAGATTTACACTGTCAGGAGAGAAAGAATTAGACCTTCTTTTACTGGGGATCATAAACAAATGGATAAATAAAGTAGGCAGTACACTGTGCGTGCACGTTTTTATTTCAGAGCTTATACTGAAGGGTGTCTAGTTCTGAGCAAGTGCTTCCTTGTAAACCCATTGTGGAGAGCAAATGAGTCCCAGGGACTGTCGTTCCTTGTTGATCATCAGTGGGCGTAGATGCAGTAGATGTAAAGGTCTATGACTCACTGAACTAGCTGAGGTGAAACCAGATGAGAGTAGATAATTGCACCATTATAAAAAGAATTATTACAGTTTGATTACGGAAAAAAAAAAATCTTCTAATTGTGCCGTGACTCTTGGGAAATAAAATAGGGGATGGGACCAAAAGTGAGGAGTTCATGTCAAGGAATGGCAAAATGTCCCCTTTAATCGATCCATTTTAATCAAACATGCCAAAAATATGATTTCTAGGATTGAAGGTGTAATTGGTCAAAACAACCTAAGGTACTTCCCTATGCCAGTTCTGATTAAAATAAAAAAGAAGACAAATTGACACAGGCAAGAAATTTCTGAATCCAGAGATTACTGTAATACTTCATAAAAGAGATGATGCAACCTCCTGCCTTACAAACCAAAATAGATACTGAGTTAAAAACTTCCCCATCTATCTTGATAATCTGTAAATTGAAGAGAGGGAGGGATTGCAGGTAATCCAGATTAATATGAAAAATTCTAATACTTAGGGCAATATGAAGAATGCATTTCCTTTTGATGGACAGTGAAGAGTAATTTGGTGCCACATAACCCAGAAAGCATGTATATAAAATCCGGAAAGTATTTGGGTAATTAAGAACAAAAAGGAAATGTGGTATAAATTAATGGGTATCTATGACCTTTATAGAGTACATGAAACCTGACAGGATGGTTTTCATACCAGTAATGACATTATAAGTTGACTACAATTTAGGCTGCAAAAGCAAAATTAAGAAGATAATGAACATTTGAAGCACACTAACAAAAGCCTGATGTTTTCTATTTCCATTTGTGTCTTTGTGGAGGTTTTTTAATCATGTATACTAAGGATAGCAATACTGGGGAAAATACCAGAAGTCTTTGGAAAATCTGACCAATGAAATGTGGGAGGCTTGGAGCATTCCTTCAGGAGAGGAGAGACTCTGTTTTTACAAGGCCCTGAACTGAAAGAGAGCCAGTGCCAGTGTTGATGTGGGGGGCTCAGCATTCTGGCTGGGAGAGCAAGGGGATGTCTACAGTCTCAAGTTGGCCCCTCTCCCTGTGAGCCCCTTTCACCTGCAGCAGATGGAGAGTCAATGGTGAGGCAAAGCTCTAAGTACAGTGTGGGTGAGAGTTCTGTAGTGTGTGACCCAGGACCGCTGCCCTGGGGAGACAGAGAGTTGAGAACAGTGGTGGTCAAAATAGGATGAAGGTGGAACTGGAAAAAGGGGGCAGCAGAAATGTTCTTCATTTGAAATATCGATTTGATAATTTCCCGTTAGTTCAGTCTGGGTCCGGGCCTCAGGGGTGCAGATTGGTGGGAAGAGGCTGGCAGCGGTTTTTGAGAACCACCTTAGGGATTGTAACAGAGGGGCAATCATTCACAACTCCCATCCTGAAAGTTTATTTCCATGATGGTGGGACAGGATTGGCAAAGGCATATCAGTTCTCGGGAAGGTAATGTTGTATGGTTCACGTGAAGTGAGAAAGGTGCTTCTTACAAGGTGCCTTCATAGCCAGCATTTGAGGTGAGGCTCTCCAACACTGTCCAGTGACCTTGGTGAAGAATAAAACACGACACTCCACTGTTGTTGTGGACCAGTAGAGAGAGAAGTTCAAAGAAACCTTAGTCGGAGGTGAAAGATAAGAGAGTTGATCAAAATCAGAGAACTGGCTCTCCATCATCCTCCCTTGCCTCTGCTTCCCCAGCTCCCTGCACCTCAATAACTGAAAGGGAGACTCAGACTTGCATGTTGCAAATCTTATCCAAAGCCCATCTGTAAATGACAGTTTATGCCTTCAAGTGTGTTCGGTGGTTATTCCTTGTTTGATGCAGCAGTGGCCACATAATTATATTGCTTTGGGGCTTGCTAGAACATAATATTAAATATGATTCCAGTTATTAGTGTGCATCCTTTCTATTTTTACTCGTTGGAATAAAGTTAATAATATTCTGACATAACCCTGGTTCAGGTGAATGGGTTTCTTTTTTTTCAAGGACAATGGGTTTTCTATAAGCAAAACCAGATTTTTCCCACAGCTAATGCCTATAGATGGAAATGAGCACTCTTCAAAATGTTGCTTATCACAGGAGACACATTCATAAAAGCATTGGTAAAGGTAGTCGAAGGCACAGCAGAAGTTACTGTCAGGCAACAAAGTAATCCTCACAGAGCATTACAACTTTCTTGTATCCTCACAGAGGAACAGAGATTGTGCATCGATCCATAAGGTGCCTTCTGCTTTCAGGGCAGTGGCACATCTGGAAACAGGAAGCTTCACGTTACTAGGATGATGAAAAAACAAAGGGACATTTTGAGATTGTGATGCTGAGCAGACTGATAGGGTTTCAGTTAGACTGGAAGCCTTAAAGTAAATCCCATGCTCTGGTGGAATAGGTTTTGGGGTGCATTATGAGGACAGGCAGTGACTAAATTGGTGGCTCAGAGAATTGGGGGACACTACTTCTCTGGATTTACCCCTTAATATCTTTGCACCATCTGTGTGAGCGTTCATTTCTGAGCAGCATATGGACAGTTATATTGTTGATACTCAACTTTGATTTGGGAATGATATTTTTCAGGGTCTCCCACTCAATAATGTGACTGATAAGTTCTGTCAGCTAGAGTAGTCCAGCCAAAAGCCATATCCCTAGGAAGGGGACTGCAGGAGTTTTACCTTTCCCCAAGAACCACGGGGTAAGATAGTGTCTCTGGCATGGAGTGAAGTGGTTTCACTCACCTCTTCAGTTGCCAGTGGCTCTGGGTGTTTTGTTGCTGGCTGGCAGGATTTCCTGAGCGGTGCAGGGGATTTCTGGTTAGGAAAATGTTTGCAATTTCTTTGGGAATGTCCCCTCCTGCAAGCACAGCAAGCCCAAGAGGCTGCAGCTCTTACTCTGTCTCAGTGCTTGGCAGGTTTTCTCTGTGGTTTTCTACCTTATCTTTAATAAGTGAAACAGCAGTGTGCAAATATATATGTATATTCTTTATGCACAACTGGGCTATAGCCACTCTAAAAGCAAGTAGAACAAGTTAGAGTACATACATTACAGAAATGCATATCCATTTATTTTACAGACTATGTTAACTCATGAGGAGCCATACTTTGGTCCCTCACCCGGTTTCTGGAGAAAGGTTAACTGTCTATGTACTACTTTTTTCATGCAAAGTTTGTTGTCTTTCTTGTAAGGATATTCTATTAAGAGCAAGAAGAGAAAAAAAAAAATTGGAAAGGCTGATATAATTTACAACATAGGGAGGGAAACACTTTTAAGCCAGTGAATAACTCAGATGGAATAGCTGACCTGAGACTGGGTAATGCACACTGTTTCTGAAAGAAAGCCCAAATTTCCCCAGAAGAAGCCAAAGAACGATGTAGAAATCATCTGGGGTTTCCCACAGCTCTAAGTCCTGAAGCTGAGATAGGTGAATAATGGAAATCGTTTGGTTTAGGAGATAAATAATGACTTGTTAAGAGCTTCAGATTATAAGGAAGAGGAACTTAACAAAATTCAGACTCCAAGATCATGTGGATACACATTGACTGAAAGAGATGAACCCTAATTTTTCTATCAGTTATATGGCTGATCAGTAAGAACACAACCACACACAGCTCAGCAGAAGATACACATGCAGAGGTGTCTAGGTGCTTACTTTACTGAATTAATGAAATATTTATGTAATACCATGCAGACATGCAACAAAATATGTGGAGATAAATGTGGGGACAGAAAATCTGACCCAGAATATGTATTTTACTTAATTATTTTTTTTTAACTTTGAGTTCAGTATTCCATCAGGCATGGTAGTGCTTTGGCATGTCATAGCATAGATTAGCAATAGAAAAATTAGTTATTTTGTATACTAGAATTTGGCTCTTCTGCTGATGATTTTAGCTTTTATTTTGTTGCACATCATGCTATGCTTGGTAAAGGTTTAGTGTATCTGTATAAATACAACGCTAAATGCTAATTTTTAATAACTTGAGCAATATGTTTCCTCAATGTACCCTCTTTAGAAGAAGTATTTGTTTCTTTGAAAGACAGTTTCAATAGCATGTGGCAGATTATTTTAATAAAACAAAGTGAGATCAATATCATGGAAGCAGGATTAAATATCTCTAAGAAGATGCTTGCATCCTAACCCTTTGTATGTGGTTTTATATCTTGGAGAGATAAATAAAGGAGTATCACAGAATATGATTCCCTGATTCACTTGTATTCAAGAAGGTAAAGCTTACTTGAAATATATATGATGAAGCTGGATTTTTCATAAAATAAAGTAGAAGAGATTATTCAGTGAGCGCAAGAAAGTCTTCCTGAAGGAGACAACCAAGAGGCTGCAGGTGATGTAAACAGATTATATTTCTTGGAGATTAAAGTGAGGTTTTTGACATTTGAGAGACTCTTTTAAAAAAAAATGCACTGTGCTCACTATCACCTGTGGACAGTATTGATTGCTGAGCTGTAAAAGGAATTCTTTCTGGTCAAATGATGCAGTTTTAGGAAAGGAATGACCTCTGCAGGACAAGGGGGCATACAATTATAAATCATACCAAATGTGATTAAAACTCTCCCACAAGCAAGAAAGAAAATCAAATTAAAGCAAATATTGTATTAAAGGAGTTTCAGTGGATGCCTTGGAGAGCTCTGATTTTCATGTAAATGCTCATTTAGACTGAGGTTTACTGCCTCCTCAGAATAATGGAGAAGAAAAGAAAAGCATATTTAATTGGAAAAGGAGGGAATGCCAAGGAAATAGATGAATTGCAATTCACTTTCTAGATTTTTGCCTGCAGATCTATTGGCTATGATAGCTCACTGTCTTAAATTGTACCAAGGAAAACAGTAATTGAACTTCAATCAGTATAACTTGGGAATTATTTTTTCCAACCTTTTTCACATCTTCTAGATTATTGCAGCTTTAGCTAATTTTCCTGTCAGGTCCTTTTCCATGTCCTTGTGGGAATTGCCTAGTGATTGACAGCTTTGATCTGGAAATTGTTACAGCTAAACTGCTACAATTCATATGGAGAGAACTGCCAAATAATTTGACAGATAGATGCCAAGAAATGACGTATGAGGATCTGTCAGACAAACTTTTTTAGAGTAACCATTGTTTGACTTTTGCTATGAGCCTCCTTCTGGTGGGCTACAAAGAGCTACCCTACTCTGCAGAAATGGAATGCTGAGATGGGCAATGGCTGCTGTCAGTAAATCCCAACAAAAAGATCATCAGAAATCAGGAATTAAGATTTTTTCAGTGATGGCACCAGCTCACAGGCAAATAGTTTCGTGCCTGAAAGAGTGTGAAATGGATGTAAAATGTTTCCTAAAATGAGATTCTTAATAAGAAACCCAAGAGGAAATAAGACCATTTTATCTGAGCACTGGATGAATCTAAGAGAAATCAAACATACTGTACTTCTGCATATTTTTTCTTTTTTTTTTTCCCTTTGGCATTTGCACACAAAAAAATACCACAAAAGTTACAGTACAAAGATTTAACCTAATAGTAAGAATCAACATGATTATAAATGTCATGGTAGGCTATCAGGCAACTGAGGCAACACATGTTCAAACCTAACTGAGTAAACATATTTTATTTGCTTTCAAGCTAATGCCTTGAAACTAGAGTTAACCTCCCAGTGCTAAAATCAGGGCAGGTGCAAGACCGTTTCCCTAATCTAACAAATTGAGATGTCGACTGTGCAGCCTAAACTATTTCGTTCTTAAACCTTTTGTTCCATTTGTCTGTGTACGTGGAGATTTAACACAGCGGGGTATTGAAAAATCTCATCAGGTTCAACAGACTAAACCTTAAAAAGAGCTTTCATCATTAAACGTTTTCATACTCTATAATGTGCAAGGTAACGTGACTGTATTTCAGGGAGGTTTTAAGTAGGAGAAAGTGTCCTGATGCCTAAAGATGGCAATGTGCTAATTAAAATACACAGCAGAAAATTTAAGGGAGTAACTTTCAGGAGGGAGGGAAGGAAGGATGTCACCTCTTGCAGAAAGACGTGACGCTTCAGCCACTGAGCCCAATCACTGGGAAGGAGGAATGCATAAACAGGAAGAGGCAGTAAAGAAGAAGTCATTTAATTGTGGGCTAAAGAAGAAAAACACCTCCCAGGAGATTTATTCTGGATGGCTAAATAGCTTATGGGAGCAGGGAAGATGTCATTGAGAGCTCTCTGGGTTTTGCCTTTGCTGGAGAAAGTTAGAGTCACAAGTCAGACCGAGCAGTGAGATGATGTAGCAGTAGGGAAAACTAAGCATATTCGTCAACATTTTAATACTATTTCCTGCCATTTTTTTCTTCTCATAACTTTTTAAATTATCTTTCCATCTTGAAAAATTCCTTCTTCTAAACCAGCCCACAACAGATTTTTCTAGGGTGCCCAACTGAAAGTGGAGGCGTGCTAGAAAGTCTGGAGCACAGGGAGCCTCAGCTGAGTGTTGCACTGTGGGAACTGGTTCCTATTCCAGCTCTGCCAAAGAGTCCCATTAGGATGTTACGTAGTTGCTTGTACCTATTTTTTCACAGGTTATCCTTAATTTAGTCTTTTACAGACATTTGGCTGTGGCTTCTGGTTTTCAGACATATGAGCAGCTACATCTGTAATGAACTATGAACACCTGAAATATGTAGTGGTAAATGCTTTGAGAAAAACAAATAATGACTCAGAACAGACAACAAGAACAGTAGAAACTTTGGAACTCCTTCTCCCCAGGTTTTAGATTTTCTTTTAAAATGTTGTTAATAGCATCACCACAGTTCACAGCGTGCTGTGAAAATGAAATCATTGACGTTTGTAGAGCACTCAGGACTGGTAGTGATGAGCACCATGAGCAAACTATTCTGCCTTCCTTGTATTTTCTAGCTCATTCCTGACTTCATGGTCCCTCTCTCAGTGTTGGCCCCTTGGACTCTGCCCACTTGGTTGGTCCAAGGCTTGATAGCAAGGTTCCACTCCCCGCCATAGGCTCCTTGCTCAGTACCTGCTCTCTTCCCTCTCCAGCCTCCCCATCCATGCTTTGCTCCTTCTGGTTCCACCAGTAGCAGTCTCTGGACTTTTGTCCTAGGCTTCCTTCTCCCTGTGCCACAGTTGCTCCCCACCCACTTTCTATCATCCTCCACTTAGTGTCCATGTCCTGCAGCCAACATGGTGCATGTGACAGCAAACTCCTGGCCACTCCCTGTGACCAGGCTTTCATCCCCTGGCAGCAGGGATTGGTGTGCAGATCAACTCCTGTCTTTCTTGTGCAGGAGTCCCACCCTGACTCTCTCCATAAAAGTGGAGAGAGGTTCAGACATACCCCCATGAGTCTGGCATCCTCACAGGCAGTATCTGTTAAAGTTTAACAAGCCCACACTGAGTGGATTCAATCACAATTTTTATAGAGTTCATCCTTTAACAAAATGTGGGTGGACCTGCACAGAAACTGCACAGAGAAACTGTTCTTTGACAGAGTTTCTTGTCCTTGCTCCAGAGTTATGGGAGGGCACTAGGTTTTTCAGCAGAAAGCTTGTTCTTGTGTCTGTTCCTTAGAAACAGCTGAACTAATTCAGCTGAAATTTGTATTTTATAATGAAAGCAAAGAGAAGAATTCACTCACTGTCGAGATGTTTTGTAGTGTTCAGAAATGTCATGCACGATTGGAAGTGGGATCTTCAAGGTGGTTGGCAGCTTTACTAATATGTAAAACTGCTGCTGTGCTGATATTAGCAGTGCAGGTAGGAGTCACAAATCTAAATGCACCCAAACTGGGTTGTTCTGGATGTAAGCTGAACAGAGAGATGCATTTTGCCACTTGGAGCTTTGGAAAGTTTGAGAAGTAGGCAAATTGCTTATGTGAGATCTTGAGGTCTCATATAATGCTTAACGAAACGTTGAAGTTAGTTAACGTTTAACAAAACGTTACAGTTAGTCCTGCACTGAGAATGAGATCAGTTCCCAAAGTCTTTTCCAACCAAAATTTTTCCATCATATTTCCATCATTTAAACTTTCAAATGTTTTATATTCTACTTTTCAGGTTGTGTTTCCTAATAATGGACCGCTGCTGCCTATTTAGAAGGTTGCTTTTGAAGACCAACTATGATACACATTTTTAATCGACTGATCTTTGATAAGAGGGCTGAGAAACTTAAGGAAAGAAAAATGTTCTCCTTTCACGTGTTGAAGAGTACTACACGTGAGTTGTGGTTATTTGTGGACTATGTTTGCCACCATATTGTTTAACCATGTTATGCATTTTTCCCATGATTTAAGCTGCTCTGTATAGAGCATGAATATCATCATGATTCGAGCAAGAAGAACGATCACAATAGTAATATTCTACCATTTCTAAGAACTACAGAGTGAACCCTAATAAATAACAGGCTGCATCTCAAAGCAGTAAACATGCCAGGGTATGAACATCATCTTTTTTTATAGATATAAAAGTTAAGTGTGATTTAATGTTTCATACCTTCATTCTATCAGTAACGTCCTCCCAGCAATCATCCACAATAAACTATTACACTATTTCAAACTGCATATAATATTTAGTGTTGCAGAAGCAATGCATTTGAGAATAGTCAGGCTGGAAATCTGTTCACCACAAGTGAACAGTGTCTCTATTTTTCAAGTGTCTCTATTCCTCACATATATATATATATATATATATGTATGTATATATATGTGTATATGTATTGATTTTTGTTTCAGATTCGAACCACTTAGATGCTAAAGAATTCAAGTACTAACGTGCCCCGAGCTCTGACAGCAAAATATCAAGAAAATGGAGGTTATAGGTATGCTGTGAGTCCTGCATAAGAAGTATGTGGTAAGAGAATGCAGACTGTGAGTGCCTGCTGCAAACTTCTGAATACACCCTGAAAAACTAAAGCACGCCAAAAATGTCTGGTTGCTGGTACAACTGGTTGCACAACATTGACTCCCCTTTGGTCTTGCAGAGCTCAGATCTGTTGACCTGGACAATCTCTTTGAGTCTGAGCAGAGAAGTTACGAAAAGTACTTTCCAGTAAAAGCCTGAGAATAAGGAGAAGTTTACTTGGCATGCTTCTTCATGACTTTATAAACATGTGTCTGTGGCATTGAAAAATCCTGCGAAAAATTATGGAGAATAGTCTTTTGGGAACATATGACAATCTGAGCAAAAGTGCTTGCCCCCAGCGTTCAAAGACAATCCCAAGCTCCTGAACCCAAACCAGTGAGGTGTGAGAAGCTTTTTTCTGATTTGCCTGGTGACAAGTATATTCCCTTTCTTCCCCCTTGCTTCTGCACACTTGAGGCCGGGGAATATGGTGAGATAGACTTTGTACCACAGAATTAGCACTTCTAGAGAAGAATCAATGACAACAAAAATGTACATGGTATTTCCTAACTACCTTCCCAGTCAAGCTGTAATGAGGCTTCTTAGTGAGTAACAATTAGGTCTGATTGTGTTGGGAATCAGAGCAGATAAGTTATTAGCAAAACAGTTATATTAGGAGAATCAAATGATCTTTTTTTAATCACAATAGTCTGTTTTCCCAGGCAGGATTTTTTTTCTTTCTCTTTATAGGCAGTGGATAAAGAAGCAACATGGTTTCCTGCATGCTCATAAAGATATACTATGGGGTAATAAACCTGAATAATATTCATTTCCATTTGTTATAATGATTGTAATAAATCTACAAGGCATAGATGAAAGCAGTTGTACTAGCCTTACATCTTGCAGAAGATAAAAAATCTTCTCAAAAGGACAGAATGGAGTGTTTATTATGCCTTCTTAATTTTAAGTACATTTAAAAGAATTGCCATTTCCTTCTGTTGCCTCATTTACAAGCACCAAGTTAGGTAGTAATTATAAGATAATTCAGTAACACTCTAAAATAATGATTCAGCTAATTAATGCTGAATTACAGAGGCAGTCCTACACAGATACTTATAACACCCCCATTAACACTGACAGAGTTCATCATGATTATTCCAGCAAGCACTGAAGGAACTGAATCTGATTAGACCCTTTCTTGAAAGCATTTACTTTTTTTTTCTTTTTTTTCTTTTTTTCTTTTTCTTAAATGAAATGGTGGCCTTTTATAGAGTTCTCCATAGTGCAGGTGTCTTGGAGAGGAAATGGGGCACAGGAAAATTCCTCCTACGTGCAGCAGTCACCTTCCACAATTTTCACAAGGCTCTAAGAGCCTAAATTGAGATACCACACTGGCCAATGGAATCAAGACCACAAAAGGGTGTAGCCTTTTGGCTATGAGCTGTGGACAAGGGGTATGTTGCCATCTGTGGTATCTTTGAATTTGGCTGAGGCTGCTGTAGGGAAGAGGACAGGAAGGACTTCTCACCAAGGTCAGCGGAGAGGTTTTGTTGCTTCTTGCTCATGGCCAGCCTCAGCATCACAGGGATCATTATCTTTTTTTTTCATTTCTCCTGTTTTCTCTGGAGAATCAGTTATTCTGGATCACTGTCTTATGTTTGCTGGAGCTTTGCATTTTGTAAATACTGTCGCATTTGTATATGCTGCATTTGTGCCTCTCTTTTTTTTTTTAATGGGAAAGAAGATTACATTAAAAAAGTAAGTTTAGTAATTTTATTTACATGGAAAAAAGCACAGGTAGGGTAACACAATTATATCATAAGCATTTCACGACAGCTTCAGATGCCGTAGAATCATAAAAGAGTTTGGGTTGCAAGGGACCTTAAAGACACCTAAAGAAACCTTGAAAACACCAGGTTGCTCAAAGCCTCATCCAGCCTGGCCTTGAACACTGCCATGGAAGTCCCGAGAAATTTTTATGCTTTTACTACCTGCAAGTTGATGTCACTGTTTTGAATGAAGTCTAACTCACTGCTGGCAGAGATGACTCTGGCAATGACAGGAACCCACCCATTTATTCCAGCTGCCTGGACATCACCCCTCTCTGTGCCCTCTTACACGGGCAGTATTTACAAGACTTTCATAAATTCTTCATATCAATTCTTCCATAAGGATCTGCACACCCAAATGTTTAATATGTGCTCAAGAGGAAAGAAGTTGGAAATGGTATATAAATATACCTCACAGGCACCGGGAAACTGAATACAAACTCATCCAATTAAGGGGCCTTGGCAAAGGCTTTTTGCCCCAAACTTGCGATTTCTATTCCTAAGTGGGAGTTCTGCAGAGGCTAATGTGTGAAAATTCCCACGGTGTGGCCCACGGGGCCCTGTGCAGCACTGCTGTGCTCAGCCCCGGCTTCCGCTCCCGTCGGCGGAGAGCAGGCTCTCGGGGGAGGCAGGCCAGAAGAAGCACAGCGTGAGATGGCAGCAGAGCTGCTTCAGCCTCATGGTTCTGGCTGCAAGATGGGAATAGTCTGGCGATGGTCCTCGCTTCCCTGCGGGGGGCAATGGGTGATGGATCTGCACGCTGGCACCGCGTCCGCAGCCCAATGATCTCCAGCTGTCATAGATGGCAGCCGGCTGTGTTATAGCCAGTTCAGAGCTGGGCTTTATGGTTTCTTTGGGTTACCAAACCCCTTTTCATTCTGGCCAGAGGAACTTAAAAAATGCAATGCTATGGATACGGAGGCAAATTCAGGCTTGGCAAAACAGAGTTGCTTTCACTTATGTGAGGGCTGAATCTGCCTCCTGTTGTTTTAGTGGCCAGTTACTTCCCCTCTCTTCAGTATAAAAGTATTGCTGTCCCAGGCAGCTAGAGGTACCATTAAAGAACACTCATCTCTTCCGAATCAGTACAAGCTGGAATGGGTTCAGGTGGAAAATTATGGGATCATAATCAGGATCAGTGTACCAAATGCAAGGGGCTGAGGCTCTCCTAGTGACTGTGCTGCAATCTGTGAGGGAACAACCTAATTTTCCCACTTTCTCACTTGTTTATCTGCCAAAAGGGATGATAATCTTTTGTTCATCTATCTTACCTATTAAGAGCAGAATATATACTGAAATGTAAGTAACAATAACAGAACATTAAGCAAATGGGAGTATAGGAGCAACAGAGGTCAGTAGAAAGAATCAAAACAAATATCATGAGAAAGAAAGTAGAAATCAGAAATGCAGTTGGCTCAGTGAAAATCCTTGCTTAGAAACTCAGCCGAGGGCAGGTTTTGGGTAGCTCTTTTCAGTGCCTACCAGAGTTGGGGGAAGTGCACAGGATCTGACTCCTCTCCTAAAGCTGGAGTCTAGGGCTTTTGTGGGATGTTGGTGGCAGATGCTTTGCTAAAAGAGGAAATCCTGGATGCACACAGGGTAGTGCTTGTGTGACACCTGGAAATCCAAGGTGACTGAAGTGTTAGAATTGCCTTTGGAAATTCACTCAGTGGTAATTAATTTCTAAAAAAGAGGATAAATTTATTCCCTGATGAATGAATCGTGGTCAGCCAAAGAAAGAATTTCGGAGATCATATATCTGTTGCAGAGACTAGTGAAAGAGTGGAAGAAATGGGCCAATCTGGCCCATGTAAAGATAAACAGTGATTAGAGGAAGGAAACAATCCAAGGAACAAGCTGGATTTGGCAAGAATACATCAACACTGTGTTTTCCAACCCTGCAAGTTTACAGCCCCTAGGCAAGACCAACTCCACTGGAAAGCTTCAGCCAGCAAACTGCAAACAGTTTAAAAAACTGATGATAGGCTCTTTGGGAGCCTCTCTGGGAGGAATATTCTTGTCTGGCAAAATGAGTTGCATACTTCTGGCACTAAAGAAACCATGTCTAACTATGGTGCTTCTGTGGTCACTCATTGCCACACTATTTTTGTGCCTCTCTTCCTTAACCCGCGTTAAGCGCGCAGTCCCTGCGGCAGAGGAGGCAGCTCTCCCCAGCTTGCCGACAGAAGGCAGAAGCTTAAATTTAGACTTTAGGAAGGATTCTTGATGAAATCCAGAATCGTAAACCAAAGCCCTCTCTTGACATTAGTCATACAAGTCGGCAGCAAAGACTTGTATCTCAGCAATGCCACCCAGCATTGCTGCTGCAGCAAGGGCTGCGTGTGATTTCGGGACTCTGGCAGCAACCCACGCCACAGGAGCAGCACCCCATGTCCCCAGCACAGCCAGACTCAGCAGCCACTGCTTTCCCCACTCACACTGGCTGTCCACACAGAGCACTGCAGTCAGCAGCCACATTGAACAAGCAGCCACCCCCTGACCCCTGGCAGCCTTTGCCACCCAGCCCCCTGCAGAAAGAAGTCCTAACTCCTGCTCTCCACCTGGAGGTCAGCTCTTTCCTTTTGACTGGGGAAGAAAGACAGTGTCTTTGGATGTCACTCCCCCTTAATGAAGAAGGTTTGGTCTCAGAGCATCCTGTGCTTTATGGGGCTGGAATCTCCAGCCTTGAAAAGATGAAGAGGGACTTTTTACAAGAGCATGTAGTGACAGAAAAAGGGGGAACAGCTTTAAACTGAAAGTAGGTTTAGATTAGATATTAGGAAAAAATTCTTTACTGCAAGGATGGTGAGACGCTGGCACAGAGAAATTGTGGATGCCCTATACCTGGCAGTGTTCAAGACCAGGCTGGATGGGGCTTTGAGCAATTTGGTCTAGTGGAAGGTGTCCCTGACCATGGCAGGAGGTTTGGAACTAAATGATCTCTGATGTTCCTTCCAGCCCAAACCATTCTATGGTTCTGTGATTCTGTAGGCTCTGGGGGAGGTTGCATTTCCCACGGCCTTTGCTGAAGCAATGTAGTGCAGAGAAAAAGATGTCCAATGTCAGTGAGGTTGGCTCTGAAGCCTGGTGTTTATGGCATCCCTGGGTGGAAAGAAAATCCTCATTTCACTTGATCTCTCTTTTTAAAGAACTATTAAAATGTGAAATGTATTTAATTGAGTTGTTGGGGGAGCTGAGGAGAAGCTTGTGTGATGCTTAAGAGTGAGATATCAGCACTATTGAAAGAGTCTGGCATTGTGTAGAAATAGCCTTTAAAGGACAGTGAGGCAGGAATTTGGGGATACAGACATCTGATACAGTCCTGCTGCCGGATCCTGTACTGCAGGTGTGTGATTTGCCTGAGATTTCACAGGCCATCTGTGATTGATTAGGTAACTCGCCAGGTTTGAGGCTGCTTCACTGGTGCTGCCCAGATGATATTTGTGTCATGGTATACCTATACACCACTTGTGTTTGCCATGAATGTAATGTAATTTCTATCTTTGGATATACAAACAATAAATAACTGAAATCCAACAACATCCATCCTTCATTTTCCAAGTGTGGGAAGGAGATGTGACTTAATGGGGACCACAAACACCAGCAGAGAGAGATGGAGGCAGAGGGAGCATGGGAGGGGGTCAGTGCCTACTATCATCTCTATGAAATGAGACCTCCCCTTCAAGCAGCTCTATATCTTCCCATTGTGAACTAAGGGGATTTTTTTCCCCTTCTGTGTTAGACTCCCATTGTAGACCAACCTTTTTGCTGATCAACTCATGCTGCTATTGAGCCAGGGCACTGTGTGCATTTGGAACCCATTAGATGTGTGACCATCTTATCAAATCGACCCTTGCATGCTTCCTGAACACCTCCTTAGACCAACACACAGGCACTGCCTGCTTTTGTCATGTTTAAAGATTTTGTGCCTCTATGCTCTTACATGCTTTTTATAGATTCGCTGGGAACTCTAAAGTGGCGACTTGTAGCTCAGTGTGATTTACCCCGTTGTTTTCTGCTGTGCAAAACTGTTTGTCAGTGGAGCTGCGATTTCAGGAGGATGTTTGCACAGAAATATAATGAGGCTTGGCTGGTCCTCGGGAGCAGGAGTGATTTTGAATGGCTGCTGACCTCGCGGGGAATCTGGGCTGCGCTCAGACAGAAACCACTGAGCTGGAAACAAAAACCTGGAGAAACTAAAGCAGGCTCTCCATCTTCTGCTCCAAGTTAGTAAAGAGATAGTTTATCCAAAAGTCAGCAACAAATGGTAGAAGATGCATTCATAGATTTCCTTTTTTAAATTATTTTTAACAGTTATACCACTTTTTAAAATGGGTCTGCACTTTTTGGTGTTTGTGTAAACTGTTCACTTGCAAATGAGCTGGCCTTCTCTTCAGGTCTGTTCTGATGGCTAGCTTTGAGTTTGTTCTTTCTCATGGGTGTGGGACTAGGGGGTTAGACCCCTGCATAAGCTCTGCAAAATAAAGGATACTTTTACACTCTTGGAACTACAGAGAGAAAGATTTATTTGTTTTGTAGTCAGGTTTATTAGCTTCCATTCTGTTTAAAGCTGTATAGTGATTACTTTCTGATTTCCACTGTTCCACAATACATACAATTACAGGAAAAATATATGCAGGAGTTGTTCTTCTATAAGAAGCACAATAAAAACAGTCCAATAGCACTTTTTCTGGCCTTTTTTAGTAGTTAGCTGTCTTATGGTAATAAATCATATTTTTCATTATGAGGATACAAAGGCTGTGGGTTACAGAATTGTTCCTCACAGGATTTCTCTGCCCTCTTTCCAACATCTTCTCTCTTGAAAATGAAGGGTTTGCTTATACTTAAAAGAAAACAAAACAAAACAAAACAAAAAAAAAAAAAAAAGAGAAGTTGCCTTTGGCCAGAGATCAATCATGGAAAATTTCAGCCCCATCAGAGAATGTTTTGGAAACATATGAGGCTGTAAGCAGATGATCTGATCCTGATGCCACTTAGCTCACAGCTGTTTGACTCCTGCCATAACAGCAGCGACTGCCATGGATTTAGCCATGATTTGCCACCGTAAACTGGGATTGAGGTGGGGTAGTGGGTTATCACACATCTGCTCAGTAGCCTTGGCACTGGCAGTTGCTAATGGTGAAGGAGACAGTGAAAGATGCTGTTACAGTCCTTGCCCTCCTAAGCAGTGGTAGTGAATGGAACTATTCATATGCTTAAGGCTGCAAGAACCTGGACCCACCTAGCTGTGCTATAAATAGTGTACTGCAAACCTTGATAGATAAAGTGCTTTTAATTCAGGTGGAAATCCTAACTTTCAGGTGCTTATCTTGACTGGGTGTATTTGGCATGTCAGATGTGTTTCGGTTTGGTATTTTAGCACTTCAGGCACTGGGCTGAATGCTACAAAGGGCAAATATCAATTAAAATAATATTTAGGTGCTCTGCCTAAATACTCCATCCCTTCTTATATACATAAAGTTTTTGTAAGGATTAAAGGCTCTCACAGAAGCTGGTATTTGGAGTATTCTGATCATTGGGACAAATGCAACCAGCTCACCAACTCTCCCAAGACTGCTTCAGTTTTGGGCTGTCCAGTGGGTTTGTGGGTGCCTGCTGCTGGCATCAGGGGTAGCAGTGCCTTGCACCTCTCTGCAGTTTTATTTCCTGTCCAAAAGAACCTGGAGAGACATTCTGCAAGGAGAGAGGAGCAATTGCCTCATCACACTGTCATGATCTTATCTTCTGTAAGTGGAGAAAATAAGATAAATGGTTTGGTGAAGCTGATTTTTTTTAATAATCATGTGTCCCTTTCAACCTCAAACAATATAGCTGTACTAATTTCAAATTACTTGGGTTACAGCACTGAAAATGACATCTCTCTCTGTGTATCTACTTCTCATGAGTGTTTCTGAGGAAAAGCGGGTCCTTAATCTTCCTGCTCCAACAGTTACTTTGAAGTACAGAAATTCAGGAGCTGGTCTTCTAAGACAAGCTACCACATCTTTGTACTGGAGCTGTTGCTTGTCCTACTCTTCTGTGGGCATTCCTAGAGCTGGGAGTAGAAGATTGAGTGAGACACAGCTTTGTTTTACCTACTAAAACTGTTTGTATGCCTCAGTTTTTATAGGTGCAGTATCTAGTAAAGATATCCAACATAATTTGTCCCTCTTCTTAGTCAAGCTGTGATGTACGATACTTTCATGTTACTTGAACTACAAAATTAAATTCCAGTCTGGTATTTCTTATACGCTGAAAAGGACACCCTGTCAACAACTCTGGTGCACTTGTGCTGCAATTTGGGCAGATACTGGCTCCACCTGTTGTTTCATTTTCCCCATTAGTTATCTGGATGCCAGCACTCTCAAAGGCACCTCCTTCTGTTATAAATAAAACTTGAAATGAAAGACTATTGTGTTACTGCAGAACATACCCAATTCATACCACTCTAGGTCTCGGGGAGACAAATCAGACAGCTTCACGGGTGTCTTCCAACCCCTTGAAGATGTTACTTTTATCATGCAATTAGATGTGTCTGAAAATGCTTGCTAAAAACATGGCAAAAAAAGTTGCTGGTTACTAAGGAACCAGGACTACCCACCTATTGTCCCTAGTCACAGGGTATACTCAGTATTCCTTCAAAAACTATCCACCTGACATGAGACATTTGTTTACTTTATTATTGATTTTGCTGATGTGCTACTTGAAGCAGATGTCTGATCTGATTTTAGGTCATCAAAATAAACATCGATGTCAACAGAAGAAATGCAGTCCATGATGAAAATGAAAATGTAGACTTTCTAAAGATTTTGTAGCTGATAAAGGTTGTCCAAAAGCACTAATCATCTTAAATTCTTAAATTGTTAGCAATGAATCCCCTAGCTTTGGCAGAACTGTCAGTACTCTGCTAGTTGTGAAAAGCTACACGTTACTACTTGCTGCTGATGAATTAGATCTTCAGAATTGCTGTACAGATGTTGTATGTAACAAACATTTAGTGACATGTCAAAGGAGGCCTTTTTTTCTGGTTCTTTTCCTGTAAAATCCTTTCAAAGAGTCATCTCTGGATCTTGCAGACTATTGATCCTGGGGAGTCCCAGGGAAATGACTGCATTCCAAGGTCTGGGTTTGGAGCATGTGCAGATTCACTGGAGTCAAGCAGTAGCACTTCTTTTCAATGACATCCTGGGGCCAGGACTTCCATCCATTAATTATGTGAAAGAGGACCTCCTTTAGTCAAACCTGCCAATTTTTAATGTAATTGAATGTCACCTTATCCTCATATGACTAGGGAAGAAAAGCAGAAGCTCTTGCTCAACATCCATTTGTTTTATGCCCTTACATATTTTTTGTGCCACCTGGGGCTTTGTGTGTCCGATAAAAGCAGGGAAAGGCTGTATTTACCAGAATTTGAGCTAGAGGTACCGGGAACTAAACTGAAGAGTAAGTCTCCTGCTTTTTTTTGCTGATGGAAAACCTTAAAGCTGAATGGCTGCAAGTGGTGCTCCATCAGGTAAAGGACAGGTTGTCATGTGTAAGGAGGTGCCATGGCTCTCTGGGGGCTGTCTGCTGGTGTTTATCGAGCAAGAGATCTCTTGTTCTGCACCATCTTCCAGCTTTTTCTGTGCTGGTCAAACTTATCCTCATATATAAGTGAATCAGGAACATCCTTGTTAATAACATTTAATGTATAACTTTCCTACTGTGAGAATTTTAAAAAAAGCTTTATGAAAATAAGAGAACATGGCTTCAGAAATATTTATTTTGTTGTATGATGTTTGAAGCATTTTCTTCTTCCCTTTGGGAAATAAAACGAGCAAAAACAAATATTTGGAAGTATACAAATACGCTTACATTTGTAATCAAACATGAAGTTAACGTGTTGCTTTAGGCCAGTTTTAAGAGCCGAATCTGACCATTTAAGTTCAACAAATTGGTAACAGACAGAAAACCCCTTTCTTTCAAAGTTTGAGCACTGAATCCAGTGTCACCTTTTCGATGGTAGCTGGCCAATTAAACATATCTCATCATAACCTCATAGAGGAAGTTGACTACAAAGAGGATGAGTCAAACTCATCAAGTTGCCTTATGAATTCTTCTTTTTTGTTTTTAGAATAACTCTGTCTTACAAGATGATGAACTGCCAGTCTCATAGGAAGAGAAAAGCAGACACTTCTTTTCTGGATAGATTAAAGTCTCTAGAGGATGGTGAAAGCAAAGCAAATCAAGTACATCATCTTTCATATTCACATCAACCCATCTATTGTGGAAAACATCAGAAGTCAGCATTTTCTCACTCAGTTGAAATATTATTTCTGTTCTATTTCTAGACCAAAGAGACAAATATTGGAGAAGTGAACACATTTAATAATCATCCAAAGGAAAGAGAAAAAGCACCAAAAAAGCCAGAGCACAAAATCCCACTGTATGTCATCCAGTGCTGCTGCATCCAGAGAGGGACTCTGGGAAGAGCAAATGCTAGTTCCTGGGAGCTGGGGAGATAGGATGTTCCACAAGTAGCTGTCTCCTTGTCTCTCTTTCTCTCAAGAATTTTTGTTTGGTTGGTTTTTTCTACTTCTTTTGTGAGAACATGGCAGTGGAGAAGGACTAAACAGACGACTCCAGGAACTGGGTGCAAGGAGGTCAACTTATATTGCTTTCATGCTATTTAATGAAAAACAGACCAGCTGCCAGATAAACACAGGTGAGAAAGGGGGCAGGTGACATGCTGCCTGTGCTGGCAGGTGAGTAATGACTGCCGGTGTGTGATCCTGTGGTCTGAAGACTTTCCCAGAACAGGCTTTTCTTTGGTGGACCACAAGCCCTTTTCTGCAGTTGAACGCTGGGGGACCAGAGCACACTCTGTGACTACAGCACGTGTTCAAAGCAGCATGCACAGCTGAAATGAGGTGCAAAATGTTTATGCTTAGTCATTAGGTCTTTGCTAGTACCCAGCGATGATTTAACAGCTCCTGGGTAAACACTGGTACTTCAAAGAATGTTTGTGCTAATTTGGCTTTGGAAATGAGAAGACAGGTAAGTTGCATGACCTCCGCTGAGGCATCTTTTGATATCCTGCATTAATACTGGGGTTTGATGATTGTTCATTTTTCCATCTCAAAGGGAATCCTCAGTAATGCCTTATTCTGCCCGCCTGCAGGCTCAGTTTCTCACTTGTGCAGGTGAAGTATTCATTGCATACATTAGGGAACAAAGCTGAGCCACTTTTTGTAATGCCACAAGTGGGACAGAGTAAAATGTAGAAGAGGAATCAGTCGTGTATTCACAGGTATTAGATGTGCTTGAAATGCGAGCATGACTTTCAAGAAGTTTAAGTTAATATTCCTAAAATGACTCCAATGTCTCTTCTGTGCAAATCCGTGTTTATTGGTGGTATACTGCTGTATGTGCCTACAGTGCAAAGTACCTATAGATAAGGATCTACAAGTCCCAGACTTCTGGGTCATCTGTAGTCGTCAATGGTGATGTCTCAATAAGCTTTCTGGCTTTTTATGTCATTAGCATATAGTGAAATACTGTTTGGAAAGTATGCAAAGATTTCTCTTTGTGGCATGCCAGCTGGTAAACCAGGCACAGCGTAGCCACTGCAATGCACCCATCCTATGCATATATGGTGAATCATTGCCTATTTTTCCTGCTAATGACTCAGCTGCTCAAGATGTGGGAGTGACCACTTGTTGTGGTTTTGACCTGCTAAGTGGTATCTGGCAAAAGCCGTGCTTGTGCAATGTATCTGGCAAAAGTGGGCTTGCTGATGTCAGAAGGTCAGAGATGTAGCTGGATGGCCCGGAGCCAATGCCTCATCAGCATGACCACAGATGAAGTGTTGTTATTTGCATACTGATGCGAGTGTGATGAGGACTCACAACAAAGAGGACTGCGAACCTGGTGATTATATTCTGTTGCAAGAGCCTGTGCAGGTGGTCGATTATGGCTGCTGTGTTCCTTTGACACCTTTTTGTGGCCATTTTCCTGTACAAAGCACAGAGTTATGTAAGCTGTGCCAGTCATTCAGTTTGGTACATCTTGTTGCAGATGAAAATGAGGTACCATGGGAAACTGGGATGTGCTTTTCCCATCAGAACTGTTCCTCGTCCAGCTTCTCAGCTTCTGCAACTGCCTGTCTGAGGAGGTGGCTCGTCTTCCCATGCAAGCTCTGTCCCTTTCTCCATCAAAGGTAAATGGAGGTGTGGATGAGCTGTTGATTGACCATTTAACGCTCTCTCAGACAGTTTTAAGCGGACAGATCTTTCTGCAGCATTGTGCACCAAGAGTTGCATTTCCAAAAACACTGCAGCTTTTCATCTCTTCATGTTCATTCACTTGCTTAATCATGCTTATCCTCACACTGACTTGTCAGTAGTTTTTAAAAGTGTGGTGTTCCCACATACTTTTGTACTGAAACTTGGTCCCTGCTGCAAATCAAACAGCTTAGATCAATCAAAAAGTTTACAGGAAGTTTACGGCTTCAGTGACTGTGCCCCTGTTAAATAAATGTTAAATGTGTTAATAAAACACTATTTAATGTGCTTACATCCACAACAATCTTTGGTGGCATACCTGTCATCAGGTATAGTGGTGGGTATACCCATAAATAGATGACATTAGGTTATAAAGATTGCTTTCCGTATGGAGTTTCAAAATGCAGATTAACTAATTGTACCTATGGAAAGATTTTCAGAGTAAGGAGTAGCTACATAAGAAAAACAAGAGAGGTGCTCAATAAGATGTGTTTAGAAGGTTCATGTCAGAACAGAAAAAGGATTTTAGAAATGGAAAATCTTTCATTAGGTCCATTAATGTTATAATTCCACCAAGCTTTGCATTAAAGAGATGAAAGATGTTACTCTAGAAATCAAGATCGAAGAAAATTGTCGGTAAACATGGCATACATAAGTACTTTATGTTCTGATAAGAGAATGTCTAATTTTATTTTTTAGTCAGTAAAGGTCAGAGTTCACATCTCAGCACCCCTGTGCTTGGAAATCCACCACAGGACTTCAGCAATCTGGATTCCGTGAAACATTTCCCTTCTGTGCTTTGCTTGAGACATCCTACCTGGTCTCAGGGAAGTCATTTAGTTTCTCTGTACCTCAGTTCCTTTTCTGTAAAACGGAGGTAGCATTTCCACTCTTCTTCAGGGCATTATAAAAAAAAAACCCATACCCTCAAGCCTGAGAAATGCAGACAGTCCAGTGGTAGGATCTCAGATAAAGTGCAGTTTTGTTTCAATCTTGTAAAAATCTGCATAAAACTTGCAGAAATGTAGAGATGTATGCTCACAAATACAAATGGGGTCTGTTTCAGAAATACAAAACAGTCACACTGACATTATCTTTGGTATGATGATTCAGAGCATTATACTGACACCAACAACACCTAATCAGGATCAGGAGAAAGTAAGTCCCAGCCTCTGTGCACAGACTGAGAAGTCAAGGCGAACAAACCATAACAAAGCAAGAATACGCAAGTCAAATATGAAGGTGTTGTTGCATTTCTGTCTTGTAGTGTTTCCCTCCTTCCCTCCCTTTCCAGACTGCACCTTGCCTCGCTTCCCACCTCTCTCCTTGCAGAGGGGCTCTGCCCTTCCTCTCCTTCACCTCCCTCGCTGCTTTCCCTGCGGGGTGCCACAGTGCTTGCCGGAGAGCAGCTGCCCTCCACCCTGCCGCGGCTCTTCGGTGGAGAACCTGCACTGCAAGTTTCAGCTCAAAACAAACATTCATGGCTGAGTTATGAACCCCCAGAGGGAGAGATGGTGAAGTGGATTAAAGCACTAACTCTTTGCCTTTGGCTTGAAGCCACATTAGGACAAAAGTTAGAGTGAGTTTCAGAGTTAACTTTTATTTGTCAGTATGGCTTGGGTTTGAACATGGCAAAAAAGACCAGGAATGAAATGACATCGGTTGAGATGCATTGGTGAGGTTTCAGGAGGAGCCTACACAGTGCTCCAGCCAGTCTGACCTAGTTACTGATGACAAGTTTTGACATTTCAGGAAATGTTTCAACTTCGAAAATAAAAACCAACACCCATGGACAGCCCTCTGGAGCAAGGGCCTGTGGGAAGAGGAGACGCCCAGCATGGTGGGGCTTGGGAAGCTGCCCTGGTTGGAGAAGAGGCTTCCAGGGAAATGCTTGTAGTCATCCTACACCATCCTATATGTGGCAGTGGCATGAGGATGTCTAGGGGCAACTTTTGCCTTTTCAGTGGCTGGGCTGTGTCCAAAGAGTGGCTCTTTGCTGTTCTGTGCCTGCAGGATGGTGTCTCCTCAGGGTCTTCAGTTCCCCCATGAGCTGCTTTGCAACCATGCTGTGGTGCTGAGCTATGTCTCTTGCACCTCATGGACCCTGTGGGAAATGCCTAGAAAAGCCCGTGTTCTGGAAATAAGGTTTTAGGGTTTTTTCCCCCGTGTGCTTGAGTTCTTCCTTTGGATGAACAAAACCTTAACTGTGGATCTAGAGATGCATGGAAGGCTTCTGCTCTCCTCACATTCCCCTAAGGGAAGAAGGAGCAGTGCTGCAAACCTTTTGTTCAAATCATCCAGGCATACTAAGGCTGAATAACAGAAGGTTGTTTTTGTTAAAATAAGAAGCAGATCCTCCAGAAGTGTGTATATACACATCAGTGTTTGCTCTTCCTCTCCCAAATCAACAGCTGTCTGAGAGTTTTATTTCATTTGCTGTTTGTAAGGTGGGAAACAGAGGAATAAAAGCATTAAGAAAGTCGTACCTAAATAATAATATTTCCCTCAGGATAAAGAAAACTGTTTTCAGTGTATGGGAGTCACCATATTTGAGGATGTTTGTAGCCATTCAGTCATGCAAGGAACCCAGGGCTCCTGTGGAGGCTCTCAAGCCCTTGGCTTGGGGTGTGGGAGGGGATGGGAAGGAATGTATCTAGGCAGGGAGGAGGAGTGGCTGAAAAGGGCATGAGGCAATGAGACCTGGAGAGAGACCCAGGGAAGGAGGGTTTCTCTAAATAACTGCTTGTCTAGAGGGATTTTTCAATTTTTCTAATATTCTAAGCCACAGGACAGGATGCACAGGTACCCATGCTGGATGGTAAGGGTGATGTAATTGTCCTGCACTGGACTGATGTTTACTGTCCTTTGGCAGTCATCCTGCAGCATCCCTGGTCCTTCAGACTCAGTGGCAGCTGAAATGCTTCCTTTCAGGGAGCAATGTAGGACAAGTATTCAGTGGTGCTTTCTAGAGCCAAAGTAGCTTCTTCCAAATCAAAGTCTCTTGCTATATAAAAATATACTACACCTTTGAAAGGAGCTGTTTGAATGAAGGGTTGTGACTCAGAATACTTAGAGAGGGTTTTTACCCCTCTGATCAGGAATGCTCTCAAATTCAGGTTGAGAAGGAAATAGGAGGATGGTGACTGTTTTCACTGATCTCTGTCAGAGCATTGAGGCTCCTGATGGATAAACAGCTGTCTGATGACTTGAAAAGCTTTGAATAAAGCACTGTGACCTCTTGTTTCTTAAACTGAAAAGAAAGCCAGTGGGAAGAAAAGGGAGCTGGGATTGAAATTATTTTCCATCCATTCTCTTCCTCATACAGCTGCAGAGGCTGCACTAAGGTGTGTGTCTTCTGCACTCTCTAAATTTCTGTCTTTTCTCTTCTTCCAATCCTTCTCTTGCTCCTTTAGAGCAACATTATGGCCACTATTTCTCACTGATGGTGAGAATACTACTTGATCGACCAGAGAGGAGAAATATGAAAGAAAGGACATACCACCTTGGTGGATTTTTTTCTTTTCTTAATGTAAGTAGTCAGCTCGCTCCTAACTTCAGTTAGGCTTCTGGAAACATGTAACTGATGTTAAGTTAGAGGCTAACAAAAATCTCACACTTATACTGGTTCTTGTGCCATGTTAACTAGTCTTGCAGGTGTACATGGAATTGCAAGAAATGCTCTGCCAGATGCCACTGAGTCAAAAAATAGCTAACCTTAATCCTACCTGCACCCATAGTCATACGTACATGCCCTGAGAGATTAGTGCTGGTAGGCATTTCTACAGGATGCATTTCTAACTGAACTGAACACCTGAAAACATGCTAGCTAGAGCTTCTGCCAGTCACCCAAATTAATACACAAATTGGGTAAGAATTATTCACAGTGCTGATAAATACCAAGTGATTAGAGCAAATACGTTGCAGTACATACATGTTGCAAGTAGAAAGATAAAGAGAAGTGAATCAAAAAGTTATAATTTAAGTTTTGTTTGTATAGGCCTGCTTGTTTTTTGAGGACTGGCAAAAAACAAGCTGTATAGTACATCAGTATAATAAGCTATTGCTATATGCCTCAGGACCACTGAAAGGAAAGCTAATGAGCTGCATTGCATTTGTTCTTTAAGCTCTTAAAATGCATCAAGAATAAATGTATCTGCAGGTTCATCCAGATTTGTGTCACTGTATTTCCTTGTGGTATCCTCTGCAGAGAACTGAGACTGTAGAAAGGAGAAAAGTAGGTATAGTTATTTTCAACAGTTCATAAACACCATGAAATGAATTTTTTCCTAATGTGAGAAAAACAAAACCAAAAAAGGTGTGTAGGTCTGTAGATTTATATCAGAAACTAGTTTGGCTTCACCAGTGAGCAAAACCTCATAATAGTATGTATATACTGTGTGAAAAGCAGTGACACTCCTAGTGTTACTATATTATATTATTTTGTGACAGAGGTGAATTTTGCAGTAATAGCTCACACACTTGCTTTTAAAATGGGGCATAAGAAGAACGAGCACCTGATCCTGCACAGCTTGGCACACACAGATGAAAAGCAGTTGCCTGGCATGCCATTGATGTTAAAGACATATTTCTCACAAGCCTTGCAACTTGTACTGCTTTGTTGTAGAAAACAAACTCTGGAAGGAAATAGCCATAACTCCTGATTACAACTGGCTGGGAATTTTACAAGAAAATAGCTTTCCAATGGAAATAATGCATATTTTTCAAAACGGAGATGTGTTGGGAAGCAGAGAGGTTAAACCCTTGCTAGAACCTAGGCTGAACTGCAGCAGATGCATGAATGCTGTGATGACCCCAGGTCCCACCGAGGGGTGGCTGTACTGTGAGTGACAGGTTCTGGGAGACCCCCTGGGCATCCCTGTCCTCTCACAGGGCTGAGGGTCCTGGCATACTCCTGATGCTTGTCCAGGAGGGTCTGCTTTGGGGCAGCCCTCCCACCCTGGGCATCAATGGTACCTGTGTGCCAGCAAGGCTCTGCATGTTTCTCACTCCGGAGGAAGAGCTGATGGCTGCTCTCTCTCACTTCCAAAACTATCTGATTTTCCCAGAATAGTTTTCTCCCCCTGCTTCCCTAGGATTTTGTATTTAAAAGCAATATTTTAGGGATATGAATTCTTCCTACTGTTGGGAAAAATATCTCTGCCAAACTACCCCATGTTTCTCAGAATGTTTTTCATGTCTATATGTATATTTTGCAATATATATTAAAAATAAATATTGTGAAACTTTTCTCTATCTCAGATAGAAATATAATATTACTTTGCATATCGAAGTGATGTACACACTATCATTTAGTAAAATAACTCAGGGTGTGATTTATTTATTTCCAGAAACTGACAGCTCTGTGCACTCTGAGTACATTATTTACACATGCATTCACAGCCACCAATCATCCTATCACCAGCGAATTTCTAATAAAATATAGCTATTTGTGGTAATGGAACACTGACCATGTCTTCCAGTGGTACGAATATTAAAATTATTTCACACACCACATCAAAACACTAAGCTATGATTATTTTATGAAATAATGTAGTAAAAGCTGTGACTATTTCAGTACTTTTAGTAAGCTTCATTGAAGTAGCTGTTATAAGCAAGCATTGCTCAGAGAAAAACAGCAGGCATTTAATAATTCAGAAATTTTTTTGCATTACATATTTAATATCTATTTTCAACTTTATATATTTTGAGGATGCGCAGCACTCAAAATGCCTGACTTATTTTTCTGATACCATGTTTGAATGTTTTTTATCCTATAGGATGCTGTGTTTTAAGTGCTTTTAGGTCCCTGTTTGGTGTGCTTACAATTATTTTTTTTTACTTGAGCATTTTTTTTCTGATATAATCCCTCAAACTTGTTCTTTTTTAATCTTTCTCAAGCTATGTTGTTCTTTTTTTTTTTTTTAATGTGTTGCACAATGATACCTGCAAAATTCTGCAAACAGCTGGTTCATAATAGAAAGAGCTATTCACACCAAACTTTTTTCATTGTAGGTGTTTCTGTGGAATCACCTTGTTTACAATCCAGTACAAATTTAAATGCACTGTGTGAACATGTTTCTCACAGCTTTAATATATTTGTCTCTTCTCACTCAACATTATTTCTTTCTGAAGTTGCTTAAATGATGCTGCTACTAAGAGGATATTTAGTGGAAAACACCAGCTAAATCCACCTGTTGAACATACATTTATATTAGATACATAGCCAGCCTGAAAAGACTTTCACTCTGCCAAATGCTGTGCTAATATTTTGTGGGTATCGGTATTTGCACATTAACAGAGAAGACTTGCACAGCACAACTCTTCCCCATTGCTAAATAAAGCCAGCAGATAACCATGTGCAATGCTCAGGCTGCACTGAGAAATTGTTTCAGGATGCAGTCGGGAAGGAAGAGGTTAGTGGCAGCAGACGCGTCGAAGAAAACTGGAAGAACAAGAACATGCCTTGTGTGAACATACAAAAGAGTGTCAGTTCAGGCTCAACTCGAAATATCCCTAGAAAGGCACAGTTGCAAAGGTTAAGATTCTCGTATGATTGAAATAATTCCCATTTATGTGTTACTTGCTGGCAAAACTGTTGACTTATTTTCTGCCGTGTATTCCAAGATTTTAGAATTTGCCTCTGTCAAAAACCTGAAGTGAAACATTCTGAAGACATTTACTGTTCAGCTGGTATAAAAACCAGTTATATTTTAATTGATTGCTTTGATTTTTTTCTCTCTCTGCTTTTCACTTTCTATTTTCTCATCTGTGGATTTCAACCATTATGAATCTTGAATCTAGTATGAGGGTTTAAAAAATCAAGATATGGGTAGTTTTATGCCTCAGATGCAGCAAGATACAATAAAGCTAATTATTACTGAGTAATATGAACTAGAGATTTTAATTAAAACTACAAGGAGATCCTTATAGTAGTATTACTTTACTATCTAATTACTTCTGTCTTTGGAAACTCTTCTCAATGCTTTGTCTTTAGGCACTGTAGGTTTCTAGATGAAGCTTTTCAATTTTCTCATTTGATCACTGATCTGATGCTGACATGAACAGAATTAAATCTACTAATGGACTCCTCCCACCTCCCATGGCAGGGAGGCTGGAAGGTCCCTTCCAACCCAAACCATTACATGACTCTATGATTCTATGATAATAGGCAAAGAAATCATAATCCTTCAATTTCCCATTTTATTGACACAAATATTTCTTAAAGAAACAGTGAAGAAGACACTAATTTTCCACTTCCATTCTCCTGCACTCCTGAGTGTTATACAGCTGATCACTCTCACAACAGTAATGGGCTAAAGAAAGCACTGATTTTTATTTTTGTAGTGTTTCTCTTCATACCTCCAGCTCAGGAGAGTGTCTGGCAATATTGATAGCATTTCGCTTCAGTAGTTCTTCTTTGTAGGGTAGGGACATTAAAATTGATTTTCTGCATCTTGGCATATGAAGACTCAAAAGTGTGTTACATGCCCTATTGCCCAAAAATGTGCAGCCATGGAGCAAAGGTTCCAATGACAGTGACTTTTATGGTACCAGGAGGCCTGAGCTACTGAACTGGAGGAGCAGAGAGAGACAGACTTATTTATAGGGCTTCTGAAGAATTAGCCTGCCTTTGAACTGGCTGCCCAGATACTCTGATTGAAAAATCTGCTTTCCTGACAAGAGGGAAGGCAAGGGTAGAAAGGGGAGGCAAAGTTTCCAGACACACCTGGTGATATAGTGAAAAAGGCATCATGCCTTGCAGCAACACTTTGCCATGGAGGCTGCGGGAGACATATTTATGGCTCTCAGGTAATGAAAGTGTGAGTTAATGTTGGAAAGTGGAATTCTTAAGAGAAAGCATGCAAGGACAAATTCAGAAATAATGCCCAAGAGAAGAATTCTGAGCATGAAACAGCCAAACTACTGCTACATCTTCCCAGTCCCCAGCTGAATCATCTTCCTTTGCTATTGGGTGCAAGGCTAAGAATTGGACTCAATGATCCTTGTGAGTCCCTTCCAACTCGGCATATTCTGTGATTCTGTAAGAAAAGTCCCACAGGTCTCTCTAGACACAGGTGTCAAGAGTAAGTATGACTTTAGGCAAAAGAAGGCTGCCTGGAACAAAGATATAAGACAAATTTTAAAAGATGAAAAAGATTATACAGTAGAGACAATCACTCATGATCACCTCAAAATAAAAATAGTCTTACCCTGCCTAGAAAAAGTCTTTGAGTGCCACAACAAAATAACCAGTCTGTTTGCAGCTAATCTGTCAATGAATTTAAAATATTCTGGTTTTCTTTACAGGGATGGAGACCATGTCCAGTCATCTGGGGACTGAGGCAACTGTCTGTTAGATTTATGGATTGGGCTTTTTCTGGTGTGACCATTGCACAGAATAAAGTGAGTGTGATACTACATTTGTTCAACTGGCTCACTGCAACAATGTGTTTTCACGCTTTTGTTGTTCCATCTTCAGACAGTAGGAAATCCTACACCTGACTCATTTCTAAGTTAATGGGAACCTTTTTCATGAGCAAAAGGTGATTTGGACAAGGTCTTTAATGAACACATTCAGCTTAGAGTTAATAGGAGAGGAGCAGAGAAGTGAAGTGAAAGAAGAGAAGAGAAGAGAAAAGAGAAGAGAAGAGAAGAGAAGAGAAGAGAAGAGAAGAGAAGAGAAGAGAAGAGAAGAGAAGAGAAGAGAAGAGAAGAGAAGAGAAGAGAAGAGAAGAGAAGAGAAGAGAAGAGAAGAGAAGAGAAGAGAAGAGAAGAGAAGAGAAGAGAAGAGAAGAGAAGAGAAGAGAAGAGAAGAGAAGAGAAGAGAAGAGAAGAGAAGAGAAGAGAAGAGAAGAGAAGAGAAGAGAAGAGAAGAGAAGAGAAGGGGAGATGTATTTCTGTCACTTTAAATTCCTGGTCTTGCTACCATGTGTAGTTGTGGTCTTTTTCTCATAAAAAATAAAGCAGAACTGGAAGAGAAACAGAGAACAGTAATCAAAAAGACACATGGGATAGGAAGACCTATATGTGCAAGAACACTGTATACTGCTTAGAATGGGCAGAGGTACCTGAAACAGAGAAGGTTGTATGGAGAAGCACTGTCACAGGTTCACTCTGCTCCACTGCACTTATCTGTTTTACTTACATTCCTTGTCAGCTAATGACAGGTCAGCTATTGGACCTTTGGTTAAGAAGTTAAAACAGCATTAAATTTCTCTCTCAGCCTCACTCAATCCAGACATTTTTCCTTGGACACAATTAGGAGATGATCAAGAGCAGTCAGGCTTTTGGGGAGGAGGAGGTGGTGCTAGGAATGGCTATTACAAATCGATTCATAGAGGATCTGTTTCTAACATATGCAACCAAGTGCACAGATTTGAAGGTCTAGTTAGATTTTCAGTTAAATAGATATGGTACCAAATATATTTATTTCTAACCTTGCCTATAGCTAGGGAAACAACATTTTACACAGACTCAGTTTAAGCATTCAGTGGTTGCACCATCTGAGCAACAGACCTGGCTAAACACAGAAGCGACAGAAGGATTTTTTGTTATAAGTGAGGAGGCTTAATGCAGATGAAGTGGCCATATGGAGTGAAAAAACATAGCCATTAAGAAGATGGAAAGATACTATTAGAACAAGGATTCCCAAAGTTTGTTTATGGAAAGTTGGCATAACAAGCAGGGCATCAAGCAGAAGGACCTGAAATAATGAACCTGTAACACAAACCCCCAAATTTTTGGTGCCTCCTCCCCTACCACTTTTGAAAGCAGAAGAATGAGCCACAGTTTCTTGCTGCCTTTCAAAGAAAAGGGGGCTACCAAGGAGTGAAGCTGGAGTGTGACACATTCAGCTGCACAGATCCTTGGGGTTCTCAAACACTTGGGAAATACTTCAAATTTGTGTATCTGACTTTGCAACTGTAATAGCCTCCAACAACACCATCGGGATGGCTGTGGCTAATGTCACCTTGTGTCTTACTCAAAGGTGTCTCAGGCTCCCCTTTGGGAACTTTGCAACAGAAGAGGCGTATGGCAAAAGGCATCAAATCTTGGTGTGAGAACATAATGTACAGAAATAAAAAGAAAAGGGGTTGAAACTCTAGCTGGGAAACATAAAAAGAATGATTCCTTCAAAACACTCATGTATAAAAGAGCTTACACAAGCGATTTAGGACTTAATTCACAGTGTAGGGAAGTGACTGGTAAGACTCCTCCACCTATTGCAGGAGGTGTTGTATAACACTCCTACAGCAGGTATGCTCTTATGCAAAAGATATTCGTAGCCTGATAAGAGACTTTTTTTTCCACAGTAATCTTCACAGCAGATACAACATTGCAGGTAGTTAAAATGAACTGATCAGTAAAAAGTGCTTTTGGGACCAAACAAGAGACAAGCTTGAATGGCACCTGCAAACTATTCACAGGCACTCCAATAACTGTGTGGACAAACAGTGGTACATTCACAGTGTGGATAACAGTCCTCAGAGCCAGAAACTCAGAAACAAATGAACCTTTTGGCATGAGCTTGCAATATGAAATAACTTTACATAAAATCACAAAAAACATTAAGCCTTCTGGTCATTTATTTTGCGCTATGCAGTGGTATTGTCTCTGCAGCCTAGAGGTGATTAACACAAAATGCCACTAAATCTCTACCTGGTACAAAAAAAACCCTTAAAAATCCTCTTACTTATCTATGTGTGTTAGAAAACGCAGTCAATTCCTTGTACATTTTTAATCACTGTTGTTACTGTTGAGTCTTCTCATGTTTATTTTTTTTTCATCATTTAAATATAAAGATTTTGGTGAAATAATGCTCTTTGATACAAATTATTTAGAGTGAAGAATGTGTGCCAGCAAAGGTAAGTTAATTATTTTGTCTGAATGCTTGGCAGATGAAAATCATGATAGACCTGGGACATGTCTACACTGGGCAGGAAGGTGTGGTGCAGAAATCCCCAGATGAACGCTGAACGATCTAGCTCCAGACCTTGAACCAAAACAGCCATGTTTGCATGGAGCTACTGCCAGCAAGCTTCAGTAAGCTCGAGACCAACCCTGGGAAAATGCTGCTGGACTACCAGCTTCCCAGCTGGCCACCATGCGGTGCTGCGCTGGTTGGATGATGCTGAGACTCAAGATTTCGCGTCAACCTGAGTCTAACTTGAAGCACAGATCGAAAACAATTGATGAAGATGAAGCATGGAGAAGAAGGTGCTTCTCCCCTAGTGGCAGCTGACTCTGGTTGGACATCAGAAATTGCTGACTTTTTTGCTTCCTTAATTTTTTCTCCTCATTTTTCATATTTTCAGCCTGTGTGAGAAAGAAGAGCAAAGCACGGTGGAGTCACTTTAATGCCCACTACACATCCTTGCTATTCCCCAGTAAAAGGCGCAGGAAAGCTGGTTGGACTTCATTCCTCAAATCAAATGTCAGAAATGTTGTTAAATGGAAGGTTAGTTAATCATTTCAGATTCCATTTATCTTATCACATGCATTTACATAAAGGTAATTATTTATATGGTACACTAATTTGTTTGTATTCCCTATGGGAATAATCCTAGTTTCTAGAAAGGAAACCAGCAGTCACCTAAAAGGTGTAAAAATACTCCAGTGCCACCTTGCGCTACAGCCACCACCGGGATGTGAAGATGCCCTCAAGTGGTTCCTGTCTCCTAGGAGAAGTTGGATTGACCGGGGACAGGAGAGAGAAAAAATAACGAGGGGGAGAGAGTGCATTCACAATCATCCTCAATACATATCTATTCCCTAAAAAGTGTAGCTCACCCTCTTTTTAAATTCTTTACTGCAGAGACCATCTGTTTTTCCCATTTTTGATCGAAGACCTAATTCTCATAAGTTGCATTACAAACTGACTTATCCAGCTGGAGGAGAACCAGTGGAGCTTTTGGTAAGGCTATTAGTAGGTAATTAGTAAGTAATTAAAAAAACCCCACCCAAAACCAACCAACCAAAAATACAACAAAAAAAGAAAGGATCAGCCATGAACTTCCTTGAGTCCATGCTACAGAGGTGTCATGGTCTTCATTGCTCAGGCAGGCCGGGTGAACGGCTGCCGTGGAAGAGCAAACCTGCCAAGGCTGATTGCTTAGGAGCGAGATGTCACTCCAGTGGAATCAGATCGTGTTCTTGTGGGTGTGGCAAGGAGAATTTTATAGCTTGACAAATATTTGAACTACTGTTATTAGTAGTTATTTATACAACAATATAGTCTGCAAGGCATCACTTGTGATTTGGTTAACAATGTCTTAGGTAGGGCGTAAAATGAAATGACAGACTCTGCCTTCGTCTCTGAAGGGATGTAGGACCTGCTGCACCTCTGCTCAGGAGCCATGGGTAGGTGCAACCAGTATGTCTAGGAAGCATCAAGGATATGATTAATCTTAGCAATTTAGGCATCTAAAACTGCTTAGTCATCTATCTCTTTGGCAGGAATTTATCTTCGTGATTTCTCTTGCTTCCATAGTCACCATAAGCCCAAGGCTAGATGTCTAAATAAATATCAGCCTACATCTCAAGGAGAACAGCACCCCAACATTCAAACATGCAGAGAAACCTAAGTGCCATTCTCACGTGTCAAACAGCCAAGGCTGCTGAATCACCACACCAACAGCCAAGTCCTAAGGCAATCCACCTCCTGTCTCTAAGCCTCTAGATTCCTTGTTTGCAATCTATTCATAATTACCCATGTGAGGTCTGCGGTGAATCCAGCTGGGCAACTCTGGGACGGGGCTCTGGAGGTGTCCCCCTGGGATGTGGCAGTGAGCAGCTGCTGTGGTGGTGGCTGTACCATTGTCTTTGCCTTTCTTCTGGGTAAGGACATGTGAATTTTGTGTTTCAGAGAGGATTTGAGGTATGCTGATGTATGCTGTATACCTGCAGTGTGGGAAATGATGAACAGGGGCACATAAGCCAGTTTATGGCCAGGGCTGTAGCCACCTGAGCAGATGATCAGGTGTTTGACTTGGTTTCACCAGTAACTTCATGACATGCTGTGCTGTAAGCCCACATGCTGCAACAGGCACATTTCACTAGAAATATGAGAGGAACAGGGTCTTTTCTAAAGAACTACCTTTACTGCAAGGAGCTTACCACATCTGAACCCTGGGCCTGATTGCCAAGCTTGCCCTGTTGTTGTTTTATGATGACACAGATTTTATCTTCAAGTCAAATCCAAAATACCAAGAAAGACCCAGAGCATTGCAACTTAGGATGATTAGCATCCAGCCCTTCATAGAGCCCTAGTGCTAGTGCCTCTTATCTCCTTGGTGGAGCAGCTTTGAGAGGAGACCATGGTGACTACACCTCGTCAGGCCAGTGTGCGCAACAAGATCATTACTTATTGTAGCAGACGTGTCCCGTGTAAGCTGTGCAAAAGGGTCATTAGCCTTTGAAAACCCTTTTCAAGCCACAGTTATTCCTGCTCGGGCAGTACCACATCACCCAAAGCAGTAGCTGAAGTGTCCTGAGGTACAGCAGAATCACCTCTTGTGCTGACATACAGTGCCTGATGAAAGGCAGTGAAGGCAAGGGTTACTTACTACTGAACTTTCTTTTAATCCAAACCAAATGCCTGGGAATTTCAACAGGCAGCAAAGCAGCCAGGATGTCCTGGTACAAGGCAGGACAGAAGCTAGTTCACACAGCACAATGGAAAACCAATTGCTTTTGCTCCTGATTACCTCTTTTCAACAGAGGAGCAAATCCCAACATGCCTCTTCCACCTGGATCTCCTTAGACCAGCATTGCTACACTACTGGAAAGATAGTTCAAGTCCTAGGCATGTATCCTCCTTCCTAAGGGCTCCACTGGGCACGTGACAGCCTGGAGGAGCCTATACCAGCCTGGAGGAGCACTCACAAGGTTTGGGTGTGAAACTTGCCCCAGAGGAATTGTCAGCTCAGAAGAGTTCCTGGCTTCTGTTCAGAAATAAAAAACAGTTGTCAGGCAGGAAGGATGGGTCCGAAGTCCTCCTGGCTCTGGCAGCGCAGAGAAGGAAAGGCAGGCCATACCCTCACACTCATGTGAGGAGGCCCTCATCATGGAAAGTTCAACATGTGGCTGGATATCACTGCTGGGGAGCAGCCTGGCATTAACAAGAGACAGCCAAAACATGAGGGCAAGGGCAGAGCTCAGCTACATGTGCTCAGTTGCTGACTTGGGCGGGAAATTATGTAGATGCAGAAATTTACAGATCTTCTCCTTGACATGCACTTGTCGGAAGAGGTGTAAGCATGTGGGCCTACACAATCAAACACAATTAGGAATCTCTGTTAAGATAAATATTCAATATCTTTTGTATGTCTCCAGGAGTACTCAGGTAGAAATGCAACTCGGTTGCTAGAGAACATCACAGACAGCCTCACAACTTCCTCGAAAATCAAGCAAGGGAGCTGGCCCCTGTATCTAACTGCTGAGAGGATGGCTCAGAATACAGCTCATGTGGGGAAGCACAGGTAATTTTAGCACCCATGTGTTCCTGCTTCCAGCCTCTCCTCCCTGTCAGAACCAGGCTATCAGTTAACTGAGGACAGATATATCCAATCTCTGCAGGCAGAGGTTGGACAAGGCTGTAATGTACTGCTCTTAATGAGGTACTTTGATCTTGCCCCTCCCTTTTTTATTTGCTTTACAGCGCTTTACCTCACTTTCATCTGCAGCAGACAGCCATCGAACTGCAGAGATCCTCCCTTCACAAATAAGTTTACAAGGAAGGAACCTGTGAAGTCGGGCTGCATTTCAGGGAACTTAAACCTGTGTGAGAAAATATCCGTGAAACATTGTTTATAACAATTCATAGGATTCCTGGGAAGCCGTCCAGTCATGAAAGTGCTATGAATAATATTTTAAAAATCCAACTAACTATGAAAAATAATGTGGGGTTTTTTTTCCTCCGGTTTTTCAAGTTAGCTAAATGTAATCAACTAATGCAATCAATGTTAACTGAATGTAGTCAAGAGTTTCCAATTTCAGTGGTAGATTTACCATGCACTAAGGACTGAATATAGCCCACTGCCTTCTCTATTTATCATTGAATATATTGATATTCAATATCAATATCATGAAGAAGCTGACTGTTCTTTAGCAATTTCCATTAAAATGAATCTCTGTCATGGGAGCCATAGACAAATCTCTGATACTGGATATTTATGTGTCTTAATATCCCTTTTCTTCACATATATCTATATGTACTTATTCACACTTTTATACTCAAAAGATAATTTTATGAGCAGGACTAAGACATCTTCTTGGATATCAGCAGATCTCCAATAGGAGCATTTGCACTAGCCATATTGCTGAAACAGATTCTATATCTTCAAAAATTGTAAAAAAAAAAAAAAAAAAATCTAAATAATTAATTAAATAAAAGCCAGATCTTGTGAAAAAGACCTCATCAGCTACTTAACAGCTCTAGCAGATGCAAAGGCATTGGGCAGTTGCCTATAGCAATTTCATACACGTAGAAGTTTGGGAAAATGAAAATGAGAGAAAAATGCTAACTTATCGACTTATCGGGGGGGGGGGGGGGGAGGCTGTGACTCTGAGTATCACTTCTCTTCCCAGACAACTCAAAATCACTGTTATGTAAAAGATGCAATTTAGTGCCTGTGTGCCTTCCTCTAAACATTGATGACACATACAGGTGTCTGACACCAGCACCAATAAACACCCACAGATCTGTCAGCATCGGGGCACACGTGCATGCCGTTTGCATGATTCCAGTTTGTTTTTTAGTCATACCTAACTGAGCAGCCACATGAGAGCCATGGCCCATGAGTCACTGTCAGACATCAGATATCACATGTGGGAGAATCGCAAAGTATGACAGATACTGTTACCATTATGTAAACTTCCTGTCATCGTAGTTCTTGGATGTTCATATTCATCAGTTACCCTCTGCATGCTTCGAGCTGCAGCTTTGCTTTCTATGTAGGAACAGGCAAACCCAGTTGTTTCTGATTCTGAGATAGAGCCCGTTTTTTCCTATTGTTCAGAGTCTTGGTTCATTTTTTTTACCAAGCCAGGAACAAACTACACACTTTGCTATTGCCATACATTAAGTTTCTAATGCTAGGATTGTCAAAAGTTTCAATTATTAATTTGCACCTGCTAATACAGAGACTATATATGCAGACCACATATTCAAACTTAAGATCAATTTGACAAGTGAATAGTTGAAGGGAGGGGCTGTCCTTAATTTCCTGGTATTTGTCTGACTCCATCACGTTGTGTAATCTTTTTCCCCCCACCTTAATGAAAAGATCTATAATGCCCCTTGGCACTATTATTTTCTCACATTAATAAGGAGAGCATCTGTGTGTCTTGACTCAGAAAATAATCTGTAACACATACAGTCTGCTAAACACAAAAAAAAAGAAAGTGAGAAACCTGTGTTTATCTGAAAGGCTGTGTTTTATAGGCAATGTGTGCTCATAACCTGAAATGATATATGGAGGTAGCTGATGGCTGAACCGTGCCATGTTTTGAAGACACCCAGGATGGGAGTAAAATATCCTGCCTGGATGACTGCCCACCCTTACCAGGTATATACCCAGCCTCTGGGCAGCCACGTATTACACACCAATTTCAACATTCAGAGGAGGTAACTTGGAGCAAGTTTCACAACCTGGCAGCTGATGGTTTTGCTGTCTTTTAAAAGGTTTTTGTATTCCTCAAAATTAAAGCGAAAGGTGTTATCCGATGCCTTGAAATGGCACAGAGAACGGCAAAGGCACCTTTGTTCCCACAGACTGTCTGAACAATGTGTTAATCCTTACCTTGAGAGATCACCTCTAGAAAACAGAGGAGGGTTCCAACCTCTCTGTCAGCGTGAGCCAGTTTTTCTACTGTTGCAGCCAAAAAAAGGTGCCAAGTGACGGCAAACTAGGTGTAGTTTTGTAATGAATAGGTTTGAGCAAACCTTGGCTTTGTGCATCTCCGCAAAACCAGGGGGATGGAAAAAAAAGCAGAGTTGTTCAAGCGAAGGTGGAGGAAAAATGCATATGGAAATGAAGTATTATTTTTGTTATCAAGCACCTGCTAAAGGACGGTGTCTCCATGCAGCTGTACCTGAGATGATGGTGCAGAAGGTGACAGTGTCATCTTGGCTCTATGTCAGCACCTGTTTCAGAGCAGGCTAGGCAGAGCTGCCCTGGGAAGCCCACCAGAGGCAGGGAAGCTGGATTGTGGAGTTCTGCAAGGTTGAGGAGGGTAAACTCTGCCCAAAAAGGAATGGCAGTGGGTTAGGTATTACCTTCAGTGTTCTTCTACATCCAGGAACTCAACATGCTGCCCATGCTCCTCTCAAAAAATGTGGAAACCTGGACTGCCAAAATGTTCTACCAGTTTTCTTCAGTTCATTTCCCTAGGGAGGTTGTTGGAGGAGAATGGTCTTTTTTTTACATCTGAATGTTTTGCAACAGAAAAAAAATCTTTTTGAAATGTTTCAGTCCCATTTAAATATAAGTGTTAAAGAGTCTGCTGTTAATTATCCATCCAGGATGATGGCATCTGTTATTTCTTTTTAAATGCTCAATTTACTTTAACTTTATAATGAAGTACAGTAAATCTATCTGCAGTGGTTGTTAACTCTTTGAATTAGTTTAAATTTTTTTTTTAATATAGACTTTTTTTAGATTTTTGTGCCACCTTGTTCTGTTGAAGGACAGAAGAGAAAGCTAATGCACACATTTGAGGGAGGTTTAGTTCTGACCTGTTATGAAATCTCTCCTGATAGTTCAAAAAAAAAAAAAGAACTTTAGAAATTTTGAAGGAAGCAAACTATGTAATTTCTCTCAACTTTTTTTTTTTTTGAATTGCCAACATTTCATACAAATTTGCACTCCCAAATCTTTCTGCTGGAAGCTATTTACATCAGAAAGAAAGAATTGTGAAGCTGGGGGCTGAAAAACAGAATTTACACTTTTTTTCCCACAGCATTTCACATATATTTAGTGTTTCTTTTTTTTTTTCCTCAGGTCTTTGTAACACACTGTGTTCCAGATCTCAAGCTGGAAAGATTAAGTGGCATGTACTCTATTTGACATGTCAAATTTCTGTTACTGCTGCCTGCAATACATGGGAGCAAATGTCACTTGTATTTTTTGAACATATGCAACAAATTTCAACCTAGAAGTCAGCTTCTCTTTCTTTCTTTTTTCTTCATTCTAGTAATGCCAAAAGAGCCAATCTAACTGTAGCTGACATCAGTAGTTCTGTGACTCCTCACCCAGAGTACTTTACTGGAGACTTCAGTAAAAATGAGAATTTTTCCCTCTAGGATGATTCTCCTAGGATCTGCAGTCCTGGAAAGCTAAGAAGCTTGGAGCACTCCACATTTTCCCAGTTTTGTTCGAAGCAGACAGACGAAAATAGAAAATCTTACCCTTTGTCCTAAGAATGTGTATTAGGTCACAGGTCTGCAAACCAGGCAAAAGCTGGTGGCAGTGGTAGGACTGTCTATGCCCTCACTTGTACCCCTTCCTGCAAATGCCTGTCCCCTGAGCCCACTGATGTGTGGGGCCATGCAGCGAGGAGTAGGGTTGGGGAGGGGTTAATCTGCTATGATCCCTCCCTGGAGACAGTGCAAGGCTGTAACAAAGCTTGTGCTGGTGCCAGTTAAGGATGGATGACCCCCAAGTAAGTATAAACTCTGGTCACTTCTCTTGACCCAACTTTTCTTGTTCCCTTCTTGCAATAGCTTATGTTTCATTCTAATTTAACAGGATTGTTCTAAAAAACATCTTGAAGGTGAGATTCCTATTGCAAAATCTTGCATTCCATTTAAATTGCTACCAAAATTTACTTCCTTCTCAAAGCCTGTTGTTATAAGTAAGCTACAATTAACCAAGGAAATGGGTTATCCTTTCTAATTCCAAACCGGGTTGAATATCTTTCTCATGTGATTGAAAAAGGATATTACATAAAATATCAGTCTATATTATAAAAGGCAGTAGTGCAGCAATACTTCTACTTGTGACCATGATGTACTGAAAACGTTGTTATGATGGTCTGTTAGAAGTTCAAAACATACAGAAGTGAAAAGTTATTCTATACAGAAAGTGAAAAAACCCCAAGTCATATTTAAGTGACTTTTTTGGTAAAAATATTTAAATTGGTGGTAAATAATTCGTTAAATATGAAAATCAACTGAACAAACATAGTATTTTTGTGGTACTGTGTACATCTGACAACAAAAAGGGAGAAAATCAGTGCACACCACAGATGATTTTGTATAAGTCGAAAGAGTATTTATATACAGTTTCAAAAATACTTTGGAGACTTCTTATTCCCTATGAACAAGTATTCTTTCTGGAAAGACTTAATAGACATGGAGATATTTGTGAATATCTTTTCTCCTCCAAGAACAACCCAAAATTATATTTATTGCAACTAGATGACCAGTTCCTCTGAAATTTTCTCCGGGGCTGTGGAGCCCTTTGAGATGTCCCCCAGTTTTGCTGCTTAGCTTCCAGATTTGCTGGAGGACATACTTAATTTTTTTCTGTTCTTACCAGCTTTCTCCTCCCCAGACTCCTGTCACCCAAAAACTGCAAAGCCGTGGAGATTATTTATTTAAATATTAGGGCTAATCCTACTCAAAGTGGAATTAACTGCTGTGAATGCCCCTGATTAGCAGCCTGGTGTCTGTGCAAGGACAGGAAAATCTCTGATAATTAAAAAAAAAAAAAAAAAGAAAAATCTTTATTTCCAAAACTCTGTCTCTCTTAGCTTAAAGTAATAGAATTTTCCTTTATCTTTTAACATTTTGAACTGTGCTTTAAAGCTTTCCATTTTTAATTCTCTCGCTCTCTTCTACTGCTCCCTATACCAGAAAAAGAAAAAAATAAGCCAAAAAAAAGAAAAAAAAAAAAAAGAAAATAAAAGAAAGCACTTTCTTTAGCAGATATAAAAATTGCATTGCACAGAATTTGAACCACGGATTTCAGCTGAGGAACTCTTACCTCCTCAGTCCTCCTTTTGAGCTGCCTGACCGTGCTCCTACTAGCCTTGGCTTTCTGCCTAAAGTTAAAGTACATGTTTAGTATCTTTTTAAAATTTCATGTGTCTCCCATCTGGTGGACCATGTTCTAGTGTCACAGGAAATGGACGTAATGATCCGGAGTTAGGTGGCCATTTCTCACTACATGTGGGTATTATAAGCCAGTCTGATAATATACTGAAGGATTATTCATTAATAACTACCTGGCCCTTTCCTTTTTCAGGATTGTGTTAGATCACTCCACTAAACGCTACAACCCACGTCTGGATTATTTTTTTTACAATCATTATTCTATATTTATCCAAAACAAAGTATATTTTTAGCCCACATCTTTCATCCGTTGGAGGATCTGTGTCCCTTTAGACCTATTTCATTCTTCCCTGCCATTTGCCAAATTTAGCTAACTGACATTACCATGTTGCTACTTATTCTTTTGGGGATTGTTATGATACTGCTAAGGCTTTGCTGATGAACTGTGGTGTAAATTTTCTTGACCGTTAATTAATAGCAAACATTATATTTTATGGATGGTTCAGGATGAAATAGGATTTCATCTTCCTACAAGGCACATCAAGGATATATGGATTTTAGAAATTAGAGACAGGCATGCATGCACTCCGCATAAAAAATATATTCCCAGGAACCAATTTCCTGGTGGCAAATTATTGGCTGAATATATCAGTACAGATGGCTGTCTAAAATGCAATAATGCTAGGCATGTGTCACCATGATGTGGGAACTCATTCAGAAATGGAATACTGCAGCATTGGAATAAATAGATATGTAGCTGAAATTACAGATTGTGGAATATAGGATGGGCGCAGGCTGCTGCTGCTGCTTGGTACCGAGGCTCTGAGTTCCCTTCCTAAGAAGCACAGCTCTCTGTAGGCATCTTGTCATGTACTTGGTGCAATTTCAGGCCTTAATTGTCTATTACAGAATGGAGAAGGAAAAAAAAAACCAAAACAAAAATGTTTGGAGTTTGGCATAGCCAGGAGCTAATCCTTGAGGTCCATCATCATCATTACAAGCAATAAGGGACCAAGCCAGACGGCCTGGTCTGACTGAGGTCAGGAGCTAATCTTGCCCCGTGGTGCAGCTTGTGGAGCAGTCACCAGCTATGGCAGGTAGTGTCACCACAAAGTCACGTCCTGTGACCAGGAAGAAAGGGTGTCCCCTAGTCGGGAGGCACATCCCCAGCACAAGGCAGTCGGAGTTTCTGTTAGAGATGTTTTGAGACGAAGTCAATTAAAAAAATCCTTAAACACTGAGGTGAAGTGGGATGAGATGGTAAATGGTTTAACAAGGTTAAAGAATTACAAAAAAATCCCCAAAAAATTGTTGGAATGGGCCATGCAGATTAACTTGCACAAGGAGTAGAGTAAGGAAAACTATCAGGTGGTGAGAAGATATTCAGAGGTGCTGCCTACTGTGTAAACAGGCTCTGGAAGAGGAATTCTTTTAATCCTCAGTCCACATGTGCAATATTTCTTTTTGTGTGATCAAGTTCAAACTAGACCAATTGGTCTATTGAGGAGTATGGGAAGTGTTGGTGCAGATCAATGTCTTCCCAAGCAGTCACCATTCCATAACTACGAAGTCCACTTTGGCAACTCTTTTAGTTTTCGTTTGTATATTTCATTTCAGAGAACAATAAACTGCAAAGTATTGTGGATATCCCAGATTTTGAAGAAATTCCTTTCAGTTATTAGATTGAGAGGTTTTGGTTTACAAGTATAATTCTTGCAAAGGTTAGATAGAAGTGAAGACACAAAATCACTGAAGCACTTCAGATGAAGAGAGAAAGCAATTATTTTCTCAATCTCCATATGTTTGTATTTTAAACATGGGTTTTCTTTTTATGTTGGTAACCAGAAAGACTCAGTTTTCACTTTGTATTTTTGCTTCTTAACACAGCACTTTAGTCATCTATAAATGCTGTGAACCCCACAAACACAGAAATAACTCACGGTTCTGAAGATCAGTAATGAAGCAACTGTTTGAAATCTTGAAAGGCCTACTTTAAGCGTCACATTAAAAATTTTGAGTTTACAAGAAGCTCTTTTAAATTTTCAGTAAAAATGAATAATGGGACACTTACAGCTTTTAGACCTGACTGCACTTCATGCTCTTCAGTGACACCACACAATTGGTCATGATTTGCTATAAGAAATGTAATGATTTTACTTTAATTCCTTTCTATCGAATTTTCGTACTCTTCCTGTGCTACAATAGAATTAAAAAGGGGAAGAGAGATGGAACCTTGACAGTTGTGCCATTCTGGTACGTGCATAAAATTTCTTAGCTTTTCGCTCTTTCAAGAAATGTAAAAGTCTACTTCTCTTTATCACATGTCATAAAAACACATGCCATGTGCATTGCCATAATGATGGTGTACATGGTAAAGCACTTAGCTTGTCTATGAAATAGGTATGAAGACAAAGAAACCCAAAGACTGTGAGTTTGCTTTGATTTAATTTGAATAATGATCAAAGAGGAAATCAATGCTGTTTCTCTATATGGATGTATAAATCACTAATATCCTCATACCGAGGTGTCTTCCTTAATACTGTTTAAAAGAAAAGCTCCTCAAAGTACAAAGATCAGACTATTCTCTCTTTAGCAGACTAGTTAGATATGTTATTTGTAGGCTTGTCAATAGACACTGAAAATACAGATATTTGGTGTTAAATTCAACTTTCAGTGACAGATTCACGCAATTCGTGGGCATCCAAAGTGTTGCACTGAGAGCAGAATTCTGCTATCCAACCTTGCCTAGAATAAAATTTTTTCTTTGGATTAATAGAATTTTTGAAAAATCACAAAAGGATTGCAGTATACTGAAGATGTTTTAGATTTTGTTCCAACATTTCATCAAGCTAAAAGTCCTATCAGAAGCTGAAATTTCTCTGTCTTTCCCCCACCCCCTAAGGCCTGTGAAGATTTGTTCTTGGAATGTAAAAGCATAGGAAGAAAATCTGAGAATTCATTATATATTTGGGGAATAGCAATTATAATTGCTTTTCTCACTGTCTCTTCTTGTATGGGCATAGTTGTACGTGAATCTGCTAAATATGGTACATATATTTCACTCAGATTAGAAACCAGGCTGACCTTCATAACCACGTGTACTTATGTTCTGCCTAAGGATAAATACTTTTCCTTAGCATCCATGGAAGAGCCTTCTATTCAGTCAGGTAAAGACAATTTATGTTTTAAGAAACATGCAATTTGGTTTTCATGTGGAAGTCTTTTTTCATGAGAAAGGAAGGGAGATGAACCAGTTTAAGAAATTTACAGTTATTCATTCATCTTAAATATAGAAGTTATTCAGCCCAATAGATTTTTTCTTAAATTCTAAAACTAATAGTACTTGTAAGTGTTGAACAATAGAAGAAGAAATACCACTCTCATTTCCTATGTCATCAAAAGATGATGTGTTATATTTTATTTTCTAATTCAGTTTTTAACTGTAAAAGTGGGATTTACAATGAGTTGAGAAATGCCTGAATAAAGGAGAAATGGGTCAAAAAATATTTACTATGACTATTAAACCACCATTACTACTCCTCACCACAATACCTTTCTGATTTATAAGAGCTGCCCCCAGAACAACTTTTTAGTTGGTCTCCTATTTGGATTAAATCTTATTAGATGATTGACTGTATGTTAACTGAGAGGTGATTTATTATCTTTTATGAGACCTGGACATGTTAAAGGTTATTTTCTCTGTTCTTGAGAGACATTTTCTCAAATATCTCTTAAAAAGTGCAGGACTTCTAAAGAGAGCTTTGAGAGAGCTTACACTTGAAACAGTGGCTGAACTGAGAAGTTGCTAAAAATAAACAAATGGAGAAAACTAGAAATCTGTGCTTGTGTATGGGTTTTTCTCCTCAGCACGCACTAATGCCCACACACAAGCACAAACTGCCGGGTGCATCCTCACCTGAGATAAACTTACACAGCTTTCAAAGCTGCTCACACGACATTGATTCATCTATGATGAATCTAAGTTTGAAAAAGCTTAATAATACCCTCTCTATACAACAGCATAAGCAAGGAAGAAATTTAAAGTTGCTGCATTTTCTATGAAGCAGACTTCCTTTGCCTCTTTAATTCTAGAATTAAAAATTTATCACTTGGATGTAACCCCGTATTTCCATTAGAAGTGACCATTTAAAATTAGGAAGTGTGTGTTTCCATTTAAAGACAAATTTGTAGGAAGAAGGAAACAGGCTCCCTGAATTATTTAAAGCCTGGATGAGATATTTGTAGATTTATTAAAAGAAAAAAAAATTCAAACTGTGTTTTTCTCCTCACACTAAGGGATTCTACACTTTCCTCTTGGCTTTCATGGGCACTTTGCCCAACTGCTGGAGAGGGCTCTGAGGTATTTAGTGCAGAATGAAGGCTAATTAAATTGTTGCATGTTGACACACTGTAGACTCCAGTCCAAAACCATTCTGAAATGTTTACTACATTACTGATTTATTTTCCTTGTCGGCACAACTCTAACTGCTTTGGAAGCTCGCAGCTGCACTGTCTGACTGGTGACCATATTTATATTGCATTCTGCTGTATTCTTCCCCACCATTCTCGTGACTTACTGCATGTCAGGATCAATCACATTCATTTTTAATTTTAACAAATTATTGCAATCATTCAGGCTGGTGGACTCTCCTACAATTGATTGACTGGTACATTTTGGGAAAAAGAGAGAAATTCTTAGTCTGTACATTATTGGTGCCTCCAGAGCTCCTGACCCAGGAAGCAGAACATCTGAACAACTAATGAAAAAAAAAAATTTCCTTGTTTCAAAACAGAAGGTAGAATTACTCTACAGTGCCTTTTTTCGACAAAACTTTGCAAAACTTTCATCCTCAGGGAATTTTTTTCCGACTTTATTTTATGCTTTAAAGCGCTAGGGATTGACACTTGTCATTTCAATGTAACAGGTGTAAGTGAAAAACTTCTAATCCATACTGCAGTACAACCTTTTCCTGAAAATGCTTTTTATGCCAGTAGTGAGCTATGTTTGCTTATCCAGTGCAGGAAAACCTTTCTCAGATTTATGTTTTTCTTGCCTTTTAATCTCTATACTTTCAAAAGCAGAGGGACACAGCTGGTTCAAAGCAGACTGGTTGATCCCCAGTTTGGTTTAGAACCTGATTTAGCCATCTGATCACAGTACTCCTCGAGATGGTCTCCCATTTGCAGAAACTCATGAGAATCCATCCTCGTGAAATCCAACAGGAGCTGCTCCTGGCTTCACTTATGAGCAGACTTTGAAGTCTATAACTTTGAAGAAGATGAGGTTACAACAAAATCTTGGGGGAATTCCATTAACTAGCACAGGTCAGAAATCAATGGTTGTGATTTCTGTGACTGTGGCCCAGGATGCTAGTTTGATTTAATGGACAAGAAAGGAATAAAAATGGTTGAACAGACCTGACATGAATTTCCAAACTAGCTGTTAGCCAGGGGTGTATTGCTGTAGCAGCATAACAACAGCCACAATGTTTTCCAGAATACAAGAACAAGAGCATTTCTTTCAGAAGACAGAAATAGCTGGTGTGCAGCAGAAATCTGGGTGACGTAAAATTCCAGAAACTGAGGTGTATCTGACAGCACAAGACTTGTTGAGGCCCAATCTGAATCAGAAACCGCAATTTGCCAATTCACGTGCTCTGGGAAAATGAGTCTGTCATACACGCTAGCGCGCCAGCAGCGTTTTGGCTTGTGATTCCCTTTTGCCAGTGGGAGCTATGGTGTGAGGTGAGAGATCTTCCCAGTGCTGGAATGAGCTTCTGGCCTTGGTTCATGTCGTGATCGACCTGCACTGCTATGTCTACTGGTGTGCCAGCGTAAGAATGCAGTCAGAAGCAAACTGACCGGAAAAATTGGGCAAACCTCCACAATGGAAAGAGCAAGGAAGTGGATTTTTGGTTTAGAATAGAATAAGGTAGAATATTTCAGTTTGTAGAGGTCTACAGTGACCATCAAGTCCAACTGCCCGATCACTTCAGGGCTGACCAGAAGTTAAAGCATGTTATATCAAAGGTGTTTTTTAAGGGAAGCTTGGGCTAGGACGGTCTAAACTCTCTGATGTGGCAAGCAAGTAAGACTGTTGGCAAAGGGAGTGCATGTGAAGTTCCCTCTCAAGGCTTCACTGAGGCTTTCATCAGAATGCTATATACATTTAGTTTTAGTTACTGCATACGCAGACAAGGCAGGTGTACATTTATTTTTAGATAGCTTCTGAGAAAATAAGAGTAAAGCTGCATGCAGCAAAATTTTACTCTGGCAGCACAACATAAAAATAATTTGCTTTCTGTCTGCAAACAAATTTAAATCCTTATTTTGCAGTATTAAAAACAATGTAAAATGAACAGTTAGCATAAATAAGTCTTATTGCTCAGTGGACTCTCAGCTACATGTGATAAAGAATGTAGATGCCCATATGTTTAGATGCTGCAAATTGAATATTTAGCCAACTGGTCCCTGGAATAGAAGCAAAAATCTGAAGAGCTTGGACCCTTTGAACAGCACATAGGCACATTGAAAGGGCTTGTTAAAAAACCCATGGCAGCTAAGTGGAGACTTGTCTACTTGAAAACTGTAAGCAAAGGGCGTGGTTTTAAATGTGTCCATCTCACAAGACTCAGGACCCACGGCGGGTGTTGCCATGGGGTCTGAAGCCAGGACTGGTCCCATTACTGGAGGGTGCTGTGAGGAGGGCTGATGGTGCAAGGCGAGGAGAGAGCACTGTGTTTCCTGTATGAGGGGTGAGTCACAAGTTCAACACTAACATGTTGCAGCACAAGTGGAAGCAGAAATCTCCCATGGGAAATTGCGCTTCATAATTCTGGGAGCTGCAGGAGGCAGCAGGAGAAGCAAATCAGGTGTTTTGGCTGTGTGAGCAAGCCCTCCCAGGGACCCTGCACCTCCAGCATCTCAGTACATCCCTCTGTTGCAGTATTACTGACTTGATGCTTCTTCAGCTTCTCAGTGGTTTGGGTGCTGTATGAGATGCCATACTGCTTCTGCGGTGCTTGCTGGAAATCACAGGAGAATGCAGCCATAGTGGTAATTTCTTAATTGCTTTTCTTCTGTGGCCACAGCTTGTTAAAATACTTCTCTGGCTTACAGGAGCAGTGGTAGTCAGATTTGGAAAGGAAGTCTGTGTGGTTTTGCAGAAATTTGCAGCTTATTAAATGATAATAATGAAACCAAGGGAGAAAGATGACTACAGATCTGACTATTTGATGACTAACCTGGCCAATGTGGTAAAACAGACATGATTTGTGGATTAAGGACAGTGGTAATCTCTGGTTATGAAAAATGAAAAATATATTTTTAGAATGAGAAAGAGGAGCTGTTGATAGTGGCATTCAAGAGTCACAAAGTATTTCTACAATAGAAAAGTACATTAATAAAGGCCTGGCTGTGCTGTGACTGCCAGTCTCAGGTAATGCACACAAGATTTTTGGAGAGCGGAGTGTTGAGTCCAGATCTTGACACAATTGTCATGAACCACAGAGAACAGATATTAAACATGTATAAAACAACAATGGGATCCATATCCCTTCAACTTTTTGATTCCAATAATTGTTCTCAACTACAATTTCTTGTCTTGCTGAATTACCTGTTTCTAGTAAATATGGAACAAATTTTGTTTGGCATGAAAATATCATCTAACAGTCAGTTCTATGAGTTCAAAATATAACTCTTTCAGTGAAAAACTAGAATACTTTATGTTTACTGAAAGAAGTCCTTGGAACACTAAGATATTTATGAAAAGCCAAGCCAAGAAATCTCCAAGATACAATCAATTTGCATTGAACTCCCAAGCCACATCAGGCATTGCACTGCTTGCTTCCAATCAGAGATTATTCTAGAGAGAGAGGCTAGATTTTTGAAGTTTCTTAGATGTATACTTCCCACCGATTTCATAAGAAACATCTGTAAGTCTTGATTTCAAAGGGAGATCATCACCTACCTGCTTCAGCCAGTGTGGTTCTAAATTCTCTGCACATAAAAGCTGTGGCAGGATATGAGAAACAAACCCAAACTCCAACTGCTCTGCAAAATCCTTTTGAAACATTCATTTTTGGTCTTTTAATAAATAATTACAGAGAAGTAGCATGCCAGAACCTGATAACCTGCAGATGTGATGGTATCAGAAGCAACCTGCTGAATCTCCAGACTTTCTTTCTCAGACTGAGAAGGAGAAGGTTTCTTAACAGAAATTATTTTATTACAATTGTGAACAAATATTGAGAATTTAATGCTTTTACCGTGGTTTCTATGAAGGCACAGTATCTCTTTTGGCAACTCATATGTTAATGGTTATTGGATTATGCCATAAAAAATTAAAAGGATGATCTTATACATTTGCCTTTTTGATGAAGCAAATATTGCTAAAGCTCATTTCTGTTTCTCCTTTCAGTTAGACTAGCTTTTAATACTAGGGAAGTTCAACTGATTGCAATCAAACATATATAAGCAATTTGCAACATGTATGTCTACACATGAGGAAGAAAATCTTTAGCTACTGCTTATTCAAGACTTTGTAAGATGAGATAAGTTAGGGCAAGAAAGAAATTTACAGGACTCACAAAACTATTCCAGGCACTTGGTAAATAGATTTATACTCTCAGACATGGAGGGGAATGATAAGCTTTTAGGCCTTTTGAAGTCATTCTGTAAGGGGTCAACATCCTACGACTTAGATGCATGTATGAAACAGACTGGCAATACACTGACACACCAAAGAAAAATGTTATGCTAGAGCATATTTAATTAAATACAGAAAAATAGTTATGTGAGCCTCTGCAGGGATTTTTCTTTTTTTTTTCCTTTTTTTTTTTTTGTAAAATATTGAGAAATCAGTTTGTTTAAACGTTAAGCTGTTCATAGGAAAGTAAGACCCTGGAGGTTAGAGAAAGTGTTGTCACTCAAATCTGTTCTCCCAAAGAGCAATTACTGTAGTCATTAACGTGCCTTGCTCCAAAATCTAGTCTGACATTAAATACTGCTTGAAATGTTCAGAAGACAGTTAAAAGGTAGGAATGGATCATTTTCTCATGTAACATGTGCTGAAAAGCTTCCCCGTGCATTCAATCATCTGGCTTCACAAATCCTAGTGGTACCCTTCTGAAGCTGTTATGGAACATATTGGTTGCATATTTCATTTGTTTCTGGCAAGAATAATTAGATGAATGTTTAATTAGAAGTGATTTTCTTTCATGAATCATGGCCAGCTGACTGAAGGGTTGATGACAGTCCATATTAACCAATAATACATACATCAGAATAACTCTGACTTGATAGTATAACAAAATTATAGGTAGTTTAGAAATGCCCTAGCAGAAGGATAAATCCCCAGTCAGTATAAATCAAAGATTCACTGAAGTTGACAGGACTATTTTATTAGAAATCTCTTAAGAATCTGGGAAAATTTATTGAAATATTATTCAAAAAGGTTTCTGCTTTGCTGTGCTCTCTGGCTTGGATTCAAACCTTTGTGAGGCAAAATGCATCACTCCCTCTCATCCCTCCCCCTGCACCCAACTTGCTTTGTCCACCTGTTCCCATTCCTTTGGATCTGTCCATCTCTCCCATCTTGAGATGCGTTTCTTCCATCCACCCGCAGTGTCGTGTATCAGCACCCCCTCACATCAGGGAGAAAACACCAGCTCTATGCCCTGTAGCCAAATATGCCTCTGCAGCAGCGTGGTCAGGACAAACTTGCCCTCTCCGCTACTGCTATATTATCACCTTGCAATGGCCTCACTCAGCTGGTGGGAGACAGGTGAGTTCTGCATGAAATAAGACAAAAGATCTTCAGAAGAAGGACCCTAAAGCTGCCTGTGGTGAGGGCAAGCAGGATTTGTGGGCAGGTGAACCTCTACAGTCCCTGTACAAGGTTCCCCGTGCAATTTGCATTAGACTTGTGTATTGAAAACACCCAACATCTTGTCATAACTGGTTTTGACTGCATTTGATGCATTCACATGGCGACTCAGAGGTTACATGTCTATGTCATTTAGATATCTTTCATAACCTATAACCTTATATTTTTATATAAACACCAAGTAAAACATTGTATATGTTTTCAGTAAGCTGGAAATTTCATCTTCTTTTGTGAAGAAAATTCACTTATTTTACAGCCCACACTTTTTCCAGTTTTTCCAATTAACCTCACTAGTTAGTAGGACCATACGTACACATTCATTCCCAGCCATTACCAATTACTTTGGTCCATGGAACATTTGCTTGCTCTGGGGTACCAGCAAGGAAACAGTAATTAACTGAGATAGTTGCTGCTTTCCCTTGAAAGCTAAAGAATAGGATTATGCTCTTTTGATAAACTAATAGGCTTAAATCAATTCAATGTAGTTAATAGGAACCCTGATAACAGGAAGACACCTCAAAGCCTTCACTGTGAACTTTTCCCATTACTTCAAAACTGCAGACAATGAAGATAAATGAAATTGCAATTCAACAGTCGTAACAGAAAGGGTAGAGGATGAAATCTGTTTAGAATCAAAGACTAAGTTGAATGATCATTTTCTAATTAATGATTGTTATAATTCTTCAGACATCTGCAGAATCCTTTGCAAACTTTAGCTTTACTTTGAGTTAGGCAAGTGACATCATCCTTGTTTTACAGATCTTTAATATAACACATGCTAAACTTGAACTTGCTCTTTGCCTCAGTCTCTTTGCCTTTTTCCATTCATCATGTTTAATATCAGATCTAATAAAAGCAGGAAGGGTGGTGAAGGCAAGGCACTGCTCTTCTCTGCAGAACCTATTGAAGAAATGGAGCCATAGTCTGTTATGCAGCTTCGTGGGCTTTTTTGCCCATGAAGTAGGGTCACGTTTGGCTCAATGAGATCAGTTGTCAAAGATAAGTCTTGACCAAGAACTTGGTGCCTAGAGCAGGATTTAAATGGATTTTGAACCCTTCTGCCAAAAACAAAATTCCAGTGTTCACCTGGAATTTGACATTTTCTCAGGGAGTGCCTCAGATGTTGAAGGGATGAGCACCTCACAAAGAAACCAGCTGCAGCTGCTGCATTTTAAATTGCTACTGGTGCTCTCTCTGTCCTCTTTAAACAGTCACCCAGCTGCTGAGACTTGTGGGTTCAGTGCCTTCTGACAGGAGGCCATGCTTCACTGCCTTGAACAGTTGGGACCACAGGAGATTTTGGGTGACTGAATGGCATATCCTTTCTTGTAGAACAAGGATTTCCAGTGTAATCCAGCTGGATAGCATAAAGCAGACAGGAACTGATACAACGTGACTAAGGCATTTCTGGTGAAGACCTGAGATCTAATCCATGGTTTTAAAACTGCATATAGTCCTTCAAGCAATGTGAAATGAAGGAAGAAGTTACCACTATATACCAGGGTCCATATGTCCACTGGTCTGCGGATTTCAGGTGAATAGAAGTGACTCCTTTAAAGCCTCACCTGAGGTGACTGAAAGCTTGGCAGACAGTGACCCTCCTCTCACATCTCAGTTTCTCTCCTGTCACTACCCAAAGTGACACCTGTTTAGGATCTTATTTGGAACAACTCAAGGGGCCAAGCACTTAACCTGGGTCTACACTTCACTTAGTCGCTTTGTTTTGTAGTTGTTTGCTAACTGTGAGCCTCTTACAGGACCATTAGCTCCTGCAGGAGCCTAAAGTTGAACTCACACCTCTAATATCTGGGATGAGTAGCCTGCTATTCAAAAATACTGGCTGTCCATCTTACTCTGCAATACTGTATAGAATTGCTCTATTTTTTTTCAATGTCTGTTTATTACCATGTCTACTTTTACAGAAACACTTTTCCCCTCCTTCCTTTGATTTGTCTACTGGCTGTTTGTGTTTCAATCTTTCTAACTGTTGGCCAAATAGTGTCTGCTTGTACAAAATCCTTTTATTCAGTATCCAATTTCAGTGGAATCAGAAATTTTCCCCAGTACTCTATAATACCAAATACAGTACCTTATTCCCTACATGTGAAATTAGACCAGGAACAGTTTGCTACTCCACAGAAGTTTTGGGAAGGTTAATTAATAAAAATATCTCAAAGTTAATGGGCTAATACTAAATAAGTAATGCTGAAATGGATAAAAACTTAATACACCAGTCCAAAGGCTGGGAAAAAAGCCAGTGGAAGGAGTACTATGACAAGGCTACAGTTTGGAGCACAGGGGCAACCGGGGGAATACAGAACTGTATTTAAGCATTTTTGGAAGAGTATCTTCTCCCATGAATTGATAAAACTGTTGCCATGTGAAAATGAGTAGGGATTATATTTACTAGGTTTTACTTCTTGTCATCTGCAAGAGGGATGAGTTAGGTAAGCTCCACACAGTGATTTACTTCTTCTGCTTAATTTTGCCTTACGTAGATGGTGGGGAGGGAGAGCTGAAAGGGAGGGCAGTGATCTAAAATACAAACAAACACAACAATTACGGAGCTTTATAAGGTTAACCTAGCTCTGCCTTCAGACAGAAGGGAGGCAGAAGAACTTTATTGCCTTAGATTGCCTCTGTCTACAAATCTTAAGCACATTTAACTCCACCCTGTCTTCTAGGCAAAAAGTAACAGTCGTTAAGTATATACATTTAAAGCTCAAGTTAAAGAAAGCCCAGAAACCACACACTGGTGGGGGTTAATTTCTCCTGTGCATTATCAGGAAGAGTGCTTGCTCCTGTAAAACTTAAGGTGTTGTTTTTAAGGGATTTGGAGGGAGTGGTTTTTGTTTTGTTTTGGTTTTTACTTTTTACAGTAACTACTTTTTGCACATCTAACCTGACAAGAAGCATGTCTCAATAGTGAGGTTAAACAGGTACAGCTGCCATGCCAACAAACAAGCTGCTGGTGCTTCTTCAAACTGTTGCTGAAATAGTGTTTTAAATTCCCTGAAAGAAGATGCTTTAGCTTACCATGTCCAAGAAAATTAATATTTTTATGGCCAACTTTCCCCCATACCAGTAGAAATACAAATATATATAAATAAAGCTGTCTTGAGTCGAAAGGCATGGTTGCTAGGTAGCCACTGTCATGATACTGAAGGTACCAGTGAAGCACTGAGAGGTGAGTCCCTCATAATTGCAGAGATCCATTTTTCATTCTCCTTGAAAATGAGTCTTTTTTTTTTTTTTTTCTATATAGATGACAAGATTACCAGCTCAGCAGGAAAAAGTGTGCAGAAAAACACAAGCACGAGGTTTTACTGTGTCTCCCTGTAGAGACACAAAGATTTTTCAGATGCATCCTAGAAGTGGGTGGGGAAATGGGAGAAGGAGCCCCTGCACTTTAATTATGAGAGGATGGTTATATGTAATAACAATGGGTGGCAAACAAGCACTGCTTCTAACTGCCAGTGCTGCATGATTACCAGTATTAAATGACAGAGCAAGGATAAAAAAATCACCAAAGCACAAATCTGATTGCTCGTTTCAATGAACTATGGAAGCAGCTGTGATCTGTGGCCCTCATGTAAATCCTTGCTCCTCTGGACAGCAACAGTGTTAAAAGAAAGCGGGCTGTCTGGCTGTGAAAAGAAATGCTGCCAATCAAGTCACACCTTTCCGGGATCTTTGGTATAAATGGGTAACAAGTAAATTACAGATTGGCTAGAAATTAATTCTCTTTTTAAAAAATCACATTAATCCCATGGGGGTAGGAATATGTAAAATCACTGCAAGGCATTTACTTTGATCCTGCCAAAGTCCTCCTTGGGGCAGGGAGTGAGGGGGTAGGTATGCTGGGGCTCAGTTAACCTGCAGAACTCATCCTCTGGACGGGGAGATATTTTGCTCATTGCACTGAAAGGGAAATGAGATTCAGGGAAGATTAATTGGTTTGCTCATAGATTCACAGAAAGTTTGCAACTATACAAGGAACTGAAATCAACCCCAGATGGATCTTGTAGCACAAGCAATTATTTCTATTTATTTACAGTTTCTGTGCAAGTCACATTTTATGATATGTTCTTAAGAGACGGCTGCTTTTTTAAACATTTACCAACTGAAACAATAAACCATAATTGCTCTGGTGAGGAACTCCTTACTTTGCAGCTCAGTTCAAAAAATCCTACCCTATCTCCTGGGGTATGAAAGATTCAGTAAGATTTCATCCTCAGCAAAGATGAAAGCAACGTATGAACAGCAAGAGCAAGGAGTCAGGAATCCCTTTGCAGAGTATGTTTTGCAGGCGCACTCTAAATGTTATGATGTAGTCCAAGGGCAAGATGTTGATTACTCAATAGGATGAAGCTATCAAATATTTTTTCTCTGCAATTGATGACTTACTACAAGCAAGACTATTATAATATATACAAGGTAGTTTCTTGGGCTCTTAAGTCTGCTGGGGGAAAAAGAGTGCTATATTTTAAGCAAACTGTATGTTTGGGGCCCTTTGTTGAACTCTGGATAAGCAGTTTGAGAAACTGAAAGTGGATATTCACCACCCCCCTCCCCAGTTTCAGCATATTATGTAGCAATGTGCCTCAGTCCTACCTGAAAAGACAACTCTTGGGTCAGAGAAGTTGTTGTGTCCACTCAGCCCATGGTTTTCCAAAAAGGCAGCAAACAAGACCGACAATTACACCCGAGTCAGCTGCAAGGTGACTCTAACTTACACACTCTAACTTACACACTCCCAAAGGTTTAGCTGGATTTGCTTAAGAACAAACGAGTTTCAATAAGGTTCTTGCAGTAGTGTCTCCACCCCACCAGTGATACAGTAGGTGGTTGAACATCTGGAGGGGAGGAAAGGCTGAAGTGCCACATTTTCATTTTGGGCACAGCGAGAGAAATCTTGAGGGCTTGCATATCTCTGCTGGGTAGGGATAACTGTGTCTTATCCACTATGATGTTCCATCCATGTTGTGATTGATCTGTGTTTTTCTTGCTATGAAGGAGAAAACAGGACACAAGAAACAAGATGATAAAGTGCATTCTCATGGACCAGAGAATGGGATGGAGATTTTTCTGGAGGATGGTTGTCCAGGGTGCCTGAATTGACACATACAGCCATGGTAAAGGTTTGGTTACAGATGCCTACAAAGCTAGTTGAAACATATGAGTGTCAAGCTTTAAAGCTGGCACAGTGTGTACACTGACAGTGGTAGATTTACTCAGTAAACACTTGGGAACAGCTAGAGAGTGCTGCCCAGCATTTCAGGAGGCCTTAGTGTCTGGGAAGCTTGTAAAACTCACTGGTTGATTGGCATGTAGGGAGTTAATGAAGTTACTGCTCAGTTAGCTTTGTGGCTTTATCAGCTTGGTGTCAATCTTTAGTTGAGACAATGGTTAACCACTTATCTCATTAAAAGTGTGAGGTGTGGCCTCATGGGCAGTTATTTTCACTGGAAATAGTATCCAAAGCAAATACATTGATTCTGTAGCTCTAGCAGATGATTCAGCAAATATGGATAAACCTCTTGCTCTGGTGATGGCATAAGCAAGAGGAAAGCTCACAACTCTCCCAGTTGTGAGATGGTCAAACCTATGACTTAATGAGAAGGCAACCCAGCTCATCAGTGTTCTTGATCTCTAGCACAGCACTAAAGCAGTAATTCAGAGAATACTGAGTTTTCAAGGCACTCTAACACACTCATAAAATAATGCTTACAACATGACTAAGAGCTGAATAAGCCCTATCAATATTTTATGGCTGGTGAAAATAAGCAGAAGAGGAAGAGAAACATGCAGCTCAACACCTTGGGATCAGGAAAGAGGTCTCCAGTCCCGCCCATTTCGATCCTCACCGTCTCTGGAATGCCATGCCAGCATGAGACTGCCCTCTGCCCTTTGCCTCTTAGTGGCAGACCTCAGATAAAAGAAATAAATAACATAAAAATGGCCTCGCCAGTGTCAGTGTCACTTTGGCATGACTCCTGCTGTGGGTGCCAGGCTGTCTCTCCTCCTCTCTGAGCCAAGGACACTGCATTCATCCCAGGGCTTGTTTCTAATATCTTGGTACCCCGAAGTCCATGGTGGTGGCATGTATGGAAATTCACACTTGTGATGTTGCAAAAGCTGACTGAAACATGTTTCAGTGGTACCCCAGCTTTTTCCTTCATTCTGTCATTCCCAGCAGATTAATCTCATTTCCAGAGTTCTGTGAAGTATAATATCAACATCTGAGGAAAACACAAGCAGATGCTAATAACTGAAGGTTGTACCTGTGGTGACTTTGTGGTCTTCTCACGGTAGGAAAAGACATGATTTCCTATGGGATCACCTCCTGCACAGCAGTGCTGAGCACTTCCAGAGATGCCCAGCTGCAGAGGAACAGCCATCGTCTGCACTCTGCCAGAGCCACTGGTTGTCTCACGTAGCTCCTCCACGGGAAGCAATTGATTACGCTGTGACATTTGGTAAACTCTCTTCACCTAAATGTGCATCTTGAAGAAAGTATCTTTCCTATCAAACAGTGCCTCCTCAGATTACTGTCAATCAGAATGAGCTTTCTCCGAATGAGCCTGATGCTGCCTGACAGGGAATGATCGAATTTTTCTCAAACTTCTTGGACAAAGTGAGAAAGTATGGTGCAATCTGACAGCAGCCTCAGCAACAAACAGCACATTTTATAGGGAATTGTTAATCGTGACGAGCCTTTCCTGAGCAGATTCACAGGTGACCCAATGCTTGTCAGGCTCCCAGCAGAGTCATTTTAGCTGAAGTATGGAGATTTCTACTTAAGAGACAATATATAGTACATATATTTTGCATGTTTAATCCTCGGAAACAATTATAAAATGTAACAGCAACATTTCTCTGGGCTTCCTAATGGATGGATAAATAAAGTGAAATAAATTCTGTGAGTCTGAATTCTTAGGAAAGATTACAGGAAAAAAGTGCTGCTAGTTAAGATAAAAAATCAGTTCACATTCATCAAGACATTAGTGATTAGTAAGGCTAAAATCTGAAATCAATGCACAGTCTCTTTTAAGAGTGTCTCTAGTTAGTTGAAATATTTATTTTTTATTTTCTTGCTTCCATCACAACCTTTCACAACACCAGGAAATGCAGTACCAAAGGAAAACTTCCAACCAAAACAGGAAATCTGTGAACATCAGGGATGGACCTTTCCCAGTAGCTAGACGCAGAGCATGAAACTCATCTTTCACAGGTAGCAGTGATTGTTAACCTCGCTATACCTAGAAATGATAAATGCATCTTCTTGCTTTGATTTAGCTTTTAGTAGAAATAGTTGTTCACAGGCAAAAATAAGAATGACAAAAGACAGCTAGTAATTATTACCAACACAAGAAATGTTTGCATTTAGTTAGGAAGAAAGGGAGAGCTTCTCATTGATACTTGCATATAATTCTGGCAATTAGACACCATTTCACTAATTACCTACCTTTATAGGATTTTAGAATAATTTTCTAATCTCTCCACATCCCACATATTAATTAGCTCCTACTTCCCTGTCATTGACTCCCAACTGTAAGAATCAGTTTAAGCTAGGATAGCCAAATTTCAGACTGCTTCCTCCAGCAGCTTGCCATAAAGGCTTGTATTAATGTCACATTTTACTGTATCTATCAACATTATGCAGATGTTAGCCATCAGGTACTAGCCAGCTCTCCACACTGCCAAGTATCCTGCCACTAGTTCTGGGTAGCATTTATAGAATACATTTTCTTCTACTATCACAGCATAATAAAGGGTTATGAGTGCAGACTTTCAAAATTAAATCCTTCCAACATGAAACTTCTTGATAGACAACCCTAGGTGAAAAATTCACGAAATGTGAGATTAACAAACCTTCCACAAATGGTGAGCAAGGACGGTCATAATCCTGCAGTAATAAAGCTGGTTGATTTTCTTGTAGAAAACACACATGCCTCACTTTTAAAATGAGGCAGCCGGTAGTGACTGGGGTTGACAAAATACAGAGAGTTTGTGGGGACGCCTGCCAAACCCTTTTCTTTCCCCATTGACGTATCACTTTGAAATAAATGTTAGCTAAAAAAAGCCACAGGTTTCGGAAATGAGTTGCTGGGATTTGCTTAAATTACAATGAAATAAAAAAGGTCTCAGCAGCTGAAGGGCAGGGGAATTGCCACCCCCAGAATACTAATTTAGCATTATTATGAGTGAACTGTGAAGGTCACTGGTGCAAGACAAGACACTGAGTGAGTGGAGTGGGTGAGTTTTATCTCCCAGCAATAAGGAAACCCAAGTCAGACAATAAGTGATTATGAAAGTGTTTCATACAGTCTACAATCTGAACATATAATAAACCAAATATGCAAGAACGGCTCCTGTACTTTCAGTATTAGTTGTATACTCCTAGATATGAATGCAAAAATGAGTCATCATACTTGAACGTTTCCCCCTCTTAAAGCAATTTACATACATTGATAAAAAATACCTATTTTTAATAGCAGAAATGCATATAATTTTTTTTTTCTGTAGGTGGCAACTCCACCATGTGAGCTGATTGTGCAGGTGGCAGCGCTGGGCTATCCCAGTGGGCTGTGGCCTCTGGGAGCTTCTCCCTGACTTCTCCATGCCCTTCCTTGCAGCATCTCCCCGATGCAGCAGAACAGTGATGGTGTTTATTCTTAGATGTGTTTCAGCTGTCATAGCTTCATGCTGTGCAATTTAGTGATACAATCCTCTTTGCAAAGGTGCTCAACAGTAGCTCAGCTAAGTAGTGCTGTCTTCCCTCTGTAGTAACTTCAGCAGGATGGAAGTGCCTTAAGTGTGAACACTGCATGGTGTGCAAGTCAAATGGTGATGCTCTTCCTGAAGTTAGCTGTCATTACGAGCTCCTTTTTTAACTTCAGGAGTTAAAGGAGACAGATGGAGGTTGCCTGGGAGGTTCTGTCACGTCTTGGACAATGTGTACGTACATCTAGAAAGCCGGTTCCCAGTCACACTTGGTTTCCCATGACTTTGATAGTATTTCCAATACTAAACTACTGTGACTAAGATGAGATCCTGGCACCTAATGTGCATTGCACCAGTGTTTGGAAGCCTGCCTTTGTTTTCAGTGTGGCTTTTTACTGTTTTACCCATTTCTTTGACTGTCCCTGATACCCTAGAGGGGCTGATGTAAAGCATGAGGTACAGCAGGCCATTGCAAATTGCCCTTAATAGGGCAAGGAAATCCACTCTGCTGTACTGAGGTCCCTGACAAACCCCTCAGGAGAAGGTGTGTGGGACATCCTTCTGTGGTACTGGAACTGGTTACCCAGAGAAGTTGTGAATGCCTCATCTCTAGAAGTGTTCAAGTTCAGGTTGGACAGGACCCTGCGCAACATGATCTAGTGGGTGGCATTACTGCCCATGGCAGGAGATTGAAACTAGATGATCTTTAAGGTCCCTTCCAACCCAGACCGTTCTATGATTTAATGATCTTGTGCTTATGGGGCTCAGGTACACGTGAGAAGTTGGATTTCCATGAGTTTTCAGTACTGAAAGCCAGGGCCAGATATTCAAACAAGTTCAGTTGCTTGCAACTTTTCTTTTGCAATCAAAAAAAAAAAAAATAGAGTGACTAAAACCACAACGGGAATTACATGTTGAGGGCTTTACAGAGAATTGCCCACTTAGTGCCTCAGCAAGAGGTGGGCTCATCTGAAAATTCAGCTCCAGATGTGGGGCTGAATACTTGAAAATTTAACCCGGATCTCCTTTGAAAATCTGGTTCTGTGTGAGAACATCTGTCACTGAAATGGTAATCAGACTATTATCCATGTACAATTTTACCATTTACATATTTTAATGACTCTTGACTCTTTCAAGCAACTTTGATAATGTATTTTCTTCAAGTGCTATAGATAACATTTTCAGAGGCAAACCCAGCTCAAATGTTAAAGTCTTCATCTGTCCCACAGACCACTGCAAACTGACCGGGTGCTGTTACGTGGGACCCCCTCTTCGCTCGCGGATGGGGATCGCAGGACTGGGAGGGAGCATGAGGAACGTCTCTGGCTGGGCCCAAGCATGAGGAATGTCTTTGGCTGGGCCCAGTGAGAAGCCTCTGGGCTCCTGAACTCCCAGCCAGCTGACTCACCCACCCTGTGGGGACCAGGGGCAGGATTGCTGCCAGAGCCTGCAGGGCTCTGAATTTCCCAGGCTCCCTCATGGGAAGATGTTGATGCTTGCTTGGGGCAGGGAGGAGGCTGTCTACCTCTCCAGTGACTGCAGAGTATGTGGAGGAGATTGCCCTCACTTACTCTTCAGGTTTCTGTGAATCCCTCCCCACGTGCATCATCTGGCAGAATATCAGGCAAGAAAGACAATGAACTAATTCCTGGAAACTCCTCCCTGTACATTTTCTCTGAATGGGGTTTTATATGGCTAGGGGCAGGCTGAGCCTTGCACTGGTAATAAATGAGGGAGGCCATCACAGTGCCTTCCTGAGATATTGACTGCAAGCAACAGGCAGGATTGTCTTTTTTGTTATATTCTGAAAAATGCTGACAAATACAAAGGCATTTTGTTGCATGAGAAGACTTTACATACACATGTTTATTTGTATAGTTGACAGTCTCCTTTGTTTGCACAAAACAAAATTTGCATATTCAAGTCCCTCATTAAATGCACACCTTTATCCAAAACTGGCATGCAAATTGCAGCATAGCAGGGGTTGAGGATATACAACATAACTTTTATTATGGGCCAGATCAGACATGGGGATGTCCAGATCTCAGAGGCCAGCTTGTGTTTTCTGAGCTGATGGTTCAGAAAGAGAATGTTTTATCTATAAACAGCAAAGAGTATTATACCTGGAAGTAAATTAAACACAAAGTTTAGGCAATCTAATGCCATTTTTAGAGTCACTTTTAACCACACTTTAGATATAAATAATATGCCTTGCCTCTGCTTAGCTATAAAATAAAAACAAAATGTGAACATATGCCAATTCTATAACCTTCCTATTACCCTACTTAATTGCTATATTAATACTTCTTTAAGCATGCCATTTGACTCATTTTATGGCTTTTTTCACAGTTTATGTTCAAATCAACACTAAAATTCACATAAATCTTAATTTGTCTCATATGTTTATGTACATTTACCTGCATTTGACCCTGACCTGCCAATCAGGGGTATAAATCTTCATCTTAGCACTTGTATGAAGCCTCATTGCTCTAGTGTGCACTGTGCCAAGACATCAACATCTCCTCATGCAAAGTTTGGGTTGGAAGTGACCTTAAAGATCCTACCCCTTTCTGTAGCCAGGGATACCTCCTACTACACAGAGGTAGCTCAAAGCCCCCTTCAAACTGTCCTTCAGTACTTCCAGGACTGGAGCATCCAAAACTTCTTGGGAAACCTGTTCCAATGTCTCTCCACCCTCATGGGAAAGAATTTCTTTCTAGTATCTAATCTAATCTAATCCTACCCTCTTTCAGGTTAAACCCATTATCTTTTGTCCTATCACTACATGACCATGTAAAAACTTCCTCTTCTACTCTCTTACAGACCTCCCTTTAGGTACTGGAAGGAGCTATAAGGTCTCCCTGGAGCCTTCTCTTCTCCAGGCTGAACAATCCCAAATCTCTCAGCCTGTCACATAGGAGAGGTGCTCCAGCCCTCTGATCATCTTTGTCATCCCCCTCTGGACTCTCTCCAACAATATCCTTATGTTGGGGGCCCCAAATCTGGGTGCAGTACTCCCAGCCGTGTCTCATGAGAGTGGAGCAGAGGAGCAGAATCCCCTCCCTCAACTTGCTGCATTATGCCCCACTCCCTTCTGTGTGTACCAGTGGGGGAGTTTTTGGCTGTTTGACCACAAGCTGTGTGTGCACTGCAGATTGCAATTGGAACCAGCTATCTAACTCCTTCTCAGCCTTCCTGATATCACACAGCCTTCTCACTGCCTCCTGCAGCTCATCCACCTGCTGCAGGAGGCCTCCAGGATCTCCATGGGTCTCCAGGTAGAGAGGTAAAGCATATGTGAGAGATGTCATCTCTTGTTGTCAGTCCCACTGTCGTCTGCTGTTTCTCTGACCTAGCCATGGCACCAGTCCTTGCTCCAGGTTCGCTTTTTTTTTGGTTTATTCTTTGCCATGTGAAGTGAGAAGTGAGCCCTCCTCAATTTTGTGTTTCTGGAAAACTTCTGTTTTCTCTGGTCAGCAGCTGTGTAACCACTCTGGAGAGGCACAGACCTGCAGCCCTCGTCCCCCACAGCATGGTGTATACCTCAATTTCAGCATCAAACACTTGCTGCAACTTCTCTTACAGCATAACTCTACATCCGCTTGCCCAGCCCTCGGCCCTTGCCTGCAGAAGTACTCTGAAAAATACCCCAAGAGAGGAGGGTATGTAAATATGACCCATCTCTTTAGCATTTTCTGGTGAATAAATGAGCAACAATACCCATCCTGATCCACCTTCTGTAAATCACACTTTGCACCCTACTTAACAGTTTGGGATTGTGGTGGATGGCAAGGTGCCCAACGTCATTTTATTACAGCACCAATCTCCTCCATGACTTTAGCCTAAAACCTTTATTTACTCCTGTGCACCACAACTGATTTAAAACTGACTTGAGAACATGTTAGAACTTACTATAAACAGGTTTACCGGTGTGCTTATTAAGCTTTCAACTGAAGAAAAAAAAAAAGATAAAAATAACAGTATACTTGTGTGGTACAACAGAAGACAATAGAAGGTGATAAATGAAATGCAGCTCTATATAGGGAGTAAAAAAGCAAAAGGCAGTCTTCAAAATGTATTAATAGTGAGCAGCTCATTAATTTCAAGTTATCACAGGTCTAAATAGATTAAAGCTAATGTTTGGATTTGTACTGCTTTCTCTGAAGCAGTGTTATTATTCAATGAGGCTATTATTAGCAAACAAGCCAACCCTGATATTAGTCACAGAATCAGTGCATGGCTACTTTAGAAACAAAAGTCTGCCAGGTCTACTGCCTGCAAAAATAAAGACCTGTGCCTTTTTATCTCTGAGGGTGGGAGCCCTACCGTTCCCATTTTGTTTTGGTATGACATGACCTGCCGCTTTGCTTGCTGTTTCCACCTGAGCAGCATTTACCATTGTGGTTTGAATAATGTAACTTGCTCAGTTATGCTGACAGTATGTCAGAGAATATTGGAAAAACTGATGCCTTTTGATAACATTTTATAGAAAGACCTGCCCAACGCAGACACAGAGAATGAAGCAATATTTTGAAGTTAATGAGACAGCACAAGAGAAAAGAGTTACAGCTCAATTGCATTTTACAGGAGGAAACACACTGTTTGCTGGGTGGTTTGAAGGTTCCCCAGGGCCCAACTAATACAAGATTTGCACAAATTATAACGTTTCTATAAACTTCAACCCCAAGTTATTGATGAGAAGTTCAGACTTCAGAAAAGAAATCAACACAAAGCTGAAGCCATTAAGAAAGCCAACAGCATGCCAGCAGTTTTAAAGTAGTGCAGGTTAGCATAGAGGTTCTGGGCTGAAACCCTGGTGGGAGTAAACACGTGAGGCAGGACACACATTTCACTGAAACCCTGGAATTTCTATACATGTGGATGCAGCTGTAACAGATGCAGTAGAATCAGAGTGAAGGATGAGGCATAAAAACTATGTGACCAGCAAAGCATTAGAGGCAAGGCTACAGGCTGGCAGACACATATGGATCAAAAGAAAAATATACATACTTTTTCTGGATGCAAATTTAGAGGCAATTAAAATAGAAGGTGAAGTAGCAAAAGCTAGGAAGCTGCTTTTTGAGGTAAAGAGCAAGCCAAAGAAGTGATTATACCCAAGAGGAGCATGAGAACAGAAAGAGACCACTTGCAAGGGAAGATAGAGCTGATACTTGAGTTGGCTGGCAACCTTTCAGTCAATGATTTTTGAAAAAAAAAAAAAATTTCTAATTATGTTATATATTATCCCATGCACATTTTCCTAGAAAAGTTTATTTTAATAACACTTCTTTAATTAAGAACATGCTCTGTCTTCTCCCAGCCAAAATGAAAAACATTTTTTAGAAGCTAATTATTCCTTTGAGGTGGAGTGAAAAGGAATGGGGAAGTCCATGAGGAGCATGGCATAAGAGAAAATATATTTGCTGAAGTTTTTTTCTTACATTGTTCATTCACTCTTGTTAAAAAAAAAAAAAAAGAACTTAAGGAAATCTTTTAAGCAAAATAATTAGTTATTGAAGCTCTTAAAAAGACCACATTTTTTTATGAGTCAATCACACAGGTGAAGACAGATATGCTTCCAGAGTAACACGTTTCCCATGCTATGCACATGTGGCTTTGCATAGTACATGCACAGTGGGTATGAACCCTTTTATATCCATTTTTCATGGGTATAAGCACGTGGACTAGAGGAAAAGCAGAGGAGGATCAGACTCAGGTATTATTGACGCTCATCATTCTCATTCAGGTTAGTAAGGCAATCCTGATGCATATTCCTTACTGCTAAAACTGTGTAATGGCAAAATGATTTCTGTTTGGCTGGTGACCGAGTACACTACAATAACTTATTTATCTGCTCTGCACACAAATGGGAACCAACGTGTTGCTGTCTGAAGCCATAAAGGGTTCTCAGACTTCAGCAAATTTGGCACTCGGTTACAGTGCTTCAGTGACTCTTGCTGCTCAATAGCTACACAAACAGCCTGAATGCAAACACGTTACCTAATCAGGTATCTGTGTACTCAGAGATATCACAGCCTACAAATATATGCTTTGATAAAGGAGAGTTCATGGTCCAGATATTCATTCTTATAGAAACGGATTACATAAAGCTGAAAATGAAGAAATAAGCACGTGACCATGCAGCATGTCATCAAATTGCTCCAAATAAACGTGACCTTGAGTATACAAAGATATGTGGAAATGCATTTCTTCCAAAACAGGTCTCTGCGCACGCTTTAAAAGTGGAACAGCCCAAACAGAGCAAGAAAGATATATTCAAAGGCACACAAATGGCTTTTCGCACCAGTAAAATATTTGGGCTGACGTAGAAGAACAGCAGAAATGATGATGCCATGTATATTCTGGAGGGAATAACAAGAAAATAAAGAAAATACTCCATAGGAGTGGCTGGAAATTTTACTGGAACTCTGGTACTGAGAGCCACAGAGCAACTTCTGCTGTTTTACTGAGCTCTGTTTATGACACTTTCTGGTAAATTAGTGGCAAGTCTGTCTCTCTTTATTAATATTTTCCTATCTTCAGCTGATATTTAAGCTGAAATAGAGGCCTACTGTTCTTTCAACAAATAAATGATTGCACTAGCAGAAATTCACAGTCTCAGCACCTACTTTTGAATCATGAATTTCCGTTCATCCTTAGGTATCAATATTATTCACATCAGCTTATTAAAGTGTCTCCTACAGATAAGCAGACTTAGAGTATTAAAAAAGGGCAAGTTAAATACAAACATAAGTAAAGAAAATGCCTGTATACAAGCACTCATTTCAAAGGTGAATTTTCTAAGAAGTGGGGATCATGGGCACTTTATTGATGCGCAAGAAGATTATAAGAGAAATCGAAAAATTGTTTATATGGCATCCATTAACACATGCAGTGCTGAAACCATAACCAGGTTTGGGCAGTTTTGTAGTTCTTGAAAGGAACTGTGGGCTGTGGGACAGACAGCCTTTACCCAAATACTACATGGCAGAAAATACCACTGACAAAGTAATCTGAAAGAACTATTTCTCCAGCACCAGCCTGTAATGGGTGGCTGAAGCAGTCTGCCCACTGCCCCAGTTTCCCTTTCTTTGTTCCAAATGAATATACAGAAATCTATATGGCTATTTCTTTCCCGGACTGGCTTATTGAAGAACATAAAATAAACATGAACAATATATTTTTTCCTTTCAGGCACTCAGAAAAATGCTTTCCCAGTTCATTGTAACTCATATTTCTTCTCTCTTGAATAGCAGTGAGCTGAGGAGACCAAGACAGTGTGTAGTTTTTTCCCTTGTTTCTGCTTGGCTTTTCTTTGGACCCAGTAAATCCATTTAATCCTTTTCCGGGCTCAAAGACTTCTTTGGCTTTTTTATCTGGGCTTCTGACTCCAACACATTTTGCCTCTGGGCCCCGGAGGAGTTTTTTCCACATTACATGACCCTTCGCTTCCTCTTCTTTGCAACCAAAGGCATCGTCATTTTGGGAGAGTGATGCCAACTCACAGCCTCACCCAAACAGGCACCAGCCATTGTGAGGAGTGGATGTGGGTCAGCCACCTCCAACCTGCAGCCATCCCTGGGCCTGGTCAATCCCAGAAGCTGCCAGCAGCCGCCCTCCAGGGAGGCACCGCAGTCCCCCAGTGAGGCACTGAGCATCCCAGATGCTGTGGCAGCTCTCACTGTGGAGGCTCAGCTGGCACACAGCTGTCCTTCTGCCCTTCTGGGCACGGGTCTGCTCTCTCACAAGCAGAGCATTGCAAAGCAGATCAAACCTTTGCAGCAGTTCTGGGCCTGAACGGTGCCTTGGCCAATCTTTCACAGGCTGCTGATAGAACAGTTATTCCAGCTACCTGATTGCAATCATGTGTCTGGACATGCATCTGCACTATGGATGCAGCTCATGGCAGTGTACCATGATCCCCTTGAAAGGCTCAGTGGATAAAAGGCACAGCCGACGTCCTGCCCTGCTTTCCTGACTGATTTGGCTGCTGCTTCTGAAGCCCTTGGTGCCAGTGAAGAAAAAGTCCTCTGATCATACTGCTGGCACTCTAACGATTTTTTTTTTTAGTATTCAGACTACTTTTATCTTTTGAAACGAAGGGTTGAATGCTGACTGGAAAATCGAAAGCATTTTATTTACATTTAATTCCCAAATGTTACAATTTTAGAAGTTAGTACCCTGAGGATAAATTAGATGATTGCAAGCCTTGTTGACGTGTATGCAGGCTGATCTAATCAGCCTATGACATTAGATGAGTTGTAATGAAAAGAAAAAAAATCAATGTTAAATAGGTTCCACACTTGTCTAAATATTTATTTTTCATAAACTATTTGTGATACTATTGGGAAATTTTTAGATACAGGAGATTAAATATACTGGAGGATAACAAACTGTTGAAGCACAAATTAAGGGCTTGATCCTGGTGGACTCTAGTCTTTTTGGCTTCAGTGGGGACTCCTTCTATGAATAAGAAATTCATGAGAGTAAACACAGAGATTTAAAACACCATTATGAGAATACAGGCACCTTCTCTTTCCTGATTGGTTCCTGTTACGCAGGAACAATAGCACCCTAACTGTACAGATAAATTATTATAAAGCAATCTATTTTACGTGCATCTGTTTCATTTTATAAAGTACATGTGTGTTTTGGATCTGTCCAGGGACTACATATACATACAAATGCATAATAATGGGCCAACTGTCCGTTCTATTTACATTTTTGATACTGTGCAAAATGCCTTTCAGCTGGTTGATTTTACTAGACAGCTTTATTTTGAAAGAGCGTTGTTGGATTCTGGCTTGATGCATGGAAATATCCTTGCCACAAATAATCTTTTCAGTGGACTCCACTGTTCCTGCCAAACCGACATGTTAAAGGCGAGCCACACTCCAGTGCCTGGTACTGAAGGAGAGGCATGGAGAATCAGGGCACAGGCACAGGGAGCTTCATCACAGTGGCTCTTCCAGAGTTAAGAATGACTGGTGTCAAGTAGGGGCTGGTCCCTGAGACTTTTATATTTAAAAAACTATAATGGACACCTTGGTCCAACTCTAAATGCAACAGTGTCCAGATGGAGTTGCCATTGTGGCAGTTTTCTGATAATCATAATATGTGTTTATAAGTACCTACTGGACGAAGTATAATATATTGCAGGAGCTGCTCTTCTGTCTGAGTCCACTGGATGCTGGTGTCGCCTTTGCAAGACTCTCTGTTCTAAAATATCTGTGTTTACTCTTGCTAGGAGATGGCAGTTCAACAGGGGCTTGATGCAGCAGGACTCATTAGTTATACAAAGAAGATTTGGGAGTAGCAAGTCATGGAAATGGGCATGCCTGAAGTGGGGTAGAGGAGAGACACTCATTACCTATCACATATATATAGCATTTGCAAATACCTTTTCTTAAAAGAGAGCACTGTGTTCTGTCATTCTAATTACAAGTCAAAGGGAACTTCATGGTTACCTTCCCTAAGGAAGAGGGAAGCTTTACGTAACATGTAGCTTCATCCCAAATCATTCTGTGGTCTTTCAATTCAAAAAGACATCTTCTCTTCTTAGGCAAGCTCCTCACTTGAAAACAATTAGAATGTTTCTGGAAAGTAGAAGAAAGATGCTATTTTTGTGTGTTCGTACATGACTAACCTCAGAGTTCATACAAAATAAATGTAATTAGGCCCAGGCAAGTTCTGAAAGTATTATTAAGGTGATCTTTAAAGCAGAGCTAAACTCAAATCAAGCTCCATACTGGCATTAAGACTTTAATTAATTACTTTGGAAACATACCTCGGTTTATATGCCAAAGTGGAGGTGTCTGCCTTTTCAAGGGCGGTGTTACAAGACTCTAGGCAGATGATCTGGCTAAAAACTTCACTATCTACACAGGAAAGGGGAGAGGCCAGCATCCATTTATAGTTTCACTGATAGAGGTGTTGCCTACTGTCAAATGACATTTCTTGATGATCGTTACTAATTTATGTCTAATGCCTACTAGGCTGGATATTATAAGTTTTGTATAACTAATTAAGGTTTAACAAGTGTCTATGATATTTTAAAAGTTTCTATATATATTTTACTCATTGACCCTTTTCGGCTGTCAGGGCCACATGCAAAAAATGATGTAAATAATTAATCGTAAGATTCTATTAATCTATTATTCATTCACTTAAGTGGGGCTTTAGTGTAGCAATTTCCTTTGTTATGTTTATGGGAGGGGACCTCTCTTAGGTCTTATTGCAAATAGTCAAAAATATTTGAAGGACTCCAGTAAAAAAAATTCTCAGACGTGCCACTAGTTCTTGGCTCTGCTGCTGGGGGGAAGGGAGTGCATGTAATAGCCAAAGTAAGCAATTCATTTCATATCCTCTTCTAAAAGGAGTAAGATTGTGTCAGCCCTTTTTGAGGAGCCCTTTTGAAATCCTTCACAATATTACACAGATGTTGTTTCCATACTTAATTCCTGTAAGCAGCAGGGAACTTAAAGAATTAAGAAAAAGGTCTTAATATATTTTCCAGATCCTACACTAATTTTTTTTTTTCTAAAAACCCTACTCAGAGGCAAATTCTTTGCTAGATATTTGAATATGCAAACAAGATGTTAAATTAAGCAAATTACGTAAATGTGCTCTTACGCAAGTTATACGGTGTACCTGTGATCGGGACAAATCAGCACGTCAAACTAAGGGCACGTGTGGTTGTACATCACTTTAGTACCCTTAACTTTAGCGCTGCTTTCTCTTAGTGCAAATGTTAATCAGAGAGGCGTGTACAATGAGCCAGTATATGGGAAGGTGAACAGTGATTCAGCCCTCTACCTGCCTGGAAAATCCTGCAGCATTTCTTGAAACAAAGGTGGTGACTTTTATTAGCAGCAAGCTGTATTTTATAAACACAAAGCGATCAGTTAACTACCTCAGCTTTTTGGCACACCCGTAAATGAATTGACTTGTCTTTTGGATGGAATTCAAAAAATGACCAATGTCTGCTTCTGTCACTTTTACGCAAACCGCAGACCAGGGCAACATGCCATTCACAATCCTCCAGCTTTGCCCTGGGCTTGGTATGTGAACCAGTGATTTAGTGGAAATAAGTGCAGCTGCCTCTGAACTCAGCCCGAGTTGAAGTCACTTCTCACCGAGACTGGATTTGTACCAGGGCAGAGTTGCAGGGGAAAGAAGAAGTGATCAATCATGTTTTCAGCATGAATGTTACTTGCCTGCTTCTGGCGATCCTTTCATGGCAGCACAGCCCTGCTGGCAGCTGTTGAGTTGCTCTTTGTAGTTTCACCCCCATAAAAATGTTATCAAGATGGAGTTTTGGCTGCAGTCTCTTGCAATGCCTCCTTCAACTTGTACCTCCTGGGACGTGTGAGAATAAAACCCCAAATAGACATTAGAAAACCAGGAAGCACTCCATTAAGATCTCCCCACAAACCGCAGGGCTGGGGAGAGCGGCAGCAAGACACTGCGCTGCGCAGGTTCTCGTTTTCACTCACCGCCTTGGCTCTCCCCAGGCAGGGGTAAGAGCCATGAGTTTCGGCCTTAGGTAATTTGAGATTAGCTTAGCATCTGCAGAATCCTTCAGAAAAGCGAGTGTGTGCCACTGAGCTCCTGGCTGTGCAGCTGGAGCATGGGAGAGGCAGTTTGCTGGCTCCAGCGTGGTCGGGGAGTCAGCAGCAGATGCTACTTGTGATAGACTGGCCACAGATAGATGCTCAGAAACCAGGGCAAGTTAATGAATCTCTTTCTTATTCCTTTTTTTTTTTCCCTTTTTTCCTAATTAACAAGACATGAAGTAAAAAGACCTGAGCAGGCTGTTTTGGGTCTGTTTTGCATCCAACACTAGTTAACTCCAATAAAACAAACTGAAACCCGAGAGCTTTTGGGGGGATAAGTCCCACACCAAGGTCTTGCTCTTTTTGTCCTCACTTCAAGCTCATGAAAATCTGTAGGAGAGACCATCTTGACTTTTCATTTTTTCCTTCATTCTGGTTAAATCTGGGATAAAATGCACTGCATGGAACAATTCATATTAAATATTTCTAGGAAATATCCCTAAAATGGACTCTGCTGTCTGGTTATTTTGCTGTTTTCCTGACACAAAACAAAGAAAAGACTGTGGCAAGCTTAATAACTGCAAAATAAATAATGAGGCATTTTTTGCTATGTTTCTTCTCCAGCTTATTGCCCAGGATAACTAAGGGCTTTCTGAGCTTTTTTAGATACACCAGCATGAAGCTGCAGGAGGACAATCTTATTTGGTGCCAAGGCAGCAAAACTGGGGATCATGAGGGGACCCAGGGACTTTACCAGAAGTGAGGACCAAGACAGCAGTCAGCAAAGCTGGCTCTCAGCCTCCTGGTCAGAGCAGGGCACACCTCCACTGTCAAGGTTTCTGTAATTTCAGACCCTGTTTCCAAAAGCCAGTCTAGCAGCTAGGACAGGACAGAAGGCAACCACATCCTGGTACCGCGGGAAAGGCAAATCAGGGGAACATAAAATTTCCATCCTGTGCCTGCAAAATGCTATGATTCTGTGAAAATGTTCAGGTCTACTGCCAGCAGTGTTGGAAATGCTCAGACGGACCATGCTTCAAGCAGAGGCAAATGAACGTGCAGATTAGCAACTGGAAGAGGAGCAAGTGCAAAAATGTTCTTCCTGGCAGGCACATCTGCAGTATAAACACTGACCTCCCACAGGAAGAAAATAAGAATGTGGTATGGTCTTATAGCTGTGAAAAGTGGCGTACTCTGATTCTATGTAGTGCTTACATTTTTAAGTACTTCACATATTTCTGCTGTTTCACAGCTGCTTGTACCCAGATCTCTGCTGATGGCTTTTGGAGAAAAACATCAGAGATTCTTTTCTCTGGAGTATGATCATGCTCCTTCCTGCAAGGTGCTTTACCCTCAACTGTAGGAGGAACAAGGTTTCAGTGCTGTTTCATGTTTGGCTTGTCTTCATCCATTCAGAAATGAAAGTCATCGTGCCTTTTTGCACTTTGTAAATGGAAAAAGATAAATACTTCCTTTCAAAATTATGGAAGAAAACATGTTCTGCCTTTAATACACTGAAAACTCCTAGTGTAAGATATCAATTTCTATTTTAATGGTGTGAATCCATAGAAAATGCATTTAAATCCATATTTGGATTACACTATCAGTTACAGTATAAAAAGAGAAACTTCACAAAAAGTCCAGCTGTGTTATTTTAGAGTAAAAGTGCGATAAGTCATAGGAGAATCTAGTTTGATGGAATATAAGTAACTCTTTACCACCCTTCTTTACTGCATTAGCAGCATATGAGTCACACTGGTACTGATTATTCAGCTTCTCACATTGATCAGCCCTCCTTCCTTTAAAATTTCTTGGAAAAAAAATGCTAAAAGCTTTGTTCCAATTCCAATGCTGTGATATCAGGCAGGGCTGAAAATTTTAAACTTTGCTCGGTGTCACAGATACTCACGTCTCTGACTGAAAAGCTAATGATCATTTATTCTGTTTCACAGAGAAGAACTCTATGACCCCAAATTATTTTGATTTTGTACCTGTTTCTTCCCTTAGATAATGCATTTCAAAACCAGGTATAATACTCCTGCATTACCTATGTGTGTTTCAGGCCTGTGATTTGGCATTATGGTTTTGTGTCTCAGCCAAGTAGGCTGTATTCTGACTGCTGCAGAGGAGACAAAATCCTTAGGAGTTAGGAGGTGTTGCACAGCTTCAGCAGTGGTCCATTGCCATGAAAACTCACAGGTCTCATTGACTTACCTTGTGTCAGGAACCTGGGCCACAGGGTACATTGAGTTAGAAATTTCTTCAGGTTTTGCTATGGCAAAACTGAATAGGTTCAAATTAACACTTAGAAATATGGTAACTTGGAAACATGGCTTCATGAATTAATTATTTTCTTTGTGTAAATAAAAATATCCACTGATATATGAGAATGAATGAAGTTAATGGAGATCTGTTTTGCACCAAAGTTGTACTACTGATATACACAAGGGCAGGGTAAGTTTTTTGCTCAATCATTGCTAATTATTTGCAAGCAAAATAAAGAAAAATTTCACACAAGTTTTGGTGATGAGAGTTTGGAAAGAAAATGTTTAACTACGGATACAGAAATTTGTACTGATATTTTGTTATACATTTGGAAGAAGCAACAACTTCTGCACAAACTGACAGTTGGCACATTGGAATGGAATTAGCATGATGGCCTCAAGAAACCTAAGTGGCCATGGATCAGGCCCTCTCACCTGAGAACGTGGATTGTCTTTGTTATGGACTGTGTGGTCCCTTCATTGTGGTGAAACATTATTGATGAGATGTGGGATGTAAGCTCACTGCAGCTGGAACTTACTTTTCTGGAGAAAGCCCATGTAAGCCACTAAGAAAGAGACAATCCAATCCATACAGCTTATTGGTTCATAAATAAAGTCTAAAATGTGTAAATCTGGGTTTTCATGTGTGATAGGGATCTTTTTTCTTTCGTGTGATTGCATTCATGAAAATATTTAGTCTGAACTATATATACAGACATATCTAATATTTTAGGAATCTTTTTGGATCATCTCACATTATCTTGGCTGTTTGCAGCTGAACTGAAAGTGCCAGAAAGCTGTCTGAGCTTGATACAGCTTGGAAAGAACCTGACCCTTTAGTAAAGTCAGCAAGTCAGACACAGATAACTGTTTTCTTTGACAAAATACAAATTGAAAAACCGTACAAAAGTTGGAGTTAAAAAGAATAGAGAAGAAATAGGTATTAAACTTAACCCCCAACCTTAAATGCTGCAGAACTTGATTAAGTTTGAGATCATCGCTATCAGGTGATTAAAATGTTTTTCAGAGTAGCGCGCTTGAGATGCGTATACATGTACATAAAGCTAACCATGGGATGAGTGTAGAGAAGCTTTTAGAAAAAATTCTATTTTTGTTAAACTTCACAAAAATTCTATGGGAGGAAATGCATTTCTGTCTGCTCTGTGTCAAAATTTTTTTCTGGTAAATGTATTTATGGGTTATAAAACTACTAGTCTGTACAAGCAGAGAATCCAGTCTGTTTATGGTAGAATTGCTAGGTGAATGATATGTTCCAGTTCCACTGTAAATCAGCTTGATGGATCAGTAATTGTTTGCACCAGTTAGTAACTTGGATTCATATGTTTTATGGTATATTAAGATGGGAACTGTTGCTGTGCAATGTAACATAAAATGTTCCATTGTATGAAATCTGCCTGATCTTTTCTTTACTTACTGTTTTCTGTAGCTAAACCAGCATTATCAAGGATTTCATGTCATTCAGGTCCCATTTGAGCAACTCTTGGCTCAAATAATTTTCATATTTCACATATTTCATCCAATCATATTTCACATTGACCGCTTAGCTTTGAAAGCCCTCCGAACTAGAAGCTACATGGCTTGTCAAGTGAGGAACATCAGTGGCAGAAATTCCTTCAGCTATAAGAAGCCAAGAGTTGTTCTGCTCATCTCAGGATTTTTCCAGCCTACCACAAAAACTAGAAGCAAATCCTTTGTGCTGCTAACGGTGGGCAGCATGACCCATGTTGCCTCACAGGTGGTGGCTTTTCCTCTGTCAGGGGCACAGTATGTTGCCTCAGCAGTTAGAAATGGGCTTTCTTCCGCTCTATGCCGAAACTGTGCTCCAGAGTGAAGGGAGGGATGCTTGGTGCAGCTCTGACAGCTGGAAAAACTTGGTCATAGCCTAAGCAGGCTGACTGGAAGGCTGCCCCTCGACAGAGACCTCTCTTCTGCTCTGTACATCTCTTGTAACTGCAGCAGGTTGACTGGTATCAAAGTAGAAATTAGAATGCAGCCCAGTCAGTATCTAACACTATCCCACTTCCTGATTTTCTTCTGTTACATCCAAGTTCCATACCAGGAAAACTCACTGCTTTCCAATTTTTCTCTCATCTGACTACTGCTAGTCCATGTAGTTGTGAACATTTGACAACCTAAATTCAATCTAAGCTGGTTTTGATCTTGCAGAGCATATACATTCCTATCTAGAGTGGATTAGGATACCTGTTCGGAAGGAATTTCTGGTGCCGGCACCTATATTTCCAAATGAAAAATTCATCATCCATATATATTCTCTAATACTTGCTTAAAATCTGCTGTTTCTACAGACGTTCTTGCCAGTAAATGCAATAGCTAGAACATGCACAGTAAGCAAACACAAAGAGGGCATTGAAACAGTTGAAGAGAATATGTTTATAAACTGAAATGAATATTCATTGGAAACTTTTTTAACAGTGCTCACCAGTTCTATATTGGAATACTGTGTAAAGTTTACACTCCATATAAAGAGTTACACTGTTCCCTTGTGAAATCCGTCTTCTCCACTGCCTCCATATTGGATATTTGCATTTTTAGAAATACCATCTGCCAAACCCCACACAGACTGCAAGTGATTTCCTGGTTATATATTTTGGATATTCTGTGGTTAGAAAACTATGGAGCCATATTACATGTCCTAGCCTCCAGAACATCTGTGAGACTGAAACCACATGAATATAAGCAAGTCAGCATGATAAAAATGATGGAGATTTTCAATTATATTGTATAGGCATGCTTGCAAAATTTTTTCAGTTTTATAAATGTATCTCTGTATATGTGTTACTTTCTTCTTGTCTGTACAAATAGCTTTTAAATATTACTTTCTGCATTGGATCAAACAAGCTTTAAACTATTCTCCCTCAAGAATCTGCACTGTCTGTTTTACCTCCCCATCCCGGGCCCTTTCGGGAGCATCCATCTAGGAAGACACACAAATTATGGTAACTATACTATTCATTAATCAAAAATTGTTTTGACTTTTACTTCTTCTGTGTTTTTTTTCTCCACATGCAGTCAAGAAATGGAAACTTTTGGCATACTATGGGGCATATAAATACATTCTCTTGAAGTTCCAACCCCTCTCTCGTGGTCAGGGACACCTTTCATTAGACCAGGTTGCTCAAAGCCCCATCCAACCTGGCCTTGAAAACTTCATGGGGTGGGGTATCTATGAGGTTAGCTCAGTTGGTTAGAGCAGGGTGCTAATAATGCCAAGGTTGTGGGTTCGATCCCTGTATGGGTCAGTCACTTAGGAGTTGGACTCAATGATCCTTGTGGGTCCCTTCCAACTCAGAATAATCTATGAAATCTGTGACTTCTCTGGACAACCTGTGCCAGTGCCTCATCACATTCAAAGTGAAGAATTTATTCCTAATATCTCCTCTAAAACTACCCTCTCTTTGAGTCTAAAGGTGTTACCTCTTGTCCTATCACTACACACCCTTGTAAAAAGACCCTCTTCATCTCTCTTGAAGGCCCCTTCTAGGCACTGGAAGGAGCTATAAGGTCTCCCTGGAGCCTTCTTTTCTTCAGGCCGAATAACCCCAACTCTCTCAGCCTGTCACATAGGAGAGGTGCTCCAGTCCTCTGATCATCTTTGTCATCCCCCTCTGGACTCTCTCCAACAGAGGTGGAGAATCACCTCCCTTGACCTGCTGGCCACACTGCTTTTGATATAGCCCAAGATACAGTTACTTTCTGGGGGGTGACTGCATGTTGCTGAGTCATGTTGAGCTTCTCATAAACTAATGTCCCCATCTCCTCAGGGCTGCTCTCAATCCATTCTCTGCCTAGCCTGTACTTGGGATTGCCCCAACCCACATTCAGGATTTTGCATTTGGTCTCATTGAGCTTCATGAGGTTCACACGGGCCCACCTCTCAAGCCTGCCCAGGTCCCTCTGGATGGTATCTCTTCTCTCCAGAGTGTCGACCACAACACACAGCTTGAATGGCAAACTTACCAAGGGTGCACTCAATCCCACTGCCTCTGCCTCCAACAAAGATGTTGAACTGCACTGAGTCTCAGACCAATCCACGAGGAACACCACTCAACACTGGTCTTCACTTGGAAACTGAACCACTGACTGCCAGTCTTTCAGTGAGAACATCTAGCTAATTCCTTGTCCAATAAGTGACCATCCATCAAATCCATGCCTCTCTAGTTTTGAGACATGGATGTCATGCAAGACAATGTCTAGGAAAAAATGCTTTGCAGAAGTCCAGGCAAATGACATCAGTTCCTCTTCCCTCATCCACCACTGTTGTAACTCTGTCATAGAAGGCCACCAAATTTGTCAGGCAAAATTTGCCCTTAGCAAAGCCTTGTTGTTTGTCTCCAATCTCCTCATTATTTTCCATATGCCTTAGAGTAGTTTCCAGGAGGATCTTCTCCAGGATCTTACCTGGCACTGAGGTGAGGCTGACTAGCCTACAGTTTCCTGGGTCTTCCTTTTTTCCCTTTTTAAAAATGGGGATTATCTTTCCATTATTCCAGCAGGAATTTCACTGGACTGCCACGACTTCTCAAATATGATGGACAGTGGCTTAGTCATTTCGTCTGCCAGTTCCCTCAGGACCTCTGGATGCATCTCATCAAGTCCCATGAATTTGTGAACCTTCAGGTTCCTTAGATGGTCTTGAACCTGATCCTCTCCCACAGTGAGCAGTTCTTCATTCTCCCAACACTTTCTGGCGAAGACCAAGGCAAAAAAACTCATTAAGTATCTCAACCTTGTCCATATCCCAGGTAACCAGGTGTCCTGTTTCCTTCTGGAGAGAGATCACATTTTTCCTAATATTCCTTTTATTACCCATGTACAAGAAGCTTTACATGCTGCCCTTGATATCCCTGAGAAAATTTAATTCTATCAGGGCTTTAGCTTTCCTAATCTGATGCCTGGTTGCTAGGATAATCTCTCTGTATTTCAACCAGACTTCCTGCCCTTGTTTCCACCTTCCATAGGCTTCCTTTTTGTGTTTGAGTTTCCCCATGATCTCCTTGTTCATCCACACAGACCTCCTGGCATTTTTGCCTGACTTTCTCTTTGTTGGGATGCATCATTCCTGAGCTTAGAGGAGGTGATCCTTTAACATCAACCAGCTTTCTTGGGACCTTCTTCCCTTCAGGGCTTTGTCCCATGGTACTCAACCAAGCAGATCCCTGAAGAGACAAGTCTGTTCTCCTGATATCCAGGGTAGTGGGCTTGCTGTGTTCCCTCCTCGCTGCACTAAGAACCTTGTACATCACTTGTCAAGTATTTTTTGCTTTGGCTTCCTCATTTACAAGGCTTGGATAATATTTATCTACCTCACAAATCTGTTGGGCTAAGTCATATTTCATGTCCTAAGCACTTTTGGAGAAACATTTCCTATGTTATTATATCAGTGGATCATGTTATTCACTATTTTGAAGTTTACAAATTGGTAAGAAAATTGAAAACCTTAAAAAATGTAAGTGCGTGAAAGGAGCCCAATCCTGCTACATAACTTAGAGCAAAATCACTATAAAAAAATCCAGTGGATATATGTCTGCTTAAATAATGAAGGAGTAATCCAGGTAGAGTCACAAAATGTCTAAATGGTAAGTATAGGTTGGGTTCTCTCCTTTGCTTCTGGGAGGATTTCAGAAAAATGCCATTGAGAGGCAGATCATAGAGACTGTACAGAAGGATCAGCACCAACAAACAGGAGTATCAGTCACATTCTACTAACGTGATGAGAGTCTCTGGAATTTATGGTGTTTCTACAGGGGACCTTAAGCTATAATTTTGTCATAACTAGTTTGCATGATCAAACCTCTGGCCAGAGAATTGTTCATTAAACCATTGACTGCCATTATGGTCCTTCTCTGTTTAATTAAAACTTTCACAGAGAAATTACCTTATTTGGACTTCTTTTTTTTTTTCTATTTTACTATCACATGTATATTAATGATGATTTTATATATATATACACATATATATATGAGAGACAATGCAAAAGATTCAGAGTTTTTCCCTTTTATATATATGTGTAATGGCTTATATATATTTACATGCTAGCTTTTTAAGTATTTTATTCTTAATTTCTGTGGGGAAGATGACCATTTTGTATAAAAATAGGTTAACTGTAAAAGAAAAAGTAACAGCTTGCATAGCTGGATTTTAGTCAAATGTATTTTGTATTTGAAAGAGGTTTAATGCAAACTGTATGCATACTTATTTTGTATTCATATATGTGTGTGCATCAATACAATTATTTAAATATATAAATCCAACTGCTTGTAGTGAGAGTGCTATAGCACAGAAGGTAAAGCTTAGTTTAGCTGAGGAAACAAGTACATAGACATAGACAGAGGCTTTAAAATCAAATTATTTCTATTTGTTGCCTTTATCAAAAGGAAGTGTGTGAAATATGGACCTACTAAAGTCCATGGCAAATCTCCCACCATCTTCAAAGGGATCTGTATTTTGCCCTGTGTATTTTCTCAAAGAGAGCTGCCAGTAACATCTGCCAGCTGGAGATCCAGTTAGATGTGGGTTAAGACAAAAGAAATGTGTGTCAGCATTTCATTGCATGACAAAGGGTGAAGGCTTTGAAACTCTGCTGTGGTAGATTAGCACATAAAATGTACTTTTTTCCTTTAAAACAAAACAGAGGAAAACATTTGCCTGATATTTCTGTTTTGGTGCATCTTTGTAGGCATAATCACATAAGGCACAACTGTGAAGTGAGTGTCCCTCACCTGAGCTACCAGGTTTCAGAATGCTGGTGGTCTCATTTAACTTGCAATCTCACCCTTACTCCTCTGGAGATTGTGTGCATACTTTTTTATTTTGTATTCTCCTTTTAATTTTCCAGGGTACTGTCCCATTGCCTTCATCTTCTACCTGGATTGTCACTGAGTAAGGAGGTGTGTCCATGACCTCTTCAAAACCACTCTATATGCTTGTAGAAAATAAGCATTACCTAGAAGAAGTCTTTCTCCTGGTCACATAAGATGTGCTGCTATTTCACTTATTTCCAATATTATTCAATAAGGAAAGAAAGTAACATATAACCTTAAGTTGGAGAGCCTGGCACTGTTGGACATGTGGTCTATCTAGAAAGGACAACCCATGTTGGAGGTTTGGATTTGCAAGATCCCTCCTGGGTGTTCATGGACAATCCTGATGTTGGCTTCTGTGTATTTTCACCTTAGTCTCTTTAAAATTCTACACATGGATAGGAATAGCTTTATAATATTATTTTTCTGATTAACAGGCTGCACATGGGTAGGAAAAATTGGAAAGTGTAAAGCCTGTATTCCTATGGGCCATGAATTAAAAATGAAAACCACAGGTGGTTTGGGTTTTCTCCTTTTAAATCAAAACACGATGACTGAGGCTTAGCCAAAACCAAAATATGGCTGCCCATGACCATTTTTCAATAAAAGTCCCCCAGATTTGTTATACATTCCACTGAAAATCTTTATTGTTAGCATGTTAGGCACCACAAGTGTCTTGCCCAGAATGGAGTTTCACATTTTACTGCCTTTAAACAGTTTTTTTTTTTTCATATTCCTAGCGTTTGGCAAACACAGTTCTTTCTTTTTTAATAGGATATATCTATGAGATTGTTCTGTATTGCATTCTGATATTTCTTTAAGAGACAAATCTTTGTTTTGGCTTGTAATAAACATTATATTATGATAGCCTAAGAGCCTTGAAGTCATGCAGCTAAAGCATTACAATGATAAGAATTCATTCTTTTATCTTCTCTTTATACTATCAAAAGATGTTTTGCTTAGTTTATTCTGTCAAACATTTAATAAGATTAATCATTTTCTGACCCTGGAAATTCAAACACTTCAGTACATTGAAAAAATGATCAGGCATATAAATGGGAAAGATTTACATTGTTTGTCGTGTCCAAGAAGATACAGATCTGTGCAGCAACAAATATTCAAGCTATTGCTCATCATTATGAATAGTAAACTGTAGGCCTTAGAGGGTCAGACAAAGGCGAGTGTTGACTTATTAAATCATGTTCCAGTGTAAAAAAGTAATCAAGAATTAACTAAGTAATAATCCTGTTTAAGCTAGTTAAAAAAAAATAAAAATCACTGTGGTTGTTGGAACAATTCCCTGCAGGAAAAAGGCTTTGTGTATATTCTACTTCTATTTTTTTTTTATTAACACTTTATTTAAAACCCCCTAGGAACAGACTTAGAGAAGACTTCAGAAGTTTCTTTTTGAAGTTCTCTCAAAATTTGTCAAGTGTCTAAAAATTGCCCAAGAAAGTAAATGGCAACCAAACAACAAATGAAGCAGGAGCTGGAAAGATGGAAACTGGTAGCATTTACAAGCTGACTGACTGCCTTTCTTAGGTTTATTCAGTAATAGAAACTGAGTAAAAAAAACCTAAGTATCTTACTTCAGAAAAGTACCAAACATGCCTCAGCACGGTAAAGATGAGACTTGTAAGTGCTCCAGGTACTTACCTGTTGACCATAAACCCAGGGCTTTAGACACACAGACTTGGGTTTTTTGATTATAATATTATTTAGCTAAACGCTGCTAGAAGGTAGGCGTTTTCCTACCTACATTAAGATGCTTACATTAAGTGTAAATTTAATCTGGAGAATGCAAAATCTTTTGGATCACTGTATCTGCTTGAAAGTTTGAGGCTTACCTAAAGTTTCCCCTACTGATCACACCTCCCTGCTGATTACACTCCATTTCATCAGCAATTATGATTACTGGTAAGTCAACCAGTCTAAGAAAACCACAGGGAGACCAATAATACAAAAAGAACTTCTACATGCCATAATTTCTAATTTTTTGAGCCATCTTCTGTGATTGGGGGCCAACGGCAGGGCTGCCATGCAATCAGTTGCCAAAAAATAGTCCCGTAACCTCAGCTTAAACTCATTGATCTATACAGACTCAGCTCAAAAACATGAACTAAATATAAATTTTTCTCCACTGCCTAACAGCAAATTGAAAAAATCAGTATCTGCCATTTTTGTAGGGAGCATAAGACCTGATTTTTTACATAGGTGATGCTTTGTGGCTTCTTTACCAGAAGACGTTTCCTTGAAGAGATGAAGTGATAGAAAAGTTTTGACTGGTGAAACGGAGGAAAGATTTTGACTAAATGCCACAATTCTTGAAGCAATGTACTGCCTTGCCAGTGCCAAGGGTTTGCCAGGTGACATGCTTAGTTTCTAGGAATCCATATTATTCAGTTGCTGCATCCTAAATAAATAAGTGCAGCTAGTTTAGGCATAAGAGGCTTTCAAGGAATCATGTTTTAGGCTGCAGACTGCTGTGAGATTTGAAAGGCATGAACTTCTGCCACTGTTAATTGTGATATATTCCTACAACAATGTGTAAGAGGTGTTGGCCTTCTGCATGTGCTTCACTGGTATCAAAAGCTCTGACCTCAGCCATCGGTGAGGAAGTTTTGAGACTGGAAGAGAGAAAGAAAACATTTTACCTGTGGCTGAGGCAATGACAAAATATTTTTTTTTTAAATTATTTTCAGGGTTTAAAATCAATAAGTTCTGCCAAACGTGAGCCTTCAAGCCTCCTTTCCTTTTTAAAAATTAAAGGAACTTTCAGCAGGAAAAGGCAGACTTAGAAAACTCACTTTACTTTCTAATAAATAATTTAAAATACAGCTAAAACATACCCTAACATTTTTTAGATTTTATCTTAAACAACAGTAATTTGGAAGGAAATGTGTCTGAAAAAAACAATCAGAAGATTCATGTGGATTTAATGATAAACTTCACTGTTAGAGTAAGGAGTGAGACTTTCAAAATACTGAGTTGAGTTCCTTTTATTTATTTCTGGTAATTGAATTCTTAGTATCAAAACTGACATCAACTGTTTCTCTCTAGGATGAAGACAAAGCCTTTGTTTTTAAAAAGCTGAAGTTAGAGTTTCAGGAGCTGAGACTTTAGAAACTGTCAACTAATGAGAATTCATTGACATCATGGGAAGTGGCAACACTGTATATTTTGATTTAAAAACATTCCGTCACTTAAGAATGTAATGAAAATTTTCAAGACATTTGAAAGTTCTGTAACTTTTTCTCTAGTGTCTGCTAGAGAATAAGAAAATATTTTTATATCTAGGATTTGATTGACTGAGTGTGTTGATAGATGATGTTGTTGGAGGTTTATATAAGTATATGTAGATTGTATAATTTTGTGTTTTAACTATACTGTATATCTACTAACATATGTATTTTTATGTAGTGAGTAATACTGTAACATATGTTCATGTTTTAGTACTTTGGAGGTAGTTCAACTGAAAAGGAAATGGGATTTTGTATCTCCTGGATGTTTGTTTTGACCTTTACGTGTTCTTCAGCAAACCTGAGAAGCTGAAGTTAGCGGGCAGTAACTGTGACGTGAGTGATGAACATTTCATGGGAGTTAGGAACACTGTCCTGTTTCCATATCTTAAAGTAATCAGGTTTTAGTTTCCGGTGTAATGGTGTTACAGGCAATTATCCTCTGCAGTATATGTTGATATTGGCTGGACTTGGTTAAAACCTGGCACTCACTCATTTCCACATACCCTTGGCTACAGAGCAGGACCAGAAGGGGCACCTCCTCAGAAGCCCACCACTGTGAGAACTGCACAGAACACACCAAGGCTGTCAAAGTTAGATCATATCTTTATGAAATATGCATATTATTTGATATATTTCCATAGAAATGCTGAACTGGAAGACTGCATCTCAAGTAGTTACACAAATAATTTGCATATGATAGTTTGATGTAAGGCCCAATATGAGAAAATGGGCATGTGTTCCAGTTCAGCACGTAACAGCTGCAGATACTTTAGTGCACACTATAAATTAATCCCAAAGTGAAACTCCTATGACTTTTTTCCAGTTTACCTGTCATGAATAAGGGACCAATAAGTTTTTCCATCCTTTTGTCCATCCTACGGGTCTCCTACACCTGTTTCTCATCTGAGCTCTTAAGTCCCACAGCTCTAGGAGCTTGCTATCTCTGGTATTTCAATGGAGAAAATATGCAGGTCAAGTGGGGTATGACATCAGTAAACCTCTTTTGCTCTGAATTTTTGACGGCCATGATACGGGTAAAGGAAGACCTTCCTTGAGAACAAAAATATTTGTTTACTGAAAGGCAAATTAGAAAGGTAAAACCAAGGCAATCTGCATCCCTCACAGTAAAAACTTAGTTTTTCCTTGCAGCCAGTGGTGAGTTCTACTGTTGGGACATCTCTGCCTTGGAGATGGAGGAAGAACATGCTTTCTATGCCTTCTCGGCCTGTTGCCAGCTCCTTCCCTCCTCTTATTCCCAGCAGCTGGAAGTTCAGTTGTGCTTCCATGTTAGATACAATCAAGTAAATATCTCCAGGACACATAAAGCCAGACAAGGTTGTGCACTAACATTATTGAGCTTCCTTGTTCCTTTTCTAGCAATCCATGGTGTCAACCACCATGGTTCCTTAAATCTGTCATAAATTTTCTTTCCTTTTAGACCTCCCCTTTTGATTTAGTGTAATGCAGCATGTACATGTGCACATACAAGTAATGAGATAATGCAGCAAGATCATAGCTAAGATGGGTTAAATTGAGATGTATGTAATATTTATTTTTATATATGTATATTCCATCAACTCCCCACAGCCTTCAATATGTGATTTGATTGACATTCAGTTTTACAGTCAATTGAGCTGTGCTGGTTTCCATTTGCAAAGTAAACAGCTGCTATTGTTATCTAATTCAGGCTTTGGGCAAGCATTCTAGCACATAAGTAATTTTTGATTAATTTCTTGCTTCAGCTTTAGCTTTTAATTAATGTCATCACATATTTTACAAGAAAGACAATGGCCTTCAAAAAAACCCCAATAACACCATAATGAAATAGTCAGTTACTGATCTCATTCAACAAGTTTCTGTAAATGTTCAACTCAAATAACAGTGACTTTTACATCTCTTGTTCTAATCATTAATGAGAGTGCTAATACTCTTCAGACAGCAAAAGCACTTTTTTGATTTTTCTAGCATGAAGAGAATATACAGGGTAATGTCTTGCATAGCACAATGGAGAAAGCATTTATCACAAGAAAACTCAAAACTTGCTGTTTTGTGCAGATCAATCTGCTTAATCATTTGCTATACAGCAGAAGCTGTAATACCAATGAATCGATTACTTGCTGCACATATTCCTATCTGAATTGGATTTCCATATCTGAGTTCCCTAGAATAATTAAGACTGACCATACTTGGGGGACTGCTCACCTCCTGTGGAAATCTTCTTTCCACATGTATTAGGAGCTGCAATTTAACAATCACATCAACATTTTTGCTTTTGGCCTTTAATTCACTGTATTTCTACCACATATTAAGGCAGGATTAAAACTCTTCTTTCCTTTCTATAATTAAAATGATACTTGCTGGCTTTTTTTGCTCAGGTTTGTGAGGCTTTCCTGCTTAATGCTGGGGTGATTGACAGGCAAGAAATTACTGACAAATAGCAATGTAACTGTATCTACACTACCAGTATTTTCCTGCATAGCTGTAACAGCCTATGCCAGGAGGGGCTGAGTAATGTACCTGTGTCTACAAAAGCCCCACCACTGCAGGATTTGTTATACGAAAGTTGCACTTCAATAGCTAGTGATTATGTTGTTCAGGGTGGGTAGCAAGCTCTTGCAAACATTAATTTCACCATTACAGTGTCCACTTTGTATCATATAGTAACATGAACCTAAATGCTTCTATTCTAGACCTCGTCTTAGGGAAACACAGAAAGCAGATGAGAAATTAAAAAGTATTTTTTTTTGTGACACAGTGGAAATAATAAAGCAAATAACTATTTGAAGTAATCCTTATTTCAATTTTTTTCCCCACATTTATTCTCTGATTTACAACTACTTAACACTATGAGCAATCCAACTTTTCTTCTTTTGTTGAAGTGCTACTTCTGCTTTGTGATCTGGAAGCTGTGCAGATTGTTCCCTGCCAAAAAACCAGAAAACAACAAGCTGTGTGGAAAAAAAAGGAAATGCAGGCTTTCTTCTCATGTTATGCTCAAAATGGTACAGTATTATAAGGTTCTGTCCCTGAAAACAAATCCAGTATTAGCAGAAATCAACATAATTTACAATATTGGTTGATTCTTTCCTTCTTCAAACCAAGGGAACTTCCTTTATAGATTTACATAATGAGAAAATCAAACATTTTCATTCCCGGTGCTACAGCGAGGACTACAATTCAAGTAGTATAAATCAAGACAAACTCTCTTGAATAGACATTAACTATAAAATATTTACTAAATATATTTGCCTTTGAAGCACTTTTCTTTCTCAGGTGCAGGTTATGGTGCTCAGGAGCCAGGATCCCCAGGGTCTGGACTGTGTGAAGCTGGGAAGCTTTCTCTCATCTGCTTACAGGTTGTCATTGACTGCTTTTTGAGAGTGCAGTTGTCCTCTCCTCACCTCCTATTCATAATGAGGTGGAAAGCTTCACAGTCTGCATTTAGTAATTGTGGTGACCTATTAGTGTTACTATTTTCCCACTCTTACATCTCTTATTTTATCTGCTGTAGGTCATCCACAGACAATGCCTGGCTCATGACAATTCTTGTCTTCACCTGTCCAACCCTAACCTCTTCTCTAACACACAATTTGGATTCTGGTCTCAGTTTCCCAGAGCAACCAAAAAAATCATCTGTCAATCCTTAATATTCACCATCTAGGTTCACATTTCTTACAAGATCACTTCAGGGAAGGACATCAGGTCTAGTAAGCCCTCCATGATGCCTGGCAGATGCAAGGCTAGAGGGAAAGAGGAACATTCTGCAAAGTCTAGGGAAGTTCTAGCGCTGTGACAGCAATGAGAACATGCAGCTTAGTCTGAGTTTTAGACAAAGCCAGAAGCTGCAGCACAATTAGACAAAGCACTCTCAGGCACAGTAATGGTAACCGAGTCTCTGCACAGCTATGATTTTGTGTGTGTGTATATGGAAGAAACACCAAAAAACCCACCCCAAAACCAACCCAATGTTGGGAGTACAGAGGAAAGGAGGGATAGAGCTTTCTTAGAGCAGTATCCTCTCACAGGTAAGGCTTCCCTACCTTGTGTAAGAGGAATCTCTCAATACACCTGAGCACTGTATATACTTTTGTCACCAAGAAAGTGGCATCGGCAGTGGGATAAGCACAGGTTAGAGATGACTCCAGTGACACCTGTACAGTGTCAGTATTTGCTAAAACACCGTCTAGCACTGTCCTCGTAACATACTTGTTAAGGACAAGAGAAAACACAGCTAGCAGTAAACCAGCAGTATGATATGCAGTGTTGTAAGGTTGAACATCAAATGCAACACTGAAGCTTTCAGAAGTTTTCAGCATTTTCAACTTCTTTAACTCCTTGTCTTCCCTAACACAAGCATGTTTTGTACTTGGATCTTATTGATCTGACCTGAAGGATGGAAAGAAGTGATGCAGTCTGCCTGAGAGCTGAATTGACAGTAGTAGAAAAATGAACACTTTCTCTGCTCACTACTAGAGGGGAATATATATTTTCTCATACCTAAGTGCACAACAGATATGGTCACGAAAACCTGGGTTAACAACTGGACAGCTCTGGGAAAGTAATTTTGTGGAGGAACACCACTTCATAAATGTCAGAAACATTCTTACTAGAAGACGCAGAACCTTAATTAAAAAAGATGTTGTCTCTCAGGATATGCTGAACAAGGAACTGAGATTATTACCAATGAATATCCAGGACTTGCTCAGATGGGTCTAAGAGCTGGTGATCCCCATTTCTGTCCCTCTGTCTCCACTGGAATGGAATGTGGGTGCATTATTACCATGACCAAGACCATCTGGGAAGCAGAGCCTATTATCATGCTGTCTTGCACACTGCCCGCAGTTTTGATGTGGGGGAGAAAGAAAAAAAACAAAACCAAACTTTTTTTTCATGAAGGAGTCATATGGGTTGTTCTCAGTACCACTGAGTTGCATGAGGTCTTTCACAAAGTAAAAGTAGGAAAGAGTAAAAAAAGGCAAGGTTCCTAGCTTGAAGCATCAATGATGTGAGGTCCAGTCTTGCACTAGAACGCAGCCTCCATCCACAAGATCCCCACCTGTCCCCTGTATAGAAGTAAGCTTTAGCAGGTGTGTAACTGAGAAACCAAGACAACATCCAAAGCTAATACCAAATATTGCAAGAAATTGCTTTGAAACAGGAGTAAGCAGGATCACCATTTGAAACCAGGTAAAGTTTGTTTTCCTCTGCAGAAACAGAAGAGCTGTGAGATTTCCCGATGCTGTTACTGAGTGACAATAACTGCAATTAATGGGCAGGATGCTATCTGTGTGGGTGACATTGTGCTGTAGTGCTGCCACCTTTCAAACAGTTGTTTATAGCAATGGAGAGCAATTAAGTGTATTACAATGAAGAAAGCTAAAGGACAAGAAAGAAGATAACTAGGATGTTGGGTTTTTTTCAAAAAGAAAGGCAAGTTTTTATCACTAGTGACGTGGCATCAGGACTTTGAACTGTCTGCTTCTGTGACTAACAACCTTTCCAAGATGATAATCCAGTAGGAGAAAGATGTGGTAGCAGGGTTGGAGAGGTAGAATCGAGTGCCTATCTCCATCCTATCTTGGGAAGTCAGTGGCAAGTCAAAGTCCTATGTTGGGAAGTCAATGGCACAGCCCTCAGCCCAGTGGCTGGGGGAGTCCACAGCCCAGCACTAATGCCCTGTTACTAGAGCAGTCCTCTTCAAAAGTACCTTTGGCAGTGGAGACAGCTCTGCAGCCCTGGGTGATCTCAGTGTGCAAGACACTCCTGAGGGCTATGTTCACAGTCAGCTTCAGATTGGACTTGTTTCAAAAGGATTAAGGATGTTAATTAGTGGATTTATCCCTTTTAACACAGATGGTCTTGGATCCAGACTCCTCTGAGCCAGAAATATTGTCATGAAAGTGGTCTCTTTGCTCAGTGGTGGATTTTTGAAGTAACATTCATAAACTTCCACCTCCCAGCAACACGACTCTCAGCATGGTGGCCACTCTGTCCGGAGCACAGGGCTCAGTGGTGCAAAGGGAGCAGGAATGTGTAAGACTAATCTCTTGGATACTATTGTGAACAAATGGCTTCTTTTCCACTTCTTGATGAAAACAATCAGTCCAGTAGATGTTAGGTAGAAGGAGATGTTAGGCAGAAGGAGATGTTAGGCAAGGAGACTTAGGGAAGAAAAAATCTATTTTTTGTATTAGTATCTCTAATCTTGTGCAGCTGGAGTATCTAGGTCACCAGAAACTGAGCTTCCATAAAAGGAACAAAGCATTACATATAAGTATATAATTTAAAGAAAAAAATACTTATAAGTACTTGGACCACAAGATCCTCCGTACTGGCTCAGAGCAAAGGTCAGTTTATCCTCCAGTCTTGTAGGGATGCTGGCACACACAGAGGTTGGTTTAAGTGATAATTTCCACATTATGGTTTGCAATTTAGTTGAATTGGTCCCTTCAGCTTTTTTTCAATAGGTACCATTTTTCTTAATAGAGCACTTCTCGGTTTTACAAAATTTTAAAAACACTTCTACAGATCCAGTTTGAGACAGGTCCTTCAATTCATTTCTCCTAGAGTTCAGCTTTGGTTTGGGAGCCTGCATGACTGATTCTACAAAGACAAGTTACAAATAATTCATGTTACATTTCTGAGAGTTTTATTGTCACCAAGAACTTTTCTTCTCTCAGATCTGGGATTCACCCCACTGACTTTCTGACAGACTTCCTGCTCCTGAAACATTTGAAAAAGGTTTTATTATTAACTTTTATTCCTTTAATGAGTTCCTTTAATAAGTTGCTCCTCACTAAATTGGCATGCCTTCCTCAGGTTTAACATTTAACTTGTCAAAATTAATGCACTTCTCCTTTCTGGGATGTGATTTGTTATTTCTGAAGGGTATCACTTTTACCTGTAGCCACCTTTCCTCTGCTACCTGAGCTCTTTTCTGAAACTTCTTGCTAGTGGTGTATTTGCAGAGCAGGTATACCTTCCCAAGTGTTTAGTTAAACAAATCTAATTGCAAACATTTTATTTCTTTTCTTTTTCTTTTTTTTTGTACTCCTCCTTTCCCTGACCTTTTATCTACCTCCCTCCCTCATTTTATGTGATATCCAAATGTTGGACTGGGAGTGTTTCTTACCTGACATGACAGTGCTGAATTTGAATACAGTGCAGTCATTATTACATGTGGAGGAGGGTAGCTGGTCAGTGGTCATACATTCCATAGGATCCTGTGCACTACTCAAGGAATAATTAAGAAAGGCTGAAGTTGTGCCATTTCCCATTCCTTCAGCACCAGCAAGCAACACCGTGACCAGGCAGCCACTGTCCTTCACCCTCACCTGAAATTCCTCTTTTCATGTGTCATTCAGAAAACTGAATAACAGCCAAGCATGTCAGGGTTTTTTCTTTCTTTTATTTTATAAAATTATCATGATAAAAAAGTGTTCCAGGCTGGGATTTTGTATGCCAAGTTTCAGTGCAGAGTGAGTTTTTATGACTGAGTTATAAACCCCTTAAAATATGGTTTTATAATGGAAATGCTGACGCAACCTTTATACACACACGGACATAATTCTAGATGATGTAAAATACCTTATATAGAAAGCCAAGATAAGTGGATTTCTGCTATAAAGAGCAAGTAGAAGATGAAAAGTACACCTTTTAGTTAAGTGTTTTCATTCTTTGTTTTAATTTTGATCAAAGAACAAATCATATATCTAGAAGGGTAGGTTTTTATAGTCATACTTCATGTTTGTATAAGACTAAATTATATTTTTAATCTTTCTAACTACCTAGAGTAGTTCTTCCAGGAATATCATTGTTTCCCAAGGCAAAAATCAGACTTATGCTTGCTATTGATAAATAGGCATTTTCAAAGGAATTTTATTAAAAAACTGGAGAATATCACTGGAAATATAAAGCAGTGTTTTCAAATAATACGGCACTCAGAGGAAAGTGTGTTAGAAGTAACAGACTGCATATAATTGAAACTGACCTCATAAAATCTACAATGTATTTTTGTGATGCTTCTTTTCAAGGTCATTTCAGGACAACTGAGTATCTGGGAAGTAATGATACTCATCACCAAAAAACACTCAGAATTTATGTCAGCTACAGATCAAAAACTCTGGATATTTATTTAATGATTATGTGCAATATCAAAATCCCTTAAGTTGGAAAATCATCATGATAACAACAGAAAATATTAGAACAGGTTACTCTAGTTATTTTCTACACTTAATTCTTATTTCAAAGTAGAGTTTTTTCTAAAAGCAATGTTTCAGTTTAATATTTCAGTTTGTTTTCTTCTGTATGTGATCTTTTATTTAAATTCATAAGGATAGGAAAGGGAAAAGGGACATTTTTAGCCTTTTGGTAACCCGTGATGTGCAAGTTAAAATTTAAGACCTTGGATTGCATTGCACTTCTACATTTGCCATCATCTCAGTTTTGGGGCTGTTCAAGAACGTACTGAGAAAATATTTTTTTTTTCATTTAAAGATATTCGATTTTAAATATATAAAATACTTTAATAGCAACCTATAAATTGATTTAATTGGTCAGATTTGTGCCTCAGTGACCTTTTCAAGACTAGTTCTTTTTATCTCTATTTGAGAGAAGAACCAGCTGTGAAATATTGACTGTCCTTATCTTCCTGACACCACGGTTTCTGTCATCGGTTGGGTGGAAGTGCACATCCCCTGCATAACTGAAGAAGCTGGGCTGCTGATCAAGCCTCCAGCTTCCACTGGCTGGAGGTTTGCAGAGTGTTTTGCACTATGCCTCCAAGTGTCTCTGCTGAAATAAAAGGGGGGGCTTAAAACTTGAGGAAGCTGAGCATTTTTTTCCTTGCCCTGAGCAGGTCTTCCCCAGCTGCAGTGATAAAGATGTCTATAAAAACATAGACAGACTTTAGCGAGGAAGAAATGTAGGCACAGAGAGATTATGTCACTTGCCCCAGAGTGTGCAGGAAATCTATGGTGGGGCCAAGAAGAGGACTGAGGCACTCGGCTTCTGCACCTCAACCACAAGACCATTTCTTTTTTCCTCACAATTAGTGTAACAAGTAAGGTCACTGCTGTAGGGCCCAGCAAAGAAAGCACTGCGCTCTGCTAAACAGCTGCTCTGTTACAGACTGGAGAACAAATATTTCTCTGTGAATGTTCAGCCAATCTCTGAAAATTCAATCGAGAGCTGCAAATGTTGGTTACAGCCATGATTATTTTCTTAAAGAAAGATACAGAAAAGAAAATGTTTATTCAAATTAAAACAAACTATTTTCTTCTTTACATGAAATTCCATTTCTCAGCTTTTGAAGCAAACAGATGCTAATACAGAAATAATATTTTTTTCTTGGTTTCAGTATACACTTTAAATGTTAATTTATTGTCTCTCTGAATTTGAGTTAGTCATCAAATATTTTCACAAGGAACAAAGGTTCCTGTACAGCAGGATGCTGCAGGTATAGCAGAACCCATGCCCAGGGCTGGTTATGCTCCAGATGCACATGGAGCTCTAGTCCATCCTGGAACTGCAACATTGTCAGCACTCCCTGGCTTCCATCCTGCCTGCTGACATTCTTATGGGACACTAGGACTGAGGCGAGCTGGAGTTTGTGAATATGACTGAAACCTGCAAAGGGCATCAGAGGTGAAATTACTTTGAAACAGTGTAAGTTGGGACGAAACTCAAAAGCTGATGAATTCCTTTTGGGCAGCTCTGCGTGAAATTCTGTGTGAGGTCATGAAAACTGACTATACATTTTTATTCTCTGAAGACAGAGAGAGATGTCAGGTTGCTGCTCCTGAAATGTCCAGGTGTGAAGTGAGAGCTGCTGTCAAAATATGTACAAGGAGCACCAACAAAAAGGAATAATTATGAAAAGCAGAAGAAAATCCTTAGTAGGCTGTACCCCTTGTGAAGAAGGTAATAACCCAGGTTCATATGAACACTGAAGCATTTGCTTATACTTTGAGATTCTAAAAAAATGTACAGTTGGCTGACACTACATATGCAGGGAAGTGTTATCCAAAAAAAAATTACAGGAAGAGATGAAACTGCTAGAAGAAAAAAGCGTTGGGTTATGCTGATAATGGTGCAGGTTCTGCAGAAGACAGACTATAGATATTTCTGACAAAACTAGATTACTTTTCTACCAATGAACACGCATTCATTTGTTGAACCAACGGACCAGAGAATTATAGCGACCTGTTAAACACAGCCCCACGCTCCGCTCTGGTGAGGCTGCGCGCTCCACTGGAGCCAGCAGTGATGAACATGCTGTTGCACTGGCAAGATACTGAAACTGTGTAACTGCAGTTTATACAAGAGAAACTCGCCTGCCTCTATCACTCACAGAAGCTAAGGAGAAAGGGTTTTACTAAAACTATTGCCTTCTGTTCTGAATCATATGTGGTAGTTCAGTTTATTCTGGGGTAGATACAGGCTCCATATAAGTAACGTGTCAGAGGTACTTGCCACATTGAGCAAAATTTTCCCTTTTCTATCTTTGTATTCCTCATTTTTCACTGCACAATACAATGATCTGTAGGTGATGGAATCAACTTCAGAAAGAGTTTTTTTTGCTGCCCAACCCTGAAATACAAGAAGCTGCTTTAGCTTTGAACAGAATGATAATATTTATTAATTTCATTGATGCTTCTGTTTTGAAAAAGGGGGTAAGCAATTCTGACAATATAAAAAAAAAAGTGCAAACGACTCTTCCAGTTTTGCAGAAACGAAAAATACTATATGAGGGTCCTCCTAAAAACAGCATGGAAAGGTTCCAGACTCTTGAGTTGCATTAGGTTAAGGAGAGTTACAAACAATTACATATGACCTTCATATAAACTGCATAGCTGTAGTGCTCCAATATTTAATCATCTTTAATGTGCATAATGTGTCTAATTATTTAATTTACTTTAATGATAGAAGTTTTTTGTCAGTCCAAAAGATTTTGATTCTGAACTAACTATGGTGAGAGTAGTACTGGAAAAAAACCTTCCTGAGTTATTCACAGTATTTCCTAATAAGAAGACAAGTACATTTAGGCACATTAGATGGCTACAAATGGTGCAATCAACCTCTGGACAACAGCATTTCAGCCTCTTGGTGAGCATATCATTGGCATACTTTCCTTTTTGTTACACAAAACCCCAAGTGATTTGTATTTGTTGTTCTCTGTCAGTTAAATTATCCTTAAAAACATTAAAAACTTGCATACATTTTTATAGAAAAACAAAATAAAGGTTTAGTTCAGTAATGGGATAAAATGAGAATTTTACAGTTTCTGGTGCTCTGCAAAACACAGCCAGAATTTGGGGCAGATTCTTGGATGCTGACAAGCGTATTCCAGGACTGCAGTGAAGTGTTCAGTAGCTCCTGGGAACAGACTTGATCCTGAAGTCACTATTTTGCATCGCTCTTATTCCAATCTGTGGGAGTTTTGCATGAGTTAAGTGTCAGTCACTTTGACATTTAGCCCAGCTGGTTGAATGATCTACCATGACTATATGGTACATTTTAATGTGAATTTTCTTCTCCATACAGTGTTCCATCTCTTGCTTTGCTACCTGTCCTCTAGCTAGTTCATGAATACCAAAGGCATCACTTAATGTATCTGGTTTAGAAAGCAGCCTTGGAAGGAGTTTGCTTGCAAGGAGCGATTGGTAGATGAGTTAACAACTGGGATAGAGAGGAAGTCAGCTGGAAAAAGAGACAGGAATTTCAATTTTACCACTGAAGCACACCTGAGTGTACCTCTTTTCATGATTCAGCTCCCTGATGGTGTAAATGAGGATGAAGTCAGCGGGGTTTACCCTTGCATCAGGCTCAGAGAAGCATGTGGGTTCAACTGTAATGACCAGAACAAACCACATTAGTAGTAGTAACTATAAGCTGAAGGAAGTGTTTCCTGTGAAATGCTACTTGACAAATCCATATCATTTTCATTCTGTGAAGTGAACATAGCAGCTTGCAATTCACAAGCGTATTTACTATAAAATTTATAATTTGCCTCATTCCTTAGCCTTTGTCTTGTCCTTTTTTTTTTTTTCTTGGTGGAGGATCTCAATTTCTTACTTATTTGAGACATCTTGTTTTATTTGGGCTCACAGATCCTATGGTATTGCAGGTCACTGATGGGGTAAATGTAACCTGTATGATGAAATATCTCAAAGAAAAACCTGATAAACCTGATAAAATTCATCTTCAGCAAATGCTCCCTTTTGATTGCTGAAAACTTTCTCAACCTGAATGTTCATCCACAACAATAATCACTGAGAATTAACTAAAAACATCTAAAATTTTCCTTCCCAGAATATAGTTTCAGGTTCTTTCCCCACCCTTATCCCTGTTGATTGATTGAAATTTTTTCTTTTACATTCTTACACTGATTTTCCCTCTTATTCTGCATTTCCACTAACATGTCTGTCTTGTCTCTCTTCTATACCTATTTTCTTTGGCTTCAGCTTATTATAGCATTTAAGAATATGTTTATCTTGGAGCACACAAGCAGTCCTGTTTCTCTGTAGTGGGATTAGTTATGTACCCAAGGACTTTATTTAGCCAGATTTTTGCTTCCACTATACTGTTCTATTTAAGAACTTATCTGAAATGGTGTGGTGATTTTCATCCAAATTACATCATCATCATATTTTCTGCACTAGAGAGATGGGATTAGCATGGGGCAAGCTTACCATGCAATAATATTTTGAGTGTCAAAACTTTGCAATTTGTTTTTAGCTTTAGTCTACTTCTGTCACCTTTTTTTTTTTTCGGGAAATGTGTGCATAGGTACTTTAAATCAAAAAGAAAAATTTACTTCTAGAAAAAACTTTCTCATGATCCAGACAATTGTTCTGGATCCTAACACAGACATCTATAATCATTTTCTACACCTTCTGTGTATGATGTGTCTATGTAGAGCTGACATATGTAACAAAAGACCTATAGGTGACCCATTCAATAAAGCATCTTGCTGGGCAATTAAAATAGCAATAAACAGATGCTCTTAGGCATTTGCATTCCACCCCAGATCTGTCTTTTAGTTCTCTAGAACGTTTTTGTAAAGGAGATAATGTTCAATTCGAGAAAACATTTAGCATCTTTAATTATTAGGATTACAAAAAGTTATCAATCCCTGGCAAAATCATTAAGAGAGTCAAAAAATGTAAGTATCGTTTTCTTGTAAATTTGTTTAAATGTGCACAAACTGTTCTTTGGGCATGAATTCATGGTTTTGCACCCCAAATCTGTGAGTGAAAATTTTAAGTTATACCTCTGTAAATCACAACTTGACCACCAGCATTTGTTTGGGGTGGTGAAACATTTTGATGCCATGCTCAAGGGTATCTAAAATGTGAAAATCTAACCTCCTTAGTGTGTTCATTACGGGCTTAAAAGACCTACAACCTTCTTGTTTTGTAGGAGTTATGAATCATGTGAAGTCTGTCTTGAGGCTTTAATCAATCTACTCTTCAGCAGCCTCCAGTGAGTTTCAGTGTTCAAGCTGAATATGTCTTCTGCAGAGAAGCACTGACAAATGCATAAAATGGGATCAGATGTCATGGCAAGAGTGTTGGTGTGCAAGCCCTGACAGTCAGTATAGCAAACCTAAAAGAATCTTTATTTTCCTCAAATAGATAACTTTCTGCTCTTATATTTTTTTCCAGTGAATTAACCCTGTTACTACAGTAAAGAGGCATGTGACTGGTGAGTAAGAAAGAAAAACCTGTCTCTGAAGTAATTTCTTAGTAAAATGAGAGACTTCAAACAGACCACTGTGAGAACAAGAAAACTTGGTAAAGGCAAGGTTATCTGAAGCTCTGCACTAGCACTATTCACTTTCAAGGAGCCCACCACAAAGACTAATGTATCAAAATTCAGCAAGTAAAGGAGAAATCATGTTATTTTACAATTTAGACATATCTATATATGCATATTTACATATATATACATATATATAAATATACATGGCATATAGGTACATACTTGTTTCTTGCAGTCACATACATGTCCTTCCTTATCAGATGGCTACCATTTGAGAAGCATTTGGAAGGAGACCTATATTCAGAAAGTGTAGCAGAATGCAAGGCTGACCTCTTCAACAAACTTTTTCTTTTTCAGGCACTTTTTGGGGAGCTATCTGTTATTATTCCCGTATTAAAAAGGATGGAATATTGTGATCAAACGGGATGCTGTTATTGATTAAAAAAGTCCTCAGAGGCTACATGAAGTGAAAAATAAAAGTAACCTCTGCAGTGAGTCTGTGTCAACCCTCCTTTTTTTTTATCTTTCCATTTATTTTCCCAGTAGACACATAAAACATTGTGCCATTGTCATTATAAAACTTGTTTAACATACATCTCGTCACCAAAAAGTTAAGCCATAAGAGGTTTAATGCTTGTGTTTTAAAATAGTTATATGATAACTAAATTGGCTAGCTAATTTCTGCTGCCTCACAAAATACCTCCCAGTCTGCCTTGCTCCATCCCATTTCAGGCACCCAAGCAGGACAATAATTTGTCAGATGGAAAAGAAAGTGCCATCCAGAATATTTATTTGCACCAGCTGTTCAGGCCTCTTCAGAGGAGAACTCCTGCTGATACATGGCAATTATATTTTAAATAAAGATATTCTGCAGACCACAGATTCCTGTAAATCTCCATTATAATTCACATAAACAAAATAGAGATGGAGGGTTATATGGAAGGCTAGGTACTGCAGCAACTTTCTTCAGCATATAAATGGTCTCATACAGTTTGAGAGGGCCAATTAGGAGCTGAAGTCTCAATTTAAGACACAGTTTTTCTCCACTACCACTTAAACTCTATTAAATATAAATACTTCATTCTCATTAGTGACTGAAGGAAGGTTTTATTTTCCAATAAAACAATGTAGAAGTCATGAAATCTCCAAATTATGCAGCATTAATATATCCAGTAGACATTGCAAAGGTGTTTTTTTCAGAACACAATCCTTGAAAGAACTCTGAGAGTTAAGCGGAGGTATGCATTTAATACTCTATCATTCATCACACACATGGTGCTTAGCTCTTGTTTACAGTATAATAATCAGTGCTCTGCAACCTACTGTGGAAGTTCTGCTGTGACTCAGTCAGTGCTGTTAGATGACTGGATGACCCGACTAATTAAACAACTAGCTGAAGTCTATAATTCTTTGACATGTTTTGTCCCACCCAGAAGGTTATCCTGCCCCACTCAATATAAGGAAGGTAAGCAGATAGGATTAGCAAAATATGCAGCCCTGAAAAGGAGAAGTATCTTCTGTTCCTGGCTGGGTTCCTGTATTTTTTTTCTGCAAAGTCCTGTTTAGATGGAGGGAGTGCAAACATATAAACCTTTTCTCTCCCTCTACCTCCAGCCACTGGAGCTCATTTAACAAGAAGCTGCTGCTCTACTCTAGAAGATCTCAATACTGTGGATTACAGGCCACCTATAACCCAAAACGATGACCAGCAAGTGGAGAGATCTTGTTGCAGAGAGATGTTCATGGCTGGTGTCTGTCAAGACCAGGATTTCAGGCAAATCCCTCTCATTACTGATGATGGGCAGCTGCATGAGAAGTATGCTGTCTTTAGGTTAATCCTTGCTCATGCTGTGGGCTGTTTTCCTTCCTTTTCTAGTGGAACCTGATTTCTAGAAATTCTAACCCAAATTCTGCAGCTGTTTGGAGAGTGATCTCGTCCCAGGGATGCTATGCAAACTAAACTACTTCAGGTGCAAAAAGCCCTTCTCTTTTCAGGGGAAGACTTTCCAACACTGCAGCAGAGGAGTTCCTCTACCTGGGTACAGCTCCCACAACTGTGCCTGCTGATGCCCTCCACCCTGACAGCACAGACCACAATGATGCCCATTACCCTCTTGCTCATTCTGGCACACTGCTTGATTTGTGGCTTTTTCTCCTTCCTTGGCTACTTTTTATGGCAGCTCATCACTATTTCTGTCACTCTTTCCTCCTTATTTTTCCACTTTACCTGGTGTCTCTTGGCATGTTCGATAGGTGTAAACAGGCCCAGGTCAGTCTTGGCATCTGCAAGCACAACTCCTCTGACATCAGAGTTAGGGCCACTACTAACAGGATGGACTTGGCACTATGGATGCACTGCATATCTCAACACAAACCAACAACTTTGTTATCTCCTTTATTAGTTTCACATGCACCTGCTGCCTCTAAGCCCAACTGAAAACTGTGCTTAGATCTCATAAAGGTGAAAACTTCCTGTGGTTCACTGCACCCTCTCAGCAAAAAAGCACTCTGTCTTCCTCACAGTCTCCCCACCAATTTCTCCCTTTCTCCCTCCAGTTTTAGGAATCAGCAGAAAGTAGAAAGTCTAGGTTTCGGGGCTTGTGGTGTTGCCTTTTGGCAGTTTTGTTTTGGTTTTTACATAACATATGTAAACATACGTCTCTGGCAAAAGTAAAGTGTTCTCCTAAATGAAAAGGTGCCCAGTATGATTTCCTATTAATTTTGAGTTCACAAAAAAAAAAAAAAAAGAAACAAAGTGCTATAACAAATCATTGCCATGGTCTAAAAGTAACAAACATTTCAGACTCTGGGTGCAAATTTATGCATTTGAAATGCAGACTTATCCAAGCCTTTCAGTGCTGCATGGTTTACAGTAAACACCTAGATCATGCTCCTTGGGAGTAACCAAGTATGTCTATTTGCTGGATTCTGATTTGAGAAGATATACCAAAGAAAATTGCTTGTAAGACTTCCACTTGCAGAATAGTGGATAAACCTCCCTTTATTTTGAGAATGTTTAAACATTGAATTTGTCAGGGCCACATAAAAAGTGGGAGGTTGCCAGATGCAGGGGATGTGATTTTCTTTCTTCTGTAAACACAACTAAGCAGCAACCAAAAGAATAAATTTTTGTGTTAAGTAAATTAAGGTAATAAATACACAGTGTCTCACACTAGCTTGTGACATTAAAGTATGAAAACAGGCACAGAGGGGTAGAAAACATGAAGAAAAATCTGCATATTTTACAAGAGGTGTGGACAGAGAAGGGAGAACAGGAAATTGCAGAAACTTTTATCTCAACTACTTAGGACTTTCTCTGGGGATTCCATTTCTCTGTAGTCTTCCTCTACCTTGCCTGACACTCCCTATAAAACCTTTTATGAGACGTGTTAAGTATTTTATGCAAAAATTAAGTTGTATTGGATTTCACTGTTGGTCAAGGCAAGAAGGACACATTGCCAGAATAGCTAGTTAATCTCTTTCATCTTTCCAATGCTGTCATTAATGCTTATCTGTTCCCATAGGTATTGCAAAGTCATCTGTTTTCTCCAGTGGCACAGTACAATAGTAAAATCCTTTGATTTGACATACTGGTTGTTTGTGATGATGTTTTTTCATGTTCATTTTGAGATCAGATTTGAGCTTTCTTGTCTGTGATGTTTCTAACATGCTCTCTAGCTTTTCTTTTCTGGGAACTCAAGAGATTAACTTCACATTTTTGTCATCCCCCTGTGTGAGAGTGGTTTGATATCGATGCATGTGTGGTAAGAGCACTTGTTTTAGATCATACTATTTAAAGACCCTATGAATGAATTGACTGAATCTCTTTGTGGGGCTTCCATCTTAGTTATTATCTGATAACCTGTCTTTTGCAATCAAAACCTGCCTAGGTCTTCCCTGCTCATATTTAGGTAAAGCAGGAACCCATCACCAGCTCCCATGTCCTGTTCTGATGTCAGAAATGAGCTTTCTTGATTCATAAGGAGACCTTGACCAACTGAGTCAGCTTCTTGGTCAAGTACAGGGAATGTCTTGTTTGTGACAGTAAAAGGTTTATCCACAATGATTTAGGGTAAACAAAATAGCTGAGGTCATTAGCAAATTATCTTTGTAAAAAAAAGTTTAAATGCCTCTCATTTCAGGATGTCTAGTTTCAGGAGAAGACTATGCCTTGCATTCTATTTTTTTTGAAAAATGTTTCTAATATTGCCATTAATATATCTGGGAAGCAAATATTATATAAATTAATTACCCTAAAAAAAAGTCCTTGTGAGATGTTACATTTTGCATTTGGTTATCAATGTATCAAGATATATGACCTGCATTATGTCTATAATTGCTCAGTTACTTTTGGTAGCTATTCCTCAGCATTTCAGGACAGTATGCGGTGTGTGAATTTATTTAAGCACATGGAACTGGAGAAGTCCTGATGAGTCTGAGGGTGAGGAGGCAAATGCTGGGCAAAACTTTCCTGAGGGAGATGAGAGCAATCAGCTTCATGGTGACAGGGGCCACTAAAAACTGGTCTCCTAAGACCTGTTACCGCCAAGGAGCACAAAGATATAAGGAATCTTCCTCTGGAGTGTTTGAATTAAAAAAAAAATAAAAGAAAAAAAAAATAGAAAAAATTTACTTCTCTGTTTATTTTCTCAACTTGAAAGTTGAGACCAAGGCTTGGGGTGGCTCAGCCACCAGGAAGGTTATATGAACTCTCCAGACTACTATAAAATCTGTATATTTACAGACAATATAGGTAGCTTGCCACTCCAGAGATGAACAGGGGATATGTAGATGCTGGTAAAGGAAGATGCCACTGATGTGTGAGATTATTATATCAAAAAATTCATAAGAAAGTAATTTGATCTTAAAATTCAAGTCTGAGTTTTAATAGCTCCAGTAATTCTTAGCAAACAGAACAAATTAAGGTAAATGAAAACTAATTTCATACTAGAGAACAAGCGCCTGTGAGAGGTAGCTTTTGCCCCTGCTTTGTTTGTTGACTTGCAGAGGGAATGAAGTTGAATATTTCAGCATGGTTTAGTAAAATCCATAATTTTAAAGCACAAGAGAACTTATTTTCACTTCCTCAGGACTTAAATCCTTTAATTCACTGCAGGTAATTAAACAGCAATGCCAGCACAGATTTCAGTGTGAGCACCTGGTGAATATTCTTCTGGTCTGTACAATGGCATCTAATATAATTTTTTTTAATATTGCAGAAGGTGATTTTACCTGACTGAGAACAACATTTCTGTGTTCTTTCCTTCTTTCCAAATGAATCTATCTGTGGCCTCTGTTTTTTCCATTACTATCAGAGACACATAGCAGTATTGATCATCGCTTCTTTTTCTGATCACAGTTCTGGTAGCTGAGGTTTAATATGTAATAAAAAGGAAGACATGGGACTGATTTTTTTCTTTACACTGGAATGATTGTGAGAACTTATGTCTGAGCCCACTGCACATCAAGAGCACATCAAAATGAGTTTTACTGCTTTTGTTAGGCTTTTACACAGTAGTTTCCTTTGAAGTAACTCAGTGCACAAATGCAGGAGACACTTCCTGGGGTGCCAGAAAAATGAGAGCTTATGGCATAATTCCTCCAAAGGACACAAAAGTATGTAATGATCAGGTCTACTGATTAGAACAGTGCAGGATTTGTTTAATACACAATATAATGACCTTTTTGTTCTATACAGACCAATATTTTTCAGGTTGCCCTGTAAGGAGGAAAACACTCCCTTCAAAAGTCAGCATGAACATCTCAGATGTTCATGCCCATGCAGAGTTCATGAAAAGTCTCTGGCTCATTTTGTTTCCTCCTATTCTGCATTATTTTTTGTCATGAATTTAGATTCATCTTTACTCTGACTTTTTTTTTCTCTGCAAGAGTATAATCTGATAACCTTAGTAGTATTAAAAGCACATGGCTCATCCACTCTTCAGCTTGTAGAAGAAGATGAAAAGAGGCCTCATCTGCTTTCTGCAGTCTGTGATGGTCATGTTAAATTTGGGGACTCTAATAGAAGTTTTAAGGGATTATTGAAACTGCTGAAAACTCCTGTCACAGAAGCCATAGCAGTAACCCTCTAGGCTTGAAGGTTGGCTCCTGTTTTATGATTTTTTTTGATGAAGGTGGCACATAATGATTTAATAACCAATAATGCTAAACTAAAAAATAGCAAACTTAAACTAAAGACTGTAGTAGTACTTTTATACATTCAGAGCTGATTTCATCTTTTCCTCGTGTCCTAGTACATCTTATTCTAGTACACCTTGTGTGAACCTCTTTAGTACAGGTTTTTAATGGTGTCAACCCAAGAGTGATAGGTTGGGTTTCATTCATGTTAATGAAAATTACTTACCCTGTATGACCCCTGCTCGGTTTTATTTTAAGGTATTTTAGAAGTTAAATGTCATTTTTTTTCATCTCCAGTATAGTTTTTGTTACCCTTCTTTACATATCTTGCATTTTAAGAAAGGTCCTTCATGAAACTGAACAAATGTAGCTACTCATAGCATTTGTGGTAGCTACATTTCATAGAGCAACATTTTTCCAAGCAAGAAATAGCACTGTTGCTTTCAGGACCAAGCTTTTAGGAGTCACTTACTTCTCTGAAGAACAAAGATATTCTAGTCTATTGTTTATATTAATAGTGAATTTGATTTTCTGTAAACAACTTACTGGTCAAATTACAAATAATTTATTATTACAAGTCCCATTTATGTGGGCTATTATCATAATCATGTGAAAAACCTGCATTTGTTAGCCTGCTTTTTTTATCTATCTCCTTCAGCTCTGGATGTGAAATTAAGTCGTGTGGTTGTTCACCATGGAGGGTTTCTCTGTAAGTGATCACCTGAGAACTGTCTCAAAATGTGGAACAAAAAAAGGCATCATTGAGCCCCACAGGCTGGAAGAATAATTGTAAAGGGCTGATAGTTGACTCTTATGGAACAATGAGTAGATATTCATACAGATGGTCTATATTTAAAGAAAAAAGACATTTAAAATAACTTGAAATACAATGAGTTGTCATATGTTATGAATTCTCTTCTCAGCCAAAAACTCCTTGGTAGCCATTATACCCACAGGTTCATGATGATGAATCATGGCAGGCAAAGGCTATTTAATCTTTGACTCCAGGACTGAGCTCAACCTTGAACAAATCCATGACTGTCTGTTATATTTATAATTTGCTTCCTTAAATACTGATATATTTGATGCAATTAGGCAATAACAAATGCTTCCCATTAACTACTCAGTTCTATTCCTATTCCTGCTCATGCACTCTTGAAATGTCTGCCTGGTACCGAGCACTGAACAAACAGCCTGAGATATATAGGGCAGAGCTACACTCAGGAATTATGCTCAAACAGCCTTTTACAGTATTCAGGTTGTCACTGAAAAACAGCCTCCAAAGAAGATTTCCTTGCATCACAAAAGATTCTTGTGATTTAGTTTCCTTCTACTTCACTCAGAGTTTCAAGCCCCTAAAACCTGGCACGAGGGTTATTATAGGTAAGGCAGGGTGCTGTAGGAGAACTGCTCATTTAAAGATTGCACAGACCTACTCCTTGGCTCCTGAGGATGGTGTTAACCTCTTCCTTTTTAAAGCATTGAGTTAAATGAAGTTTCAACCATTTATGATGGATCAAGGACCTTGTTGAAATTGAAGGAAAAAGGCAAGTTAAGGGGTGAGGAACAAATTTTGGAGAGGCTTAAGTATGTTTTTTAAATCATCTCATGCCAACTCTTTCTACCCTTTCTGTACAGTTCCTCTCACCACTTTACCACTTCCTCTCCGCATGGTATGTGCAAAGGTAGTTTTATGGTCACATTCAGGTTCTTTTCTGCCTGACATCCCTCCTTATTCCAGTCTAAGTCCTGTGTTTCACACTGAGGTTTCTTGAAGCCAGAAGCAGTCTTATATGCAATCTTGACATAAGTAAATCCAACAAGGGCTGAATGCTTGGTACTTTGGATAGAAAACACATACCAAATCTATTAAGGATTTAGTGCACTATGCAAGTTCTGGTATGGACCCCTAAGATGAGACTATGCATCTATCTTCAGTAGCTTTTCCTGTCTTTATATATTAAGTGAACTATTGTACTTTAGATAAGGCCGTTACAGTTGTGTAAACAGCAGTAAAAGTGCATCATTTGATGAGTCAGTTTGTTTCAAACAACAGACAAACCACAAAGTTGTAAAGCTCATTGTAAAATTGCAGCAGGTCAAGAAAAAAACTGCAAAGTAAGAAAATTAGATCTGAGGGTGATATTTGTTACTTGTTCAATAGAATTTTTTTTTCCAGGGCTGAAACTTGTCCCTTTTGCAAATCCCTGGATGGCCTCTTTTCTCTACCTCACAGAAAGTACCTTGGATACACTGCAGTCTTTGCAGCCCATTTGATTTATTCCTGCCTTGAATTGTGATTTTCACGTGTTAATACTTTGCTCCAGTTCTTCTCTGTATTGCAGCATGTGGCCATTATTGCTCCCCTCCCCCAGGCCCATTTCCCTTGTTATATATCTGTTTCATTTTCTTAGTTAAGTTGAATGTGAACTTGGGGTCAAGAACAGACAAGTCATGTGATGGGACTGAGGTATAACCGCATTTTCCAGTTTTTTTCCACTGCATTGTCTGGGGGTTTGGAAGCGCAGTCTCACAGACGGTGCAAAAAACCCAAAGTTCACAGTTCAGCTGTCAGTTATCAAATAGACTCAAGAATTAATGTCCTCAAGGAAGCCTGGGCTGGGAAGCTATCCGATGCAATCTCTCTTTAAGAAGTACTCAGTGAGATGTGAAGCCTCCTTTTGAAAAGCACACTGATTGCAATCCCTCCATAAAATCTACCTTCTGGAGGGCTAGGGACCCTGCCCATCCTGGCAGATTACTGGAACAAATTCTCACTGGTTTTTAGTCAGTTTTCCATAGTCTTTAAAATTACATTGTCATGCTCTTGATGCATGGAGGAAAGCTGGACTTCATACTTATTTGAAGATGTGACAAACACAAACAAACAAAGAGGAAAGCTGGACTTCATACTCATTTGAAGATGTGACAAACACAAACAAACAAACTAAACAACAGCCCTGACGTGTTTCTGAAGTGCTGTGCGTGGCTGTCCAGCATTAGCTCCATGAATGTATTACAATACTAAGAGCATTTTCTGGGCTAGCATGCTATTATGCTGCCATTTTACCTTTAATAAATAATGGGTCACTTCAACATTGAGCTTCAGAGAACAAAACATATTTAGAATGCAAGAACAGTAATTAAAGGCTTGTAATAAAATAATGGAGCATTTACCTAAATGACAGAATTACTGTTGACAACCTGAACAGCAATGACATTTAAGTTTTCCTGAGACATTTCTCATTCAAATTATGTCACTAGTTCTGAGGCTTCCTTTTGTAAGTCTTCCTGCCATGTATCTCTATAGTTATTATCCCTCATTGTCAATATAGCCAGTCATTTCTTCTCCGCATCAGTTTTGATTGAGTTCTTCCAGTTTTCCCACACACCTATCTGTGTATAAACCTCTGTGAGTGATTGATATGGATTCATGCTTTTATTCTAACTTATCAATTTCTTTTTTTTTTTTTTTGAATCAACCACCGAAGTTCTGTCTGTATAGCGTGCAAACCTAGTCAAACCTGGAATTAAAAAGTTGTAGGCTGAGTATGGGTTTAATACCTTGTTGTCATGTGTTTTGAAAGGCAATACATCCCTGGGGCACACTCAGGTAGACTGTCAGTCAGGTATCCCCACTGCTGAAATTCACATGACCTTGACCAGAGTAAATTCTTTGCTAAAGCAGAAAGGGGAGGAGCAGCCTTTCAAAAACCAAAAGATTGGATCATAAATTTCTTTGACAGCGTTGCACAATACTGCAAGGCTTCATGGCGTCCCCCTAGCATGGAGGGCATTGCTGAGGAATGAGTGATACAAGGAGGCAAAAGAACTTGAGGACAAAAGTGAGTCTTTGTTCAGGCAGATTACCTGGGGGGGGGGAAATACAGTACATGATGTACCGTGTGATATATTGGTCATACAAGATATTTCTAGAAGGTTTCACTTGCTGGAGAGCTGTTTTTCATTTAGGGAGGAATTTCTCCCTGAGCAGAGTGTTTGGAAAAGGCCAGTGTACCTCTGAGTCTCACTGAAGCCATATTCTGGCACATAAGGCACTCAACCTCATGCAGTTCCCCTGCACACAGAAAAATTTTTCCTCTGCTGAATTCCCCATTTAACTTTCATCAGATCTAAAATCATGCAGCAGATTTATAAAGGCATAAGACTCTGCTTGAGTTTGTGCAAAGAGCATCAATCAAGCCATCACCCCAAACTCTCCCTGTGCCGCTGAGTGATTTTGACCTGCCAGGTCATTCTGCCAAGCTGAAATTTCCCCGGCTCTGCTGGGTACCTGTTGGTGCAGTGCTGACCAGGCCCACCATGCGTGGCTGTGAGGCTCAGAGAACTTATGAACAGCCAACAGGTACATAAAAAGAGCTGCTGATTTACAAGCTGCAATGTTCTGCTGACCAGGTAATGGGATGTAGCTGCACACTGAGATGTAAGGGCATGACTGAAGGCAGGATGTTCCTGTGTGCTCTAGTGTGCTCTATCAAACGTGGCTGACAACCGGCAAGGGAATTGCAGGAGAGATTGAACTGGTGTGTTGCACCTCACTGGCAGCCTACAATGCCTACCTGAGGCTGCAGTGAAGATTTGCTTTTATTTTTCACCTGGGTTAAAACCACAGCCTTTCACTTACCTCTGCTGCAAACCAAACTTCAGCTGCTCTACAAGGGTGCAGGATTTTAAATTCATCCTGATAGACAGAACACCCTCTTTAGGAGTGTTTTCACTATCAGGGTGAGTGACAGAAGAAACCTGGACCATGAATTCCCCCACCCAGTAGCTGTAGCTCTTGGTTTTATTGGTGCTCAGTTCTTGAGCCACAGGTCAGATGTACCGCTTGACTTGGCATGGTCAAATTAATTATTATAACTGGAATGTTGATTCAGCTATAAGCCATGAATACTCTAAGAGAAGTGCTATTTATGCATAACAACCTTAGTGAGTACAACTAGTTCATACCATCCCTCCAAATACGTTTTGAATATTTCCTTTAGTATCTGTATCCTCTAGCTTAAATTCACAAAGCCTTATAATTGTTATTTAGTTAGTGTCTGTGCAAACCAGTAAACAGACATTTCTGTTTTCAGGCTCTCTTGAAAGATAAAGAAACGAATATGTTGACATATAGCAACCTACTCTCTCTCTCCATATTGGGAATATCTAAGCAAATGAAGGTATTGCTTTGCAAACAGAACTCCCCTTTCCTCTCTTTGCCTTTGGGTATGATGAAAGGGTGACAGTGGCTCATTGTTCAGAGGATGAAAACTAAGGCTGGGTGTGGCTTTGTGATCCGGATTTTTAAAGCTGCCTTTGTTTTAGATGGTTCCAGTGGCAAATCTGGATTTTCTACCTCAACCCCAATGTCTCTTCTTGTGTTACACAGGTTGTATTCTGTTCTACTGCATGAACTTTAGATGATCATCATATGAAAGTAACTTCCCATGTATCAGAAAGCCCTGCCTCCTGTAGGACTTGAGCTGAATTTCTGATGAACTGATGGAAATATACAAGATCTGGCACAAACAACACACCAAAATAATTTGCTAATGTGCATAGTTGCCCTGAAATCTTCATTGGAAGATAGGAATTCTCTAATTCATCTCACCCATCATGCAGTTAAAAAGACCTGTTTTCTTAATGAAGGCCTCAGACAAGCTGAGCTAGGAATTGATCAGCTCGGACCCTCCTACTGCTCAGTTATGATGGTAATGAAGATTTTCCAGCCCTTTTTAATTTGAATTCCTACAGTCTACTGTTCACCAAGCATTAAGCCTTAACACTCTGGCCTGAGCCTGTAAGGGCTAGTATTTTCATACAGGGTGTTATTTTAGCATAGGTTAGGAAAGGATTACCAAAGCTGCTGCCATCAGCCTTATTTTGCTAAACCTTATTTTCTCTTATTGCAAATGAATACAGGACTAGAGGCAGTTTAAACTGAGCCAGGAGGGCCAGCCTGCCTTGATGGACAGTTTGAACTGGAGTGGGCTTCTGATCGTGTTCACCTGGGGGAGTGTGAATGTCTCCCATTAAGAGGGAAACAGGCAATTACACAGTAGTCTATTAAGAGAATTATATTAGGATTGGTTTAGCATCATATCTGCCAAATTCTGCAAGGCTCGTTTTTTTAATGTGGTCACATACAACTCCGGTAAATTCAGAACCTTCCAGGAAAGCAAGATGTGCTCAATTTGCCCCCAGGTCAGCACTTTGTTCCTCATCTCGTCTCTCCCACTGTCCCCATCAGCAACAAGTTCTTCTTCAATGATCCCTAGCTGTTTGGAGGTTACATCTCTTCTCCAACTTTCAACTCTCAGAAGCCTATTGGAGAATTAATAATTCGTCAGCAGCAACTTGAAATCATAGAGCTCATCCACCTCCTCTTGGCAGGATTGTTCACACTGCTGTTGCTGCTGGAAGAAAATGTGGAAAGAGCTTGATCATCACTCAGAAGTCCTCGTGGCTAGTTTAACTGATTGGGCTTGGCACATCATACCCTACAGAAGCGACTGCTGACCATGGTGAGAAATCCTAGAGATGTGACACAGCTGAACAAACTCCTAGGCCAGTCCAAAGCTTGTAGATGAAGCTACTCAAAGCCTCTCCTTTAATTAAGGATGTATTCGTTGGGGAACCGTCTGTGCTGGCTAGAAGAGGAATGAGAGACTCCAAATTGATGTTGCTCTGCCTGTGCAAAGACATATTTCTACCCCAAACTCCCCCCTGCAGCTCACATATGATGTCTGAGAGGGACCTCAAACCCAACTGCCCAGCAGCTCCCCGGAGTCTGCAGCCACCCAAAGCCTGTATTTTTTGGAGGAAGCCTGCAACCTACTCGAATTGTTCAGAGCAAGTGTCTGTGTATACGGTACTTCAAATTCAACGACACCTCTATTTTAGTTTAGGAATTGTCTGTCCCTTCCTTGTTTTGAATAAATGATTTTTTTATTACTGTATAAAAGGGTAAAAAACGTGCTTTCCTTAACTGCCTCCCTAAACTGTTTCATTGCCTTGAACTCATAGAGGGAGAGAAGAGGATGTGAGCACAGGGAAGGTCTATTTGGGATTTGTAGATTAGTGCTACCTGTCAATCATCTGGCAATCAAGAAACTTCCTTCAGCCAAACAGTGAATCTCATCTGGCTCTAGAGGAATTACATCAGTGAGACATCAGTGCTGTCTCACTGTAAGCAAGTGGGTGAAAAGAAGATCTTCATATGCAGCTGATGCTCTAAAGAGACTCATGTGTTGGGGTACTCAGAGTATCAGTAGCTCCACATCTTGTTCACATCCCGGATCCCAGTTTCAAGGATACCAAGCGTGTTTCCAGCCTCCTTGCCGGGAGGAGACAAGAGGCAGCAAATCACTGATTAATGTGGTGACTCAGCGCAGAGCGGATGGACTTGTCCCACACACTAATCAGTGTGAACAAGGACAGCAGCCACTGTGGCACAAGGACACTAAACCCAGGAAAGCATCTAAAACATGCTCTAGGACATGTCAGAGAACTTTGAGCCAGACTAGGAGCATGAACCAGCTGGAAACATGAGCTCACCTAAGAACACCATCCATTCCCTGGACCTGGGAGCTTTTGTCAATTATCGTGAAATGTCAATGCAGCTTCACCTGCAATGTGTATTTGGACCACATGCTGCACGGGTGATCAGGTCCACTTGGATGTTAAGAGGCTAGCATTTATAAAAATGGACAAAATCCCGTGGATTGCTCACAGGTTCTCCCTTGCACAAGAATGTGGCCATGGGCAATCAGCCCAAGGCAGAACCAGGAAGGCTTCAGACTCAGATGCTGGGTTCTGTCTCTCGCTGTGCATGGGACATGAAAAAGACCTGCTGCCTTTTCATTTCACAGTCACCAATCTGCAATTTTTTATTGCAAGAACAAAGACTGTTTTTCAAACTCTTTTAGCACTTCTTCAATCTTTTTCCATAACTTGTCATCATTATTTTTTACCAGAACATTTGTCGTATGACTGGAGGTTTAGGATTTCTCCAGACAAAAGCAGGAATGCCCACAGGGCTGGATAGAAGCTGACCTGTTTATTGACTTTCATTTTATTGTCTGCTGGTCTGTCCCAATTAAGGAAAAAAAAGAGAGTCAAGATCAATTGAAGAAAGAATTGTTGGTTAGAAAGGACTATTTTTTTCTGTCACCTTTGAGAGTTTGTGACAGTGAGTAAAAGCAAATTAAACAGTGAAAATATTGAGACAGAAATTTTCCTTTTCATATTTCAGTTTTGAAGATATAAAATGTTGTGATCTTGTTATTCAATATCAATAAGAAATTGATTTTTTTTTGAAATTTATCTGTCTTCATGCTAATTTTTATATATATATATTAATAAATACCAGCCTTTTTCATTTCTACTTCGAATGCAATTAACAAGAAATAAACAAAGAAAACCCCGTGGGCACTTTTGTCTCCCCATGGATACAACAATTTCAATTTAAGCTAAGATCATTTCCCATAGGTTTCATATACATGAATTTCCATAAGAGAGGTTGATAGGTAAACATTTCACTATGTGCAGGACCATTCAGACTATCAGTAGGCTGCAGGTTTTTCAATGTCCCTTTTGACTCCTGCCTTATATATTTCAAGCATACTTACATTATTTGTTGTCAAGACATGTATTCTAGTTTCATTTTTATCAAGTTTTATTGAACTGGGATGTTATTTCAATGTTTCTTCATCACTTTAATTATAAGCAAACATCTTGTCTGACTTGTTTCTCTGATGTATAATGGTTCACAAGATCTGGTAATTAATAAAAAAAGGAACTATTCAAAAAAGAATATTTTTTTGAAAAATCAGGTTTAGAATTATAATTTGATCACATCCTGTTTTATTTTTTCCATGCCTGTGGATGAAGAATGACTTAAAGCCCTGCTCCTTCCCTGCCACTAGAATAGATTTCAATGTAGCTTTTGGTATTTTCTTTGTTCTGTCTTTTGAAGGAGAGGAGGAACTTCTTATTAGCCTCTTTTTTTATATTCCAAGTCAAATGTTGCTATCTAGATTACTTGTGCTAGATATATGCAACTATGGTTAAAAAAGAACGGCAGATCAAATATACAGTTCATTTTTGCAACAAGCCTGAGACTGTGTTGTTTGCTCATTTAAGACCCTCAATTTTTTTTTAGGGGAATTTGTATATGCTTAACAATTTGAGTTCTCTGGTTTTTAAAACATAAGATGATTTTTTAAAATTTACTAATTAATTGTATAGTTAAGCAAGACTCTATCAATTAGAAAATCGTATTTCTTACTGCAAAAACTGTGAACCTACAATGGATGCATGCAGTTCTGGAAATTAACACAAGCTGAACAACTCTGTGAAGAAGTTATTTTGGAAGCCGTATTTTATCATGTACTCTTTTCATGCTTTTGGTAATTTCTTTTGTTTTTCATGTATATTCCTGAGTTATCATCACCTGCTTCAGTCTTCTAAATTCAATTACAACAATAGCAGATTGGACCCTTAATTTTTCCTGTCTGAAAAAACATTATTCTGGTCAAACACATAAAGATTTAAACCCAAACCCTAGTACATGCTGTTTATAAACTATCCAATACAGAACTAAAACCAAACATAACACAAAACCAAGCAAAGCAATTGTCCATTTTTTTTAAATTTAAAATGTCTGTATTGCTTTAATTCCAAACTCAGACAGAAGCAGAACTAACTTAGAACATTTTTCCTTAGGAGTGTAAGTCAAATCCTTAATGCTAATGTAGAGGGTTTTTTGTATTTAATTTAACTTACATTTTGTTATCGCTTGGCTCAATGCCTCAGGAGTCTGAGCCAAAGCTGTTATACTGTAATATCCATGAGGTTCAGTTTTCTCTTTCACCTGCAACACTGTACTCTCAGTGTAATGCTAATGTGACTCCCGCAGTATAACAAAGAACCCATAATGACAGCAGCAGAGGGGCCTGAATGTCATTTACACCTATTTGCTACATCCAAGGTCAGCAAGAATGCACCTGCAAAACACTCACACTGCACCCAGACTGGCTACTGGAAAACTGTCTACTGAGATGAGATTATTTTGAATAACAGATTTTTTTTTTCCCTTTTAAACTCTTGAAGGTCTTTGTGCGAAAGTTCATAATGAGATATTCAAGGTAAACGTGCATTTCTGTGGTAACAATCAAGGAGACAGCATTTGAAACAATGGTAAAGAATTGGAAAAAAAAATTCTAAAGATGCATTTAGCATATTTACAAATACATTGCCAGAAACATTGTTTCCTCATAGAATATTTCATACTCGGCCTCTTGATCAAGGGTTAAAACCAACGAATTACTTTGGAAATGCAGTAGCAGAAGCAGGAAGACTGATCGCTGCCTTCATTGCAAGGAGTGCAGCAGGTTCTCAGACTTGTGAAAGGAATGAAAAGCAAAGTGTGGTCTTCTGATGTAGAACCTTTTATTGAAGTATACTGAGAGACATCATAAATATGTTTTTAAAAATCAATACATTGCATTCCACTCTTTTAATTCTCTGTACCTGTCCAGATCAACAGAAACAACAAAGACACAACCAGCTTCAAACAAAGAAAGTTTTTGGTGCAGTTGAACAATAAAAGAGTGAATCCCCACAGCGAAATGCAGGGCATGGGCAGACGCCTGTAACTTGTTACTGCAATAGCAGGAACTGTGCATAAGGTGAAGCTTGTCCAAGTCAGGGGATGTGCACCACACCCGTGTAGAAACCCCAGCAAGGAGCTTCTCAGGGCCTGGCCCCCATGCCTCTGGGCCAGGAGCTGGGAACCGTCTCCTGAGCTTGTGCTGGAGATTCCCATGTCACTGCAGCTCTCCATCACCTCCCTGACCAAAGATATTGCCTCCTTCTCTGTCATTGCTCCAGGTTTAAACTGCTGGCATTTGATAACCTGTGTTGCCTTGTCTGGAGCAGACAAGCAGCTCCCACATGCCCAGCTATGTCCATCACTGTTTTCTGGACCACATCTGTCTGGACTCAAAAATGGTTGGAAATGAGAAGACCTTTCAGATTAGAGTCTGTGCTGGTTTTGACAGGGAGAAAATAAATTTTCTTCACAGTAGCTGGTACCGGGCTATGTTTTGGATTTGTGCTGGTAGCAGCGGTGACGATACAGAGATGTTTCTATTACTGCTGAGCAGGGTTTACATGGAGTGTCAAGGCCTTTTCTACGTCTCACACCACCCCGCCAGAGCCAGGACAGCTGACCCCAACTGATCAAAGGTGTATTCCAGACCATATGGAGTCATGCTCAGCGTATAAAGTTGGGAGAAAAAGAAGGAAGAGGCGGGGGGGGAGGGACATTTGGAGTGATGACATTTGTCTCCCCCAGTAACCATTATGTGTGATGCATGCTGCTTTCCTGGAGATGACTGAAAACTTGCCTGTCTATGGGAAGTGGTGAATGATTTCCTTGTTTTACTTTGCTTGGTTGTGCAGCTTTTGCTTTTGCTATTAAACTGTCTTTATCTCGATCCACAAGTTTTCTCACTTTCACTCTTCCTGTGCTCTCCCCCATCTCACCAATGGGGAGTGAGAGATCTGCTGCATGGGGCTTATTTACCAGCTGAGGTTAAACCATGACAGAGTCTTAGGGGAATTTGGTATCTCCAAGGATGCAAAACCTGGAAGGGGAGCAGTCGGCACGTCCCCTTCTGCTGGAGCTCCAGAAGAAAGGCCTGCGAGTCTAGACTTAGATTTTAAAATTTAGATCTAGCCTGGGGTATTAACTATAGATAAGAAATAATTTATAGTCAGAAAAGTTATGATGGGAAGGTTTTATTAATAATATACACTACTTCTGAAAGGAGGGGTCCCACATCAAGGAATGAAGATTTTCACCTGGCATTTGGCTAAGCAGAACTGATGGTGGTATAGGGGCGTCAGCCATACCACCATCTAGTGATTCCCCCAAATACTGTACCCCTATGTACCTACAGCCACTGTTCTCCCCGCTGCTGTGGTGGGTCCAAATTATCATTGCTTCAGGAGCTCAGTGCCTGCCTGACAGAGCAAATCCCTTTGAATTCAGAAATAAGGTGGATTTTAGACAGTGCTCTGCTAATATTCCAGTGCACTACATTTTGCCTTTCAGTAGGAACATTTAATGTCGACTTCAGAGCAAATATTCATATATTCAAGCCTTAAGGTGGTTTCAGAGTACAAGCAGCACTAAATGGCAACAGATATTTCCCGTATCTTTTAGTTTCTCTGTGGACTGCAACAGAAAAATTTAGACTGAGGCAAATCTTATCTAATCTGAAGATAAAGATTCATGAAAGGTAATCTGAAGTACATGGATTACAATAAGGTACAAATTTAAGTTTGTAAAGTGTTCTTCTATTCCCAGTCCAAAGAAAATTCCCAGTAGGCAATTTAATGTTGGTATTTTCAGGTAATATATACAGACAGGCAAAGATATTAATGTATTTGTAAGAAGAGTACATTTTGGGACTACTTTCTTATTTTACATACAATATAAATGACTACATGACCTTTCATTGATCATGGACTAAGCAGTTTTTCACGTATATAGTTCAATTTGTTATCTATCACTGTTTTGTTTGGAACTAGTATAGATTTGAGGAAGAACTCCTGTTTGGAAATACAGTGTTGAGAGAATTTATTTTGATTAGCACTCAAATAAAATATCTAGAATTGAACATAACTGATGGTCTGGCTTGGATGAAACCCTCAATTATATTGCATTCTTCACCTACCTCAAGTGACTTCTGTGTATGATTATGGTTGACCACAGTCTGTTTCAGGTACAGCAGCTGGCATATCCATCCCTAAATATGCATTTCTCTCCATTGCTGTATTTCCATAGTCATAATATTATTCTCTGGAGACTGGACTTTGCCTTGTCAAATTTCATGAGGTTTTAGTCAAAACTCAGACATAACTTTGCTGATGGAAGTGCAGCTGAAATGTCTGGGCATATCTGTTTGGTACGTATCATGTTTTCCTAAAAATAAGAGATTTTTGTGTATCAATTACTGACTGATTCTCTTGGACCCACTTGCTCCCAAGTCCTTACGTAAATGCTTTTATCACAGAGTAATCTTGTATTTGTGATTTCTGGTTTCACTTACATAAGGGTAGAATCCTGCTGCAGGATTTTCATTTAGCGATGGCAACAAGTGTTACATTGTACGGCAAAATTTGGGCTTGTAAAAAATGCAAGAGCTTTGAAGAGCTCAGCCTGGTTAAATTATCATAAAGGAAAAAGATATCTGCATATATGTAGGCTCTTGGGGAAAATGAGGGTGTTGAGGGAAGGTGTGCTACCAAGGTGGGAGTGGAAGGAAACGGGTGGTATTGAATATCTTGAGATGTGGTGTCCTGTGGAAAGTGCATTGCAGACAAAGGAAATTTATAGACTCAATGCAGACAAGCAATAAGATTTAAGAGGTTGTAATACACGGAACAATAAATTACAGCTGTATTTACATTCATCATCTGAAATATTTAGTATAGCCTAAATTGCATATATAAATGTACATACAATCAGATGCAGTCATTTAGACATATTCTTGATCATGGACTTAGAAGCAGTTACAGCTCTCCCATGAATGCCTTTTTATGGTTTTGGCATGGACCTTTTGTACGTTTTTTAGTCTCAAAGAGTCTTGCTAGCCAATCTGTTTAAGTGCAAGAGGGATATTTCATGGTGGTCATAGTGGAGGATTCACTTTAATCTTCTATTCCCCAGGAAACTGCTGGGCTTTATGAAATGAACCTCTGTATCCTTCCATTACATCTTCTGGCTTAATGCTGGTCGCACTGGAAGTCAGATAGTTCCCAGTCTTAATATCTACATGATCAATTTAAGATTCAGGCATGGTTTGAAAGCAAGCAGTAGTGGAACATTGTATCTTCAATTTAGAATTGTAAATATTTTATCTGCTTTAATGCATGCACACACTTTGCACATTCATGACTAATCTGCAAAATGAGACTGGTTTTTAGACAATGACTGTGGCTAGCTTGAATAGTTTTACCTGTTCAAATATCTTTATGGATATTAAAACATCATGTGTACTAAATATCAACTAATATTTACCCTGGTGTCATTTTTCCATGCTCATAACCTTTGTGACTATGATGTGCTATTACAGCTGAACCTTCTATTATTTCTATTCATGCACCACTGTGTGTCCACAGTGTCATTCCTTCTGTTCTGTGACCTTCAGTCCACTGTATTACTCTCAGATCCACACATTTCCAATTTCCCAGTCTTTTTTTAGACATTCATCTGTTTTTTGTATTTCCACGCACTTCTTCTTCTTTTTGTATACATGTTCAGTCAGCTCACTTTTGGCATAGATTTTTTTTTTAATCTGCAGAAATACATTGTCTTCTGTTTAGGCTTGGATTTCAGTGGAATTTTGTGTGTTTTAACAGTGACATATTTAAATCTATTGCATTTGAGCCTTGATTTATTTCGAATGCAGTGTAGTTCATGATCGACTCATGAACTTTCAAGGGACTTTTCTCCTGTGACCAATATTTACCAGTAAAAGCCCAAACCTGACCTTGAAACATTAATTATATCCCAAAGTATTTTTGAGGTGCACTCAAATCTTACACTCTCATAGAAACTTTTGTTTTCGAACACAAGAGTTACGTGTGGGGTGACAAGAATGTACAACCACAGAATCACAGGATGATTTGGGTTGGAAGGGATCTTAAAGATAATTTCCTTCCAAACTCCCTGCCATGGTCTATAGTAGGCCTATTAGTAGCACACCATCATCAAAAAGCCTTCTAATAGTATGTCACCAGCTGTTTTTTCTCTTCAGCTAATATATGCACCTAAATATCCTTCTATACCTCAACAAAGACTAACAAGTACCATTTACCCTTTTTACTTTTGAATCCAGGAGTCTACTAGAGCATCACTCTTCAAACATCCAGAAACTCTTCATTTCCCACGGAAACGCTGTACGCCCAGAATTGATTCTCAGAGTCCTTCATTTTCAGACCCATCTCTTCAGTGGAGAGTGGTGCCCTGGGGGTACTTCCAGCATTGTATAGAGGTATGCTGTCAGGTTTTGTTTTGTCTGTGCAGGCATACTTTTAAGCAGCAGCTAGTCCTAAACAGCCATCCCAAACAATCACAGAAGAGGGATAGAACTGCTTAGAACCAGAGATTTCTGATGTTATCTTACTTAGTTTCCTGGTTGACGTGAGTAGCTCATGTAACCTAGAAGAAATGCATATGACTAAGAGAAAGAATGTTGTAATGAATATCTTGATGGGCAGGAAAAAGGGAGTGGAACAAGACAGGTGGGAAAATATGCTGTGAAATCACCACAGAGGCCCAGACAACCACAGACACTAAACCATACGTTTTTCCTTAAAAGAAAAAAAACCCAAACAAAACCAAAAGTAAGTACTGCTAGTTGGGGCTGTAGTGGCAGCAGCAAATCATTCTGGTTAGAATGCAAGATCTCAAGAGCTTTTTGTTCACTTCAATAATAAGTAAAGACTGTATGAACACTGTATATTTAAGTTAATGATTGGGGAACCTCCATATGCAAAAAAGAATGACAACATACCATGATGTCCTGATCCCTGCCTTTGACACATCCAGTTGAGACTCGAAATTGAGGTGAGAGAACCTTTGAGCACGTTCTGTTTGTCAGCTTGCAAGTGCAGGCAGGTGTTTATTGTTATTCTTTGCACCTTCTTGGAAGTAATAAAATGCAGGCTGGAAGTTCAGCACAATGTTGCATCTTCTAAAACCCACAAGGAGAAGAAACCTCTGAATGTTTCATTACATTTTTTTATTTTATATTTTATAAGATGCTGCAAGGTATGAAAAAGAAATCATAAGTAAAGGTTTAAAAATGGAAGAGGAAGGGCTATCATATCTGAAATTAAAAATAAGAAAAAGTATAGTACCATTCATTACTGAAAAGAACAAAAAAACCCCTATTTAAATTATTACTTGGGAAGAACATTGCCTGAAAAATATAAAGAGTCATTGTATTAGATATTTAAGGAATAAAGATAAAATAGGACCATATTTACTGTGTAGAAATTTGAGGAAAAGGGTTGGAACTGATAGTTGGACAGAGCAAAAAAGTGGTCTTGTTAAAGGACAACTTTGAGATATGAGAGATATCTCTTGCCACATTCTGGGGTTTTTTTGCACATTATCTTGGCTGCATATCTAATCTCTTCACAGTTCTCTGTGTACATATATTCATTTATAAGGACCAAAAGTAAAGAAAAAAGCATTGTGGGTTTTTTTCAGAAAACACACAAAGATTGATGAACACAGTGATTCCGTGACTAAATCTGCTTTTCCTGAATTTCCACATAGTTTTACTTCATTTGCCTGCACTTGACTGAGGAATAAAGACCCTGAAGGCCAGAAGGAACAACCCTTCTGGCAGTGAAGAGCTGCTGACGTGCACATTACAGCAGCTGAGGAGCCAGCCAGCCCCTTTCCCTGCAGGGACTGAGTTTTGGGCCGGACCCAGGTTGTGTCTGCAGCGGGTGGAAGAAGCAGCTCCTCAGTCTGTGTCAGCCTGACAATGGGCTCTTCTTAAAGGGGACCAAAGTGCTACTCCTACTGCTGAAAACAACAAAAATAAGGCCACTATTACTAATGTGCTACATGTTATGTACCGCTGACATAGAAATGCCTCCATCAGAAAAATCAACATCCAAATGCACGTTTCTAACCTTAATAATCTGAACTATGTCTCTGCACCGAGACATATACACCAAGGCACACAACTGTCCTGTGCAGCCATACAATACCCTTCACAGCCTCCCTGCTCAGCCTGTTTTGCTCATTTCAGTAGAACTGTCTGCAGTCCAGCAGAAAATGCATTAAATGGGTCTTCTCATGGAAGGAACATTTCACATCTAACTGTCTTTAGTATAAATCCTTTTTTCTTATATGTATTTTCTTAACACTGTGGCAGACTTGGAAGTCACCAGAAGAAGGTGACTTTCTCACTTCCCACCCCATCAAATGCAGTTGCTCCACTTACATGAGAGTGGGACAACTTCATAAAAGTACTTAAGGATGCGGATATGTTGCCAGGGATGAAGAAGCAGCAATTTGTGGTATGTTGGTTGGTGTCTTGTCAGTGACTGTGGATGTGCTGGGTCCCCAGGGGAAGGAGGAACAAGTGCACATGTGAAGAGCAGCCATGGCAATGCCAGTGTGCTACAAATTCACACTCCATCTTCTCCCTTGAACTTGATCACCTGCTGGTGGTCTCAGGGGAAGCACAAGTCCAGTATAAAAACTTGACATTCCTGTTAGGAACCATAACTTTCAAGGCATCAATATTTCTCAGGCATTGTTGGTTGATAGCATGTTTGTGTTTTTTCTAGTGCTAAGCGTTCCAGGCTGAGCAAACAGGAACATATCTCAGAGCGGGAGGCTGTAATGAAAAGAATGGGAGGGGGCTACATCTTCCTCTGCTCTTCAATAAATCCAGTTTTGTACTAACATGAATATCATGATTAATAATAATAGCAGCTTATGACTGTTTTGAAAAATTGCATTTGTAGAAAATTAATGTTTCCAAGTTGTTCCAAGGAATGAAGATTTAAGAGGAGAAAAAAATATGCACAGAACTGAATTTGAAACTATTTACAACAGTAATGCTGCCAGTAATTAGGATGACTTGAGTATTTCAGTACGCTGTCCTTGTAGTACTTTACCCCCCTCTTCTGCTCTGCTGGGAAGAGTAGTGTTTTCTATCTTTGGCTAGGAAAATTTAGAAATTTATATATGATGAATATGACATACTCATTATAGGGTGCCAGTTGAAAGGGAACCAAATATGAAAATCTGTTGTGCATATCAATATATCCACACTTACTAATACTGCTGTGATGAAGAGCTCTTCTTTGATGTTTTCTTTAACTTGTTTTATGTAATTTAAAAATTACAGACAGACAAGATAAGGACACTGCAATGCTTTTGCAAAATGACCTTTTACAAGAAAAATCTCTTCTCTTTTTCGCACAATAACTTTAAACAGGAGAATGATCAATACTCTGGAGCAACCAAATCCTTCCTGACAGATGATGTCTTAATGTCTGATCAAATTCAAGGCATTAACAGTATCATACAGTATAATTTCTGCTTTCTTGAAAAACAATGGAGCTCGTTTAGAAATTGGAATTCCCTGGAGAATGCCACGGGAGTGCAGACTATTAATTACCCTGTTCTATTGTTATCTTTTGTTCAGAACAATAGTGCTCCTGAGGTCCTGTGGAATCTCTCTCCCCTGTAAGGTGTCGGGTTTTGATTAAGCATCATTTCATACAGTTCATTAACAATGTATCTTAAAATGAGCTTTTGATTGAACATTTTTATTGGGCATTTAAAATAATTTATGGATTCTGTTGAAATTTCACATACAACATTTGCCAACCTAGTTATTATATATTTTTCATTAAACAAAGGTGTTTTACCTTTTCTGAAAGGTTCTATTTTTTTGAGTGGAAGAACAGATTATATAAAAATTGATTATGAATGCAGTATATCATGAAAATAGCCCTCCTGACCATATTTTATTCCAGTGGAGCTAGAGCACAAAGGTGCATAAGTAATCCATTTGCAAGTGTTGTCATTTTGGACTGTCAATCTCAAAGCTAACATTTAAGCTTAGTTTTCCTATCTAGAGTACCAGTATTTTAATAAATCTCTCTGTTTTTATAAGAAGCTATGTCCTGAAGTGAATGAATTCTGCTCTTTAAGTTTCATCCAGTAAATGAGAAAAATTTTAGCAAATGTAAAAGAGTCGCATAAAAGAGGATGTTTTGTCACACATCAGCTATATACAGATTGCAAATACTCTTAGGAGCCGTGGCCAGCAGTTTGGTTGAACAACTAAATGCAAGCAAAGAGTAAATTATCTTTTAAAAGGTTTACCAGTAAGTTCAGGCTTTGGCCTCCAGCAGTCTGGGGGACACTGAAATCTGAGGAGCCAGGACTGTGAATGGTTGGACAAAATAACTTTCTTTCTTTGTAGAACAGCTCTGTCAGGAACAAATGATGCACTGAACGCTGAATAGATTTTGGGTCAGCTGGATAGATGCATGTTTATACTTTTTCAGGTAGAGAGGACTGTTTTAGATGGAAATCCTGATGGAAAAATTTGGGACTTTTTTTTTGTTTTTTTTTTTTTTTAACCTGGGAATTTATTTTCATTATCAGTTTGCAAGAAGATTAAAAAAGAAATCTTATATCACTGAAACAGCATGTTGGGGAAGGAATGTGCACAAACATTATAGCTAGAAACAAATCATTAGCTTGAATTTGTGTCCAGGGAAATTATTGGAATTATTTACATGCACATGTGAATTCAGAGGGAAGCGCTCCAACACTGACTGACTGTTAACATAGTGTACAAGTCTGTTGGGATAAAATAATAAGTTAAGTTTTTACTCAAGTACTCAAAGCAAAAGCCAGCAGAAACTTTTGCTGAGATTTGAAACCATACAGACAGAATCTTCCATTTTTTTGTCTTTTATTTGGACCAATGAATTTGCTGTTGTCAGTGGGATGGAAATATTAGAATACTCAGTTCTGTGTTTCCTTGACCTACTAAGAATCAGAAAGCACCAAGATTTTTCAGGAAGTCCTGCTATAAATATTTCCAACTTAATTGGGCGTATCCCAGAGGTTCAGATCGTTTGGGATTTGGATGCCTGTCCAAACCAAATCAGAAAACCTTTTAAAAGACAGAGGCCTCAGCCACAGCATTCAAATTCAGATTGATGTTCCTGATAGAAGTGAGGAAGGATTTGGACCCAAAGTGTCCTATTGTGTTCATCTCAGTAGAGGGGTCATCTGTAATATTTACAGCTGGACTCTTGCTTCATTTCAAATGGACACTGTATTTCCCATGCCAATTTTAGGATAGGATCCAGTCTCTGGTGCTATACATGCTTCCCATCAGAAACATCCATAACTAAGAACTTGTAATTTCTAGGGCAGCCTCAGTTTTCCGTTTTGTCTGTGGTTAGAGTAATAGTTTCCACTCTGTGACCACTCATGTAGTCTTATTCTTGAACCTGGTGACCCACACTGTGCTGTTCAATCAACCTGGCTAAATTTCAGAGAGTTCTTTAGAAAAATGACCTTTCTCGTACTGACTGGTAGCATTATGCTATCTTCAAATACACTTCTTTTCCCAGCACCTCAGGCCTAAAAGGGTCGCTGTGATACTGAAAACATATTTTTGTAATTTTTCTACTGTAATGTGGAAATATGTATATTTATTCTAGGTTTTTAGTGCTCTGTACTTCATAGCACTTTACGTTTCAATTTTCCTCTAATTAATAGTGCAGTCAGCTTTCCCTGTTCTTTTCAGATGATTCACTGCATAAAAGAAAAAGAGATGAAATCACTTAAAAATAGGAAAACATAACTCCTTGAAATGTATTATATTTCAAACTGACAGAGCTCTTTTTCCTTCCTTGGCCTTCCATTAATAGATATAATAGATACATATATTCTATATATCTCTTCCTGTTTTTCTGTCTGTGATCTATCATAAATTCACTCGTGTTTCCCACTCCATTCACAGTATTGCTTGCCATAGTCTATTTGTCATTTCACACATTAACACTTGTGTCTTGCTTCCGGTAGCTGGGAATACTTTCTCCACATGTACATTTTTCCAGAGTGGTTACCTTGCCTGTGAGTTAACCGTTGCTCTAACCTCATTTAAATAAGCTAATTTCTTATGTTTCTAATGGAGATACCAAGATGAGAACATTCCATAGCTGATCAATGGCATCATCTTGTCTTGTAACCTTTGCTTCTCCGAACTCTACCTTCTTCCAGTGATGCTTTACCATCCTGTGCCACTGCATGTCTGCATTCGAAGTTTGGACACTTTGGGACAGGGACAATGTCTTCACATGTGTTCTTTTCAACACATTAAATACAGTAAGTAAGACCTGATAAGTACTTACCCTCTTATTACTCACTATGTCAGCAAATTTCTGTGTTTAAAGAATGGCTGTGTCTTACAAAGAAATAAATTCAACTGGCAGGTTCCCCTGACTAGAAAGCTCATTACTGACCAACACCCTCCTGTGTCATTTGGGTGTGCCTGTGTGTTTGTAAAGCCCTGAAAAATCCAAGGTAAGTCAAAAAGCAAAACAGGTCAAGGAAACACTTCAATTGCAGTTCACAGGGTTGGAAGAATCCAAGGCTAAAGGCAAAGTCAGTGCTGACTTTTTTCTCAGAAAAACCTCCAATAGCTAAAACAAGTAAAAAATAACATTTGATATTCCTTGTTTCAGCAAGGGAGAATTGAGACACAGAAATCAGAGACTGGTCCAGGGTGATGTTGAGGTCTGCTCATCTGCCCTTGGCTGGCAGACAGCTCTCTGTCACTCCCAGGGGACAACCTCACCTCTGCAACTATCCTTGCATCTCTGTCCCACTGCCAGCATGGGAAGGCACAGCTTTTCAGCATTTCATGTGTGTTTGCCCAGCAGAGGCGGTGTTTTCTGCAGGCTGTGGGGATGTGGGCAGCACCTCAGGCACTGCAGCTGGCGGGGAAGGAGCAAGTCCTGGGCATCAGCATCGCCTTGAGCTGGGCACACTGTGAGGCAGCAGCTTTCTGCTTGGCTCTGCTTCTCACACAGTCCTATCACTCTGTCTTGTGGCACTTTTTCAAGCCTTACAGTTTTAGTCCAAGATACGATGTGTTACAGTAATAAAGAACAAAGGCCGCTCATGTCTGGGGCACCACAGAGAAGCCTGGCTGTGGCAGAGAGTGATATCCCCTCTGGGCTTCTTCCTCTGTGAAGAAGCAATGTTGGTTTTCAGTTTATCTAGCCTTGCAGAGGGGAGGAGGACTGAAATTTCAGATTTTCTTATTTGTAAAACTTCTTCAATTTGAATTTTCTCTCTGAAATCGTTTATATGTTCACCCTGACCTAAAGTTGTACCTGTGCTACTGCAGCCCCTGTGTGCGCAGGTGTGGAGGTCCTTCTGCACTTCTCAAAATATATCAGTGAAGCATATATATATATATATATATATATGCTCATATATATATCATGAGTCAATGATGAATGAAGACCAGATCTGCTAGAGCTTTCCTCTGCAGTACTCGTTCCTCCTTTCCTCTCCTTCTCCAGTTGCAATGCCAGGAAGGGGAGTTTGTCTGTATTCTCTTCTTGACCACCCCCCTTCTCCAGCCCCTACTTTCTGGGATATGAAGGAAGGACTTTACAAAACTGCTTGGAATATAGAGATAAAGAGACAATGAGATGCAGGCAAACACTTTGTGTGTATTAATGTATATTTGCTTTCATGCTTCCCAAACTGTTGCATGTAGTATGTGCTTTTGTCATGCCTTTAAGGCAAAGAACAAAGGGATGGGGCTGAAAGAATTTTTCTGTGTTCTTCCCAGAATAAAGTTTGTTTTTCCCTCTTTGACCTTCAACTCCCCGAAGACCTGAGTTTAACTGCTTTGATTTACTTCCATAATAAAGTGATCGATTAATGTTAAAGTCAGGCTTTATGAGGCCTGTCCTCAAATGGTCTCGGAGCCTGCCATAGCAAGGATGTTATACTGCCATACTCTGAAAAAGGTCACATGAAGGGAATAAAAGACAAGATAAATGATGGTTTACACATCAGAAAAGCTCTCCATAGTACAGACAGGGAATGTGGAACATTATGTCTCTCTGGGCTCGGTGCAGATGGTATATAGTAAATATAGTCTGAACTGCCTCCCCAGGATTTATTGTTGTTGCCGTTGTAGTTGTTTTGGGGGTTTGCTTTTAGACAAAGCTGTGCTCTGGAAGTGTGTAACGCATGGACAACCCTGGTTAAAACTGAGCAAATGAAGAGTCTGCTAAAATGATCTCAACATGCTGGTGTTAAGGAGCTTGCTTTCAGAAGTTAAGGGCTTGATTTCTTATGATTTTTTATGCTCAGTTAAAAATCGTAGTTATTTTCTTTTTTTCTAACCAGACTTTGCTGCAGGCATTTTTCCTTAAAAGAGACTGAGTAACCAAAATGAGGATCAATCCAAAACTCTAGCCTCCTTCCGTATCTGTATGTCCTAAAGGAGAATTTATATGGTATCACATGGAACAGCAAATTGCTCTGTTTTGCTTTCATATTTTGATCAGAAATTGTTTATTCTTATTCCATTTGTGCATCCACTGGACTACATTCCCTCTGACAGGCAGAGATTCTCCTTATTTGAGCAATGCAAAAGGAAAAACTGATTAATAAATCTTGAAGAACAGATATAAACAGGAACCTGAGCTTTAACCATGGTCTTAAACCTGAGTAGGACTGGCTAGGTAATTGTATAAAAATCCAGCTTCTGATGGAAAGCACATTTTTCAGACCAAATCTCAACAACACTCTGACTGGGAAAGCTTGCCAGGTGTTGGATGAAATTTTGGAAATTTTGGAGGCGGGGAGGGAGGCAGAATGGAGAACGGGCAGGTAAGTGAGGTGCTCCCCTGAGACTTGGGAACTTCAGGCTCAAATCCTTGCTCTCTATTAGTTTAAGCAAGTGTTTAAACTTTGGCTACTTATCAGAGCCTACCATCTTAATGCCCAAATTCTGGTCATCAAGCTGGATTGAAGGACAGGACTCAGCCCTAGCCCTGGGAGGCTGAAAAGTGGGTAGGCATGCAGGGAAAACCCTCCAGAGTCAGAAGCTCCCCTGCTGCTCTACTGTCCCCCAGGAAAGGGGATAATGGGGGTAGAGGTGAAGAGGAACCCTGACAGACACTGACATCATTCCACACAGGCTGACCAACACTGCTGTGGCCAACCTGGCTTTTCCTCTGATTTAATTCAGATGCGTTCATGACCAACTCACTGTCTCCTGCAGGGCAACTGCCCTGTATCTGCTCTTTTAGTTTGTAGAAACAAAATAGTGAATTTAGTGTCAGTTTATGGTTCCTATTGAGATCACTGAGAATTATGAAAATCCCACAGCACTTTCCTGGCCAGTTTCAAAACCATGGGTGATATTACCCATCAAATCAGCCTGTGAACAGCTGATGCACATAACTCAGGACTGAGTGGTGTTATGAAAATCGCTCTTCAGGGACACAATGACTGCTTCTGGGGCTCAAGGATGGGACACTGAGGTGCCAACATGTCATGGAGGACATGCCCTTGGTGCCCTCTGCCTAGAGGCACATAGTGCCCAGGCAGATAGCATTGCCACCTTTGAAAAATAATTCCCCAAATGACCACTTCAGGCACTTGGCTGCTGTGATTGTGCAAGCCCGCGATAAAACTTGTCATGAGAGAAGGAAACCAACTGAGTAAGAAGCTTATTATTAAGGGCTTATAACTAATAGGACTTTTCACGTGACAGTAATGTGGTAAGACCAGGCCTGGCCAAAGCATTCGTATTTCCAGTTGTGTGGTATCCTTGGGAGGGGAGAAAGGAAAATGGAGAGATCTAGAAGGGAAGGCTCATCTCAAAATACACAGAGTAAAACAGTCTATGCAAAGATTGATGCAGCCTGGTCTGAAAAATATTTGGCAAAAGGAATATAATGAGTTTTTCAGATTTCTAGTATTTCCTTTTTTTTTTTTATTTAGAGGACAAGCGGAGTTTAAAGTAAAAAATGAGCTCCCTTAACAGCATTGTAATCACATATAAATAGGCTGATTACGATTAAAAAAACAGAATTGTAGAAGGAACTGATGGAAAACATCCCGTCACTTAATAAATCTATCCTTTGCCAGTACAGAGCTGCTGCATGCGTTATACGAGTGCTTCCATGCAGTCAAGCTTTAAATCTGACTTTAAATTTTCTTTTTAAATCTAAGGTTTTCTTTTGCTGCCATCCCAGCCTTTCAGAGTATCAACTGCTTAATATTCTGCCTGGCCCGTGGGAAGAGATGAGCGTATTAAGGATCCAAATACAAAGCACATTTCTCTTTGCATTCAGTGTAACCTGACTAGACACTCCAGTTGGCAGACACCAGATGGTTGATTGGAGTCTCTAGTCAGTCTCTGCAATTGCCGGAGCCTTAAGGACAAAACAGCACCAGGGAGATAGATTTGATATGATCATGAATCACTTCTGGGACCACAGCAGATAACTTAAGATAGGAGTCATGTGGGTCACCTTCTCAAAGCTCCTTCTGGTACCAAGTGCAAACAGGGACAGGAGGAGATTGATATCAGAGAGAGAATGATGATGGATGGCATTAGCGGGGTAGTAAGGTGTATTTGGGATTTACTGAATATCTTCCCACAGTGTTTTGAGAGCACTGACAAGCAGAAGGGTATGGGCTTTTCAGAGTCAAAAAAGGCAAATCTTGTTGAGGTGGAAAAGAAGGAAAATGAATAGTTCTGCTTCATTTAAATGATATTGAAAGTACTTCTAACAAAGTATCAGATGGGTATTCAGGATACAGAATGAGCAATATGAAAATGTCCCCATTAAAACTAGGTGGTTGTTATTAAAAAATCTTGAGCAGCTATTCAGATTATAAAATGAATTTCCTGCAGCTGTACAACATCACTTTCTCCACTTTTCAGAAATTCTTGAGTAACTGATTTATTTTTCTACACTCTAAAGTTTTTATGGAAAGGAGCAAGTGTCAGGCTTGCATGCTCTAGAGCCCTGTGTGTTTCCACTAGGAAGCATGCTATTCGTGAGAGAAAATTTGTACAAACAGAAAGAAGAGGTTTTGAAAAACCTCAGTTAGAGCTTGAAGCAAATCTCACGGGGTGTTATACAACCCAGACAAGATTCTGACTGCACCTTTTGTATATAAAAGTATACTTGCATCCAATTTTTTGGTCACTTGAACAAAAGGAAAACTACATTTATATACAAACACAACCAAGAAATCCACAGTAACAGATTTTGTTTAAGATGCCTCAGACTTGGTTTTTAAATCTCAAAGAATTTTTATTTTAAAAAAGAAGTTACTTGTTATATTCTAGCTCCTGTCTTTATTATAGAAGCACCTTCTTCAAATTAAAAGTACAGCTGATGTTCTATGGTTTGTAATTACTATAACTACCTGAAATAGTACATGCTTTGAATGCTGTCTAGTGAAAAGCTATATGTCAGACGATAGAGTAGAGCTTTATGTACAAATTAAAAAGATTGGCCTTGACTGAAGAGAAGGAAAACTGTTCTGCTTTGGTGGATAAAAGAACTCGGAAATTAAGGAGATCACTGTATTAAAATGAATGTTATAAGGAAAGTAAACTTTGAATGCTCTCATTTTTTTTTCCTTTAAGGGGCTTAGTACGTTGGGCTGGGTGAATTACTGGGGACATCTTCTTCTAGAGGAGTAGAAGAAATTGTCGAAAATATCCACAGTCCGTTAGAAGAGCTGTAGGAAAGCAGATTGTACTGGGAGTTAAAAGGTTGGCACCCCTAAAGAATGACCTTTACTATAAGTAAAAGAATAACATACAACCTTGCCATTACTACTTGGGACTACTGTATTTAAAAAGTTTCATTACCCTTTATGAAAACAGTGCACTATAAAGATAGATAAAATATATTGATACTCTACTGATATTCTTTACATGCTTTAGCATAATCTCTGCCTACCACATCCAGCTTTCCCAATGATGAAAAACGGTGTCTGGCATCTGCAGCTGGCAACTGGGTTCCTGGTGATGTCTGAAAGAACCACCTCAAACTCCTTCTTAATAGCACCCCTAAATAATGATCTTCAAGCGAAGCTGATTGTGAGTCAGTCAGAGTTGGTTCTGCCTTCAAGTGTTGCAAGGCTTGGTTTTGTATTTGAGATGCGTGTTGGAAAGGGCTCCCGAGAGAAGATTGGGTTGATGTTTTATGGAACAACATTGTCACTTCCTGGCATTAAGATGTTAAATATACTGCCACTTATTTGCCATTCATGGGGTTTTGACTGATTCTGTTTAAAAGCAATAGATGCCCAGCAGCACCTCAGAAAAGCTCCTCTCAAACCTTCCAACCTTTGTGATGCTTATGGCTACTATTGAAGGGGTGCAACAAGTGAAGGGGAATTTTCTGACAATGAGAAAAATCTTCCTTAAGCCATGTGCTATTTATTGGTCTAGTTGAGTCAATTACAGCCATGGCTCACCCTCCAAAAATTGCAACTTGAATTTTGTTATTTTCATTCACAAAGTGCTGAGTGGTTGGACCCATCCTTAAGTTTCAATCATCTCATGCTTTACTAGCACTAGTAATAGCCTAGTGATTGCAGAATAGAAAGGAGAATAATTTCTTTAATTCCTTTTCTGTAACTGACTATCTTGGATTCTATCTGTGTAGAGTTGAACATGTTTCCTGTAAAGTGTGCAAATATGTGCCTTTTCGCAGTTACTCTTTGACATTTTCAAAGATAGTTCCCTCTTCCCATATCTAACTTGACAGTCAATCAAGCACAGAGGAACAAGGAGAAAAAGAGAGAGGATCAGGGAATGAAGAAATGAAAACAGAAAGACAATCCAGGAAAAAAGATAAGAAATGCAAGAATAAAATGGGGGAGGATGAAAGTGGAAAGCATTCTGAAATAAATTCATAAACTATTGTTTAGTAAAAAAAAAAAAAGGAAAATAGGTGCATTTCCAATCATCATCTATCTGCAGTTCTCTTCTTTCATTGATATGTCTCTCTGACATGCAGATTTTCTAGCTTTTTGGCCATAGGCTTCTCTTGCCTTACTCTATTATATATTAATTTGTGAAAGGAGTTCAAGATGTACATGTACATCTTCACGACACAAAACATGGCTGAAATGAGACACAGGATGACAATTTACGGGAAGCACGAGAAACCTTCAGGAATTCTCTCCTGATCTTTCCCTCAACTCCCCCATGGAGACTTTGCCATGGTTACTTGCTGTTTGCAGGTGTCACCAGGCTCCCTTGCTTTTCAGACTCACTGAAGTCAGGGAGATCTGAATCCAAGAGCAGAAGTTGGCCTTTACGATTCACTTCCATGTAGCATATGTTACTATACTGTATACCAAGAGATGTAACCGAGAAGAACCGTGGTATTTACACTATGCTAAAATTTAACTGTTGCTGTAGCCTTCTGAAGCATGTAGGACACATCTCAAAGACTTTACCCATGTTTTATCTCATCTTGTGTGAGATAGGACTCCAATTGCTGAGGAACAAATGACGCAATATGAATAAGGATTCAGGATCTCCGTGCCCACTAGCAAACTAAGATAGTCCAGGGGTGACTAATTCCCTTAATGAGTGGGGCAGGAGAGGTAATATTGACTAGAAGGATAATGATCTAATTGTTTTAATTATTATTTTCAGTAGCAGTGTCAGAGAATAGAGTGTTATTTTAAGCGACATTCAGCAAGTAGCAACGAGTTTTCTTTCTGACACACAGAGGGATGAAATTGAAGATGTTACGGTGGGTATGGGAGGCAGCTGCAAAAGTACACAGGTCAGTGACACTAAAAAAGATACTGCCTATAACATCAGTAACTCAGAGAACAACTTACAGCTGAATTTTAAAGAACTGTATTATACTATTGGGTCAAGTATCTCCATCTTTCCTCAGCCTGATTATTCCTTCTTTTACAAGACCAGTGGTCCCAAAATAGTGAGGTAATCATCATACAGAAGAGGTATGAAAGTCTGTTCACAATCTGGTTGTGTGTTGGTGTCTGTATTTCCAGGTGAGTGATACTAGCCCACATGACCATGTCCATAAACCCTCTGCCTATAATGCAGTTTTGCAGCAGTAGGATTAGAACAGATTGCTGGCATTATGGCAGCAAGGATATTGTTGGGAGTAACTTGGCAACACTTGTAGGTGTTCTGACACTGGCTCTTTACTCAAGGGCAAGAATAGCAGAGGGGATTCTGGATACAAACCAGTGAGAGAAATAATGTCAGAAAGGTTCAGAAGATGAAAGCAATGACAGTAAATAAGTCTGAAATTATTTTAGGTTTACATACTTTAAGTCCTCAGTGACTGAAAACACAGCCAAGAATTGCTTCAGCAATATTCCTTCATAAATCTGCATAATAATCTCTCAGAGGGGCTTTGGTGAAATTACAAGTATTCATTTACTAAATTGGGTTCAGTGTCTGTATCATACGCCGTATGAATATTCAGTGCTATGAATTCATCCAAACTATATTGAAGTTAGTGTGGTCCGCAAGCTCTCTCAAACAATAATCCAAACAGCAGGCATGGGCAGAAAGGACTTTCTTTTCAAAAATGAAAACCAACTTCCACTAGAATTCAATAAAGAAATATTTAGCAGCTATGTTCCTAAGAATGGCAGAAATACATGCCTGTAATTTTTTTCATGTGGAATCTCTGATCTTTATAGCTCTAAATTCAGCAACAAATGTTTTTACGCTGGAAAGGGAACATAAAAAAATGCAAAGAATTTATGAGTGATTTATCAAATAATGCAATAATAACTGCCAGCCAGATGCAAGGAAACTGTTTGACTGGGAGACTAATAATAGAAATACCGAATATAAAATACAGCAACCTTCATACAAAGAAATGACTGGTCTTAGGTGTCTGAGAAAACCTTTCAGAGAGTCAAAGATTTTACTGAAATGCGATAAGTAGTAACCCTGCATAATTCTCCAGTGTTTTCACACACTGAATTAAATACATTAAAAAAAAAAAAGCTTTTAAAATAAAATCTGGGGTAGTGAGTGTCTGCAGCTTTGCAATGGATTGCACAGAGGTCAAGTATATTCTGAGCATTTGTCCATGACCATTGTGTTCGGTCTTGGTCTGGTCTTGCTTGGGTAACCCAAGCCAGCAGTTCTTTCCTTTCAAAGTTGCTGGTTTGAGCATAAGATGTTGCAGCAATTCCTAAAAAAAAAAAAAAAAAGAGAAATTGTTCACAACTTGGAGATTTCGGAAGCTGTCTGTGGTGAATTGAGAGAAACCCAAGAAGTCACTCATGCTACATAGGAGAAGGTGGTGCACTTAGAAGGCAAATGTTCAGTGGGTGGTTTCTGTGGACCAAATGGCAGCAAGTGAAATGCAGAGCAGAATGATAACTATGAGAAACTACTCCAGAGGATGGTTTCTCGACTTCTTATGTCAAAAGGCATAGAAGTTTCAGCTTGTTTCTGCAAAGGCTTCATTATCTGAGGTATTATTTTGTCAACAATCACTGCAGACAGACCATTAGACTGTCTGTCTTTGTTAATTTCTTTGTTTATTTTTTCCTGCTTTCTAGGTTTTGTTTGTTCTCCTATCTCACAGGAGATTTTTTTTAGTCCTTATTGGTTTTTTAAAGAGAGTTTAATTCAATGCTCGGTTGACAAATCTTCAGCAATTCTAGAAAGTGTGCTTGTGCTCTTCTGACGGGCTGAAAGAGTTGGGGTTGTTCAGTCTGGAGAAGACAAGGCTTCAGAGAGACCTTACAGCACCTTCTAGTACCTAAAGGGAGATAAAAGAGAGCTGGAAAGGGACTTTTTACAAGGGCAGGTAGTGATAGGACAAGGGAAAATGGCTTTAAACTGAAAGAGGGTGAAGTTAGATTAGAACTTAGGAAAAAATTCTTTACTGTGAGGGGTGGTGAGGCACTGGAACAGTTTACCCAGAGAAGTTGTGGATTTCCCATCCCTGGAAGAGTTCAATGACAAGCTGGATGGGGCTTTGAGCAGCCTGGTCCAGTGGAAGGTGTCCCTGTTCATGGCAGGGGGTTGGAACTAAATGGTTTTTAAGGTCCCTTCCAACCCAAACCATTCCTTGTTCTGTGATTCCTTGTAAGGTAAATTGACTTATACTCAAACTGTGTCTCTTGACATTTCTACTGGTTATTCTTAGCTCTCATTCATGTTATGATCTGTTTCTTCCATTTGGTCCAATACTGAGACCAAATGGAGTGGTGTTTAGGGGGAGCTTGCACTTCATTATTACAGAGCATTTAATCTTTTTATCACTTGCTCTGTGGGTGAATGAAGAACTTCAGATGACATGACTGCCAGTCCTGGCACCTCTTCTAGCAATAAATTAATTTATATAAAATCAAGGTATATATGCAATGGGTTCACTATTTCCTTATCTTTTTCTACGCTAGCAGAATGGAAAAACATCAAGGGCTGCAAAGTCAAGTTGATAAAAAATAAAGTTGGTCCAAACCAAAAAAAACCAAATGCACGGGATGGCACCATGGCCCTGTAAGACCCTTATTCCCTTAAGGGAATTTGTGAAGCAAGCAAGGAAATTAACTTCTGAGGTACTCAGGGAGAGTTCCAGGAATGAGTGAAAAGGGGAGCTGGGAAGCAGGATCAGTCCAGGGTTGTGATCCAACACTCTTCCTAGGTTATTCCTAGGTGAAATGGCAAACTCTGACCTTCATGTCTGCTGCATAAAACTGATGGTCATCACCTGGAGACTTTCTTAAACTGCTACCAGATTAAACTAAAAAAAAAAACCAACTCCCTGCCAAAGAAATACTAATAACTTTACATGCAATCAGTATAGCAATGACCTAACAGTCTGATTTTTTTCCATTACTTAAGGACAGTCACTGCCTCCTAGAGAAAATGAATTTAAGCCATTACCATCAAGGTTTCAGAGTTTAGGTAGTCAAAGAAGGGAAACGTTCTTTAGGAAAAAACTTGCATGGATGATTTTGAGAAAAATCTTCCCTTTGTCTTTCATCTCTGAGTGATGTCGCTAACATTGTGCTCATCTGTCATCTTGCAAGGTCAGGAGAGTCCTTTGAATTCACATTGTTTGTAAAGCTGTTAAACAGCTGCTTCCAGATGGAATTTTCAGCATACAGGAGCTGTTTCAAAGAGGGACAAATCTTGAAGTCCAGAGTCTCATCGCCAGATCCTAGATCACTGGTGCTACCTTCAGCTTCTCCCCCCTCTCTCTCTTCTCCCTCTTCCTCTCTACTTTTAATCTTTTGCTAAAGATTGACAGCTATTTAAAAAACAATAAAGGAAACTGATGATCATTGTATTTTTCCTCCGGAGTTTTGGTTTTACCCACAATTTGTAATATTTCAGACTTTTGTATTCTTTCACCTGAACATCCTCCACCTAAGACTGAATCACTTTCTTCATGTCTTGCCAGGTCAGCAAACAGAAAATCTTGGTCCACAGAGTTCCTTTGCACTGGTTGTTCTCCATTCATATATAAATTCATATAAAGAGCATACTTTATACCATCATAAGGTATAAAGTATACTCTTTTATTCAACAAGCAGAAAGCGTAATAATCACTTAGAGTCTACACTGTGACACTACTCTGTTGCTTAGCGAGGGCATTGATTATGTTCAAGAGAAGTTTGAGGAACAGCTTTCTTTAGTCTCAAATTTGCGACAGTTCCCCTTTGAGTTGGCAGTACATTAATGGAAATGGAAACTTGCCTCATTCTAAATGTCAGAATAATAGAGCACCAAAAACAATTCAGTCATGTCTTTCAAACCACGCACATATGGTTCAGCACCAAATGTCACTATTCTTCCCCACTTCCTTTCCATTTGTCACTATCTCTGTTGATTATCATTGTTTGGGTTGAAACTTTCCTGAAGGCTCAGTGTAAAGCTCACCTTACAGTAACTAGGCATATTCTTAACATATTCTATACTTGGTATATGCCTAATATAGTCTTCCCAAATGCAACGGATTCTTCTTTCATGAAATGCTGTTTTATGGTTTAAAATGGTGACTTACATTGGCCTTCTTTTAGCTGTTGTGCAAATGTTCATATGCTGGTTGTCATTCTGACTTTTCCACAGATGTATCTCCTACCCTAAAAGATTTCAGTCCTGTGGCAGATGTAAAGCAACAGCTATAGGAGTCAGAAGGTATGAGAAAGGAAAAGGATGGACAAAGCAGAATTATAAATATGGCATGCAAAAATTGTCTTAAGGGATTGGTAAATCTTCAAAAATCAGATATTCCAGAGTTGCAAAATGTCCCAAATATGCAGTGTGTGACCACATGATTGCATGTTATTTTCCCAGGGGATGTTGGCGTCATTCAATGAGCAGAATGGGTGACATTCACTTAATGATTTTTCTGTGTCAGAGTTCTGTAACTTGTAAAAATAAATGCCTCAATGGGGTTGTTTCTAGTTGGGGGAAAAATGTATCTTCTGTCTTCTGACTTCTTTTTGAGGAAAAAAAATTAACTAAATAAATTAAATTGGAAACACATATCTGGCTTCAGATATTTCTAAATGATTGACGCTTCATCAAATGACAAGGAAGAGATAATGGAATTGTATAGTAGCAATTGCTGTTCTTCTCTCCCAAATGTTAACCATTCTACCCTGTGCTTTACCATGAGATGGGAGATACCATTGGAGATTATTTCACTAATCCCTGTATTTTCTTAGCTACTTGTGTTTGCGTGTTGCTGGAGAAGCGTTCAGAAATGTCTACTAACATTAACAGCTATGATAAAATCTGATAAACTTGATTAACACAGGCTAAGCTCAAAATCTGAGTTTTTTGTGTATCAAACACTTAGTTTAAAACTTCTATTGGAAGACTTAATTTTTCACTCAGCTCTTCTCTTCCTGGTCCAAAGCATGGCCTGAAGGCATGGCAATGAAGGGCGTACCAGTGATTTGAGATGAGAACTCATGAATTCTTTCAATTTCCACCCTTGCTCACAAATGTAAGAGAGGATCAGATAATTTTATGCATGCCAGTAACCACATGACAAACCTTTCAGCTACTGAGGAGAACAGCAGAGTATCATCCACCGATTTTCCTACCACGGCATGACATTATGATGGGAGCGAGGTGTGTATGAAAACCCCATTCCTGCTGGAGGGAGAAGGAACCCCCAGGGACAGGGGACAGGGATAAGTGGCTGGGGGTGGGTGTGGAGTGCACTGCATTAGTCAGCTGCCCTGCTGCAATGGGACATAAATGTGGCAATGTGGTAGCTTTCCTTCTCCAGAGGAAAGGCACAGTAAGCAGATCCTGATTAATATTTGCATCAACATTGTTATGTTCACATATGGCCATTTGAGCGAGGTCATTTATAATTAATCAGTCTGAACCCCCCTTTCATCTCTGTCCTTCAGTATGAAGAAATAAGCATAGCTGAGAAGTCAGGACATTATTCTCAAAATAAAATATGGAAAAGAGGATTTCAGAAATATTTTAATTGTATATCCATGTTGACATAGCCACCTCAATAGAAGTTTTGTGTATGATCTAATAATGTTAAACCATTATTCCGAATGTGGATTTGTTCTATTTTAAAAATGCACGAGAAACTGATTTCCCAACAACCATCCAAAATGACTAATCACTTCAGTAAGCTGAAGTATTTCAATTTATTTCTTTGAGTCAAAAACTGACAGAAGTGCAAATAAAATTGAAAACACAAAATTTCTCTTAGCTTACATTAGATAAACATTCTTTTGCAATTGAAGACTCTCTTTTTAAAGTCTTATACATAATTTTACAACATTCAAAGAACCTATGTATTCCTTTAGCAATATGAAAATCTCTAGTAGAAACAAAAATAAAATTGTGTTAGGTTCAAATTCACTTATATGTCTATTACATTCTGGTGAGAATAATTGTCAGGAACCATAGCACAAACATCAGAAAGCTTTAAACAAAATATCTTCAACTTCTCCGGGAAATAAATATCAGTTGTACTGAAAAATTATTTAACAAAGATGTTTGATAGCCACTGTATATCAGCACTTATTGCTGTGTAAATTAAAATAACTAATCAATTAATACAGAAGTAATTTTATTACCAAATGGATAGAGGAGGTATGAAAAGCCCTAATTAAAAACATTGTCTGTTCTGCTTTACACTAATGATTCTCTAAGAACCAATGTTATTTGTGAATTAGCTTAATCACAAAGGAATTAAAGAGAACAGAATTATTTGTATGAAAATAGTACTCTAAATTCATGGAGGCTAGACAGAAAAAATGCCCGGAGTCCTTTCTATATCTGATCAACTGGCTTTTCTAATCCATTTTACTGTGGATAGTTGGCCTGACATGACTTCAAATTAGTTTAATAGGGATTAAAGTGGCATGAACTGTATAAATTTATGAATTTGCAAGTACAAACATGTTAAGGAATTAATTTATCTTTAAGGGCAGGAGGAGGGCAGAAAGTTCAAAGTAAAATCTGGATACATTTGTAAACAGATAATTCCATGGGAAATTTGGAAAACAACTGAAAAGCATGCAATATAGGCAGCATATTCTGACAACTTTACTAAATTTCTCTGCACAAAATCAATTATTAAAGTCAAACAAGAAAGACCAAAAGATCTGGTGCTGTGAGAATTGATGTGGAAGTTCTTAGGTAAACCTAAAAGTCCTGTTGATTACTGCCCAAATAAAGCAGACCTCTGGCATTCAGCTTTCTGAGCTGGCATGATCAGCACATAATGTCTTTGGAGCTATTGCTGCCAAGAGAGAGATCAGAGACAGCCAAATTATGATATCACACCAATAAAACCTCATCGTAGTGACATACATAAAACACTCTGTAAATTGCTTTTTGTAACTTTTAATTTATTAAGAGCTTTTGAACTATGTTTTCATTCTGTGACATGTTTTCATTTACCTCTCATATCCTTCATTAATTTATTTCCTGTTTGAGAAATAATACCAAATTTTTGGCAGTTTGAAACTGCTGAAAATATATATCGTATACTACATGATGTAGCTTGCCAGAGAATCAGGAGCGTGGGGTATTTTGAATTGCTAGGCTGAATTACAGTGATTTATTTGACTACTCAATTTGCCTAGTATCAAGGTTGAGTCATGATAGCTGCCTGTCGTGTTGCTGTCTGCTCATCCTTAAGCCCAAATTCAGAAAGGCTTCTGCAGCTGATATCTGAGGACTTGGGGAATTTGGAGCTGCTGTGTCCGTGCTCTGGATTGTGGTGTGTGGAGCTGCTGGTGGAGCAGCTTGCTGTGTTAAATGAAGCAGACCAGACACAGTTTTCCCTGCAAGTTCCGGGAATGGTGGGGACGTAATATCAGCAGACCCAGTTTAGGGTTCAAACACTGGCATCCTGCTCACTTCCAAGTTACTGCCTTTCTCTGCCATAAGTTCGGAAAGGTGACTCAGCCACTCTGGGAATGGGACCAAAGGCATAAATGGACAGAGAAAAGGATTAAAATAACTCAATACCACATCATGTAGTGCTGACTGCTCAGGTATCCATCCATAAATCCATTCAAGAAGCATTTATGCTTCTCCGACAGCCTGCTCGGCACATTTTTCCAGCTACGCCTGCACGAACAACTGCTCAGCCATGAGATGTAAAGTTTCTGAAGAAAGCCTGAAACTGTTTCCCAAAAAGCTCTTCTTCACTCTCGCCTCTCAAAACATTCTTGCCTAAACTGTGACTGGCTTTAAGGTCCATTAGCTAAAAGGCAACTGTTTCAAAGCATTAGGTCTGTAACTTTGAAGAGAAAAGCAGTTAGATCTCGTTACAGGTAGAGTTTGCAACTATTGAAAATATATAGCACATATGGAACCCTACAGATATTCGCTTTGCTAATACCAATCTCTTTGTGTTACCTGTGATCTAAGTCAGAAAATTTCTTTGACTATTTTCAAGAAACTGGAGTAACAAAGAAATACAGTTAAAAAGTAAGGAAATCGGGCACAAAGCTAGCTGAAGTTTCCTTTTCTTTCCAGTCTGCTGTATAGAACACCAGTCAAGAAGGGAGTTACAATACTTTTGAAGATGACCTTTCAAGGCCAGGCCATTCAGGTGATATTAATATTTTTGCCAGCTCCTGAGTTAAAGTCCACAGGAGGGGAAAGGAGCGTTTGAATTGAGGGACACTGAATCCAAAGCAGTTTTTGGAATGGGTTGATGGGAAGGGCTTAATCGCACTTGGGAAAGATTTCCCACAGTTCATGTGTCAGACAGGGAGGAAAGATCTTATGAAAGCAACAGGGGCCAAAGGTTTTGTGATGAAAACTGGGACAGAGAAGAAAAAGCTTATTTTTGTTTCCTTCCGAGATATGACTGGATTTTGACATGAAAAAAATATTGTCTTCCTGCTGTGTAGGAAGCTCATACTGTGAGATCAAAGAATAGTGAGTGTCTAGCTGCTAGCTCACATAGATTTTAAAAGCTGGGTATTTGGAATTAAGAAAGTCAAACCCTGAAGCAAACAAGAAATGAATAAACACTCAACACTCACTGTTACTTTACCTAAGAAAGAGGGCTGGAGACTGATTTACCTACCTTCAGGGGCGATCCTGGGGCACTCTGGGGCTTGCACTTTTGACATGGTGGGATCTATCCTGGGATGTGCTGAATGCTAGCTGAAATCCAGCTATGGTATGAGTCACTAGAGGGTACTGTAATACATGGTATTTTTTCTTGTGCATGAGTGACATTCATTCTTCCTGTCAAAACTGAGGCTTGTTGTCTAATTTGGTGGGGAGAGGTTGATTTAAATAGGTAGAATTTTATTATTAAATCTGTCTTCAGCTGACTGTCTAGACTCCCTTGCTAGGGTATCAGTCTGCTAGAGCAGGGAGAGATGCATGTCTGCTAGTCACCATCTTCATTGGAGGACCAATGTGGTCATGGGAAATGAAATTGGAAGAAAACATTTTTTTTTCCTGACATTAGTTTTACCTCTAAATACTAATCAGCTTACAGCACAGTGAAAGGTAAGCCCAAAAAGCACAACTGATCTCATGCAGGTTAGCAATGCTATATTGCGAGTTCAGAGATATTATGATCTATAGTGCAACTGTACACTCAAAAATCAACCCCTCGGGCTGTTGGTCATTTTCCTAGAAATAATTTGAAGATATTTGATGTAATAGTTTTCCTACGCACTGCTATCCTGAGATTTGGAGAAGGTGTTTTGCACAGTGCCACGTATTGCCGTTCAGGGTTGAGGCTGAACCTTGTGTGGATGTTTCACCTTCTGGCCTGCTCATCTCTGAGTCCCTATTGTCACTGTCAGGTGTTCTGGGAAAGGGTGTGAAAAAAAAATGTAGCTCACTCCTCCTCTTTCCTCTTCTTTTAGACTTCCAGTAAAGACGAGATTTACACACAGCTCCTGAGAGACTTTTATTGCTAGTGGTTAGTTGTGCTGTGTGAACATATTTTCTTTTCTGAATGTCTTTCATATATCTCTATAGATATATATATATATGTATTTCACCACCTTTAAATCTGCATCTTGTGAATTAATTATAATTCTGCTGTCAGAATGAATTATAAAATGTGGTTATGTTTCTGTCTAGGAGGTTAGATGTTTTCTTATAGATTTGGATAACAAATTCGTGTTTGTGATTATTAACTCAATCTAGATCATTTGAACTGTTTAAGATCCAGCTGACATGTTACAGTTGTAGCTATTATATTCATGATCTTGGAAGCCTGAATCTGAAGCTCTTGTCCTCCCATTCTCTCATTTTCATATATGCTGTCTTGACATTTTATTTCATATGGGTATTCATGTTTGATCTCATATATGTATGAATTTTTCATCTCATACTTTGTTATTTTGGTTCCCTTTTTTGTTGGCAAATTGTTATCAGAACTATTTTTGTTTTCTGTAGATATGGTAATTTTTTGCTAAGTAGTCTATGAGCACTTGCTAGTCAAAGTATCTCATGCTTTTGCAGCTACAAGATTGGGCTCTGAACTTTTCTTATTGTGAAAACTTCTAATCTCAGAGTTGTCAGTTTCTATTTTACTTGAAACACTTAACATTTCAACATTCATCTCACTTCAGTGAATTAAATGCAAACAATATTAATTGCAGCAAACAACAGAGTATTATCAAGCAAAAATATTAGTGAGAGAAAAATTATGCATAGTATAATAAATTTTCAGAGCAGTTCCTAGAAATGGCTGTCCATTTGCTGAACTCTTCTAATCACTCTGTCCCAGTGGAAGCTGCAATTTTACTTACAGTCCACAGAGAGGATCCAGATTTATTATGCAGAACAGGAGTGGGAGAAGGCAGAAGTCTATTCATGTGTGTAAGAAACAAAAGACTTGAAAGGTGTAGCTCTGCCTTGAAAAGGAACTATGTAAAATGACAAGTTCTTCCCCAGTTTTGTTGCCTGTGTGCATTCAGAGTTACATCTGGTGACCTTAAGCTACAGAAATAGTTTTAATGATCTTTAAACTTGCTAAACTTGATGAGTAATACAGGCTAAGAGGCTGAGCCACATCCCATTCCTCCTAGTTTACTGTCAGTAGTGTAACTCCCTGTAAGTCACTCCAAAGTACAGCTGATCCCACGTGTGCACACCCACAGGTGGCAGTCAGGGTACTCAGAGGTCACTGAAGGTGTACACTGAAATGTAGGGCTGCTCAAGGACAATCTGTCTCTCAGGCTCCAGCAATAATGTGCAGGAAAGAATAAAACCATTTTGACTTTCATATTTTAATTTAGGCTTACCAGGTTGAGAGTTGAATGCAAATTTTCTCTATTCCTTTTTCTTTTTTTCTTTTTTTTTGCTTTTTGTGAAATTAGTAGATTTGCTATAAAGCTCCTCAAACTATACTCCCATGTACAAACTATATGAATCCCTCACTGCTCCCCAGTGCAACCCTGTTTTACGTCCCCATATAGAAGCTTGCTCTGCTTCAGGGTAAATGTGGATGCTGAAAAGTGTCATGGGTGAGTCAACACTTTGGGCACAACAGAGCTTTCAAATAAAACCTTCTGAAAAGAAGAAACAGAAGTATTACTCATCTCCTTTTCTTCTTGCTGCCAAACTTATTTCTCCTTGAAGATCACACTTTTTTTTTCATTTGTAATCCTATTAGAAGAAAGCATGGAAGTAAGCTGCCATATAAGGACAAATACATTGTGTGATAGAAAATATTTGCTGCACTGTTTATGTATCTGTCCATCTATGACCGTATGTAAACAATAACACACTGAGCTCAACCCAGCTAATTGTCTCCTCGTGGAGGGATTTTTTGATAGACTAGAGATGGAAGTCTTAGGCTCTCCATGCTTTCAGCACAGAGAGTTCATTGCTCTTCCTCAACGAAGTAGCTCATTGCTACTTCATATGACTCCTTCTCTGTGTAGTTTAAGGCATCTGGTGGTTGCCCTAAATTGTATTAAAGGACCATGGATCACCTCTGAGCTTCGCTGTGGGAGCCTCCACCACTGCCAAGGCAGCATCATCATCCTGAGTCATGAGTCATTCTTTCTTCCATGCTCCTGGGGAGTAGAGGGCTCACTGTGTGAATGCTGTACTCTCATACACAAAGACTAAAAAAAAAATTAGATATTCTTTAAAAGTGGATAAGATTTGAAATTGAGATGCTTTGCTGTCCTTTTCCCTTGGGAGCCAGGAGATGAGGGGGTGGGTTTGTACTTGAAATCATCCTTCCAAATCTTAGACTTCCATATGGCTAATAGTGCTGCTATTGTGGCATTGGCTACAGCCCTTTCTCAGAGAGGCTTCATTGCCTCATCTGCTACCAAATTGTTATGTAAGACTGGCTTTCTCTTCTTGGTTGCTTCTTCTTCTTTGTTGCTGAACCATTAATATTTAGTCGACTATATTTGTTATCTGAAAACTTTGAGAAGTTCAACCAGAAGTTTAAAAGCTATAGGCTTTGCATCTCTCACTATTAACAGTGTGTCTGGGGATTTTATGAGCAGATTGGCCATGTATGTCTTTAGGAGACAAGCCACAAGGAAGTATGACTAACTTACATGTCATCTGCTTCTTCATGACTCCTCTTTGCAAGGTTTTTTCTTTCCTAACAAATGAACACGATTTCTTGTAGAAAAAGCAGATATGTAGAATATTTAAATGGCACAAAAATATTCTAATGATGATGATACAATTTGAAAGTACATCAGGATGATCAGTTTTGACCACCAGAGTGCTGTCAAAATAGCTAAAATAGTTAAAATAGCTAATGTTACCAATATTTTGAAGTGAAGAAACTATGCCTATCATTTGTAACAGGAAAAAAATCCCTGCAGAGTAGAGCAAACAGGTCTTTTAGAAACTAAAAATCATAGTACAAACAGCAAATATTGAATCTATTTGCTGAATTTAACAAGAGGAGCATACTTCTAACAAATAGTTATTGGGATATATTCTATTGTACATCTGAAATTTCTTATTCCTTCTTCGGGCAATTTAAATTATTGAAAGGGTTGGTTTCTCAGCTGGATATAATTGAGCCGAATATAATGGATATGAGACACAAGGTTATTCCCAGTCAGGCTTGAATACCTGAAGTGTCCTACAGTTAAGGCAGCCAGAGTAGACACAGCCTACAGACAGTGGAGAGAAAAAGGTGGTTTTAGGTTACACACATCTGATCTACTTTAGATGGCTGCTTTAGGACAAGATGAATAGTGCCCTAGACTCCTGTCTATGCTGCCTAGATGCCATTTGACTGAAAGAGAGACGCGGGTAACTAGAGCTATGCAGATGAGTCCCTCTTCATTTTATTCTAAATGGCATAATTAGTTGATGCTTGTCAGATGCTTTCAACCTGAAAATGCTGTGTATGGGCTTGTTCTACTCCTCCCCAATGAAGATGCATGCAAAATATGTATGGATTTAACAATGATTTGTTTTGAGGGAACAATTAAGAAAAAACATATGGGATGTCCAATGCTCTAGAAGAAGCTGAGTTGAAGAAGTTTTAGAAAATTTTGTATATGCAATCTCCATATATGCATCGTCAACAGCTTATTAGAGTTTTTCCATACCACAAGATCTAGGCTTTCTGCCAGAGCACTCTTTGGGTATGTTTAGTATGCAGCACCTGGAAGTACTTCCGAGATCACAGATCAAGTTGTGTATCCTGATGCCACTCTCATTTTGGAGGATCAGGTTTGGATATCTACACTACTCCCTTCCTCAGTTCCTTGTTTACTGGGGGAGAAAAACCAGCTACAGGAAGTGGGGAGAAATCATAACAGTTTGGCTAGGGAAGGATGGGACCCAGGCAACTTGGGCTGGTGCATGTATCAGTTTAGACATATACTACGTGGCAAATGATATTTAAAGAGTGTAGCACACACTAAGGCAGCAAGTCAGCTCTTACTTACTGATCTTATAGTCCTAAGTTTAAATAACAGGGGCTGAATTCAAACTGCCTCCTATTTTTCTGGCAATGACCTGTGGGGAGATTTCTTCATGGAATCATTTAGGTATCCCTTCTTTTGCTGCTTGTAGTGCACACATGTGACATTATGACATAGGACATTAAATTCAATTTAAATGGTCACATTTTCCCTATGTTCTCATGAGAGTGCATTTCACAGGTTCTGCATTTGCTTTTCATTTCGTGACCGATAAAGGGATGGGAAATGTTCACTTATTCTCCCCTGTTTAAGGCACAATAGCAGTAACAAGCAAGAGTCACTAGAAGCAAGAGCAGAAGGAGAGAGAGCTCCTCTGGGATCAGACTGTATAATACCAAAGGCACGAGGAGCCTCTTTACTTACTTTAGATGGAACTGTCCAAGCCTTAGAGGTAATGAAGTACCTTATGTTTCCCTTAATCACTTGTATGCAAAATAATGGTATTTAGAGGGAACTGTGTGCAATTGTTTTCAGCTGGCAAGAATCATATAATATTTAAAGGGAATCTCACAGAATATTTTAGGATGAACAAAAAGGCTCTCGACAGATTCTTGCTGTAACATGATGGAATCTGGACTTACTTTGCAATTGAGATGTAGGATTTTAATCTACATCTTATTTCTTTGGCATGCCTTCACCTTCCTCCCTTTCCTTGCAATCTTTCTGAGTTAATTGCAGGTCTCTACAAAGGCTCTGTTGTTGCTGTCCACTGAGGCCTGGGATCCCTAAAAGATTATAACAAAAATTAAGGTAACTTTTACTATGATCAGCTCTTCAATTAGATGATGTTGCACACAAACCTGCACGTTGATTTCAGAAGCTGTAGGAGACAGATAGTAAAATATTGTGTGCAGAAACAATTTTCCCAACTGTTCTCAAAGCATGAGCAGGCTCATTGCACAAGAAGCAGAAGGCATCATATTACTTTCAAATTATATGGCAACTTATTGTAAAATGTTATGCACCAAATCTCTGTGTATCGCCATTATTAAGCCAAGTGCTACTAAAAATAATTATGTATGTACTCCATTCATAGCAGAACATGCAAGTAAAAACTATACTGCTAGAATTCCTGAATGAAAAAGGTATTTCTTATATATACACCTGTGTTTTTCTTACTCACAGGTAGCCACTGTGCAACCTTATCCTTTCATTATAAAATTTCTACCTGTGTATTACTTACATATTCATATACTAATCCTCTGTCTCATGTTTTCTTTCTTTATTTGGTGGTGAGTTTTTTTCACTTGACTTAAATAACATCACATGCTAAACAGAGTTTGATTTTGCTCTCACTCTACGGTGTGGTCTAACAGCAGACAAGGAACTCCAGGAGTCTTGCCTAGGATCACAAGATCACAGAAGGTATGGAACTAATGTGACCATATTCAGTGCCTATATGCTCTTACCTTACCTGCACTACCTCTGGGACTTCTTTTTCCACAGAAAGGCAGGCACAGAGTGATTGGCAGTGCTACCCACGGACCCCAGACTATGGCTGCTAAACTCAAAGCATCTGGGGAGGACACTTGCGCATAGTAGCTCTGTTTAAAAAAAAAGGGAGCAAAAGTACTGCTTGCCAGATGAAACCCCCCATGAATTGCACTTGCAGGAATGAAGAAGTTGCATTTGCACACCTGAAGGCAGGGACAGACTTTCTGTTTTGAAGGATGAGGACATCAAGGAGTGGTGGCATCTGCATCTTCCACCTGAGGCTGAACAAAAGGCTCCACGAATTGTCTGCGTAGATTGATAGGACGCAAGCCAGAGCCGGAACAAATCTAGCAGTGCTCTCTGGTACATGATTATGAGCAGCTCTGAACGGCCTTGTCAATGATATTATGGGATCTCAGATTTCTGGGCTGTCTGTCATTTCTTTGGTCATATTTCTCATTACTTATCAGAGATTTTTGCTGTAGTATCTAGACCCCAGCCTGGAAATGCACTGCATGTTCTGAAATACGATTTTCTTACAGTGAAATCTCCAGTGATGACAAAATTCTGTGGATGCCAGTGGAATTGCCATGCCATTGCAATTGATTTAAAAATAAGCATCACAAGTCATACAAATTTTATTGTTTACCAGAGTCTACTTTTTGCCTTGAGTGGAAAAAAAAAGGTAAAAAAACTTCTTTTCTCCATGTGGGTCTTGCAGGGTGTAGTTCATTCAGGCTCTATCTTCTCTTTTATTTAGTTTGTCTGGGCAACTCTTTCTTTTAGGTCCTTGAGTAAATTTGAAAACAACTTACTGGTACGTTTTGACATTTGACAGCAGCTTCCAGAATATACATTCCTTGAGTAAATTTGAAAACAACTTACTGGTACGTTTTGACATTTGACAGCAGCTTCCAGAATATACATTAACTCACTTTCATGTGGTTGCAACTGTACTCACAGAGGCATTTCTAGTACAACAACCAATGTTTTGTTGTGAACACTGATGTCCATGTAAATGAAGCAATTAGACAACCGTGATTTGCTGGCCCCTCATCACTCTTATATTCACAGAGATTCCTTCACTTGGTGGCTTATATCTATACTTGTTTCTTCATGCTAATGCTATTCTCTGTTGATATGTACAACTATGCAAATGAGGAGGTGAAGCAATCACAAATATAACCCTTTTAATGCAGTGCTGGTTGTTTGGGGTTTTTTAACCACATGGAAGTGTACATATGAAGGTGTGCTGTTTAATGTAGTAATGAAAAAAATAGCTGTTATGTAATGTGTTCATGTTTCCCCCTTGTTAAAGGCTGACTTCACTTAAATGACCTCTTTACCTAAGAGAAGCAAATTGATTTTGTGATTCAGATGTTGTCAATAAAATCATTATGACTAGAGAGATCAGACATTAGCAATTAAGAACAAGTGTACTGTTATAACTTCAAGGCCATTAGTTGTCAACTAATAGACAATCAGAAGAGCAAGGTTTAACAAAACATTAATTAATAAATTAGCCATTTATGTGACAATTGTGTTACTAGGATTTTTGTTATAATTATTACTATTACTATTGCTACTAAGACATATGATGTAGTGAGGAAATTTTTTATTATCCAGTTGGTCAATTCATTGCTAATAACACCAAAAATTGGAATCAGAGCTAACATCCTAAAGTGACAGTTAAATACACACACAATTTTACACAAAAATAAAAAAAAATTATGGGAAAAATTGTACGTCCTTACTGAACTGATTTTATACTTGTGTATCAAATAAGTCAGATTTGAAAACAGTATAAGGTGGCCAGTGAGGACCTTGGCACTTTCTGAGACTTGATTATTGTTTTCAGAATATAATCTGAAATAAATGAAAGAGGCTTCAATTCCAACAGGGCCTAAGCACTGAAAAATAAACACAGCACCTAACAGTTAAAGATTGGCCTTCAGAGCTTCTCTGGAAGACTTTCTTCTATATATTATGAATCTGTTAGAATTCTCCTACATCGTAAATTGCATTACATTTATAAGATAAAGCAAAAAAAATTAGCATTGCACTTTACTTCAGGTATGACATAACCTGCTGTAGCTTCCATTTTAGTTTCTTAGCTTAGGTCTGTCAAGGTTTTACATTCTTGTGTTTCTGGACATCCTTTTCAGAACTACTCCTGTCTCAGCTACTGACCAGGTAAACTCAAACACAGGGCTGTCAAATACAGAACTGTGGTTACCAGTCATCCTGCCAGACTTCATTAATCTTCTTGTACATTTTTCTAGGAAAATGTCTACCTATCTGTTTTGATTTACTGCTGAAAGATCATAGAACCATAGAATTGCATAAGCTAGAAATGACCTTTAAAATCATCAACTCCAACCACTAATAAATAGTCCAGATGAATAGTTTAATTTTAAGTCTATAATTATTTCATGATGTGTTCATAAAAGAAGTCAAACTTTTTTGTTTGTTTTCTTTTAAGGACTCGTCTCTCACTTCAGCACAGACATTAGGAATAACTTTTTATATTACATATAACCCATAGGTGGGCTTTTATACTAAGAAGCCCTTAGCAAGTATCTTTGGACATGGCTTAGTTTGCTGGCAGTAGAGCATATGTTGCAGAGACTATCCAAAAGTAATGTCTTTCAGCATCCAAGGTCATGGTTTGATTTATGACCAAGCTGGTCAGTTGTCTTACTCATCAGGGAAGGACTATGGTTAGGTGGATAAGAGGAAAAAATTCCATGAAAAATGCCGCTGAAAGTTGTTTGATTTTGTTAGTAGGTAGCCGATAAAAGTTATTTCATTTAGAATCCAAAGACACTCTGGCATACTCCAAGAAATGAAAAAAAAAAAAAAAAGTAGAAAAGGGTTCATCTGTAAAAGTTTGTCATTTAATCCAACATGTTGGCTTCAAATGTCATTCATGATGTGGAAATCTTTGAGGTTTGATTTCTGTTTAGGCAGCTGGAGTTTGGTTGGATATTAGAGACTTTAGAATCCTGCTCATATTCTATTCCAAGCTGTTTCATACTGGATATCTTTCACTGTCTGCCCAGCTCAAAGAGCAGTTGTTAAAGGGCTTGTCAGTGCATTTCTACAGTGCCTGATACACCCTCCCATTGATATGCTCGGGTTGACCTTTGAAAGCCTTCAATCACAGCAGAAACTGCAACAAGGAAACTACATTAATAAAAATAGGACTTTTATGCTAATTGATTCCAGACAGCACAACAGCTCCTACTGCAAATGAGGAGTGAGGAGTGCACTGTCAAAGAGGAGTTTTAGAGCAGGAAATGACAGTAGCGGAGTTAATCCAGGAAGCACAAAGCAATCAGAATTCTGTGATTTTTTTCTACCTTCCAAGTTTTCCACCAGTGTTGCACAATTGCACTACTGTACTTTGATTTGTATGCTGCATGGCTCTTCCTCTTATAAAGCTGAGACCTCTACAATGCCACTGTGTCGTCCAAAGGCCTTAACAAAGTCACAGCGACAGCTGGGGATGCTCAGGGAATCCTTTCTGATTAGCTGTTTTGGAGACCCCCATGCCATTCAACATCTGTATTCCTCAGTTTCCCTCCTCGAGGATACCAAGGAGCCATCAACTCAGTTGCAGTAAAGCAAAGGCAAACATTTGCAGCCTCATATTGTTGTGCTAGGAAATTTTTACAACAGAGGGTATTGGTGATATTGTAGGAAGAGATTAGAACAGGACTGAGATGCAGTAAATCTGTCCCACTATCTGTTGATCATATTTATGGTGCAGAATGGGTCTTGCAACTCTTTCAAGGGCAAGCAAGACTTGCCTAGGGGAAGCCACATTGTTGACAAAGCAGCCAGAAAGCAATTTCATTGCAAGGAGACACCTCATGCAGCTGCCTGTTTTTGCAAGTCTAAGGCCAGCCTTTATTGCTCTGAAAAATGTGACTGACCAAGTGCTGTGATGATAATAATTCAGCCTATGTTTTTAACATAATCTACATCATCTACTTTTGCCTCTGATGCTCTGTTTGTATTACAGGAATATTCCAGAAAGCTAATTAAATGGAAGGGGTGTTTCCCAGAGTACTGCAAATATAGTTTAGAAAGTTCAAGTTTAAATTCAGGCGTCTGAATTTTTGCTGGCATTTTAGCTCTAAGTTTTTAAGTCATTGAAATAGAGACAGAGAATGGACCATTTTGTCCAGAAAAACAACCTATTTATGTGGCATAAAGACCCACAATGTACTGTGTGCTGTGTGTTTTTGTAAACCTTATATACATAAAACTCTTCACATATGAGCATGTATATTTATATATAAGGTTTTTTCCAAACCTACAAGCATTTTACACAGTAGGTATAGTCAAGAAAATATCTGGAAAAACTCACAAATTAAGAAAAATAGATAAACTCATGAAAGACGCTTATTTTAAATTAAGGTTTTATTTTTTTGTGTTATCATCAACAAGATTCAAAGTCAACCAGATTTTTCTGCAATGTACAGCTTATGGTATTTTATTTGCTTATATTTTCTTAGTTTCTGTCTTCCTATGCCTTCTTTTAGAGTTTGAATTTATCACTGCATTCAAGGGAAGCTGACAACCATTTTGTTTTCTAGAGAACAGCTCTTTCACCAATGGTTCCAGCCAGGCACTTGGAACCCACTCCAGATTAGTTTTGCTGTTGTCTGTGTTACAGGTAGAAGTGGGTAGCTTCTAAACTACTTATCCATTTATTATTTCAGAACTTTATTTTCAGGTAAAAATTTACCTGCTGCAATTTATAGTAGGATTGAGTGGTGCATTCCATAACTATTCTTCAAGCAACCATTGACACATCTGGCCTCCATACTTTTGCAAGGGAGAAGACATCTTTCAAGTTGAAAAATCCTATATTAAGTATTTACATCTGTGACTGAACTCAGTGAATACTCTTCAGTTGACTTCACCAGGAATTATATTTTTAGAAATGCCATATATCTTTACAGAAGTAGAAGGACGGACTCCGTGTTTTAGATTGAAACTCAAATACTAGATCATGCCTGAAGATGTATCTGATTAAAATTTGTCACTGGAAGCTTCTTCACCCAAGTCTGAGATACTATCTTGCCATTCCTCTCCAGTTCCTGTTCCTGCACAATTTAGGCCATGTTTAAGCTTAAACTAGATTGCAGTTTGAGAGAACATGTTGAAGACAGGAGGTAACGCTCAAGCTAATTGTCTCCTCTTGATAAAGGCAGGAGAAGCCAGAAATAGCACAACTCACTGTGTGTTGCTGTGCTGCTTGGTCGTGTTGACTTACACTTGTTGGCCCCATCTGAGGAACATACTCTGGTACAGTAATAGTAGCTGCCTCTTGAAATGGTGAAGAGTCTTCAGATAATGCCTCTCACATTACAAAAACATGGGGTCAGCTTTTAAAGGCATTTAAACATGCCAAGATTTGGACAGGCAGAAATGAGATTTTAAAAATTCATAGCTACCTCATTTAGATATTTAGAAGCTTTTGAAAAGTCCACTTATGGTTTCTCTGCCCAAATACACCTTGAAAGTCAGGTCCTTAGGGCAGGACAGAGTACTGTTTGCAAGCAATTGGTTTATCAAATGCTAATTTTTTCTTCCCATTTGTAAGTCATCCAGAAATATGGACCTTTCTAACAAGAGTAAAAGAAGTAATAAAATTATTTAAAATGGGTTGACGAGCAGTTTTGAGGACATTTTTGAGCTATGAATTGCCATTTGTCAGCTGTTTGTAGTAAACATTCGGTTGACTCTTTGATGTAGGGTTGGTGTTTGGCTTCCTAAATCACAAGTTCTGCATTATTTTCCTGGAATAGATGATGTAACTTTATAAATGATTTCTGTTTCTTTCCATAATAAATTTTCAACATATAATACATATTGTTTGTTTTGTTTAAAAGAACTTCAGTAAGGGGGCTTAAATTAGCTGTTTGGGTTCAATTGTAAAGACAACAACTAGTTGTTAAAACACTAGTAAAATCTCATTGGCAAAGATGTAGGCACAAAGTGATTTTAAACCTTTTTCCTTTCTTTTGCTAAATGCTTTCCATTTTACGGTTTATGACTGCCTTTATCAATTCTGTGCAAACATTAACTAATTAATCTCCAGACACTGCTGAGAAACCAGTAAGCCTGTTGTTTGTCATTGAGTAGGAAACACGTGGGCAAAGACACATGGAGGTCCTTCACTGAGAGAACTGCAGGGACAGCTTGAACCTGAGGCAACTAGTGCCATACCCACCCAGGTCAGGCTGCTGGTAGGTCTCTGATAGTGTGCAGTCATGTAGAAATGTTCTGGTGAGAGCCTTAAATTTTCTTCTCAGTGTGTTAACTTCCCACATTTCTGGAAACTGCTCAGAAGACAGTAATTCCCATCCTTAAAAACTAAAGATGTTTTATTATTTTAAAAATAGTATTTTAACAGATCAGAAAGGATAGCCTCTTTTTACATTGCACGTAGAGAAGATAAATCATTGGATGCCTTAATTTGTAAGTACCCATTATATTCCAGCTTCATTGCCAGTATCTATTTACACATTTCCCACAAAGAAATTAAAATAGAAGAACATATTGTTCCCCAGACTTGTTGATTGACTTACTGATTTATGAGCTTGGTTTCTGAGACTCAACCAGAGCCATTGAACCACAGTAAAAGTCATGAAAATAATGGAACAGAAATACCACATGGCGAAGTCATGTATGCTTTCTGTTTCGCCAACATTGGGCTGACCTTGAAATATTTGAATCTCCAAACCTTGAAATCTCTGTCAAACCACACAGGAAATACTTGTTCTACACCAACCAAGACATAGAAGAAAACCGGTGTTAAAAGAAATCATGCATTTGGTTTTCTTTCAGCACTAACACTTAAGTTACCTTAAGCATAGTAAAGCATTGACAAAATGTTTGCTGACATTAAGTGTTTTGAATTTAAATGTCATGGTAAAGTAATCTTCAGGCCCTACTCTTCTTTCAGATCTCTTGGTGGAAAGATACAGTACATACCCTGTGCAATCCATCCTGTTTCCTTTGTCTACAGAATGAACACCATTCCAGGCCATGTCTTTTTTTTTTTTTTTAATGTACTTAGCAGTGTGTACTTTTACTATATAGGTTTTCCTACAGGTAATGCCTGTTTATTTTTAGCACAGCTAATGGTGTGCTTACTTACAACATAACAGCTCTGCCTTCTGAATAAGGAGAATGACTCACATTCATTAAAATGAATCTTGATACATTTGGCTACTCATACAAAACAGAGGTGCATAATGTGGGGGAATTAGAGGACACAGAATTCATTAATCCATGAGGTGGCAGTGATGCCAAGCGGAGACAGGCATAAATTTCCCATATGTGCCTTGGTGACAAAGTGATTGTTTTGGGGAAAAAGAAGATAAGCCTGGAATTTGTGTACATTTAGCTCTTGGAGTGGGATGTTCCACAGGTTGAAAAGAAAAATAGATTGTGAAAATCAAGCTGATAGAGACTTTTAAGAAGAATATTCATGTGGCATCTTTGTATTTTCCATTTCATTTTGAATTTTGGTAATCCTTCAGACTGTTTTGATTCAGTCATTTCTTTCTTTTGGAACGATTTTGCCTAGCAAAAAAAAAAAATTGTACTGGTGCACAGACTGAGAACAAAATCCATTATGTGAGTAGCAGCAAGAGGTGACATCAGCTTTATGCTACATGGTGATTTTGATTGTGTGTGGGCTGCGTGCAAGTCAGTCCCTTCTGTTTAAAATAATGGTGTGGCCAATACAAATAGTTGCTGCTGTTGATACTTGGGGAAAGCAGAGGAAGGCACAGAGAGGGTGAGTTCTCTATGTAACTTTTATCTAAGAAAAACACAGCTCTCAACACAGCTTTTCTTTTAGGACCAACCACCCACTGACTTCAAGAAGAGTTTGCAGTGTGCAAGGGAGATGAAAGTGGTCCAGCATTTCGAAACTGGGATGCTTTCCATAATGCCAGTCCTTCAAGGCTGTGTTAGTGTGGGAGAGGGTCATCTCCACCACACTGGTGGTTGTATGACATCTACTGAAACAGAATGTTTGCCTCAGTTAACTTTCATGCCAAACACATGGTATTTTATAAAGACAACTCGCCTGTGTAGCCCTCTCACGTCCTCCAATAACTATGACAATATGTTCAGTGTTGATATATTTTAATATAGACAAAATAATACATAATCACTAATACTTTGCCTGTAAGTAACACGTTTTATGCAGTGTCTGGTAGGCAAATTACTGATTTGAATTGACTGGATTTTCCAAGTCTTTTTTGAGACAAGTAAGTGAAAGCTGACATTTATAAAGTTGGAGGGTTGAAGTGAAGCAACTAAATCTGTAGTGAAGGCTCAGAAAGAGCATTCCCTTACTAAAAAATTCAGAGTCCCTATAGTTTCCAATACCTACAGTATGATGGGAGTCATACAGCAAGTCAATGACACAGAAGGAAAAAGTATGAGGGAAAAAGCCCCCATGCTCAGGTCCAAGTAATTCACGTGCATATCCATGAAGCAATTACCATGGGTTACAATAATTATAACTCAGGAGTTGGGTCCTTCTGGTTTCCTTTTGGAATTCACTCCTGCCATCTCAGACTTGTTACAAGGGTCACAAACATTGAGTCCTAAAGCACTCAAGTAGTTTCTGGAAGAAATTTTTTAGCTTGAGATTTTTGAGATGCAGTAACAACTTTGTGAATCTCCTTCTGATTTTTGTGTCCGAACTCATCTGCAGATACAGTCTTGATTGGGTGGCTGTGCAGGAAAACTGCATCCATTGTGGACAAAACCCACTCCTGCTCTTCTGTACTTCCCTGCACCACAGAGAAGTACAAAGCTGAGGACAAACAGGCTGAGGGCTGAGCTATGCAGCAGCCCAGTGGCGAGCTCTGAGATGTAGAAGTCACTTCTGCTGGGGATAATGTTGAAACCAACTCTCACAGCTTTCCTACTGCTGCCCAAAATTCACCTCTGGAGCTTGAATTTTACTCAGTTCCTAATGGCCAAGCCAGGGTGCTTCTATCCTAACAAATACATAGGCAGTGACATATAGCTCAGAGCCTTCAAAGTCTCCTTTATCCTGAAGGATAATTGTTTTCATTATTTTAAATTACGTAATAATGCCAAGACTCTGCAGCAATGGATATCCTAAAACACACACTATAATAATGATTCCCCTTTTATTATGTCTCTCTAGGATGCTTAAACTAATAATCTCTGGAAAGCTTTCCCTGCACCAGATGCAGCTAACAAATGGTTTTATTGTTATTCCCCACACTACCAGCATCTAATCCATGAAGCCAGGAAAGACTGTCCAGAGAAGCAGCAAATCAGCATTGATCACTGAGGGACTAATTTCCAACAGAGTGGATAAATCCCTGCTATCTCTCCTAATGTTCTTCCTGGCCCAAGGCACCCTGACAAACCACTGGCCTCCCTCCAACCCACTGCAAAAGGAAGTCAGAATCACAGTGAGATGATTCAAGGGAATAGCCTCATCCATTGCACCCAGACTGCTTAATTTTATTGAGAAGCCCAACACCAGCTCCCACTGCCAAATCTGTCTTGCTGAGATATACATGAGCTGAAGCTGAGTTTGATTACGTGTCAAGGACAATAGCAAATCTGTTTCAACTGAAAGTGAAATATCAGAAGTTGGTTGGGAGTGGAGTTATATCCATCCTCCCCTTCCTGATGCACTCACACCAAGAGTAAGCCCCTTCTCTTTGTTATTAGCTCCTGTGGCAGACATGATGCCTATGCCAAAAAGTTATCTTGGTAAAAAAGAGCCATATGGACCAATTTGCCTACAAAACATGAGCAGAGGATGGTTACAACTTGAGAAAACATTTCTTCTGTTTTTCCAGCTCCATCTGCAGGGTCTGATCTTGTGTTGAATGCCCTACTCACGGGTTCCTGGTGTGGAGGAGCCTTTCCATGACACTGCTGACACGAGTGCTGCAGAGTAATGGGCCTCGTTGGCTCTTCAAACTTGTGCGGCAGACTAACAGACAGAAAGACTAAACTGTGGATGGATGTAATCCCAAGGAGTCCACTTCTCCATTTTGGGCTTAGTAGTGCTATGTGTGATGTGTAAACTAGGGATTTCCAGAAAAAGATATGCTAGAAGCCCTTCATCTTTGAGAATGAAATCAAGAGTAAGCTTTTTGTAACAGGACAAAATCCTTTGTAAAAGTGTTAAAGCAGGAACTGTCCTGCAGCTGTAACACATTTCATTTTAATAAATTTATGGGACTTTTTGTGAATCTGTGTTTGACCCTTTCTTTTTCTTCTTGGGTTTGGCTCTGAGTCTTTAGAAATTTTGGAAGTTTAAGCCTTTTTTTTTTCTTTTTTTCCTTTTCTTTTTTCTTTCTTTCTTCCTTTTTTTCCTGAGCAGCATGTAAGAATCTGTGTCTAGCTCAAGGATAATTTTAAAAAGAAAATATGGATGAATTTTCTGACTTTTATGAGTATATTGGAAAGCAGAAAGACCCCAGAACAATGTGGTTTGCTTAAAAGACTTATATTTTAGTGAAGTCAAAAGAGAGTTATGAACTTCTAACAGCACCCCTAGTCATGATAGCAAGAATTACATTGTCAGGTCATCAGTCCTCAAGCTATGAGTCCCTCACAGAAGATTCTATCATTCCTAACTCTCTTATCAAAACCACTAAGTAATAGAATAGAAATAGAAATTATACAATATGATGTGATATGATATATATATAAAACCACATGGAAGGAGAAATTTGAATAAAACTTCATCCTTTATATGGTCACCATTTGAATATTTTTCATTGAGAAAATGCCATTTACGTTATGATAGTCTGGAAATTCCTACCCTAATCATGAAAGCACTGGAAAAACCACACAAGCTAGAAACACAAGGGGGCCAGAACCTTTTTAAATTGTTCTGGCATATGTTGAGAAATATGGTTAGTCTTTCAATGTTGAAGTTGGAGGCTGTCAAAGAAATCTCAGAACCTGCCTCCTGGAAGTTAACAGCTGCAACCAACCTAAGTGAGGCACGCACAGAGGAGCCTTTGTAAGAGAAACATTTGGCTCGGACACACCACAGGCTCTCAGACCAGTTACTCCTATTATGCCTAAAAGCATGGATGCATTTTCCTCCTCCCACGGGCACACTGATATTGCTAAAAATATTAGTTTAGCCCAGTTTCTAATGCTAATTTTTCCCTACCTAGCTGCTCTGGACCAGTAAGTTGGTTTCACTGTGAACAGTTGTTGCTTTTTCAGACTCAGAAAGTAGTAAGGGATGATTGGGCAAATGTGTTAAACTGGCCTTATTATGCTGAGTCTATTGACTGGTCTATTATGACTTTATGCTTCTGTTTTCCCTGGGATGCTTTTAGCTCCAGAGGGTTCTGCTGATCCCCTGACATGCCAGTGATGGATTTTGTCTGTTCCAGCCAGCAAGGCAGAGTGCTGCTTTTATTTTCAGCTAACCTTCTTAAAACAATAGCTCATCCATTGTTTGGGGGGACTGCAGCTCATGTACAAACAAGATGGCATGAGAGTGAGAGGCCGAAGGGACAGCCTGCTCTCTCTAAGTTCATTGGGGGTGGTAAACACAAGAAAGGGAGAGAAGCTATTTAAGCTACAGAACAATGTTGGCACAAGAACAAATGGGCCTGAATTGGCCATGAATAAATGTAAGCTGGAAATTAGAAGAATATTTCTAACCCTCAGCACAGTGAGGCTTGGGAACAGCCTTCTCATTGGGGGCAAGAAGCCTAACTGAGTTTAAGATGAAACTTGATAAATTTATGAAAAGGATTATATGTTGCGGTTGCCTAAGACAGCAGGGGATTGGACACAATGACGCAGGATGCCTTTCCCAAGCCAATGTTCTTCACAGCAAAAGCAACAATTACTCTTTCATATGTGTGTTTTTCAGGGCCTTCTTTTCCAGTCTGGGGCTGCACTTCTATTCATAACCACGTTGAAGGAATTTAGGTTCAGAAGTCAACTCAACCTGGCAGCTTTCTCGTGCCAGACCGTGGTGCTGGCTTGCTACCATGCCGAAATTCAACCTGGAAATGAAACCCAGTCTTGATTTTTTTTGAAATTAAATTATTTGCTGCAACTGAAAAATGACAGAGCCCTAATTCTTACCCTGATTTTACTGATGCAGAAATTGCCATGCTAGTTTGGCACAAATTACCATTTCTCATCAAGAAAAGCCTGAGACTGGAATAATAAGTAAATTCCTAATCAGGGTGAAGGTGCATTGGCAAAATTGTTTGGGGCAGTTTAAACAGCTTATCACTCTATAGCTGGAGGATGTGATAAAAATAGTTTTTCATGCTCATAAATTAAAATTGTTGCATAGCAATATTAAAGACGTCTGTAGTAACCAACTGAAATTTTAAAGAAGTATATAACATTAAGATTTCTGTATAAAAAATGTAAGACAAGACAGTGTTTTTGATGTAGGAAACAGTTGTGATATCATTCCAATATCTATTATTTTGTTTCAGGAAATGCAGTTATCACATTGTTTTCATGCTAAATCATTGGCTAGAGATAACAAAGACATTTCCTTAATCCTATCAGACTTCCTCCAAATTATAGCTATATAAAATACAGTCAAAGTCACACTACCTGAATGTCAGGAATTGTGTAACAGTGCATTCCTACACTTGAGCTGTTGGGTGGAGCTTCAGTTCACTGAGAAGGAAGATGATGATTCCTTAGAGGAAGTTCCAATTATATGTTGGTTATTACCTACTTACAAACTACTCACAATTCCAAAAGAGTCACTTCAGCCTTTTTAGGCTAGAGTTGGTTTTCTGCCCTCTTAAGCATTCAGCAGGAGTAGTTGGCTGCAGATGTATTTTTCACAGCAGAATAGCTGTGTCTTCCTCAGAATCCTGCTCTGAACAAGAACAGGGAAATACTTTTGACAATAGTAGAGGTCTCTCTCTTTCTGGTGACTTCTCCTGTGGGTAATTCAGTACAGCAAATCCATGTCATATATGGTAACATATTAAACAACTTTAGATGTTTGAGATCTTTGCGTATTACAATTATCCACCATCCTCTCATTGAGCCGTGTTTGATGTCAGTTGTTTAGCTGCTATTTGTGATCTCTGTTTTGGTAAGTTTATAAAAGCTTCATGAAAAACTTGGAAGGTGGTTGGTCTTACTTCTCTGTCTGCCAGTTGTGCTGTTCATAAATTAGGGATAATGATATTTACCTCCTTGTGAAGTATTTTGAGGTGCAGCAAATGAAAAGCAGCAAAGAAAATAGATTGTGATTAGTTGTTACTTTATATGATAAATATGACTAGTTATTTCAGAGCTGTATTAACTTGAATCTGGAGTTCTATAAAACTTTATTAAATCAAGAAGGCGGGTAATCATTTTACAAACACTATCTTCTACAAGTCTATGCTCACTCTTTACACAGATGAATTCCAGATGCTTCTCCAAAAGAGCTAAATTGTGCTTTATGACACAGAACCTGGTGTTCAAAATGCCAAGGAAAAATGTCTACCAAGTACTAAGGGCCAAGCAAGTAAAGATATTTGTTGGATAGTTGCAATTCTATATGGGCCAATTCCAAAGGAAGTGTCTCAAAAATTAATGGACTGCACCAGACCTCTGAACCATTTCTATCTGGAAGACCACTTATAAGCAGCAGTGATGATAGCCAGAGAGAAAATGTCCAAATGTCACAAGCTGGTTTGTGCATTTGAGAATAATTCACCAAAGAATCATCTTATTAGGAATGCAGGTTTGACACCAGGAGTGAATGTAAATTGCCATATATGTAGTATTGCACTATACAGAGTAGTTGTGTATGACTAATTTCCATGCCAAAGTACAAAGTATTCTCTCATGATTTTCAGAAACAATCATTTATAAGCCTTGGGCATTAGTGAAACCTTTCTGATTGGCTCGGTTGTGCTGTGTCTGATTTCCTTGCTGCAAGGTGAGTACTTAGATCTGTGCATTAAAAGTAATTTTTCTTTAAACTTAGTTAGTGTTACTGTATTTATATTTGGTTAGGTTTCTGTTTGCAAACTGCCTACAGTTGTGATGTCCGTCATTAAACAAGATACTAACAGACCTCAAAAGTGTCAGAAATTTTATGATGAGGGTAACATCACTGGTTTCAGTAAGGTAGTGCCATCTTACTGGCTGGCACTAATGCCTTCATCAGTTTTTTCACTGTCATAAAAGCACACTGATGGAGTAAGGATGTGGGATTTACCATAGCAGATTGGCTAAATGATGCATCAAGTTCAGGATGGACACTCTAGTGAAGCCACAATACTACCCTCATTATTTAGAAGAAAATGAGGTTTGATCCTACTTTTATTGGAGTCAAAGTTGAAATGCCACGAGACAGCCAAAATATAATTCAAACTGTGAATTGTGCCATGCCAGAGTGGGATCCGAGCAGTGTCATAAAATCATCCAGCTTTTTAAAGAAAACCCCAAACCCTAAAGATAGTATTTAACCCTCTGACCTCCAGCAACAATAAATTGCAGAGGTAGGAGGAAGAAGTGGACGTATTTTTGCTGGTACATTTGAATTTGAGGTTTAAAAGCAGAATGGGCACCACTGAAAATCAAGAAAAGGGATGTGCAAAGTACTGTTCCTTGCATGCTGGCTGTTGACTTTGTAAAGAAATCTTTTTTGCACATTTAAAGCAAATGAATTCCTATACAGTTTAAGATTGCATCCTGATAGAAGGAAAAGACAAAATCAGTGTGATGTACAGAAGTATTTGGACAAGCTCTATCAGCTCTTGGAATTTATATGGCATTAGTAAGCAGTCATCAGCCAGAGGCTTTTGACTTTAAATGCCATTATATGCCACCTATGAATGACAGAAAGTATTAAAGTAGTCTAATAAGGTGAATTTCTTATAATACAAAAGGCTCTTTTATTATTTTTCTTTATTCATCAACATCCTCTATTTATTAGTAAGGACATTGCCTGGTGACAGATCTCAGCTGCAGATTTCTTGAGGTGATACTGTTGCTTGTTTTCAAAACAGCAATTGAACAGACAAGAGAACAAATGCTTTCTTTCTACTTTGAACTCTGTTACCCCTGCAAATTTCACAGTAGCATCATTTCTATCTGTGTGTCTGTTAAGCAGAAGTAACATAGTTTTTAATACAGCTTAACAGTTGTCACTTGGATGATAATTTGCATTCTTAATGTTTCGACTTGCAGTCATCATCATTGAGCTGGTCCTTCACAATCTTGGGGCACTGATGTGATTTGAAGTATTTAACCTCTTGGATCAAGAGAACTGAAACTCTGAATTTAAAACAGGAAAAAAGAAGCCTTGCTAAGATTAAGCAGAATAGGGGTGCACGCTACTAAAGTATTTGTATGAAGCGCTAGTTTCCTCTCACTAAAGAGGCACATTGGGAATGGTTTTCTCAGCTGGAAGTATTGTTATGTGTACATAGCACACAACCGCAGGGAGAGACGCTACGTATTATTTACTTCTAGTTTTACAGTTAGATTTGCTCAATATAGATTGTGAACCTGCTTCCAGTCTCAGAGCCACAGAACAGCTGTCCGGAGCAGAGTAGTGCCAGAGCAGGATCCCACCCTGGGGTGGCTCGTCCATGCCTCTGGTTACATTTCATAGAGCTGAGATAAACAGAGTGTTTCCTTCTCAAAATGCATCCCAGTTTCAGAGTATTATGTTTAGAAATAGTTTTTATGACTTCTATGTAAGCTAAAATACTATTGAGATAAGCACAGAGGATACCTATACCTACCAAATAAGGTACCTATGATATGAAGCACTATACATTGGTAGTAGATTAAATGTCATGAGGTTTTGTTGTTTTTTTAAAAACATTGTGGATTGGAAAGATATTTGAGCAGCATCTTAACAGAGCCCCACAAATCACTTTAACCTTGGCAGAACAGTGTCAGCTGGCATTAGGCTTTATCACAGTGATAACACAGTGCAGAGGAAGTCACCTCGCCCGTCCTCGCAGTGCCTGTTATGTAAGATCTGTCTACCCTCTGGAGCAGTTTGGGATTTTTTCCCTGTGAGGAGTGACAGGTCCTAGCCCAGGTGATGCTGGAGACGACATGGTGGCCACACTAAGAGTTACAGAATCATAAAATGGCTTGAGTTGTACGGGAGCTTTAAAACCATCTAGTTCCAACCCTCCTGCCATGGATAGGATCATCTTCCCCTAGAAGTAATGCTCGGCTGTACATTTAACCCCAAAAATGTTACAAGAGTGTGAGAGTGGTGGCTTTCCCTCTTCATTGAGGAAAACATTTATAGTAAGTAGAAAAAGTACTGAATAAATCTTGCATCACTAGAGAGATCTCTCCACATCATACAAATGTTTGAAGGTCACCCTGAGAAGCCCAGAGAGCTGCAGTATGCAGATGTTCCCAAGAGAGATCTTTCCTTTTGATGAAATTTCCTGCTCATGAGCAGTGTTTTCCCAGACTCCCTATCTAGCCCCTGGCTTTTGGCAGGGGTTGAAGTGGTGAGTTCAGTTTTTGGAAGCTGAATGCTACTAATTATTCCCCAAGTGAAGTGCAGCTACAGGTACCATCTATCTTATCTAAGTGACTATGCTACAAGACCCGCAAGGTGTGGAGAATAGTTTCAATAACCTACTTCAAAAATGGCACTAAAAAGTATTTGTTAATACTCAAATCACACAACTCAGCTCAAATTATACTCTTAAGCCTCAAATAAATTTGTGGAACCCCTCATCCACCTGTGTGCCAGACCTCCTAGATGTGATTACCACTGTTTTTCCAGACTTCCACTGTTTTTACCCTAGACTGCTTTTACCTGGGGAAGTTTGTAAAGAGTCTTTCCCACAGCAGCTTCCAACAAAGGTCGCAGAAGGTCTATGGTCACTGGACAAGTACTTTGCTGTAGCTTCTCTCAACTGAAATTCTAGGCTACCTAGAGTGCATTTTTATATGTGCTAGTCCTACAAACTCTACTGTGTTTTGCTTAACCATTGAATCATAGAATCATAAAATTATAGAATCAAAGAATCATAGAATGGTTTGAGTTGTAAGAGACCTTAAAGACCATCTAGTCCCAACCCCCCTGCCATGGGCAGGGACACTTTCCACTAGACCAGGTTATTCAAAACCCCATCCAATCTGGCCTGGAACACATCCACAGCTTCTCTGGGCAACTTGTTTGCAAAATGACCTGTTGGATACAGGTTTTTTATACTGCATCATTCATATATGTTAACTAACCCAAATTAAAACTTATCTAATCCTGGTATGGAAAAGAACAAAAAGTTTCAGTGAGTTTTATGTCATTCATTAAAATAGCAGAAAAATAATATGTCAGACTGAGTTTTTCAGTTCTGCACTTCTTCTTTAAACCTCATCATCACCAATCTTAGGTGGATTTCAGTCTAGATATGGTCCTCACTCTTTGTCTCCTCCTAACTTCACAGTCCAGAAATAGTTGGAAACTGAATTTTCTGAAACGTTTTCAGAAAAATACCACTAAGTACCATTTCTGTCACAGGACTTTCACAAACAATAAGAAGCCTTCAAAAGTCTCATTTTTGACAAAACATAGTTAAGTCACAGCAGAAAGGAAACTGAATGCTATTTCAACATCATTTGCATTGAGCTACTTTTACAAAACTTTAACTGGAATACCGAAATGTTTTCTGCGTTTACAGTACTCAAATACAAGAATGTCCTAAAGCTGATTTCATGACCTCTTTGCAGGTGTTGCTAACATCCAAAGAAAAGACATCACACACTATAGTGGTAGGTCGAAAGTCTGCTTTCTCTTAAACTAACTGCTATTGGATAGGCAACAGACTACCCATAAGGATACTGTTAGTCAGAACAGATGTTGTCAGGATTTAAGATGTTGGACCCGCAATCTCAACAATTCTGGTCATGTCTTGTTGCTGGTGAAGGAAAGCTACCTCTGTGATTAGTTACATTGATATAATGTGGTGTCTAATTGCTAGTCCCAGTCCTCCTTTGCATCTCTGAGGGCTTGTTGTGACTCTTAATGTTTCATAAATTATTTTCCCTGTAAGATCATCAAGGAGAACAAGAGACAGAGGGAAAAGTCCCAGGCAATGTGACAAAATTGCTTTCTCCCCAGATTGAGTTCTAACAGAACCACACAGTTTTATTTAAAATTTGTTATAAGGGTCCCCACAGTAAACAGAGGGAGAGAGAAAATTATTATTTGTGAACTTGGATATTTTAAAATAAAGGAAGGTTATAAAATAGCTGACAAGATGGTAAAAGCCTATTGGACTTTTTGATGGATCACTAAGAACTTGCTGAAACACCAATTGACAGACATATAAAATCTAAAATCATCAAATAAGTGAAGAGCAAGTTGAGAATCTATAACACTGAAATCAGCAGAAAAGACCCATTGACTTAAGTGGAAGGAAAATCTGTCCATTAAACAGTAGCTTGCCACAATCATAATATAAAACCTAATCATGAAATCACAAGGTCTCTTACATTTTATTGCTCCTGTATTCCTGTCTTCTTCACTGACTCATGAATACGACAATGGAATAATTTCTATTCCTAAAGCAGTCCTTGTCCATTATGGAGTTGGTGTGAGTTTTCAAACTGTACACAATGAAATAATTGTGAATTAAAGCACTTTTATTCTTCATTATCTCTCCCACCCTCGCACCCCACTTCAGTCTATCTTTGTGTCATTCCTGTGCTCTCTGACAGAGGTATAACCCCCACCAGCATGGGATTAGTCTGCAATTGCTGCAAATGCAATGCGCTCACTGAAGGGACAGAAGTGGTAACCGACAGGAGGAGGACAATCTCTGCCTACACCCTGCTGCAGAATAAATTAGTAAGTGGCTTTTGATATTATTGACAGAGATAAGTCAACTGATATGCTTTATTTTACCTAAAGGACTTACTAGTTTCTTTTTATAAGTATCTCTTAAGGGCATCTGCAAGCTTTTTTAAGCTGATCACGGTCAGCTGACATTTGACTTCATTTTTTTGGGTTGCAGTAGAGCAGAGATGGGTTTCTCAGAAGCGAGATGAGTCACTATTGCACAAACACAATGCATTATGATGCTTTAGAAAGGAACCTTTGGAGACTGTCCTTGGGTATCTGGACTCAGAAAAGGGTGAGAATGACAGCCCAGGATGCTGGGGATGAAATGAGAATGGCCTGAGGGCACTCAGATAAACATCCCCAGAGGCTGGTGGGATGGTGAATAGTAGTTCCCCTGGGACTGAGGAGCAATTTCATGGTCCACACTGGGACCAGGCAACTCTGCTTGCAACAGCCACAGAGAGCTTTCTGCACGGGCTGCTCAAGTTGCAGCTGGTGCTACTGAACTTGCACCTTTAGGATGGACCCAACACAGGACTAACTTTGCAACCCACCTGCTTTCAGACTCCTTCTCATGAATTTAAATATGCAGCAGTCCAGAACTACGCCCAAAGTTTCTCATAGGTTTGATCAGGGACAAATGTACATTTCCCTCAGAAGGGTGTGAAGCATAGAGAGGGGAGAAAACACTCATGCCACAATTTTGAGAAAAGGGACAATTATTAAAATATACTAAAATGTCCTTGACTTGAAAGGGGCAGAAACAAGGGAAACTTGTATAACCTGACTGGAAATACAAATTTCCATTTTTCCTACAGTCTCAAGATGAGGTCTTTTTGTATTATGAATTTATGCTGGTATATTAATTGAGAGTTAGCAAAAGGGTGAAAAAGTGGTGTAAAGTGATTTTAAAATGTGTTCCTGTGTCATTGTTATTGTGCCTGTTTATAACATTTGTAGCAGGTCCACAAAGCTACTCAGAGAGTAGCTGCCTCTTGCCTAATATCACAAATAATATTATAATTTTAAATTTACGATTGCTTATCTTTTCAAATTTCATAATCCTTTCATCAGCAGAAACACACTGTTTATACCCCAGAGATAAGGATAACCTTCCCACCTCAAATGACATTATTATCAATTTATGACAACAACAGAAGGTTTTGTGTATGTAACTTCCACTGCTCTTGCTGTTTTTCATTCTGAGAACATGCCACTGTCTTGTGTCAGGAAGAATTTTCTTCCATCCATTTAGGTCTTCAGCAAAACAGTGATCTGAAGTACCAAGCAAATTATGTTTGTAGCCTACTCCATCCCCCTTTTCAGATGGCAATGGAAGAGAAGTAAACATATATGAATATCTGTATTTCTGTGATTTCTGAACACTCTAATGACATCTAAAGGGAATCACAATAAGAGAAGTTGATTTTTTGTTTTTCATACTTGAAAAGGGTGTATAGCATATTTTAATAATCTGAAACAGTCAATAGTTTACAAAATATTGAAAGCTGCTACTGCAAGAAAAAATTAGACTAAAATAAATATAAAATTTGGAAGAATTTGGACGGAAAGTACGTAATTCCTACCAATTTGAAGATTAAAGAAACTGCAGAGGATGAAGTCTGTGTAAGAGTGTTACAAATTGCAAAGAGCAGGGACATCTCAGATATTTGCTTACTAACTCTGTTTTTATACTGAGGTGGAAAGACGGACAGATACACACATACGTGTTTGTGCATTTGTGGTTGTAGTGTTGTAAAACCTATGGATGGAGGATAGATTGATATTAAGGTAATTATGCCATTACATTTACATACAGGGCACGAATCTAGTTTTACTTGGAGTAACTGCATGCTGAGAGTTATGATACTTCAGCTATTCTGGTCTTGTTAAATCTGTTGGGTAGACAAGTCATCTTGTGAACCATACTTTGCACTTTACTCAGGTAGACAGCTGTGCTAGAGGATTTTATTTGCTGCTGCTATATCTTGTGCTGTAATTCTCCTCACGCAACAGAGTACAAAATCTTTGACGAAAATGAATGAAGTGGTATTTTATAACCATATTTAATATCCTCTACCCACACGCACAAGAAAACTGTTCAAGAAAGAGCAAAAAAGAATAAGGTCACTTACATTACCTAGAAAAATTGAAACTAAATATATATTAATGAACAGATGAGCTTATAAATTTAGTAGGTCCCTAGTAGAAAGAGGTATTCTATCCCCACTCCTCTTCAGAAAGTGTTCCTATTATTCTACAAGCATGTCTGGAAGACCTGGCCCTTTGCATATGTCCTTTTTATAAAGTCACTTAAGAGAACTCAGGGGAGACTCTATTTAAGAAAGTCCTCTCAATAGTAAGAACTCTTTGCAATTATGCTTCATGTCACAATTTAACTTGTTGGATCTTTGGAATAAGCCAGGTGCAAAGCTTGGAAAATTCATGCCCTCAGCAGTACACTTCCATCCTACATATAAGTCAATTGTCAATATGGATTTTCCATTGATTACCAGCAATGGACCACCTGCAACTATTTTTGTCACTGTTTTCTGCATTTCAGATGTTCCTATTTTCCTTCCCTTACTCCTGTCATTTTGCCTCATCTTCTACTCCTAGAGTCAGTGAGATAATCGTTCATACACATGATCTTTTATCCTTGCAGTCATATTAGATCAGCATGCTCTTTTACTCGTGCTCAGCCATATTGAATCAGTCACTCAGTCGTCTCACATCCCGTTCAGGAGGGCAGCCAGGCATATTTACCTCCAGACCTATTCATAGTCATATTTCCTGACCTGTTCACTTGCACTCAGTCATTATTGGATTAGCTCAAGAGAGTTTTTATTCATAGAGTTACTTCACCAAACTCTCTTTTACGGTTATATTTCTCAGGCATTCATTAACTACAGGTTGCTTTATTTTTAGCTCTTTGAAGGAAACAAAGAAGGAAATCTAGTTCTGTGGATACCCTCTGTGCTTTTAACTTGAGCACGTTAATGAGACCATGGGATTTGTCTTTTGGTGGCTATATCTAGATCTGCACTAGCTTCCTAGCCAGCACATCTGGAGTCAGACTGTTATCAGCTCTGAGGATAGGATACAGTACGATTATATATATGTACATACACATGCATCTGTATGTAATTAATAGTATCCAAGGAAGAACTCTTCATTTTTTTTTCTTTATTCCTCATATCTAGACAAGACAGCCAAGTTTTGTCCAAGGAGATAATACACCTGATTTGATCAGCTGATATAACTGAAAAGCAACTGACCCTTTCTGAGCCACCTAATCCCATTTGTCATTCCATCAAGTCACCACTTCTTTCTCTCCTTTCCTCTGTAAATTTGTCAGTAATCATACATGGGCTTTTACCAGCAGACTACGATTATTCATCTAGTAAACAGCAGCACAGAGAGAACTGCATATGTGTAGTTTTGTGAAGTATGCAGAGATTCAGGGCAGATGACTGTTACCTATTTCTGTTCCTTGTGCAAACAAGGTCTGTGTTTTATGAGTGATCCCATGGAGAATATTTCAAAACAGGAATTAATACATTAGTTCACTGCTTTGCTACAGCAGCAGCACTACACTAAAAGCCCAGCAGCAATTCTCTTTGCAAAGCTCTGCCACAACATATTCTCAACACTGCTAATGAGAGCACATTTCTTTTTTACACAGAAGCTCTATCTGAAATTGCAAATCAACTGAAAATATAAAATTTTGATTATGGATAACATAGATATATTAATAGTAGCAGTCGCTGATAGAAGGCAACTGTTGGAGTAAGAGAGCTACTACCATTTTTCTCTGCCTTGTACTTTGCTCATATATCTTGTCCAGGTAAATGCTGTGATCACATCCATTTGCCATCTCTTGGCAACCTTCATTTCTCTTCTATATCCACGATGGTATTCTGTGACTTAATTTTGTCCACTGCATGTCCTGTTTTTGAGCTAGCTGTCCTCTTTAGTGGCAACTACATCCCCATGTATCACTGATGAATGATTTCCTAGATGAATGTTTGTTATAAATCTATTCATTGATCTTCCTGACTTGCCGTGAAATATTTAGCACCTTATATATTTCTCTGTGCTAAAAAAAAAAATTCCGTAGAGAACTTTTATTTCTGCTCTATACATCATTGTTAGCAGGATGCATTTTTTAAATACTTGAAGAGACAGATGAGCTGATTCTTCAGAAAGTTACAGAAGTTATGAGACACCGCAACCCAGCTTTGTTCTCCAATCCCCCTTCTCTGAGGACCTGACCTATGAACACCTGTACTGTATTTATCACTGGTTTTGTTGGAATTTCTCATTCTACAGAAAACAGCATTTTCAATGAGATATATCTACATTCTCCATGCTTGCTTCATGCTCAAGCTTTAGTTTCCTTGAAGCAGTTCCCTTAACACAAACATAAACCTCCCATATTTATATCCTTGGATATAAATGTAGTGGGAGCTGTAAATGTCAAGTGCTCGACCACTGTCGTGCTTATGGACCACTTATGGAAAGTTTCTTTCAGGCAGGCTGTAGTCAATGCAGGTGGCATTATTAGCTCTCACAAGCTCATGTTTCCCTTGGATGTTCCTGCTTTCCTCTACTGTCATTACTGGGATAATTCATGCTTCATAGAGTTCCAGGAACATTCTAACCCCAAACCAAGGTACTCCAAACGTGAATGTTATAAGTGCAAGGTCAGGGAATCACATCCAGCATGCAGACAGAGAAGTTGCAGTTAAACAGTATATTATCGGCCAGTGTGTGTAAAATTGACCCTGGTCTCTTCGTTAAATATAGGAGGCAAATTGCAACAGCTCTGGTTGTATTCTGCCTCCACTTGCAGTGGTAAAATAAGATGTGGGAACCTTTTGTGCAGCTAATTTCCTGAGAGGAGCTGAAAGGGGAAGGCTGAATGAAGGGCCTTGCATACAGCCCTTCTCCTCACCGGTACACACACTATGATAGTTGTCATAGTGGTAGTAAATCTGAAAATGGGATACTGGCAGTGCCTGAGCATCAAGGTCAGTTCTCAACTGTGCCTGCAATTTCCATTCTACAAATTCAATCCCACTACAAAGAGATTATGGGCTTGTGACAGACATCTGATTTCAAAAGTATCACTGAATTCTTTATCAGTTAATTTAAAAGGTTTTGTTCCAGTCGGGACCATGATTTATGTAGTTGAATTAAGTGGGCTTTTTCACTCTTTTGCAATGAAGCTTTGTTTTTCAAGCTCTTCACTGAAGAAATGTTAAAAAGAAAACATATTCCTGTAGTGTGACCTAACGTCACACATGACATAAAATCAGGAAAGCTCACAGTCTGGAGGAGTGACTTACGCTTTATTGAATAGGTAAATAATGCTTTTCTCAAGTAATACTGACTACTCTTCTGCACTTGGAGGAGCAGAAACTCAAGACTGTCACTGTCCATCTTCTCTTTCTTCTCCTATTTATTCTGCAGAAGCCAAACTCCCTCCATATCCTAATTAAGGAAATTGTAGTTCTCTGCATTTTACAATAGTGTGGGTTCAATAATAACGAAAAAAATCTTTATGCAACACTGCAATATAGATTGTTATGCCCTGGAAAGTAATAACAGTGCTAGCAGTTGTGATTAATATACCTCATAATCAGCATAATAGAGACATATTCAGATCAGGAAGACAACCTGGATGATTGTGAATGATTAACAGAAGATTTTCATCCAAAATCATGGATTGAATATCAAGGACAGAATTTGAACTACCTTGTTCTTAAACTGTTGTTGTTTCAGGCAAAGAACAAAATTTGGCCTCCTGTGCATTATTGTTTTCTTAATTTTCTTTCTCCTGGGTTGTATGCTGCTCAGGGCTGGGACCTGTTACTGCTTGTTGCTCTGTAAAATTCCAAGCACGCTCCTGGGTCTTGTAATAAATAATAAAAAACAGTCCTAAAAACAGAGAAATAGAACTGCTTTCAAACAAGGATTTTTATGCTTTGCGTAGCACCAACTTCCATGTGTTTCTCGAAGTATTTCTTGTGAATGTAGTTGCTTTTGATAATTACATTGCAGAAAAAGAGAACATTCATCTGTCTACTGTGCAAATGTAAGCTAACATAATAAATGCAGTCTTTCTTCTGTGCACATATCTTTTTACAGCATCATTCAGTTTACATGCAATTGCTGTTCTTCTATCCTGAGATAAATTAACATTGAATAATTGCAGTGTGAGGCCAAAAATCAATTAAATGGAAATTACGGTTATTTGTTTAAAAAGCTCAAGTAATATTTTATATCACAAGTCTCTTAGGTGACAGGTAAAATGAGTTAATCAGTAACCAGTTTTCTCTGCAATCCTGACTCAAATTTGCCTTTAGCAGGAGTGATAGAAGAAGAGTCCTGCATATCTACTTATGATCAGTAGCAAAAACGGGTCAGTTTTGCAAAAGTTATTGGCATCTGCCACTGCTTTGCTACTAGTACGTTTTACTGCACCTGGTCAACATGGATTTTCAATAGTGGAGAACTATACTATGTGCCCCTGACTGAACATATCCAGCTTTCTGGGTCATTCAGAAGTTTAAAATGTCTCAGGCCAAACACTGTTTACATCATCTTTTGGGGTCCAGATTTTTCAACTAAATCCCAGATTTTCCAGGTAGCCTTTGCCTGTCAGCAAAACAGTGTCTTGATTTCTCAAACTCTCCTCTTTCTCCCTCCCTAAATAGTTGGGATTTTTTTGTAATTCCTCCTCATTTCCTTCAATCATTAAAATTGTAAAGCAGTTATTGTAAGGGCCTTAAAAATCACTGCTTCTGATTTTGAGGCCCTTTTCCTTTCCCATCCTCCCTCTTCCTCCATAGAGTCAAGGTGAAGAGAGAAAACTCAAGAACCTATAGGGAATCCACTTGATATGGACACCAGGATCAATCTCAGTGCCAGCAGTTGAAATAGAAAATTCAAAGTAAGCAAGGTGTTGTCTAGATCACAGATGACCATTTTCCACATGACTCTTGAGAAGATGTGGTGGTGGTGCTATGTCTGGAAGTCTGTTTGATTATGCTGAATTGCTTACTGGCTATTATTCACTGACTTGGTATATGTTGCTGTTGTTGAATGCAATTTGCAACTCAAGACCTAACTACTGATGACAATAAAACTTTTTATAATTATCTACTTTTTTCTAAATAAATGTTCTTTAAATAGTGTTCTTTGCTGTACTATATTAATATGATTGTGACTTCAGCTAGGTGCACAGTGAGATGGTTTCAGCTTGATTCAAAACGCAGATAAATGTTTAAGATACCCAAATGGATGAATTAGGTTTCAGAGGGATCTCCTGGATAAGCAAGTCCAGCCTACTGTCTTAGGCAACCATGCTCTCTAAAATATCTGCTCCATCTCAGAAATGGAATGGCATCTTATCCTATCTGCAGGTAATGGAGTGATGTTCTAGAACCTGGTACAGGGGTGCTGCTCCAGTGGTTGGAAAACTTATGCTGGTTTTGACTATATTTCTTTTGGATTCTTTGCTTTAAATAGTGTTTCTCCAACTTATACATTTCCAGAGAAATAATTTCTACTATACATTACTGATCCTAGCTGTCCGATACAGTTGGCCAACAGAGTTTTCTTTTTAAGCTTCTTTTTATTAATTTTTTATTATCATTATGGGTCTGGAGAGATGGTTTAAAAAAAAAAAAAAAGGGAAAGAACTAAATTCTGTGTATGATTCAAAAGATAATGAAGTGATGTTTAGCTCCTCCCTTGCCTGTAGCCACAACTGTAGTTGTTCTTCTACACTCATTCTCTTAATCATTTAGTTTGTTTATTTAGTGGGCAAGAACACAGGCTTAAAATATGAAACCTGCATCAGTCATCAGGGTTTTCAGCAGTTGTTTCCTATAAAAGAGACAGAATATGTATGTGTAATGCAAATGGGTAACTATTTGTAAGATTCAGATATTGAGATGATAAAATAAATATTGGCAGCTAGGCTGTTCTGGGGCTACTTGTTTTCACACTTCTTGTTTTTGCTTCCCCTTCCTTTGTTAGACATGAATCCTTTTTCCTTACTCTTCTTTCTTCCTCATACTTTTCAATTCCCTTTGTTTTACTGCCTTTACTTTTGTAAAAGACAATGCCTGAGTTTCTATTTATTTGTTCCTTTCTCTTAAAAAAAATGTTGTCATTTGCTTTCTTAGCTGGACAGCAGGAGTAAAACCACATGGAGTGGTGAAAAGGAAGAGCAACAACTTCCGCACTCAATTTTAAATTGACCTAAGAATGTAAAAACCATAGAGTAACAAATTCCTTGCTTTTTCTATCATTCAACCACCTACATGTTTTATAGGCAAGAGTATTAAAACAGTGCTGTTTTATCCTTGTTCTTAAAAATAACTATGTCAACTAATTTTTCCAAGGGTTTTCAATGAGTTACTATTTAACTGATCATATGATCAGTTTTCTAATCGGTGCCTTAAACTCCTAAGTACTGAATAAAATTAACAAACTTCTCCAATAATATAATTACTTATGGTCTCTTATACTGTCATGCATTAAATTAACCGAGAATGCGTAATTGCTGTCATTAATACCTCCTGTCTCCTCAGTGAAGCAAAAGTTAGAGGCACAAGCTTATCCACTATGTCTCTATAGAAGTGTCTAGACTTGGTAGATGGATTGGGTCCCAACTCCAGGGATTCCCCCTCAAACCCATCAGGTCTCACTATTTTTTGTTATGCTAAAAATGCAAAGATTTTAATCCCTTTGGAGACGTTGCTGAACATGGTGCAACCTGTAGCCATGTAGGGTGTCAGAGGATGTCAAACAGGAAGATTTTCTGCCTGCAATAATACCAGTAAGTAAACCAGAGCAAAACTAAATGTGTGCTGCCTCTCCTCAGAGGCATTTTCTGTGCCCCGGACCATAGAGAAAAGAACAATGAGACCTTTTTAAATGAATACTCAATAAAATAATAGACTTACAGAGGTAAGTTCTTTTGAGGACACTAACAGGTGAAATGAAATAAGAATGAACCCACTTAAAGGAACACCTGAAGTATAAGTTCTGCATTGCATACTGATATAAGTTTCACATACCAGCAGGGAACTTCAATGAATATTAGTCTTGTGCAACATGCTTATGTGTGTAAAATGGGTTTCTACTGTACTTTGGCTTTAAAAACATTATTCACTGTTTCCTAGTACAAAGCCCCAGCAGGCATGCACTTGGCTAGCTAGTGAAGAACTCTGCCCCAGTTTTCCATAATGCATTCATGAAGGGATTTGTAACAACCAGTGGTTACTGCAGCAGAAAGACTAAAATGTTGTACTGTGGCACTTTTGAAACAAACACAAAAGTTCAACCGCTACAGCTCTTGCAGGCTAATGATGTGCTATAAACAGTGGCATATTGCTAGCAATGTCTAATCCATACTCAAAGCAGCCATTCATTAGGATTTATAATTTCCTTTCTGTATGCTTTGCTCTTCAGATTAAAACTGTGGATTTCAGAAGCCTCTACTGGTGACTCAGCCTCACTGCGGTAAGTACCTGAGCCCCACAGGGCTCAATTCAGCCAGAGCTTTGTGGAGAGTCCCCAGCGCACCTACTTTGCAGCTCACTACACCTCTCAGCTCTCTTTCCTGCAGATCAGCTGCCCTCTGAGCATCTGTGATGAGGACAGGAAGGCCAAAGGGCTCATCAGCATATCAACAAAATGTAAAGCCTGAGGCTGCAGCAAACAAGTCTGGAGAGTGAGCAGCAAACTGCAGTCAACAGGAGGCTCGGGGCTGGGCTAGAGCACTGTAACTGCTAAGAAAGAATAATTAGGTCATTAAAGACAAACTGGGCTTAGTAGAAAGTGAAGAACAGTGCCTCCTCAGCCAAGAAAGCTTGGCTTATCAAAATTGGTGTCCTCTCCAACCTTTCTTTCTTTCTCCCTCACTTTTACACTACCGAGAGCTTGCTTCTCTCTCTCTTCTGACCAATCTGTTCCCAGCAATTCACAAACCTCTAGTCCTCAGTTTCATGCTCCCCTTTTTCATCCTTGATTTTTTTTCTATCTTTCCAAAGCCATCAGTATTAAAGATGTGGCTTCCAACTGTATGAGGAAGAGTGTGGAAAAAAGTTGGAAGAAAACTTTATCATACAAAAGATTTTTTTGAAACTGATATGGGAAGGTATACACAGAAATAGGTGCCATTTATAGGCATCTCTCTCTTCAGGCAGCTTAGACCTCTCTTTGAACCTGACATCATCAAAAATAGAGCTTAGAAATCTGCTAAAATGCTACAGTACTCATTAACAGGAGAACACATCTTATGAGTGACAGCACTGACAAGCTATGTTACTGCAATTCAAATCGCTAGTAGAATGCAAAATGAGATGGATGGCTGCTCTTCCGAAGCTTCTGCCCATGAGGTCCAGCAAAAGAACAAGGGTTAGGGTCCTCCTCAGAAGGAGTCTGGTCACTACTCAGAAGCTCAATCTGGGCACTGCAATGTTAGTCAACATCTTCATAAGAAAAGGCATGATCAAGTATGGCTACACTAAGAGGATCTCATTCTCAGTACTGGAAGAAAGGCACTACTCTGGTTTAAATGAGCTTTATGCCTAAGAGGGGAACTAACAATAGCCATTGCCCAATGCAACTACAGTGGGATACAGATATTATATTATAACAAAGGACTTTGTATTGACAGGCCATGCAGTTTTACAGATTTCATTCTGAAACATGCAAATTCAGTCATTTTTACATTTGCAAGATTGGACTTAATCCACAATGACTGCATTTGTACTGGATTTCAACCTTTGCAAATACTGGATAACAGCTTTCCTCTGTGCTTTTTTCTGGAACTGATTCATTCTACCCTTACAAACAATTCAATAACTAGATCAAGAATTAAAAAATCTGAAATTGGTAAAAGAACTAAAAACTTTCAGATATGGGTGTGCATTAACACTGGCATTGGTGCAGCCAGTCTTTCTGGAACTTGAATTACATGTGTACCACTGGAGAAAGTGAGAAAGTACGTGTAAGGAAAGCATTTTGTCTTGAATCTCTTAAGAGGAGAATTTTTCCCTCAGAAATGAAACAAAGCATGTGTTGCAGGTCTCATGTGGCAGCTGTAGCAGAAATCAAGCTTCTTAATGTAGAAGCCTTAGGAACTCATGCTTTCCTCATGAGCCAATCTCAAATTAATGTTTTCACACCCTGCAATTTATACACAAAAGGTTGTTTTAAATGTATTATGTGTGTTATTTGATTCTACAGCTCTTCTGTTGCTTCTGCACAGACTGTGTATTGAGCTTATTTTCATGGTGTGATGAGAATATGACAGTCATGTATTGGGATACTCAACTTTGAGTCATATAACTTACGGAGCAGAAATAGAAATATCAGGGACAAAAGCAGAGCATTGGAGGAAGTGGTGGAGAAGTTTAATCCAGGAGCCTTAACTGGGCCTCTTAATACCACAGTTATGTCAATAAATCCCACTAATAGCAAAAATGAACTGGTTGGGAAAGCACTGTTATCCTTTTTCACTGCAGGCCAAGGAAGTTATTAGTTTGATTTGCAGTCAAATCTCAACCAGAGCTGGATGGTTGCCTGGGTCCAAAAGTATTCACGATCACGAGCAACAAGGGACATGGGGCCCAGGAAACATGGAGACCCAACTGTGTGTACACCCTGTGGGGTCTTCAGGCTGTAGCAACAAGGCTATTTAAAAGTCACCTTGCCCAAGTATCCTGGCTGCACGGGTGCCTCTCTGACCTGAGTCACTGAATCTTCTGTGTTATTTTCCCTTGTGATAACAAATTAACTTTGAAGTGATAACAGTGCAGGGTGAAGTCCATCTCCAAGGTTTAACAAAGAGTGGTAAACCAAAAGAAAAGGCTTCTGGAAAAAGACAGTTTGCAAGAGTCTGATTATATTTTTCCAAGTTATTTGCTGCTTGTTTAATTATGCATTTCTGTTCCTCCTTCAAATGTGCTGACTGAAATTCAAAATTTCTCCTCTTAAATGGTGGAATGAACCCACACATACTGAAGCTCAACAAAACCAGCAAAAAGCTACAACTGGATTTTCTTTCCCTAGAATTACTCCTTAGCTTTTGTGACTCCTACACAAATAGCTGTGATATTGTAAATATGATAAAACCCTCTATGTGAGCTGAATAAATTGATTAGGAGAAAAATAGTCATGTGGGCTGGTCTAGATCAGTTTATTAAGAATTCAATAGCTAATTGCTTGCACAGTGGGATGGAAAAGAAGGAAGAAATAAATACAGAGAGAAATATATGTTTGTTTGTGGAATGGTTGATGGGCTGCTGGCCAGGGCAGGCTGAAAAAGACTGCAGGAGTTTTGGATACAGTGAGAACCTATTACTGCTGCTTGGCATGGAGTAAAATTCAAAGGAAGACATCCACACACTGCGGTGCCTGGAACAATATAGCTGTGGTTCAAGGGTTTCTCTTTTATGGCCTGATTACAAATGCAATATAATTAACTTTGCCTTATACTTGCACAGCTCCTTTAATGCAACGATTTCAAAGAACTTTACAGAGCATAAGTGAGGAAACATATTTGACCAGGGAGCAAAACTTGGAGATGGACCTCCCAGCTTTCTGCCCTTTCCTGTCTTCTTTGTTAGGTACATCTCTATTTACTGGATCGTGAACAGTAGAGCTGGGGGGGCAAAGCTAATTGGTAGTAAAAAACTGGTTTGTGTGAGATTAAAAGGGCAGGAGCATGTGCATTTCAGTGGTAGTCTGAAAGACAGAAGGCGTCAAACAAGAATAAAGAATCAAGTGAGCACAAAAGGAAAGCTGGAGGTAGAAAAAGAGCAGAATGGGTTCAGATTAGCAAAGGAACTAAGGGGAAATGTGATAGTTTTGTTGGGAAGAGTTGGACACATCAAGGTGGGTTTCAAAATGTTCTTTGTCCACAGCAGCTCAGAAGTCCTATCCCCCTTAACAGTAAACTTTCTTCCTTGGACTTCCTTCCTTCTAAATAAGGGTTTGGGCATAACTCTAGTCCTCCCCAGCCAATACAAAGAAAAAATCTATAGTTTCAGGGAGAAAAAGGAAACTCTTTAAGTCCTCTTCCTACTGTTCATTTTCTGTAACTTTTTCAGCAACAAGCAAAGGACCATGCACAGTGCGCAGAGAGAAAACGATAGATTAATTAGCTCCCAGCAGATCTGCAGTTCCCTGGCCATGCAAAGCCTTCTGTTGAAAAGAAGTGCCCAGTCATTCTCTTTGCCCGAGCGAGTGGAAAAGGGAACAGCTCAACATCTTCCAGATTTTAGACAAAAACGAATAAAGAAGAAGTGAGCTGGACTCCTGACAAATGAGGAGGGAATTTAAAGTAGCACAGTAGTAGTTGAGAAACTGAAGTATATTTAAAAAATAAGTGGTCAGTTTCCACCAGATAAAGTCAAATACTAGACCTGTATATGATTCAGGTTTTATGCAGGAGTAGCAATTGCTATTGCTGCAGAACAGTCGAAGGAACTGTCGAAAACTCTGAGCAGTTTCTAATTGGTTGCTCTGATGAGACAGGCTGCAGGTTAGTGAGGTCTTCAAGTCACTGAAAATTAAACAAAAATAAGTAGCTTTCTCAAAAATGAATGTTCTGGGACTGTTGGTTGTGTGGCTTCTTCAGCAATCTGTCCCAGTGAAGCAAAGCAGAGTTTGAGCAGCACAAATATGTCTGTAATACAGTTAAAAATAATAAATAAATATCATAATAAAGGCACTACTGAAAACATAGAGGAGTACAAACTTATAAGTAGACAAATGCTGCTGTTAATTTTTGAAAATAAAAATAGAATGATAGAAAAGAGGCCTGGATCATAGCACTAAGGTTTTGGGAAATTACTGAATAAAATATCTCAAGGAATCTGAGAAAAAAGTAAAGCCCATCATGTGTCCAGTGGAGCCGCAGGCAGCAGCGACACACGCGAGTCTGTCTGGACCCAGGTGTACACCTTTAGGACACTCTCCCAAGGGTCTCCCAGGAGAAGGTATCATCTGCAGCAGGAAGAAGATAGCCACTCCACGGAGATAGACAGTGATACTCAGCTCATGAATTCTCACAATGGGCTTGGAGGTCCTTGATAAAAGGAGCGATGCAATACATACGTGAAGTGTTATTGCTATTTCTGTTACACAAGTTTATTAAATTTAATGAGGACATTGAGGGATTCCATTAATCTTAACCGCAATGCCAGTGTGTCTCAACATTTTCTTGATTAAGTCATTGAAAATATAACAGCTCTGAGTGCCTTGTGTTTTTACACCATGAGATTATTAAGTACACTCTACATACAGCAGCATTTACTCATTACACCTGAATTCTATTCCAGCTTGCACTTTATCTCCTCGGCCTCTTTGACAGTGGAAAATTTTGATTCTACGTAATGTCCACAAATATATTTTTCCTGTAACACTTTGCAATAAGTGAACATTAATTCATGCTAAATTGGAATGGAACTTCCACAGAATTACATATTACATCTACATGAGTGTCCAGGGAACAGTTTGATTAATATCATTATCACAATGAATAGTAGTGGAATTAATGTGATTTGCTGCTCACTATAACAGAGAAACATTTAAATTTTACTTTTGGAAGACGTCTTCCTTATTTTCCTATACAAAGTCTTTCCAACTTGCAGGTAGAAAGTGTGAAAGTGATAGTCATCTGAGTAGAGAAGAAGAACATCCAGCTTTAGGAAGCAGCGATGCTGGATTTTCACTTGTTATTAGGACTGTGAGGTTTTTTTAAACTCTACTGTGAATATATGCATGTCTTACATCTACAATTTTTTCTGAAATTGGAAATACATTTCACAATCATGTTTGTATTTACTTAAAGTGAATTTGAAAAAAGCTTCTCCAATACTTCTTGCACGTAGTGATACTAACTTATTTCTTTCCTTGTTATTAAAAAGTTATAAAAACTAAAAAAAAAAGATAAAATTTTATACAATCCTGAAGTTATAAATAAATAACCATAAAGCAAATTTCCTAGTAACCGACCAGCAGAAGCGCATTCCAGTAAAATACACAATTACTTGTATTATTTATTGCTGAACATTTCTGTTCCAAAGATACCTTTTCAAACTAAATAGATGAGACTCATAAAAATTTAGGAGAAAGGAATACAAATGAAAAGAAATTTTAAGTAAACTTGCTGCTTGAAATACCTTGTAAGAGACAAAGTTCTCCTCTTAATGTTATCAAACTAGTGAAATTTTAAGAATTTGAAGAAAATTACGATACACAGCTTCAGTGTATGAAGACGTTGGCTCTGAGATACTTCGTCTTCCTTCAAGATGCACATTATCAATGGGAAAAGTGCAATGAGTGAAGATTGTGCAATTATGGAAATTAAGAATTGCAAATACAAATGCAGAGTGTTCAAAATGCTTTCAAAGTTAATGGTCATAAAATTCAGAGCCTGTAAATTTAACGCACAGAAAGTCTACAAGCTGAGGCTTCTATGACTTTTGTTTTCCAAGGTGGCCTCAATAGTTATCTGCTTTGTACAGATCAGAGAACTGTCCTACAACAGAGAGTAGGTTTTCTCTTACCACAGTGATTATCAAATAAAGCAAGTTTATGTATCTATTGCCACCAAGTTATGGAATGTTCCTTTGTCATTATGTGCTTTAAATATCTTCCCAGAGAAAAAATAACAAAGTATTTTTAAAGCAGTTCTGTGTCTTAAGAGCCAACATGATAAAAAATCCTAGTAGTGCCTTCTTCCTAACAAGATTCCTATACTGTCACTGTACCCATCATTCAGTTGAGTAAGCAAAGGCTAGACTGGCATGAGAGTGCACTAGATGCTATTCGGTGTGGTAACAAAGAGTGAAACTGAAAACAGGATAAATTACAGCTGAACTTCAGGAAACATACCCTGACTACAGGGTTTATTTGACAAATTTTCCAAAGCAGAAGCAGAAGCATTTCAAAATTTTAGGTTTCATTTGGACAAGACACTAGAAAATATGATGTAATAAGCAACTCTCTATTCGCAGGGAGAAAAGAAAGAGATCTAATGTGTTTTACCAATCCTCAGCTTCTCTGACAGCATGTTTATTTGTAGTAAGTTTTGGGAGGAGGGCAGAGAATGCCACTTATTTCATGGAATGTCTTCAAATGAGCAAGCTTTAGATGAAGCTTTTGGACATTGCAGATGTGAGTGGTTAATTAGTTCACAATGTTAGGACACTTGCATTATCCAGCACAGAAAAAAGAGAGTACCTTTCCTGTCTAGCAGATCTCTCTGTCTCTCTCATTATACAGACCTTCACTTGGCTAGGACAATGAAGAGGGCTGTTCCTATTTTTTTCTACCAAACATCGTTATTTACTCTTAACTTAGGGGTTAAAAAGCCTTAATAGTGGGGCCAGGGGTGACACCTGCCAGTGGGCTGGCTCTCTTATGAAAGCCTGGCAGCCCCAGCACCAGCCTGCTCCATTCCCAGAGTTGTTGAGTCTCCTGGTGTGGCTACTCTGCTGCCCAAGCCGGGAAGAAGGATCTCTATTTAATGCACCAAAGCTTGAACAGTCTGTCTGTGTCAGGATTTTATGAAGGTTCTTATTAAAAACACTAAAGAAAACTTGAAATTAGGTAGCTCAGTGATGTGAAATGTTCTATGCACAGCAACAGACTGTGCAACATTCGAGTTTCCTTTCAACTCTTACTTTTGTAAAGATGGAATCTGGGAAAAGAATGGGGTATTTACGAGGGGGGAAAAAAAGGTCTTTATTAGTGATTTTAGAAAAAACATGTCCTTTGGTAGAGCCATTGTGCTGTATTTATCCAGAAAATGGTGTATTGATGGGTTTTCATGTACGTTTCCCAGATAGATGGGCAGTATTGTTCAGAAAAATGAACAACTAAAACCATACTAAAGAGGTACCTAGAAACAAAAGCCTAAAGCTGAAAATATAAGTTATCTTCCTAATGCAGGATTGTTAGCTGGGAAATGACTGTACAGTTTCAAATGTAAAAAAAAATATGATCTACTGTCACCTCCCTCTTGTGGACTGCTATTTATAGTGACAATTGGACAGCAGATAGCTGTTTAGTAGTTCGATGTCATCATTTAAATTCCAAGTGAGGTAGATAGCATTTTGAATATGAATAAATACAAATGCTGACTCCCATCTATCAATGTGTATACATTCATTATCTCCCACATTTACCAGAACACACACATGCCAGGATCACTGCCACAAGTAGTAATTACTAATACACAGCAGGCTCTAAAAGACCTAAAAAGTTTGCTAGTTACCATGAGAAATATTGCCCCCAGGAAATGCATGATTCAAAACCAGTTTGTACATGGTGAATGCCTACCCATAACCATGCATAATTCAAGTAATTCACGAACCATAGGAGCCTCACTTGGTACTCCTGAGACAACCAACAAATGTCATGGTATGAATAATAGAAGAACACATATATTTGTATAGCACATTGAATTATCTACTGTAACTCCTCAACCTATTCCAGCTACTGGCAATTATCTCTGTGTTAGCAGGCACTGAATAAACAGAATATTTATCCATTGAGCTTTAAAATTCTGAAACTGCTTGTCCTGAGTGGTCTCTGTTGCTGTGCCCTGCAGAGGGGGCTTGTCAAGTGCTATCTAATGGTAAGTGTTCATTTTACAGTTTGAAGCTCAGAGTGAGACCAGTGCTCAGTTTCTTTCCAGCGGGCTATTTTAACTTTGCAGCTGTGGGTGTAAATAAAATTCAGCTGACATATTTGGATACAGTCACCACCATTCAATTGAGTAACTAAGCCGGCGGGGAGGAGCACACGATTTGTCAGGTTGTCCACCTGGAGTATAATAAGGCTCATCTGATCTAGGGCACCTCAACAATCTACAGGCTTGATCACTTGCATTGTCCTGGCTGGGTTTCACCTTCAACACTTCTCATTTCTGCAGTGTAGACATCACGATCTGTGTAGTTGTCTAGACTCCTTTTATACCCAATGGAAGAAACAGGCACTATCGATTTCCACAGCTAGCAAACATAATGGAAAAAGAGAAGTATTAATTTCAAAGGTGGGTGAGTAACACAGGACAGATTAATTTCTCTGCAGATGTGTCTATTCCTTCCAGAAAGACCTCACTTTGGATGCAGACATCAATGTTGCAAATGCACACATTTAGGGGAGCTGAATCATGCCTTTTTTGCATGCAGAGCAATTATTCCAGGTGTGCTATGCTGAATTCGGATTTGTGTATGCTTAAGAACACAACTCCACTTTCTTTTTCTGGACTGCCTTTTTCTCTCCTCCAAACATAGGCCAGATATTAATAATTTTTCTAAATTATATGAATATAAAAAAACATTAAAAATCTTTTTAGAAGTCGGGTTGTCAGTGTTCCAAAGTCAGTTGCTGATTGAAAATGTTCTTCATTTTCTGCTTAAAAACAAAGAAACTAATAAACTTAATTTCTTTTCCTTGGTTATAATTTATGGAAAGCCAAAAAAAAAGGTCATACCTTCACATTTTGTTTCCTTTCTTATAAAATTGTTGATCTAAAATGATATCTTTTCCAAAAATCTGAAACATTTTAGCTAATCTATCCTTTTCCTAGGGTGAACCATTTGGTGTTTTCAAATGACAATACTACAGATATTTGCCAGAAAATCAATGGAAAATCTTAAGCATTTGAAGAAACTTGTGTTTTCACTGCTTAATAAAACACACAGACTTGCCACTTGGCCAGATATTTCCTAGCACATCTGGACTTTTCTCTGTAAATGCCAGGTGAAGTTGACAAGATGCAGAAATGTTTTGTTCTTGTTGGTCTTGTGTTTTTTAAACTGATTAATAAACATATACAAACAGCCTGTGAATGCAAGTGAACCATATTCCCTGGGTATTTTTCAGCCTTCCAGAAATAGTCCTAAGTTAAAAAAAAAAAAAAAAAAAAGTTGATCTAAAGATCCCAGCAGTATCCAATGTATTCAAATGTACAGAAAAATCTCACTAGGACAAGTCTCAGGAACAGAATGGTGCAATGCAACTCATAGAAGTTTGCCCAGTGGAACTCACAGAAACTATACAGAGCCTGTTTCATGGCATGAAAGAAAAAAAAAACACTATACTTTTAGGAGCAATAAAGATCATAATTTACAGTTACCAAGGTCACAGATAAAATGGAGTATAATTCTACCCAATCCTGCAGGAGATGCTTTCAAGGCCTCACCCTGCCTACATGCAGCATCATTTTTTTGCTTTGCCTCTTCCCAGGTTGGGGGCAAAGCATGTGGGCTGGAGAGCAGGCAGGTGCATGGCTGGCCACAGAGTTCCTTGGCAGCTGAGGCAAGCTGTACTGCAAAGGATCAGCATCTTCCCTGAGCCCAAACAGCCTAGAGTAAGCCTGATACCTCTACTTAATTGTAAAATAAATGGTGCAGCCTCTAGAGTCAGAAAGCTTTTTTCTGATGTCTGACCACATGTTCAATTAACAAGTTTAAGCCTGTTATTTTTTGTTCTGCTGACCAAAGATGTGACAATCAGATAATTTTCTATGTGCCTTATGTGTACTTGGAGATAGCCATCAGGCATCTCAGTCCTCTCTAAGAAAAGCCAAGTCCGTATTTTCATACAGAACATGTTTCTAGATCCCTGATGATTTCTTCCTTATTCTCTGTGTTGCTTTCGTATTTTTTCCTAGAAAGTGATGTCTCAAACTGGGCATGGATTTCAGCAGTGAGAAGTAAAGTGGGAGGATTACTTAATGTTTCATATGTATGGCACTCCTATTTTTTTAATATTTTTAATATTATTTTATTCTAACTGCAACTATTGGCTATTTTACTCATGTTGAGCTTGCAATCCATTAGGTTTTCTTCAGCAGAATTACTGCCTACCACATCAGTGTTGCTCCTATAATTGGGTGCAGTCCCTTTTGTTTAAGTGGAATATTTATCATTTCATTGAAGTACTTCTTGTTGTATTTCAGACCATTTATATAATTTGACAAGAACCATTTGATTCCTAATCCTATGCTCTGGAGTATTTACTCCCTTTTGTGCTGTCTGAAAGTTTAATAATGTATTTTGTTACACGAGCCATAAATGAAAACATTCTTCATTACCAGATGCAGGATAAGTCTGGATAGAACCTGACTTAATACATGTTTCATGGCAAACCATGGACAACTTCTTGCTGACTAAAGTTTTCAAAACATTGCTTTTCTTTTGCAGCAATTTCAACTAGATCATTAATTTCGAGCTTTCTTAAGAAGAATGTTGTCAGACGTTTTCCCTATTCACAGGCAAGTTTCATTGGCTATAGGAGGCAATCTGATAGGCCAGAGATTCTGAAACTGAAAATAAAGGTTTATTATGGTACTCTGGAACAGTTTTCTCTGTTGTTCCTCCTGACCCTTTGGATATTCTTAACACACTTCTCTTCTGCTTACATATAGGATGCCCGGCCTAAGTCTGCTGCTCTCATGTGTGGCATGTAAATGGCAGGAAATCTGCATTTTGGCAAGGGTTTCTTCGCATTATACCATAGGAAAGGTGGATACATAAAAACAGAATTCCAATGACGGCATAGCCAGCAAATCATCCCTTTGCTGAGGTTTGGGATATGTCATTATTCCTTTGAGCTGCAGTTAATTAGGACTTCACCTACGTGGGTTTTATTCCCTCCCAGTCTAGCCCTATTTTGTTAGTTGCTATTATAAATCTTTGGGGATAAGAACGGGCTGTGCAGTGCCTAGCACAGAGGTCACCAGTGTTGGCTGAGGTGTGTAAATACTGGAATGATGAACGGATAATAATCCATCATACCATATATTTCCTAATGTTTTGCTAGGTCCTGTGAAGTGGCTCATGTATTGTGGTATCCATAGCTTTTTTTAAGATACTCATTAAATAATCAGACCTTCTCGTCTGGAAGATTCCCTTTATATTTAATGAGCCCAAGTTTGCTCCTGTGGAGCAGGCAGCTTACAGGGTTGTGGCCAAGTGAAATTCTGACAGCAGATCCTCATTTACTAGTCAAGATTTGGTCTTTGTAAAATCATTTTGTTTGAGACTCATGTTTCCACTAATTTTTTATTGTCTAATGTTTCATTTCCATATTTAGTCCTTCATTTTAAAAGGAAAGAAAAAAGGATTTTAAGGGACTTATGTAAATAAAGACTTCGAGATAATTTTCTTGTGAATCCTTTTCTTTTTCTTAGAAAAGGAGTAACTATAGAAGAAAATTAACAGCTAACACTGCATAGTTTATTTCACATGATAGTGCTTTTAAATGATAGTTTGGAATTTGCATGTTTTTCTGCTTTATTTTGGATAAGCTAATTAACTTTAAAAATAGTCTCCATAAGATGCAAAACATGGGAGAAAAGATGGTGGAAGCCAAAAGGTTGACTACAGCAAGAGTGGTGTTGAATTGCATTAAATTAAACTTCAGCACGGAACAAACTCTGTGGAGTGCAGGAGGACAGTCTAATTTAAAAGGGTGTGCCTTGCTGTGCAGTCTCTTTAAGTGTGATCTGCTTTTGGCCTAATTTTCTGTGACAGTGTATTTAATAACAGTGGTCCCTTACTGAGAATCCTTCTGCCTGGTCTGTCACTGCAGAAATTTTGGCTCTGTAATCGACACATCTTTGTCAATCCAACACTTAAATATCCTTAAGGAAATTAAGAACTCTTAACAGATAGTCACTTACACAGCTCCAGGTGAAGAAATTCTTTGCTGTTATTAAAGCACCATAAACCTAAGACATTTTGCATTTGTTACTCCTCTACCTTTTAGCTACCTATCAAATAATTAGGAAGATATAAAAAAGAAGGCTGCCTTGGAAGACGTTATTTAAAATCCTAGGAAGGACTCTCAAGGACAGATCAGGAGTTTCACAGCAATATGGATTAATGTGATTTTTTTTTGTGGTTGCTAAAAATAGGTGGGCACCACTGGTTGACAAGCATTTTATGAGTAATGTGCATTTTTCATTTATGAACATTCATCATTAAGTGGCTTTATTTTTAAAACATTACCTAATGGAGCTGCATGGAGTCAAGAGCCAACATGTAGATGCACTTCAGAGCTACTTGGTTTCCAAAGCAGCAGTCCTATTTAAATGTCTACATGCCTTCTGTGACCTGACATATTAGAGGTTCTGAATTTAATTTAGTTTAAATGTGCAATTTTCTCTTTTTTTTTTCCTCCACTGCAATTATGCAGCATATGAAGTATAGAGAGCAAGCCCACGAACACGCTGTGTCTGAAGAGCTCAGCACACATGCTGAAGGATCATTTTCCTCTCTCCTCACCATTATACAAGTAATTGTAGGATTGAAAATCAAAAGAATCTGTAACAACATCTAAGGCTCTTGTGTCTTGGTCTTTTAGACTTCATAGAGACACAGCAGTATAAAAGCAACGCTTGAGTTAAATCAAACCCCTTATCTCAAGGACCTCTGAATGCTGTATCCAATACAGCACTTCATGTGTCAGTGGCATGTTACCATCTTTGCCACTAGAGACACGACATACACAGCTCCCAGCTCCCAGCAGGAGTGCAAGGTATCCTGTCTCCTGCTGCATGAGCATCCTTGTTAACAGCAGTGCTGAGACAAGTAGATGTTGTGATCATGGAAAAGTCTCCATCTGCGACAGCAAGTCCTTCAGTGTAATATATAATGGGAGCAGGCACACTGATGAAAGATCAATTTAGTGGGTTTCTCATAAATGCTGTCCCATGCAGACCTATAGCATGCACTAAACATGGCAGCACCACTGAAGCTATTCTGCTGTAATCATACTTTTATGGTTAAAAATTCTTCTCACATTCTTAGCTGAGGACCAGAGTGGGAGCTGGTCAAACAAAACTGAGAAATATGTGTTGCTTTATTTCTGTATTTTCACTTTTTATTCCCTATGCACAGGAAAGGAGGCCAGAACAAACGTCTAGACCTTGGCTTAGACTGCAGAAAACAAATTCCAACACAACCCCATTTTTTTCAAAGGGGATTTCAGTTCCCACATTCTGAAGACTTGTGTTTTTGTTGCAGTTTAGAGACAAACTGTGGAATGGCACAGCCATCCTCATATAAGCTGTCACAGAAAGCAATGTGGAGACAAAAAAACAAACTGGCAGCAATCCTTCAAGCAAAGATGACAGGTAGAAAGCACAGGATAGAGGATCCCGAAGGGAGGTCTAATTTTAAGAAGGTTCATTATGCTACTACATTTCAAATAGTAGTATTTGTGAGAAGTTGAAGTAATACACAATGAATTATTTCACATTCTGAAACCACTCACTAATTTAAGCCAGACGCATGAAAATTATATGTATCTTTTTATGAATCATGCATCTTGTCCAAATTATCTCTTTATTACTCTTGCTAAGAAGTGTATTGCAGTTCAGTAAAGAGAATGCATATAGCCAACAAGAATGGAAAGAAAATTATTGAGGAGGATACTTCATTATATGCTTTGTTCTTAATGCATGTGTCTCAAACCAAGACCTGGAATGCATTTAACTCATCCTGAAGCCCATGTGTCCCAGGGTAAAATAATGAAGGTGAGTTCAAAGGTGCACACATCTTCCTTCAGCACCATTATTTACTGTTAAGTTTGACTCAATCTCAATCTTTTAAATATCTTTTCCAAAATGGATTGTAATGACTTGTGGCTGGAAAAGAAAAACCTGATCTCTCTGAGCTGTCACCAATCATCTTTCAACTGAGAAGAATTTTCTTTTAACTCTCCTGCAGTGAGTGCTAACTGTACAGTGACAGTCATAGCATACATTAAATTTATTTAGTGTTTATTTAGTGATACATTTGTATGACTGGAATAATGGCTGTTGTCTCCCTTGTCCGCATTGCCCCTATATCCTGATGTTAATAAAACTATGTCTTTATGCACTCTTTTCTTGAGCCTTGATTGTCTGCCATAGACACCTGTACTCTGTGCTGTGTTCAAATGTAAGAATAAAACTTGTAGGATGCTAAAAGGCAAAAAAGTCAAATGGAGCCATTTCTAATTTTATCTTGCTGTCATCCTATGGTGCATTCCCAGTCATGCAATAATAAGGAGAAAAAAGGAAAGGCTGAGATTGATGAGGATACTAAATTGTTTTTTGACAACTGGCTTCTAACTTTAGGTTTCACATACATCCTTTACTCAGCCTTACAAAAGTATGTTTACTGAATTCAGCATGTGAAAATACAGGAAGCTAAGGCAATGGTTTCCTGAAGGAGAATGAGAAACAAAAAAGCTGTATACAGGGACACAGCTAGTGGAAAGCCCAGTAGGAATTTTCAGCTCCTGCATTATTTAATGCTATCTTTTTGTTTAGGGGTGCTTTATTGGTCAATTGCTTCTCCTCATTAACTTATAGCTTGGCACTCATAGCTCTGTAAACTGCCCTAACAGCCCCCATGAGTACTGCTCTCGTGAAGGATCTGGTTGTGTTTCCATTATAAACCTAGTTTCAGAGATATTTATAACTCAGCCATTTGAATTTGCATCAAGCTTTGGGGAACTTGGCTCACAGGTCAAAGAGTGAAACAATTTTCAGCTTATGTATTTGAAAAGAGAAGATTTTAGCCAAGAGCATTTTCCAGTACAGAAAATTTCATCATGATTTAGAAGCTTCTAGGATAAGAAAATTTGTATTATTTTATACAGGAGTTACATAATGTGAATTACATATGTTACATTTGTGCATATAAATTCAGCTTAATAAGAGACAGTGTATTAATTTTTTAAGACATTTTACAAATGATCTAAAAGGTAAAAGCATAGATAATATAATTTCACTTTTTGAAAACTTATGAGAAATTTTGCATTTATAACTGTTTCATAAAATATAAGTCAAGAAAACATTGATGAAGAACAGCCAAAAAACCCCCCAAACAAACAAAAAACCTGTGAGATTATCTAATTCATTATTTCCTGTATTCTAATGAAAACCCAATGCATTTGTACAAGAAATAATTAGGACATTTCATTTGTTTGGGGTCCTTACATCTGCCTTGAATGTATTCAGTATCACATCCAAACTCCTATGTTATTAACAAGGAAATGAAAGCTGCTTAGTTCTCTTAAATTTTGGACTGGCTGATAGTTACCTCCACAATTGGAGGGCTTTACTAGTGTGGATATATTTACATAAATATATTTGTAACATGCATTCAAAGATGTATTTGAATATTCAGTAATATTTGTCTTCTGGCAAATATTATTCTAACTTATATTTATGGTAATTTTCTCAGTTATTTCACTTTAGAATCTAATAAACAAAATTTTTATTCTAGATTGCTTCATTGAGATCCTTCTCTTTATTAGTGTTTTCTATTGCACATCTGCTTGATGCGCGTATTTAATTTCTGCCACTAATAGTCTCAGCTCTACTCTAAACCACACAGTTTCCAGTCTAAGTCAACTTTTACTTGATAACTTGTCTTTCACTGTGTTGCACATAAGCTGCTTCCAAGTCCATGTAAATTGTGCTGATGGTTTCCTCTCTCTTTTTGACTTTGCCTGCCTTTACTTCCCCCTTTCTCCTTACCTACTCTACTACACACACATCCTCAAATGTACAGTCAGGGTAATTTTCTGCTTGATATGGAACCATCTTTACTATTATGTTACTTTAGTTACTGCCCACTCTGTCCCTAAACCTTGACCCAGCTATGAAACAAAGTTTAGTTAAATTTTAGATATGCAGGGGCTCTCTTTGAAGTAAAATACCTAATCCTAATACTTTTGGATATGTATTAAAAAAATACATTGCTACTATTGCTATTCTCAGGACAATTTGGAAAATGTCTATGCTTTTTATAAATATTTTCAGTTGGTTTCTTTTTGAATGTGATTTTTAAATATTAATATTTACAGTTCAGCAGTGGTTGGTATTAAACACACTATTTTCCACATAGGCAAGTTTTCAGTAATTATATCTTAACTATATAAATAAATATTAAATATTGTATGAATAATTAAATCTGTTCAACCTATATAAAATAACTAGTTTCAGAGAGGAATAGTGTAAGTATAGCTGCTTTATCTGCTTTATCCACAGTGTCTGTGTTCAGGTTTCTGTCTGCTTAAGCTTGTGAGTAATAGTTGACATGGTGGACGTATGGTTTATATACAATTGCAAAATCATGCTAGAAAATATTGATTTCATTTCAAATGAACAGGGTTTTTAAATTTTTGTAACAAATTTTTAAATTTCTGCAAGCAAATATATAATTGAGGTCAGGAGTTTGTCCATTGCATATGGGGTACTTGTGTATGTAAATTTTAACATACACAATAGCATTTACAGAACCAGGGTCGAGGGTCAGAAAACCTGATACCATAATTACCTTTGCTAAAATCTCAAATCTTTCAGTACCTGAAAATTAAAAAGAAAAAAATACTTCCTTTTCTTTTTGAAATGTAAAAAAAAGTCAAGAGCTCTAAGTTCCTGCAAAGCTAAATTTTTGAAGTTTTTCACTGTCAAAAGCTCAAAATATACTTTAAAAAAATTGAATGTCTGCTTATTTTGGGGTCAAAACAATTGTATAACCCTCAGTTGGACTTCCATCATTCCTATATAGGCATATAATATCATCTGACAGCTGAAAAAGTCAAAACATGCACTTCAACCTTACCAACCCAACACAGTCAACCTTATCAAGACAAATCTTTACAAAGCCCATTCTTATTTTGACAAATCAGCATTTTCTGTCTGCAAATCATTCTGATTGTTCTAGAAATAACCTAAAGTATTTTGCATAGTCATCATGCAGTTTGATTCATGGCTACAATGCTCTGAGATTCTCAAAGGAAAGCCTCTTTATAAGTGAAAGCCTATCAGTTCTGCACTGCAAAGAGTGCAGCAGTTTCTTTGATTCTTTTATTTTGGTTTTCAACATCTGGGGTTCTTTCCCCCATAAAATTCCAGACTGGTTTTAAAAATGAGAATTGGGGGAGGACTTAATCTTAAATATGGTTAAAGTAAGTACTCATTTCAGATTGTATGCAGTATCTTCCCTGGCTAGATCAGTGACAAAAAGGTCTCATTATCTTCACTCTACATCCAGCCCTCCTGTAACTTCCATTTCCCATGAGGAGTGAAAATCTTTCCCCATGCCTCTTCCTGCTGAATTATAATTGATCTTCAAAAGGACTGCAGAACTTACTTGCTCAGAAAGCCCTAAAACAGTAACATTGAATCTTGCAGGACATCTCAGATTTTCTCTTCTACAGTATCTTTTTAATAATTTCCCCAGCTGAACAAAAGCATGGGTGACGTAAAAGGGGCAATGATTAATTACTTTAAAGCCTGCTATTCATGGTTTTTTTTTCCTTTTCTTCCATGTCCATTATTCAGGAATACACTCTTTCTCACTACAATAAATAAGACATCTGTAAATAAGATCTGTGCCTAATGAATAAGTGGACTGTATTATATTTTGACACCATAGTAAAATTTGTCTTCAAGGAGATCAAAAAAGACAAGAAGGAAGAAATGTCTAATGTATGCATTTGAAGTTGCTGCAAAAAATAGGGAATGTAAATAGTCATGGAAGAATACTGTAGTGTCTTCACTAAATGATGAGGGTCTTTGAGCTATAGACCACCCAAGAACAAGTAACACATACCATGTTCTGGGCCTTATGTATTCCATCAAGTCTTTAACATGAGGATATATTTACTAGACAAAAATAAAACCACAGGAAAGGCTGTTCATATATTAATTTACTCTCTTATGCATGTATGTTGGAATAATTACTCATGTACTAAAAATTGTAAACTAGAAAAGAAATGTTCAACTGCAATTATTTACAATCTAATAGCTAGTAAAATAAGCAACAGCTAGATATCTTGAATAAACATTCAATTATAGTTAAATATATAGATCTTTCCAGTATCAAATGAAGTTAAAACAAAAGCAAACTCAAATAAGATATTATTTTAAAAGTTATAGGGACAAAGATAACCAGCAATGGTTTGCTTCAAAAGCTTAATCACCTGTTAATGGTGTTGACTGATGTTTGCTGTTACATTTCAGTAACGCACAACTATTGGAGAGAGAACACATTTAAAACCCAAGTCACTCAGATGTAAAATGAAGCTTCAAAAGTAGCTGAAGGAAAAAAATAGAATGTCTTAGAATTTGTGAGGTAACCTTGAAGACTCTTCTTTCACAGCATGGGCTACGGAAAGAAGAGTCAAGCCCTGGAGAAGGTTGTGCTCTAATAAGGGAACACAAACACTACATTGTGAACCAAACTCATCAAGAACTCGAACCTACAAAAAACCCATATGTTTGGCATTCTTTCCCAAATTAATTGAAAACAGGGTTGCAAACAAATTAAATTCTATTAACTGGTAAACAGAGGGGAGAACATGCTGACCCTCATCCATAGGCCCCTCCTGTTACCGAGATGCATATGGATAAACGGAAAGTCAACATTGCCGCATTTAAATCACGTAACTTCTTCCCAGTTTGAAACACCAACTTTTCAGAAACAAGTGCCCTTCATTTTGCAGATATTTCACACAGAAACCCTCCCCCTTTCCACAGGGTCATGGTGCCAAACAGCTGATTCTCTTAGGAAGAGTGCTGGCGTGAGTTTCTGCAACTGCTTAACTCTCTTTGCGGGCTGCCATTTCCCTATACACAGTCCATAAAATTGCCTACCGGAGGCCCATATGCATTCAGAAACAATGAGAGCTACAAAGAGACACAAACCATGAGCATTGTTTGTATTTTCTTTGATATTTGCATGCACTCACCAAACCAGCCACGTCCCATTCCCGTTTGTTGAATCATTTGCTCCTACTCTGTACTGCATTATGTTTACATGGGATCCCTCACCAGTTTATTGCTCTTTTTTTTCCTTTTTTAGTTCCTTTTTCGGCTGGTTTCAAAACTTTTCCTACTGCTGTGCCCAGAGCAGCACCTTGTCCAGAGGCTTATGAGTAGAACCACATTGAAAGATTGAAGGGAGCTGTCTCTGATATTGATGGCACCAGAGATGCACTCTCTGCTGAGTGTGCTTTAGCTCCCTGGATCTGACTGCACAATTTCCCCTAGGAATCCAGAGTGTTACACTCCACAGCATCCAGAGATAAGCCCTGTGAAAAGTGCCCAAGTGCTATATAGACCTTCACACTGCCCAGATTTCCAGCAGGTCTGCAGGAGAATAGGTGTTTTGGTTCAACAAAGCTGATTTCTAATCGTACAGATTCCTTCCTTTAGATGCGCTGTGATGAGAATGTTGTACAGATAATCCTGCCCCATATTTCCTCTGTTGGAAGTGTCTTCTTGCTTTTCCTACATTTTGCTCTGTGTTGCAAATACATTTCATTTGTATGTTATGCACCACATACAACTGAAAAGTCATTAGTCCAAGTAAGATAATAAAAACCTGAAATCCTTCAGTGTCCCTGCTCTCCTCATTTTTCCCTACACTTTAAACAGAACCTCATCTGTCAGAGTTTTCAGCATCCAGTTTATACTTTTTTTTCTCTTTGCATGTTTTGACTGCCTCTACAGAAAAGATCATACTAAGGAATACCTAATAAGTGTAAGTCATTCTGTCTGTATAAAAAGGGATATTTCCTACTTTTTTTTGTGCCTATGTATTTAAAGAATACTACAAAAATTGAGACTGTTTCTGCTCCCTGGAGGTACTATACACTTTGTACATTTTCAAACCACTTTTCTTATTTACCTTTTCTCCAGGTTTAGGAAACAATCTCAGGTTTGTGTGTACACATGCAAGCTCATGTAGAAATCAGTTACAAATTAATGCATCTTTTCATAATAAATATAATTTCCAACAATGCAGATGTGTGTATGAAACTCTTTCTAGTAAATAAAAGAAGATAGTTCAGAAAGATATATATGTTCATATATTGAGATGGTGGTAGGTACTGCCTCTGCCTCAGATTAGCTCTGAGACTCCAGGTTGATATTAAATTTTCATTTCAAATTAAATGATTTCTCTTAAAGGTCCTAATGATCTGAGTTGGGAGGGAAGATTGTATTTAAACGTCAAAGGACAACTGGACAAGGACTGCCCAATAAGCCAGCAATGGAGAAGTCCTCAAAGGAACTTTACTACTTTATGCCCTCCAGCTTGGCAGTGATATTAGACCTAGAAGAGGAGTGTTCTGTATTCCCATAGGGAAGTAGCCATGGAAACTACTTCTGGGTACCAGAAAACTCTGTTATCTTCTCTTTGATACCACAGGGGTCCATTTAATTCCATATCTTATATCTTCACGGTTCTCTAAGACTGCTTCTGTACCAATTGTTACATTCCAATCCTCCAAAGTATTGATGAGAATCTTAGTCATTACTGGACAGCATGAGGGTCACCTTTTCCTTCCCTGTCCTGGCTCAGCTGTGCATAACACAGCACTGGTGGCTACTACTACTCCTGCTCCCAAAAACTCCTATGATCCAGAAGATGGAAAAGAGAGGCAGAGATGGGTCCTTGCTCTCCCCTTTCTGCTTTAGATGCAGTCTATAAATCAGTAGCAGAAGATGTGTTGTAGAAGAAGTTGCACTGGTTCTAATTTTGTACCGTGGTGGTCTTTTTCCATGGTTAGCAAAAAAGGCATTTGCCCACAATCTGGTTGTAAAGAGTCTTAGAAATTAAACCTCAGACAGACCCTAGAAAACTATCAAGGCTGATTCTCCCCATTCCCTACTAATAGCCTTCTTAAGTCCTTACTTCTGTGACTCTTGGGAAGGCAGGAATCTTCCAGGGTACTCAGCTTGGTCAAACATTTTACTTGGACTGCCAGGTAGAATTTTTTCCCAATATCCTCTACCCTATTATGCTAGCTTTTCTTTAGTGTGAAGTTAACTTGCTTTCTCCTTCCCCGTCCTTTAATATGTACTTCCAATGTCATTTCTATTTTATAAACATTTCAGGACACTTTTATTCTCTATAGTTCTTCTTGCTTGTATCCAGATTAAGCAATTAAAAATAAATAAAAATAATTAATCATAATTAATGAGAGGTAGTTTCAAAATGGAAAGCTCTGTGGTCCCAAATTTCTCCCAGTTTGGGACTGCACAGCTCTGGGTTTTGGCAAGAATCCATATCTAATAATAACAATGCTCAATGACACAATGACTTTTAAAAATCAAGTTTAAGAAAAATATTTTTAGGCCAGTAGCCACATTTTTCACCAAAATTTTGCAGTACTACAGAGAAGATGGATTATCATGAGAAGAAATAATCCCATCAAACTGTCTGCTAATTCTATTAAAATTATGCAAGTAACAAGTACTCTCTTAAGCACTGGATAACCTTTCAGAAGTGTCCTTATCAGTCAGAGAATGTTGGGTTTGCACTAATTTTCAGCAGTAGGAGAGAACATTACTTTATAGGTAAGTATATACTTATTTCTAAAAGAGCATAAAAGTTTTTCCTCTGCTGCTAACACATCATTTTCTATTGAATTGTTTAAACTTAATGACTGGGTGGGGTTTTTTTTTCTCCCATAGTCCATAGATATGTTTCCCATACTGGCAAAAAGCACAGCACTGCTTATAGTGTCCATAGGAACTGCCAAAGTATATCCTGCAATTGATATTTATCACCTGGGCTTTTCTTGTGATCATGTGATTTTATTTAATTTTTGCCTTCTGCATTCCATTTAATAGCTAGTGCTTTCATCACCTTGGTGAAATTTTATCATGTTCCTATGGTCGTAAGGAATAGAGAGGGAGCCATACCCGGAAAAGAGAAATAGCCATACCTGAATGCAAAGCCCTCCAAACACTGATCTTACCTTTTTTATCATTGCATTGCCATTTCAATGATGTAAGGTTATTAAAATGGGTGCAAAGTCTTACCAACCTCAAAGCAATTAGAGTTTCCTGTCTCGTCGTACTTGCCTAATTCCCATGGCTGCCAGTGGAAGGTCAGAGAGCCCTCAGACCACAGTGGACTGAAAGCCTGTTACAATCTAGATGTGAGTGTGACCTTGAAGTGGGATATTTGGAGAATACGCCATTTAGTAAGTACTTCTGATCAAAAGTTGTAGTGTGCCGAGCTTGCATAATTTCAAAATAATTGGAAAAGGTGATTTATCTCCTGCCAGCTTTAAAGGATCTTTCTAAAAGTATGCAGCATGTCTCAAAGTGTTAAACTGTGTCCTAGGGCTGTTAGATTTTACACATTTGCATGACTTCTTAAATCAGTCCTAAAGCTGTTGCTTTCGGTTATTTTTAATGTAGTCCACAGAACAGATACTGTTCCATTTTTATCATTCTCTTTGGTATCTACACAAAGACAAGAATTGTATTTTTGACCTTTAAACTAAGGAGCATTCAGACAAGACTGAAAAAGTGCACATTTGGAAATATTTCAGTCAGATATAGGGGAGAGGGAGAAAAAAGAAATAATACATGTGTGAGGGGAAGAAAGAGGGAGACTGAGAAAGAGAGCAAACAATAAAGCACCTCTTTCATTCTCAGAGTTTCGTTTCTCTAGAGTCTCTGCATTCAAAGAATACAAGTGTGCAAGTGGTCTCAAGCAAACGTGAAAACACAGCAGACTTCTCACAAATGAATTTATAAAAAGATTTTGAAAATGCTGTTTACCTCCCAGTGCAAGGAAGTAGAAATTTCTAGTCTAAACTCTCAATTCAGAACAGTAAATATGTCTTTTTTGAAAGTTAAGGATTTTGAGTTTGTTTTTGCCACTGCAATCCTTCCTGCATTAGCACCTCCCCACTCCCTATTTCCATGCATTTCAGGCTTGAAGTAAGATTGAAGTAGGAGCATGAAAAGTCTCCTGAAAGAGCTCTGCTTCCATCCTTTCACCTTTGCCTCAGTTACTTGGCTCCAGTTGCACACATCTGCTTCACCAGTTCTTTCTCTGGTGCCTTCTTCAACAGAGACTCCCTGCCCAAAATTTCCTTCCTGACCCAATTCACTCTGCCTCCACCCCTTATTCTTTAAAGTCTCTTAGCAAAATACTTGTCTCATGAAATCTCTAAGCCACAGTACTCCCATTGAGTCCATCAAAGAAACAGATAAAAAAACAAACAACCCCCTGCAGACTTACTAAGACATGAAAACGAGCTGAGTGCAAGTGCTCAGTCACTCTTCCTTCTTAAGCTTTATTCCCACACTGCTTGACTTGTTCTGTCTATCTAGACTAATTGTTAATTGTCCTTCAGTTTTATACCTGGGCTGTGAGTTTCCCAGAGCAGGGCCTTCCTTTTAATAAATGGAGTCCATAAGAGATAACAACTTTTCTTGGCGCAGAGTTAATTTGTATTCAAATTTTCTCTTACCACCTACCCAGTACCAAAAATTACTGAAAAAGCTCATGAAGGACTATCACCACAAAATTACTATCGCAATTTATTTAGCTGAGAAATGCAGATAAGCATCTGGTTTTTCAGATGCTTTTTGAGACAAAGAACTGTATTCATCAGATACTTGGAGACACAAAGCAACCATAAACCCAACTTTTTCTGGCCAGGAAAATAGTTTTACAGCTGTTTTCTGTTGTCAGAGTGACTCAAACCAGATGGGTGAATCTGGTCCCAAATCTTCTGAGATCCACCAATCACTTGCTTTCACCTAGACAGCTGCAGATTTAATCAGCTGCACTCTGACTTCTGAAAATTTAGAACCACTATTTAAGTCTAGCAAGACTCAGCCTGAATCACCTCTTTTTTTACTCCCCTCATTCAGGATAGCTTTCACCTCTGTGTAAATCAGGCATAGGGCTGATTCACAAAGGCTGCCCTGCTTACACGCTCGAAGGTTTCAGAATGGCAGAAGTGAGGGAAAAGCCTTCTGATGAACATTTGCAAAGTAACAAGTTCATTCTTTGTTAGACCAAGATTTTGTTCCCAATATATACAGAATGAAAGCTGGAGTCAGACCAAGGTCATTGCACTGGTATTTTGTTTGAAGATGGATTTTGCTTTATGATTTTGAAGAGCTTTGTGCCTTCTACACTTAAGGCAGTTGGATTTCTCTGTAGTTCTGTGTTGCAGCTTGAAGGTAAAGGTGTTCATTTGTTCATTATTAAGAGCATAATAGAAGAAGACAATTTTCATGATCCTGGATGAAGCATAAGAGGGTTACTGTTAATAAATATTTTGCTGTTCTATGTTATAAAGATACAAAGTCAGTACTGTAACATACTTCCAAAAAGTGAGCTTTAAATAGCAATGTATTATATCATAAGACCCCCTCACCATTTCTGGGGACGAAAAAACAGTTTGGTTAATGTTCTCCTCTGGTGGTATATCCAAACACATAAATCTGAGACCAGAGCTAAAAAATCTACTAGCCAAAGATGAAACTACCCATAAAATGTAATCAAATTTACAGAGGGGAAAAAAAAAATTAATTTCTTTAACCATTTCATTAATTATTCTCCTCTATTTTCCACAGGAATTTGTCTTCAACAGTAATGTGATGCACAAAGTGTTCACAGAAAACCATGATTTTTTAAACTGATGAAGACTTTGTGCTAAGTGCTAAATTGATTATTGTTCTGAGGATCCCATGTACCAGTGAGAAGCGCATGGTTCATGTTGATCTCTTTACAAAAATCTCCTCCCTTTGTTGAAATTCAGATCTCTGTACTTGGAGGTCCAAAGCCTAGTGAATCTGATTGCTCCCCCATTGCAAGTGTGCAACCACAGCTAATGCTCATCCCACCAGCTGCAGGTCTGAGCGAGGCAGATGAGATGTGTTTGCACAGCATCCTTCTTCTCTACCAGGAAAGATCAAGACTCACTTTAGGAGTCTGATTTAAAACAATCATTTCAGTTTACAGGTTTGGGTGCTTCTCTCCTTCCTCTTTGCTCTTCTTAAAACTATCTAAGCCTACTTCTCCCAGGGACACCAGAGGTAAAATGTAAAATGATGATAAAATCTAAAATTTAGCTCTTGACCAGATTAGACTGCCACATACTAGGGAGAGCCATGGGGAAGTCAGACAAAGTGAAGTGATCACAGTTCCAGTTTAGTGTTGATCTTTGGCCAAACATTTTGCAGGCAAATTTTGACATTGCCCAGAAGGCCAAGTTTCTTACATAATGGAGTAAATCGGCTGCCCAGCCCGAGAGCTGTTGCTCTGTCACCTCTATCTTTAGAAACTCATGAATTTACTAAGTAATTCAAGACACCAGTTTTAAGTGGAGGCAGTTCACCACCATGGGCCAGCGACTGCAGCCCTCTGACTGGCCAGGCTACGCTGTGCCTCTGCCAAGCTCACCCAACTTGGTGCTTGGTAAATCTGGTTTTCAGAGGAATTTAAGCAAGCCAAAGAAAGGTATGAGCAATGGAAAAGTAGGAGCAGTAAACATCTTGTGAAGCTGACCTGTCGGTCCATATTGCACAGAGCAAAGAAAAAGAAACTCACTGTTTTATTCAAGCAGAGCACGCAAAGAAAGATACAGTGTCCCATATTCCCATGTAAACTTTTTTTTTAGTTACCTTTGCATATAAAAGGAACTTGTTAAAAAGCAACTGGTGGTCAGGTTCATTTTGTTAAGAATAAAAAAACTTGACTCAAGACAAATTCTTTGTTTTCCTTTGGCGTTCTTGACCACCTTGTACAGCCAAATAGATTTTACCTAACTGCTGTATGGGAGCACTTAAGTGTACATATATTTAGAGTCTGTTGGTTTGCTGGCAGGTGGGTAATTTGTTTCATTTTTTTTGGCCAGGTAAGCCTGTTTTCCTTGCACAGGAAGACAGAGATTCTGATTATCTAAAACTGCACAGAGAGGATCCCCTTGACCAGGTGCTGCAGCTTTCTAATGCTCGGAAACCCCTCAGCTCCTGCACTTCACTGGCCAAATGTGAGGTAGGTCTCAGGCAGCAGCACTGTATTCTGTACCTCCCACATTAGGATCAGCATTGCTGGTGGTTTCTGCCCACTCGTGATTGTGAAGTGCATTTTTACGATGAAGAAAACATTACATGACACTGCACCATTCCCTTTGGCTGAGAGCTATGGAGAAGAGATACAGTGAGGCTCCTGTGATGTGTTCCTAAACACCTTTTCAAAATTTACTGTGGTATTTCAAGACTGGGAAGGGAAAATTAAAATTTAAATTCTTAACCAAAATTACTTTGTATTTATACCTATTTGGCTTACTTTTCCATTATATTTTTCAAGTGTTTCTATTTTTTCCCCATCCTTCTTTCCACTGCTTTCCCACTGTCCAGAGGGCAAATATACAGCTCGTATAAAACTTACATCTCTTTGACGAGGCAATGACTTTTTTTCCCATCCTGCTTTCAAATCCTAGTTACAATAACATCAATGATTCTGTGAACCTTCCTCAAGTTTCATCGTTCTAAGAGAGATTAGTAGCACAGCTACTCTTTTTATTTGGCCACCTCTTTGCCTAATTATCCCTAGCTTGCAGCAGAAATAGAATTGGTGGTAAAGTAGCTTTTTTGGTGTGTGTGAAAAATAGTCTTTTCCAAATTTCACTTTAATCAAAATTGAACAAGAACCTAAAAGATTTCACAATTTCCTCTGAAGTAGAAATTCAGAGAACTCTTTTTTTCCAAACCTAAGACATATGATACTTCCCAGATTAAATATCTTCCCCAGAGCCTACATTAACTCCAAAAAATGAGCCATTTCCCTCATTTTCGTTGATGCAAGTCAGTTCTGTTGAACAGCTGCCTGAAACTCCAAGGTTTGTGGCCTACTTTATAGCCAAGGCTTCCTGGTCTTTTCTGCTCCTTCTGCCAAGCAGGGAAGAGCTAGCTCCTGTTGAGCTGATGACCTTGGACTCCTAAGGTCATCATCTTAGAAGCAGGCTGCCCCAAAAGCCAAAATTCCAAGTTAAATCCTGGTCTGCATTTGGCAAATATTTTGTGACAGAAATCTTTTGGGCTGAACACAGACGCGTTTTCTGCTAGAAAATGTTATTCATAACACTAACTGAGAACAGCATGGGGTTGTCCTACTCCAGGGGAAATTCTGGGAGTTCAGAAGAAATCCCTGTAAATAGGTTACAGAGAAGAGCAAATACTTTCTTCCCTATCTGTGCCAGTGAAACTGTCAGGATCACGCCCAGGGCACATACTAAAAGAGAGACTGTCTGGGGAATGATGATAAGAGACTATTTTCTGGCATCTATCATATGTCATGATCAGGGCTATAAAAATGATGCACAGAACACATGGCAAGTTTCCACAGTTGCTGAAGCCAGGCACTGCTGTTACACCTTTTTTCCTCCCCATCCTTTTCAGTGATGTAGGACACAGCCATGACGCAGTCATGGCTGTGGCAGCATCCTCTGCAAAATTTTCACTTGGAAAGGTGGAGTTTTGCACTTCTCCCTTTTTGATATTACCCACACAACAGCCAGGCTTGACAAGCTCCCTGATCTTCAAACACCTAGAAAATGCAAAGATGTTACTCATGGATGGCACTGTTATTAATTCGTTTTAGAATTCATTATTCTGTCTTTCTTCTGACCATGCATCAAAACAAACAACCATATCTGGAAAAAAATGTTTATACATTATTAATAGGATCTTTAACTGGTTTAATAATCTCAAACTCCTGTTGATACCGTCGGGGTCATATTTTATTAGGTGATATTTGTGTATTTACATATTCATCACGATATTTCTCTTCCACTATCTCCATACATAAATACATGTATGTGTGTGTGCATTTGTATATTTATTAAAGTACCTACACTTCAAAAAAAGCAGTCCTTGCCTCATGCACCTTGTGGTCTGTTGGTGAAACAGCACTTGGATAACTTGAGGACCTAACACAGCTGATATTTGGACGTTCTTTTATGCATGTGTTATGTGTGCCACCAGCTTCCATCTGCACTTGCACTACTGAGACTGCATGTGTGATACTATGTGGTGCTAGTGGTCATAGAGAAACCCACGCCAGCCTTTACTGCTCTGTTAGATCAGGGCCTGAACGTGATGAGGAAGTGGTCATAAACAAAATAGCCACAATAGTGTGACCCTTGGAAAAGGATAGCTTATTTTGTTTTGCAAATGCAATTTGTGCTTGCGGTTTGGAGCCGCATTTAAACAAATGGGAAAAGGGATCAATTTTCCCCTGTATTTGTCTCAGAAGCTCCAGGCTCAATGGCTGTTCCTTCTGCAGGTACAGACTTCTTACTATTGATCTAAAGGTTAAAAGAGAAGGGACATACCTCAGTCTGTAGATGGCATACCCCTCTCTCACATTTTATATTCAGTTTATCCCACAACAGAAACAGTAAACACTAAAATAGCAGGAACCTTTTCTATCTTACATGGAATTTTATAAGCTGCCATAATATACTTCAAAGCCAATGCAAATCCTATTAGCAGTTTCAAAGTCCGGTTCGTGCACAGTACAACATAAACAAAAATTTTCAGCAGCCAAGGCAGTAACCACACCAAACTTCACTTTTCCCTTAATGAAGATGCCTAGATTTTGTAAGAATAATAATTCTTTTAATATTGTTATAAGGTGCTGTTTCTTATGTTCATCTTTTAATTATGCCCAACAGTACTATTCTGCTTTATTTGGTTCTATTTTATCTTATTCTGCACATGAGATTTCTAGAGAAAGATCAAGAGTATCTTTTGATCTTGTTAGATCATGGACCCATTAGGGCCGTCCAAAGGACGATCATGGCCACGAAGATGATCAAAGGGATGGAACATCTTTCCATTCAAGACAGTCTGAAAGAGTTGGGGTTGTTCAGCATGGGGAAGAGAAGGCTCTGGGGCCACCTCATTGTGGCCTTTCAGTACCTTAATGTGATTTACAAAAAGGAGGGAGAGAGACTTTTTATACAGGCAGATAGTGACAGGACAACGGGCAATGATTTTAAACTGAAAGAGGGCAGGTTTCAATTAGATATTAGGATGAAAATCACAGAAGGTGATTGAAGCACTGGAACAAGTTGCCCAGAAAAGTTGTGGATGCCCCATGCCTGGAAGTGTTCATGGCCAGGTTGGACAGGGCCCTGAGCAACCTGATCTAGTGAATGGTATCCATGCCCATGACAGGGAGCTTGGAAATAGATGATCTTTAAGGTGCCTTCCAACCCAAACTATTCTGTGATTCTATGATACTATGATTCTGTAAGAGGAAACATCAACATATGTCACCACAAACTAGGGCTTCCTACCCCAGTTCTGAGGGTGAAGGTCGCTGTTCCACATGTACTGTGAATCGAGCTCTGGTTACACAACCCTGACAGTCATGACATGCAGGGAAAAAAATCCTATGGAATTAAAGATTCACATTCTCTTGAATAGGAGAAGAGTCAAGGACAAGAGTGATGTTTGGGACAACAGAGAGGAAGGATTAAACATGAGAAGGGAAAGACCATACCTACAAGGGTGTGGAGGGCGGGAAAGGCAGAAGAGGACTGAGAAAATAGGGGAGAACAAAATAGGATGATACTATGTAAACCAGAGCACACTTTCTCACACAGTATACAAGGACCTCATAACTGGTTTAACATAAAGAATTATCATTGCTGCTTATGTTCAGTGCTATATTAATAATAATTATCATAATAATTTTGATGGTAAGATTATAATTGACATGGTGCTTATAACTATGCTAATAAGTCCATTAATAATGCAGATGCTCTGTTGTCCTGAGCTATGACATTACTGTACTGTTCAGAAGTTGGACTTTGATGATGTTTGCCAGTCCCTTCCAACTCAGGATATTTTATGTACAGGACAACACCATTAAACTGCTGCTGTGTCTCTCCTTGCCTTCAGGGCCAGCAAGTATCAGTTCACTGTTGAGAATAACCCTGTGTGGTGAACACAGAAGTCACATCTCTGCTGTTAAACTGATTTGTATCACACGTTGAAATTTCAGGGCGGGGAATTCTTCATTTCCAATTCTCCAGGTACTTAGGATCCAGCACTTGAAAACAGGATGCTGAAAGATCTTTAGGCTTGCAAAATGCTTATGGAAGTGCCTAAATAGGCAGAATTGTAGATCTTACGGTCCATCCGAGGTACCTGAAGGGTCTAAGGTGATGCTGAGCATTCTGAAAGAAGGCTGTTCAGCAGGAAGCTCCCTGTGGCAGCACCATATCATGAACTCCACAGTCATGTAGGACACCAAGAGCAGCAGGTCAAGATGGACACATTTACAAGTATTTCAGGGTGTATTCTTCTGCATTTTTTTTACAAAGACAGTCTTGACTCTATTAACAATTTGACAGAAAAAAAAAAAGATATCTTAAATCTTTTTGCATTTTAACATTTGCATTTTAAAGATAGAGCACCAGCAATGCCTTTTCAAATTTCCTGAAGATTCTCTGAGATTCACTAACGATCTGCATTAATATAGTTTGGTGGAAGCTAGAGCAGCATAGGGGTGGATCCTACAAGATCCCTGCGACCATTGCAACTGGGCAACTAATTTTCATGGTAACATAGTTCAAGAGGCAAAAGGGAAGAATGAGGAGAGAAAGTATACATCTTGACTTCATCCTAAAATGGAGTTGATAGAGCATTTAGGGTGCCCTCCTTCAGTTATAGCCAGACGTACCAAAAACTTTCCTTCTCTGAGATGTAGAGGCTGGGTGTGGGGTAAAAGAGAAAGGAAGGAGGATGACACAAGGGCTCACACAGGGACATTTCAGAATGTCTTAAAAGATGCAGAAAAATGAGGAGTTCATTTTTTTGCAGATCACGTTAACATTATTTTTAACCTCACTTCTTTTGTAATGACCCCTCTGGAAGGGTGAAACATGCATTCTTACCAACTCCTTTTATTCAACTTAAAACATACGTGCTGAGTTGTTGTTGGCTTTTATACTTGGGAAGAAAAAAGGAGTAGGATGTTACAGGAAAATATATTTCTGAAGTGTTATTTGTTAAAATGTCTACAAAGAATTTCACGGCCTTCACAAATAGATGAAAGTGAAACAGCTCACAGTTTGACCTTCCAACCTTTCCTGGGGTCTCAGTAGGTGATAAAACCTGGAGCTCTCTCTGCTGAAGCTGCATTATGGTAGATTTGCACTGTAATTTGCCTACTTGCTACACCCCATACAAATTCTGGGTTGCCCATAGTCTCAGTGAGTCCATCAAGGATCATGTGTGCCTGGACAGCCTTGTGAAGACCATCGCTTCTGGATCTTGCTCCAACAAAAAGGAATTCATGTAAAAAAAAAAAAAAAAGAAACAGCAATGAGAACAGGCAGTGAAACTGGGGTTCCTGCAGCAGCCTGGATGGAGAAGATGATGACAACATATTGGCAGATTTGTGAGATGTGAGCTGAAAAAGAAGCAGAACCCTTCCCACCCACTCCAACCCCATAACGAAGCAGAAAACACAAGCGGGTTAGTGCTGATTCCTGAACAGCTGAAGACATTGTCAGACATATTCTGCACTCCCACGTGAGTGGAGACATAAAACTGGGTGGTATTAATGGAGCAATTTTCATAACTACACCCACACCTTAAGGAACTGTGTTTTGATGATCTTGGCAGGCCCTTGATGCTTGTAGGGCTTTGACAGAGAGGAGCTCAGTCTACTTTCAAAACTATCCTGGGAGTCTAGACACCCAGGGATGCCTTAGAACCAGATTGTTTTATAAAAAAAATTCTAAAGAAAGGCATACTTCTGATCTAGGAGGCCTATATAGAAAACCTGGTCTAGTGTGTTCCCGTATTGATGGGAACAGCAAAAAGCAGAGGGAAAATATCTACACCAATTAGATAAAAAGCCTTGAAGGCTTGCCACAGCACTAGGTTTAAATATCAGTGAACAGAGCTATTTCTCAGAAAGTTGGAAACTGAAGATTACACTTGACTCTCTCAGACAATATTATTAACCTTTGATTTTCTAGAAGTTCAGATAAGATCCCTGGAGATATTTTATCAGTGTGGAATCTATAAAGTTTTTCCTCGCACAACCATGAGTCAACAATATAATTACTATAGCCAGAAATGTAGACTCAGGAAAACTGTTCAGCTAAAAACAGACATGGTTATAACAGGAGATGAAATCATCATAAAATTTTGTGTGTTTTTTTCAGACACTGAGTGTGAAGAGAAAATCTAGAAAACTCCAGGTGCAAGCTCAGCAACCCCTTGTTCCATTTTAAGATGAGGGTATTAAATACACATCACAAGTACCCAAGCAGAATCCATATGTAGATCAATAGTCTTACTGCTTCAGTAGCACTGGATTTGATGAGTGTGAAGTGTAGCTAATGGACAAATTTCATAGCAATAAAATCTCCCTTTCTCTTGTCTGCATATTCATCTATTAATTACTGATAATTAATATGCCAATTAACCTCTCAGAACTCAGTGATAGTCAGCATTCTTTGAAATATACATCATTCCTGAATGCTCCTTTTACAAAAGACAAAAAAACCCCTGAAACTCTAGTATTGCAATACTGGTCTGGCTTTAGGGTTCAGGGCAAAGCCTGATGTTTTATTTTGTCCCTCACCAAGGCCCAGGGAGAAAAGGAGAGTCCACTGAGAGCAGGGTGATCAAACAACTCCTTTCATGGCTATTGCTGCTGGAGGTGAAACAAGGGTGTCAAGTGTGTATTTTGGCAAGTCCGATTGATTGTCTGTGCATTACATCCCTGCAAATAAAAACATATGCAATAAGACTGGTATTCTCTATCTGAAACTAAATCAGTGGGATTTGAAGTGGAAAGAATAAACACAGACAGTTACAGAGTCTGGTCTTTGACCCTAGAAATTGTTGGAGATTCTGGCTTGGATTCCACATCCACCTACTGCTAACCAGCTGTACTATGACTTCTGAAACATCAGAAGGCCTTCTGAGTTGAGCTGGGTATGCTTATTAAATGTACTTCTTGTGCACATCTCTTTCATGTGTACAGCAGTCTAAGTGCCCTTTGTCAACCCTGCATGGAAGGTACTAAAGTCATGCTTAGACTCCATGCTTTCCATTGATGATTTTCCACAATATTGCATAAAGCTACCCAGAGTTGCTCATAACAGATTTAAAATGTGTCCCTCATTTGGAGAACTTACAGTATGGGTAAGAGAGAGACAAATCATGAAGCCAGAGGAAGAATACCAGAGTAAGGCAGAGAGCACAGGGTATGGTTGATAAAATGGGCTGTTAGCTGGAGGTGGCAAAGGAGCAGGTAATCAGACACAGCATCCTTGGATCACAGAATGTGCCAGGTGGCCACAAACCCTGGGGTTTTGGCTTGGCCACTGCAGAGATAAGGCCAGCTGCAAAGTTTGGATCCTGATCAAATATTTGCAATCCAAACACCCTGAGAGCTAGGGCTATTTGGCGTGGGCCCCTGTCTAGTTTATATTAATGTTTATTGCCCCTTGGCCATTTGGAAATGGTCTTTCATAATTCACACCTTGGCAATGCAGGTTTGTCCATCCTGATGGCAGGCTACAAATCTGACTCCTCAATCTAGTGGCACTCCTTTCAGCTGTATGGAGCTACCTTGCATGTGGCTTATATATTACAGCTGACAAGGGCTGAATGACAACTTCATGGCTCACTGTTAGAAGCTCAGCCAAAAAAGCACAAAGGCATGTCTCCAGCTAGGGCTTTCATCTTTCACATCCACTCATCACTTTTTGCAGCAACTCTTTGGGTGAGCAGATCAGTGTCCTCTTTGCCTGCCTTCCTTTCCAGAAATTTCACGTGGCAGGACTGTCACCTACAGCTGTTTCATCAGTTCCTTAGTCACACAACTTAGAGGTTTAAGTAGGTTCTGAACTGACCTCTCTGCTCTTAAATAGGGCTTAGCTTTGTTCTGTGATCTTGCAAAATTCACCTTAATGGTACTTGAAGACTGGCATAAATTTATCATGGATCTCATGTTGGTCAAAGAACAAGACTGAGAGAGAAGAGTCTGGACTTATGTTCTTTGGAGCAGGAAGAGAAGCAAATCATCATAATGAATGAACTTATTTCTTGTACTTCAAAAGTTAAACAATTCAGCCTAAGATGTTCCTGTTTCATTTCAATATTTCAAGTATATTTTATTAACTAGTCTTCTACATTTAAGTCTGCTCTGTCTTTTCAAGCTAGGGAAAAAATATCAGCAAAAGATATATTTCAGAGTCTATTTCTGGGAACATGTTGGATACTTAACAAGTTCATCTTTCGTGAGCAGCCATTTCATGTATCAGTCTATAATGATTGCTTGGGTTCAGACTGCAGCATACATTTGCAGTCTCTGTTAGATCCCTTTCCTTCATGCAGGAAGGCTGGAGTAAATGTTATCTTCATAATACTTTCTTCACCTTTTTGTTCCTAGTCTGTTTTGAGTATTTCCCAGTCTTCCCTCCCCCTATTTATAGTATGTCTTATGAGCACTGATGGGCCTCTTCACAGACAAAAAAAACAAAGGAGGTAGTAATGTTGAAGAACGCTGTTTTCTCTAGTGCTTCTAAGTTGTCCTGGAGATCATTTGCCTTTCAAAAAACAAGTTTTAGTAGCCTAGGCAGTGCAAGACAAACTTCCCCTAGTAGCTCTTCTGTGTTATGTAATGGGGCCAAACTTGGTCCATTCCTGACCTCAAGGGCTGTCCTAACCAGCATGACCACTGATGCTATACACTGTCTGGGGTACCCACCATCCCAACTCTTCTGCCCTGACATTATCAATCTTATTTTTAAACAAAAAAAATACAAAACCCAACCTAGTACAGTCCAGAGGAACAGCTATTACGGTAAAAAAGAGGTTTTCTAGTTATAAATGCCAACATAAGGCAATAGCATCTCAGGCTCCAAAGGACAGGATTTAAATAACCCTTTGATTGCCCTGTTGACTTCTGCTGTCGGGAAAAAACACTTCCCGTAATTGGGACATTGTTCAATTGATAGAATCTCTTGAATTTTCTTTTTTTTTTTTTTTTTTTGAAAAGAAAGCCATCAGGGTTTGATTTTCTTCTTCAGCCTGCAGGGCTGCCTGCCCTGAACACAGCTGGCACAAAGCCCTCTCAGATCAGGCTTACAGAAGTGCTCATGTTTTGCACCCAGTCATCCCTGCAAAAACAACCACACAAGGTTAAAAAAGATTTTCCACTCATGGAAGTAAACCAATAGGTAATAGGAACAACCAAACCTTCATGATAAATGCCAGCTGAACAATACTGAGTAAAATATTTGCTATTCATTTTGTTTTAAATCCTGAAGCCACAGTCCCAGAGCAGCCTAGAATCTTTTGTGCAGTGGCCACCACCTCCCCAGCCCTCTCTCTGCAACTGTGTCATGGTCTTGCTCAGCACAGCTGAGGGCAGATGAGGGAAATGTCACTATGAGGCATTTTCCTACTTTGACTACTCCAACTCTTGCCTGGCCATGGGGCAGAACAGGCTCTGGTGTAGTTTAGGGTCATCTAAAAATACTCAAGGATGTGACTTGTGCATCTAGCTAGTGGGGGAGCCAAGAGGCTGTCAGCACTGTCTGCCCCCTGTGCCCCAAGCACTGGCCTTGAGGTGTTTGGGGTCCCTCCAGGTACGCCTCAGGGCAGGGGCAAGGATGGGGCATGAAGGGTGAGTTAGCCAGGCTTCACATCACCCTCTGGTGGCATTTCCTCAGGCTGAAGAGTGTCTCAAGTCACAGCAGCACAGAGAGGTCCCAAAGTGAAGCACAGGGCACCCATCTTTAGGATTTTTGAGGTAACACCCGTTTGGTACCAAGTACAACAAGTCTCCAGATAGTATTAATTACAGAAAGCAATGGCTTGTAAATTTGCACCTTTATATTCACTATTCATTTCAAACTCAGTATCTCTCTCCACACCACTTTCTCCAGCTCGTTTTCTCTGCACTGGAGATAGCCCTGCTGCAATGAGCATCCACAGAGTAGACCTTGGGTTTAGGTTTAGGTTAAACCTTTAATGACAAGGAATGTAACATACCAAGAAAAGAAATATGACTAGATAATTACTTGATTCGTACATAGCTCCTTGTGGAGAGGAACCCAGTCTCCTGCTTGACAGTGAATCTTAGTTACAGGAAAATATCACTCTCCAGCATAGCCTTGAGACCTACATGGTGCCATTTTCATTCAGCTCTGCTGAGGCCAGAGATAATTTGTACACTCTAAATAGAAATTACATCATGCTAATACATTTCTAATGGTCAAAAGTACTCTATTCATAAGAGACCTTAAAAGGCAAAATACATAATATTAATAAATTTTAAAGAAAATCTGACTGAAGAATCTTGGAAACTAGAGTTAATTGAACATAGCAATGCAGACACATTTAAAAGAATGCTTTCAACAACATTTACAAAAAATTTGCATTTTAATATTTATTTCATCAAAACAAGTCTTTACAGTCTTGTTCAATGTACAGTCATTAGTGCTTTCTTTGCTAAGATACTAAGAAATAGGTAGAGTTACAATTTTCCTGCTTCTGTCAAAATGTACACCTACTTAAGTTTCCATACAAAAGACTCAATATGTTGCAGTGCATAGGAGTATCAGGTCTTACAGTAGAACAGACTCTCCAAATACTCATTAAAAAAATAAAAATATTAAATTGGATTGTTGCTTTATCATCATAATCTCAAAGCATTCTGATTTGTATGTGAGCTCATAATCTCTCTCTGTTAGCATATATGAATTAATGATGCATATTGCCCAGCTGGTGTTCTAGCAGACTTTTTTTCTCAATATAGGATTTTTTGAAAAAATAACTATATTTATTATCATGACTATATATATAAAAAGATATTAGTAATGTGAGATTTTATGTTATTTTCCTTGTTTTATCTTTCTAGATTACTAATATACTTACATATAAAGGCCTAACCCTGTCTTCAGTGACATCAGTGGCAAAATTTACTCTGGTAGTAGGAGCCACAGCGGAACAAAATATTCTCACCAATAGGAAATTAGGGAGAAAGAAAGGAGAAAGAAAATTAAATAAAAAGTCCTGCACAGCTGACCCCATTAACTTATTAGTAAATCATGTTAGTCTCACATATAAAACCTCAGTGACATTTCTAACTTTAAGCAAACATGTACATGTCTTCATGCATGCACAACCCCACAGAAGGCAGACAAGCTGCAAACAATAGCTATTTCAGAGTAAGAATCCCCCTCCTTTGCCCTTGCTGATAATCTTTGTATATTCATAAGCAAGTAGATTAGGTTCCTTAGTCCTCTAACACACCAGATGTCAACCTTAGGTAAGACTGTTTTAATTCATCGTTTTCTATCCTGATTATGACCTCCAGTGTAAAAAGCCTGTCTTCACTTTTTTTCCATAGACAAAATAAGAGAGTCAAAGTCTTACTAATAACTCTTGCTTTCAAAGATTATCTACATTGTAAATAGCACAGATTCTATGGTTGTAGCACCAAAAAATAAGGGATTTAGTCTATGGCTCCTATAACAAGCTCTTGTGGAAACACAAGTTCTCAGCTTGTTCTAAGTTTTTGGGGTTATTGATGATGCTCTAATTTACAATATAACCAGTACTATAAAAATTGCCAAAGAGTAGGGCAGGCATTGCATTCTAATAATTTTGAATGCATTAGTTCATTCCCACTGTTTTACACAGACTTCCTTTCCAATGTTCCTTTGTTCATATTACTAGGGAATTTAACCCTTAAAGTGAATCATTCCTACCCATGCTGAATATCATCAGGTAATTTTGATGTAAGGTTCATACCTTTGATGTTAAGATGTCCACCACCCCACCTCTACCTCCTCAGTGTTTTCTGTTTCCTTTTTCTTTTTTTTTTTCCAAATGAAAAGCATTTTATTAATCAATATATCATCAATGGGCGCATTACTTTTATCTGAAACTTTTCCACTATCTGCATATGGCTGAGACATGTCTATTCATGATTACAACCCAGCACAATATTTAAAGTGATCTATTTTTAAGAAGGACAGTAGAGAAATGTTCTTGAATTTCCTAAGCATCTCGTATTGGCACCTTTTTAATGAAGTGATGTTACCATGGCCATATTTAAGATTTCATTCAAAAGAGACCCATCCCCTGCTCAGGAGATTATGGAGCACCCGCATAAGGAGGAAAGAGATGCAGCAGCTCTTAAAACATTGGCAATAATGGGCAGGCCAGGGGAACAGGGGAAAACATGTCCTAGGTGGACAGCTCTGTGTGACTGTGTACAGCTTGGTGACATCCTACCAAGCCTAAGCCACCATGGTATCTCATGAAGACCACAAAAGCACAGAGAGGCTTTGTTCTTAGCCTTTCCCAGTGAGAGTACCTTCCTCCTCATCAGTTATAACTCTCCTTTACATCCTCAGCCTTGATTTTTTGCATTTTGGCAGAGCAGCTTCTGGTCAGTCAGTTCATTACATCACCGAAAGGTGAGAGCCAGGAAGAACACATAAGCATAAATCAGAGAAGCTGAACGAAAGCCCTAAGTCTGCAAAAGATTTGGCATTGATCACAGACTGTGTGGGTGGACAGTATCTCTCTTTATGCACCAGGAACATGGAGTAATGATTAAGCTTCTGTTTTCTCCACTCACTTATGCTGGTTTGTTGGTACTGAACATGTGCTAAAATACTACAATGCTTTACACATAGGCAGTTTCCAGGTTGTGCCACAGAGTGCAGGTAACCTGAAATCACCCAGGGGAGTGCACAGCCAGCTGAGCTAAAACAGACTTAGAGAAGAAGGCTATTCTTGTTTGTTGGTAGCAGAAATTTTGGAAATAGCACAGAATATTGAAGGCATGATTGCTGCTACAAAGACAACGGAGCATCTGCTTAGTAATAAATTCTGCACAGCATATCCAGAAAAGGCTTTTATTTTAAAATGTTACTTCAAATAGAGCTAGACTAGAGAAGGAAGTTTGACTCTGCTCCCTCCCTTGAACTTTGGGCTGAGCCACAGATCTGAACCACTCCCCAAATTATGGGCTACAAAGCCAAGAGGTGTCTATTTTATAACCTCCGCTCTTCTGGACTGTGGCTAAAATCCCACAAAATCTATCCTAAGTTTTCAGCATAGTGGAAAACTAGGAGCAAGGGTGATCAGCTTCAGAACTCCAGGAATGGGTTTGCAAACGATCTTCCTGACATCTTTTAAATTTTCCTGTAATTTGTCCGATGATGGAATTTACTGTACTCGTAAAACTGACCAGGACTATCAGACACTTGTCGCCAGCTGTGCTTCAGATGCAGCCATGCGCAGCTGGAATGTTTGGTCAGAGTAGGACTTCCCTGCTTGATTTTTCCCCATGTATCTCTCATTCAGCGTTATTCCAGGATGCCATGATAGTTGAATATTTGAGAAAGTGGTTGATTTAAAATGTACAGAGCTCTTGATTTTCCCAGGTTCAGCCATTTTGGCTGGGGGAACTGTTACTCCTTCATTATGGGTAGGGCTTCACTCTACCATGGTATAAGCCAATTTCTCAGTTGATTTCTCAGCAGGACTCTGATCTCTGTTCTTGAATCCGGCACACTGTAAACATATGCAACCTTGCCCACACTGTCAATTCAATTCTCCTTGCAGGTACAGTTTTGTAGGTACAACACAGTTTAGTGTTGTAGCTGTGCCTATTTTCTAACTCTTTGAAGCGCATTTCTTACTGTAGGTAAAGCAGTTGTGATGAGAATTAGGGCACTGGCACTTTTTCTGTTTAAATATGTGTGACTCAGTGTACCTGCTTATAGGTAGATAAAAACACTCTTAAAAATGTTAACAGTTGAATTCAAAGAACATTTTGAAGGGGCTCAAATCAGAAAACCAATAGCTATTTGGGCACAGAAGGAATTAATCCTGCTTTCTTTGGAACTTTGTCTTGCAAGTGGTTGGCTCTGGCATGCATGAAACACAAACCCAGCTGAAGAGAGCTCTATGTTTGGGGCATTTGCAGGGCCCCTTTTCCCATATGGCTGTTCTAGTGTCTGATGATGTGAGATACCACTCAGCAGTTTTCCCACAGTAAGGGCATTTACAGCATCTGTATCCTCTATCCATTTGTCTATTTTCATGGCATTTGTTACTTAATTATCTGGGGGAGCTTTAACCCTCTGTCACATTTAGCTGAAATCTGCCACTGGGCTCAAAAAAAAAAAAAAAAAAGATGAGAGACAGCCAACTAGGCAAACCTCACACTCCTACAAGCCTTATTCCCTTAAGAAACAAACTGGAAAACAACAGCAATGCCACCAACAACAGAAAAACCACACAGTGACAAAGACCACAGTCTGTAAAGCAATCTCCATGATTCTTGAGGAAAGCCCAGGGAAAGACTGCTGGTGCTGAAACCCTAGGTACAAGGTACCAGAGCACCTGGTCCAGGAAGTACAGGAGAGCACATGAGACTATACATGAGGGCAGCTTCATGGGACCAGTCAGCCCCAGCTTTAGAAGGACAGCAATTTTGGCAGCGTGCCCTCTCCTCTGGCAGCCTCTTTCAAGGCTCACATCAGCTGTAGGTCTGAGCTTATTCTGTCTCCAAGCCCTGGCTCTACCATTCACTGAACTTTACCAAGGACACCCAGCTCTCCCTGTGTGCCAAGGCCCAAAGTGAAAAGATTTCTGCTGGACCAGGTTTTCCCTCAGCAGCCCCTTTCCAGCCATGCTTTGTCCACAGCAGTGCCAGTGCCCCACAGAAGACACTGGCTATCCTGGATATCCCCAGAGTTTATGTGAAACTATCACATGTGTAGGGTAGGAAATCTGTGGTTTATTCTGTCACCTAATTTTCCAAGGTGTAGCTTATCTGCTGAGAATCCCCTTTCTCTTCTCAGGATATGTTCTGAACAGAAAAATTCCTTTTTACATATTGATCCTTTTAAAATGCACCTTTCCACCACTGGCTGCATAGATAAGACAAGGCTGAGAGTTGCTCATCAGCTCTGCAGGGTTGTGGGACCAGATCATCTCCAAAGGTCCCTTCCAAACTCACCTATTCTGGGGCTCAGGTAAATATGCTTATTAGCTACTTCAATCTGCCTGACACGAGAGATAATAGATTAACATATATTTGTCTTCTACTTTTTAGAAAAATTATTCCATAAATATTTTATTTTTCCCTTTGTGCCTTTTACCCATTCAGTGCAACTGTTGTCTGCAGTTTTCCTGTCTCAGGAAGTGAGATCCTTGTATTAGCAAAAGAAAAATAAACCACCTCCCACCAGCTACACTAGAAGTGTAAATTACCATGTGGATAGTTGGGAACTCAACATTTATGCCAATTAAAATAATAATGAAGAGTTCTATCTGATTTTTCTATATTAAAAAGGAGGAAATTCTGAGGTACATGATTACTGTATAATATGCAATTTTTAAGATCTCTGTTACTTGTTTGGTGCTCTAAATCACATACCTTTGAATATTATGTTGAGTTTTACCCCTTGATCTTTTTGAGAGGCAGAACAAAAGATAAAAGCACAGGAATGATTCTAGGAAAGAAAAAGTGTGAGGTCGCCCAGCATCCCTGAAGTGATGGATTGAGTGGGCGGTAGCCATTTGTCAAGGAAGTTCATGTGGTAAATTCACAACTGACTCCATGTCAAAGGGAATAAGTGCATTTAAGCTCCATGTTAGCCAGGCATATCAGCATTTCAGAGAATGCAGTAATATTTCATGGCACCCATAGTTTCTTACGTGGGAGAATTGTTCCAAAGAGCTCACCTGCCTGCAAATGCACTAGCTGGGCTTGGAAGGGAAACAGGAAGGAAATAGTGACAAAGGATTTTATAGGCCGATTTTGTTTCTGAGGCTTTTGTTTATAAAATACAATCAAGACAAGGAACAATAATTTCACTGTTTCTCCACATTTACTCATTTCCAGTCTTAGCTGATAGTACCAGGCATGCACACTTTCCTTCTTCAGCTGGTGATTTGCTCTCTGATCAATATTAAATATCGACATGTTTTTGATGTGCCCTGAATGGTGGCTATCAGCTCTGCCAGGACTATGCAGGTTCAGGCATACTCTCCATTAATTGTCACATACCAGAGTTTTTCTGGTGGCAGAAAGACCTTTTTCTTCTTAGATTTGCACTGTTAACTCTCAGTGCAGACTATTCCATCTTACATAGCCATGTATCCTCTTGCCTTTGAGTATTACGGAGAAAAGGAAGCAACTGCGAGATGTGTGTAGGGGTGACTGAGACCCCTGGCATAAGGGTAGCCACAGAATGTTTTGGCAATAGCTAATGACCTTGAAATATTACTTAATTGAAGTTAAGTGAAAGTTAAAGGCAGATTACTTATACTTACAAAATCCAAAGAAGATAACTAATTGGAAAGACACAGATTACATAGATGCAGATGACAGAAATAAAAGCAAGCTGCACTTAATCTGTTTGCACTAAGGATAAATTTGAAAGACTGTTCTTTACTCCTTTCTGTACAGCTGACAGGCTACAGATATTTACCTAACCCAGATGCTAAGGAAATACATCCTCCTGGATATAAATCAAAGGAAATTCTTCATCTTGCACTACAGCCTCAGAGTGCATTCTCGCTTGGCACCATGTGCTGGTTGGTGTTTTGGGTTCCTGCCTTGTTCTCCCAGCCTCTCCCACAAACTGAATGCTGTATCTCATGTCAACATGGAAAAATCATAGTTATGCACAATATAAACACAGAAGCAGATACAGTGCATGCAGCATAGTTTTGGCTCTTCTCTGAAACTGTAGGCATGGATTTTACAGAGACACTGGATTTGAGGTGACGGAATCCTACTCTTCCCTGTGAGTGAAACCATGATGATGACTTACTGAAAAATCAGCTTTGGTCTTTTAGGAATGCCTTTAGTTAGACTGTACTACTGTTTGCAAACGAACAAATATGTGTGCAAAAAACCACGTATATGGAAATAAGTGAAGCCTCTGCTGCTAAGAAACACACATTTTTAGCTACAAAACTCAGGAACTATTTGAGAAGCAAGTATTAAAGTCTCTTCATGATGAACTGAAGCCAGCCTTTGGCATATAATAAAAAGTGAGATCTAATTGGTAGGGGGGGAAGAAAAAAAAAGAAAGGAAAAAAGTAAAGCAGTAATTTAGAAAATCAGTATATATGAAGCAGTAACTAAGACAGAAACAATTACAGTGTCAGAATTATCAATGAATTGAAAGGCAATCTGTGAATTAGATTTATATGCTTCAGTTATATATTCCTTGAAAGAGCAAGACTGGATGTGCAGCACTTAGAGACCAGCTTATTAACCTCATTGGAGAGCATCTCACAAGAGCTGAGGGTCTGCCCCTGTAAGTGATGCAAAACAAAGGCTTAATATAGTGAAGTGTAGCTTTCAGCATGAAAAAGGTGATTAATTTTTGTTCATTGGTGTACAGTAAATAATAAGGAAGATCAAAAAAAGGAAGAAACAGGCAGTTTGATTTTGAGAAAAAGCTGTACTTAAGGGTTTTTTCCTAAATATATCATGTTCTTACAATGAAATTGAAAAATCTATTCTACATTAAAATCAAATGGACAAACTATTAAAAAATACTAAAGGAGCAGAGGATGCCATTTTGCCTGTCTGCTCCTTTTGTCTGTTAATCATGTGAAAAATTACTGCCTCTTGCAAAATTCTGAAGTCTTGAACTCAAACAGAGCAATTGGGGAAGAAACTATTTAGCAAATGAAAACCATATTAAAGATGGAGATTTTACATAATTGCTTTTAGGAACTTTTAGTTATTAAAAAACTACACTCTTAGGTTAACACTGCTAGACATAAACAAGTTTCCATCTTTTCCCTAGCAAATACAAAACCAACCTTTAATACAGCTGTGTGAGATTTTGTCTTGTCTGAGGGCTGCTGGTACAAGTTCCCGCACTGAAGACTTCGTGTGTGTGAGTAATTTCTACTTGCAAATGTATTTTTATTGACTTTGAGTAACAAAGTGGGTCATAGCCAATGCTGAAGGTACTCCTTTTAGTAATATGTTCCCAAGTGTTGGTTCATCACACTGAAAATACCCACTTTGATTTATTTTAACCAACAACATTTGGACAATTTGGGTGGTATTACTGAAATATTTGTTTATTTTAATGTTTCTCACGCACATCTACATTCTTTAGGAGTCCCCATATTTTAAACATGGGACAAATTAACTCAAACATAACAAGCAGCTCAAATAAACTGTCATAAGAGGCCTGCAGGTCTACACCAAAATCTTTTCCCCAGCTGTTTCCTCTGGGATAAAAAGAAAAAAATAAATACACAAACAAAAACCTCAAATAAATCAAACAAAAACCCATCAACAAACCAGACCCACCAATAAGCCTCCCTGGCTGTTGCATACAGTGCTTGAAAGAGGTGCTGCCACACATATATACACAAGCACTCAATAAAATCCCTCCACAGGGAAAGCACAGAGCAGCTGGAAACCCTTTCTGTGTGCCCAGATTAGCCGCGAAACTGTGCGGCAGAGAGCGAAGCTGGCAACAGAATTCTAGTCCCAAGGACTATTTTACTCCCACATAACTTTCTTTCATTAACAGGGATTATTCATTTCAGAGTTCTAAATGGAGAAATATATATTCTTTTCAAATAGCAAGAGCCAGCATTTAATTGCACAGCTACATTCTGGTCCACACACCTTTGGTGCCATGGTATTTTTGTGGTTGATTTCCAATGGGGTCAATGTCACCCCAAAAAAGAATAGTGCTCTCTTGTTCCTCCTTGCTTTCTCCTCCATCCTCTCCTCCTGCAACACACAAAGCCCCCAGACGCCTTAACTACACTCAAATACAGTTTGGCTGCAGTTAAAGGTCAATGAGCAATGATGAATGAGGGAGTTGCAGTAGCTCTAGTTCCTGTCACAGTCATTCGGGCAAACTGGTCATCTGGTGAAGCTGCTGAAATGTAGACATTTGGTTAAGTGGCAATTTCACTTAGTCCTTTAACCATTAATAAAACTTCTGGGGTATTAGATCAAATGAGAGTGACATGAAACAACAATATGATCTGAATTCCAGACAGATATATAAGCAGACATTTGGAAGAGACAATTACATGAAACACAGAAAAATTAATATTAAATGATAAGACCAATTAACAAATTTAGCTATATCTAGAATCTATCTTTATATTGGTTACATCCTTTAGTGCTTTTGTTTATAGCATGGTTACACAGCTGAATGTTGGGGGACTGAGGCAGGGAGCATCTAGAGTATATTGTCCCCAACCTGTTATTTTACAGATACTGGATCTAAATAAGATATTTGCTCTTTTTTCCTGGATTGCTGCCATAGGTATTTTTAGGACTACCCAAAAAGGGGTATACCATCAGTCTTCTTTTTTGAGACCATAAAGTGCATTTTTCAGCCCCCAGGAGAGAGATATTTGGGGTCAGGGGGAGGGGAGGGGGGGGCAAGAGTCTTCAGCTTTCACTCTCTCAGTATCACAGCAGGACTTAGAAAAATACACCTTATGTGTATGCTTTTTTCCTACCTTACCTCCTCCTTTGCTTCTCTGTTCAAGTAACCATTAGTAACCACTGAATCTCCAGGATACTGACCCCAGGCATGTAATAAAGGCAAGATCTTGACTAAATATGACTCAATTGGTGGGATGGCAGCCAAGAAAAGAATTTAGCAGTAGTTCTAGTTATCACACCTTGTGTATTGGAGGCCCATTTATCTGTTAATACACAAAGACAATATTTATTTCATAGAGAAGACATTCTGATTTTGGAGATGTGTTTTTCAGATTGTCAAACTCAAAATTAAATACAGAAGGGGACAAACCAAGTCTCATTAGGAAAACAACCAAATGTAAGATAACATGGTTTGGGTTTTTTTGTTTAACGTGTATTAAACATTATTTTAGTAAACTAATACATGGGCAAGCAGGGATTTTTGTTTTCAGATTGCATATTTTTCCTTTTGTTATCTCTGTTCATTATGTATGTGCACATATTTTCTTCTTTTAACGAAGGACAACACATGTTCCATATACAAGTGAAAACATACTCCTTCTAAGTATATACTAGAGAATTCACTAATTCTGTTTGAACTAAACAAGATTACTTGTGTGAAAAGTTATTTCCATATGTGAATTTCTGTAGTGTAGATCTACATTATTCCAGTTAAAAAGCTAAAAAAGAAAAGTCACTCAACCATAAACAATGGAGATGTTCTATGATTCCAGAATTTTGTGACATTCAGTACTCAAAAGTAATGAATTACTTATTCATCTTTGAATTAATTGTTTGGGATTTTTTTTAATATTGTGCTTTATTCTTTGCTGTGTTCTTTGGTTTTAACACTATGTACATCTATATATGTAACTTATATCTACATATTTATGTGGAAACATAGTGGTATATGTTGGGTGGAAATTAATGGAGGAAAAAAAAAGTCAAACCTTTTGTGAAAACCCAGAAGTTGTTGGTAAAGGAGAAAGAAGAATTAGGGAAATGTTAATTGAATATTGGCTGATGGAAAGAAGGGCAACATATTTGTAACTACTTTGTTCGTAACGAAATACACACTGTTAATTTTACATCAGAAACAACATATATTGTGTATATATCTTTCCTTCTGAATTAATTAAAACAAGTTGAAAGATTATAAATTAAATTCCATAGATTTCTTCGTATACACATATATTAATATTTTATTGCATATATAAAGGACTTATTAATCCACTCCAACAGATGGCAAAAGTGAGTAACCAAGACTGAGATCTGATTCCAGGAAGTATTGCAAGAATAACTGAAAAGCAGGGTCCTAAACACTCTTACTGAGCAGTTATCTAATGCTGTGAAGCCCCAAACTGGAGTTTTTGCTTAAATGTGCTTAAGTCACCTCGGGCAGCCCCTCTGAACATCTTGCTCTTGCCACTGTACCTCCTTCTGGTCCAAGCCCCAGTACAGACCCAAGGTTATACCTTCCCTCCTCCACATCTCTGATAAATTTGCTAGGGTGGGAAAGTGTTCCTGAGGTAGGGTTAGCAGCAAAGTAGTCAAGATGGCATGGCTCTCCTGCCTGTCTCCAACATGCTGGCTGCTGATATTTAGAAAGTTCAGGGAAGAAGGGGGAGCTCAGGATGCAGCTCCCTTTCTCTTTGGCCTGAGGAAGCCAAAGTCCCAGCATTATCTCCTTGTGAGAGCACCCTGCAAGTTCATTTGGGCAGGAAAACTTCACTCTTACCAAAGATAGGATGTACTGTGCTGAATATCCTAAGATTCATGGGGTTCAACAGGAAGAAGGGGAGTAGCACCGCTTGGTAGTGTGCTAATTCAGACAGCGGGCTTGTGTCCCCCTTTCTAGCCCCTCTCCATGGAATGTTCATTCATTGCCTATGGCACTCAAATTGGTGGTTTGGGCACACTCCTGGGAAAGCATTGACCTCCTGTTGGCAACTGGCTTTTCCACCCTTGGCATAGTGGACCACAGGGCCATTACACGTGAAGAAATGCTGTGTCTCGGTTCTTATGCTACCTCCTTACTCCATGTAACCAAAAGAGCTCTCCTTTAGCTCTTCAAGTACAAGGATGTAGTTGTCTGACTTCTTGAAACTCAGTGGATAGAAGAAACTTCTATAAGGTACAAAATAAAGCACTTATGTTCCCAAAACTGTTGCAATTTCACTCCTTAATCCATCCTATTAGCATGCTGTAGACACAGCCTCAAGTTATCTGTGTTGTGTGGGGTCACACTCTGCAGCCATCTGCTGGGCCTGGGCTTCAGGGTCCTAACCCAAATCAGTGAAAAAGATGGATGTAGAAATCAGAACACGACTTCCACTCATATTCTTTAAACTTCATGCTATGCTCCATTTATAAGTTTTGTATATAACCAGTTTGATGTAATATCCACAGAAACCATTAACTGTCCATTGGGCTCATTGGGCAATTAATGGCTTCTGTAGGGTATATCAAGATGTACAAAGTGAACTATATTTGTTCAAGAAGTCCCTAATCTAGCAAGCAAGAATTGAGTAAATGGCCCCAAAAGAGCAAGTTCAATAAGGCAGAAATGTAACCATCACATCTGAGTTGTTCTGAAAAGAAGGCAACTACCGATCTTAAATTACTTACCATTAATATTTACAGGATAATATATGCTTTGTAATATGTGGCACACTCTAAAAGGCACACAAGGAGTATTTTCATAGTCAATGAGGTATGCAACTATTCCTATGTGATTAAATACCCAGCCCTAGCATTCAGTCACGTTACTTAATTATTATGCCCAAATCTTTGCCTTTTAGAGTCATGTATGGCCTCTGTTTTATGCAGACAAAATTGGTAACAATGTAGAATAGCTGGTTTTATTCACACTTCTTCTGAAGGTAAAGTCAATAACTGGATATAGTGGCCACTGTACTTGGTGCCAGCCATTCTCCTCACCTTCCTCAGTGCCAAAATATGCAATATTCTACTTTTACATCTCTGTAGGAAAAACTAGGTGCAACTTAAGAGGAAAAGCTAAAGAAATGAGGTTATTACTGAACAAGGGAAGAAAAGGTTTAAAGAAAATCTGGGTTCTCAAGTGTGAGCAACCTGACAGTTACCTCTTTCTTTTTGTAAAGATGGGACTTCAGCTCCTTCATGGTGTGGTTGCAGGCAGTTTATCATTAACTTAGCTTTCTCAGATAAGTACACCACAGGTCATTTGCCTTCTATTCATCCAAACATCTTCACATTGATCTGCAAACCAAGCAGCAGTCAGAGTGGCTGAAAGAATACATGTTTGGTGAGCTCTCGGGTAACATATAGCCCAACAACCTCAGCATGTCCTATCCTATGCATATGGTAGTGATGTTAAATTAAGCCCTGGAAGTTACCTATGGGTTGTTTGGTTTTTGTTTGGGTTTTTTTGGTGGTGTTTTTTTTTTGGTTTTTTTTTTTGGTTTTGGGGATTTTTTAAAATTTTGCAGCTATGAATAGAAAAGCTGGTTTGGATGTAACTGAAAGTTACACTGAGCACACACATGGTCTTTCCAGTCATTTCTTAAAACCATTTATGCCATCCCAGAGCATTATATTACCTGTGCTCTGCTGAACAGCACCTTCCAGAGAACATTTCTTTAAAAGGAAATTGAAATGGATCAGTTCTGCTACATTAGACATAATTTTGACTAAACGTCCAGTCAGCTGCCTGCTTGTTCAAGCCCACCACCACCAGTCTCTTCAAAGCAGGGAAGCAACACTGGAGGAACCAGCCGAAGAATTGCAATAATTGTAAACAACTGCAAGAAGTTCAGAGCCGGCTGGAGACTCTTTCAACACCAAGGTGTAACTTGTACATCAATTCTTATTAAAAGAATAAATGGATTTGTTGAACAAATGCATTGTCTCAGGAGAATTCCTATCACAAATTATAACAGCTACCAAATTTTAGAAATTGCCTAGTTTTACACTGTTGTCAGAAGAAAGCTGAAAAAGGTAGAGCTACTTGGAGAATGACATTTCAGCTAGCTTAAAAACTCTGCTAATGATTTCTCTTACAGTTTCTTTTGTAGTCGAAAAGAACTTTTCTTTTTCAAGACTGGAAAACCAAAACTTATAACTAAAAAAAGAAAATTGGTCTACTTCACAGATGTTGATAAAGACACAAGATTTTCAATGTATTTTCACTCAAGGCTTTAATTTTGGAGAGAAAAAAAAAAAAGAAAAATGGACTTTTTCCAGTTAACTTTGCTGTCCAAGTCAAGGAGAGGAACTTTTATCACCCCTCTGCTTCTCTGCATAAGGGATCCAGTTTCTAAAATTCCAAATCTGGCCACAGGAAAATAGTGATTGGGGAATTGTAGAAGAATAGAAAAAGTTAATCATATGAGTTCAAGCTCCCCGTGCTTTTCAGTCACCACTCTGCAGCAAGGACCTTGGCAAAGACTGCTTCATTTCCACTTTCCCCTGTGTATGAGATATTGCCCAGGCAGTGCAGAGCACATGCCTCTGAACAGCCAAGATGCCACGTAGGTATTCCCTAGAGCTCCCTGTGAATGACAAGTGAGCAGTGTTCACATAACACAGGATTTCAGGAACGTCCAAGCCTGTCTGCTAACCTACCTTAACAACAATGTCCAGTTAGTCTGTGATGCTACTGACACCTGAACTTTTATGTCTCCTCTGATACATGAATACTAACATCAAGAAGCAGCAAGTAATTTGTTTTGGCAGTGACATATCGTACCACAGGCATCCCTTTCGTGTGACGGTCTCAAAGTGTAACAGAATAATGCACACAGCACTGCTATAGGAGTGGGAGGGCACTCTTAGCTCTGTAGTAGTCCAGTAGAAGCAAAAGCACCCACCTCTGAGATGTTCAAAAGATACCCTCATTTATTTTGGCTTCTATTACTTCACCATCATAGCCCTGGTTAAGATAAAAAAACTGGCCTCCTTCTAACTGGTGCTCGACAGCAAATATTTCTTTGACTGATGTGTAAATTACCTTCTTCATAAATTTTTTTTCTATTTTGAGATTTTCTTTGGACTCATTGAATAGTTTCTGGGAACTGTTTCTGGTTTATGCGTCATCATGAAGCTTTGAAATAATAGCTGTCATATTCACTTTCAGGGTGATGGTCTTCATGTTTCTTGTTGCTATGTGGAGTTCATCTGAGCTAGAAGCATAATTGTCATGATTTGCCTGTGCTGGCCACACTCTGGAAATGTCTGCAATCAACTAAAGACATGGTGCATCCCATTGCCTTTTTTGATTTTTTTTTTTTTTGGACACCATTTTTAAGGTTGTTTAAGGTTTTGGATGCCAGTTTTAAGGTTGTCCAACGCACGAGAACAAGCTGCTGTGTTCTCATTTTAATCCAAGATAGATCTCTGCATCCATTTTTATCTGACAGAGTTGGAGTTTTGGTGAGATTTTTGCATACCAAATCAATCCTGCAGTATCAAAGAACTGTGGAGTTCAACCTGTAGACTGTGCCAAGTGACCTCCTTCCTCCCTAATACACATTAACCAGCACCTTGTAAGAGCTTTGTTCAGCTTCACCCTGGGTTTCCCAGTATTTTCTCTGAATTTTCTTCCCAGATCCCATGAGGACCCATTCTCTTAGACAGCCCTCAAAATTGCAAGACTCTGTGTACTCTGAGCCAATCTTACACATATGTTTCATTTTTACATGGAATTCAGGGTTCCTCACATTTCTGTACTACCACTTCACAGTCAGCCTCTGTTCTGCTTAACAGAAAATTATTAACTGCAACAAGCTTTTCAGAAACAGCTGCTGTCAAAAGCGGGGCTACTTTCTGAATGTCTTCATTTCTACTGGCACCACTTGCTTACAAACACAGAGAAAAGTGCCCACCAAATTTCTGTCTGTTGCCTTCCACATTTCTGGAGAATTTTGGCTCTCACAGGGATTGTGAAGCTCTCCATTCTACTTAGGCTATTTTTATTCTTGATACCGTGTGGTTCTCAGCAACCACTTGGAGATAAGGTGTTTAACACACATCTATTCCATACAGTGTCTCTGTTCCAGCTGCCTCCGTATTATAGCACGAGGTCTTTACAGATATGATTCCTCACATGTTTAATGGATTACAAACTATATCTTTGTAGATAAGTTCTTTTTCTGATTAATAGCTTTTCCTGAGCAATCTAGAGGCTGTATAGGAGCAGGATTGTTCACTGTAAGAATTCACTACACTTGCTGTATGATTTAACATACTATAGCTTTTGCCCCATAGCTGTTGCTTCAAACTTTGTTAGTTATTTGGCTTATTTTCATAAGAATATGCAAGAAACTTCAGATTTTACAAGACAGTTTGCAATACCAGCTTATTTCTTTGCAAACAAGATCCTATGAATATTACCAGAAAACACAATTAAAGATGTTGGAACTCTAGCTGAAATAAATCCAAGTTATTCAAATAGATAGTTACAATCTACTTTTTTGAAACATTTTTTGCAGCACATGTTAGCACACAGCTCTTAATGTTGCTCTGGGAAAAGCAAAAGAAAATATAGGGATATTTTTGACTGCAAAGATAAAAGAGAAATCCCAATGGAATTTGAATCACACATCCTTCAGGAGCTGTAAAAGCAAATAGAAGGAAGCATTCTTAGCTGATTCAACTCACAAAAATACATTGAATTTTAATAGTTTATCTCAGGAACCGGTGACCAAAGCCAGTGAAAACTATCTGCTCTTTAAAACGTCAGGGCAGATGTGAGATGAAGGCAGTGACTACACAATTCTACCTGCAGAGGTAAAGACAGATTTCATGCAGGTTTACATCCCCTGCAAGCAGCTGATCTGTAAGTTACACTGCATGACCCGCCTGATGCATTTACTGACAACTAGAACTTCAAGTTGTTAAAAATTGCTAAGCAATTTGATGGGACACAGCAGGCTGATAAAAATGTACCCTTATGTTACATTCGTATACAGGTGAGCTTTTCAGAGCCTCCTAACCAGCAGAGGCTCTGAAAGGCATGTGTGAGAATCACAAGAAGTGCCCTCTGGAGGCCTCGTTATCAGTGAAGACCATGACTACTCTAAAACCAGCTGATGATTTCCCACACCAGCATACTACTAGGCAGGACTTAACTTCAACAAGACAGCTACAGATACTCCTGGGAAGGTTTCTTGGGACTACTCAGAATAGGGAACTCTGTGCATGCGCATTTATCTACTAACTAGGAAACTCCTTTTGTGAGCTCTTATCTTACACTGACTTGGATGGTATGAATATGGTCTATGCTTCATAATTGCTTTAAAGGGGTTTGTTTGGGTTTGTTTTATTTCCCCTTGCAATATGTCTTAATTTCCATTGTTTATAAACTAATTCATTAGAGCTACTTTATGTCTTTGTTTTGTACATTGAGCCCAAAGCTCATTTCCCTGAACAGTAAAAGTCTGGTGTTAAACACAGCCTTCACATTACCTATGTTACCCATTGCAAAGGCAAAAAGAAAAGAGAATAAGAGGGACTAGACTGACTTAAGGGGAAAGTAACAAGCTGCACATTGAAAATAAATATTGCATTTACCTTGTCCAATCTGAAGGGTAGCCAGTATCAATTTTGTACTCAGCAGTTGTAAAAATCTGGAATATTCCATCTTGAATGTTCCATCATGTAGCCCACCTCACCCTGAGCTGGCATTAGAGCCCTCAGTTCTGTCCTGAAAGTAACACAAGAAACACTTCAGCACAAATACGTGACTATTCAGACTGACTGACTAGAGAAAGCACTGGAAAACATATTGTCCAAGTGGTCAGATCAGAATGCATTCTCTGTACCAAAAGCATGTTGTTTGCATAGGCTGGCAGCAAAAGAGAAAGGTGAGGTTATGTTTGGTTGGTTTTTCTCCAGGCTGGTGGTATGAACAGACACAACCTTGATGACTTGTAAAAAGTCTTCAAAAAAAGTTTTGAATATTCTTTTCTTAGCAAGATGTATATTGATGAATTGCCTCAATGAGTTTAGATTTGGCTTCCATGGGACATAGGAGGTACTGTAACACTGTCTTAACCTATGTAGATTTGCTGCTGTGGTGGGAGAGACCACCTGATTTCTAGGGGTTTTCACCTTTGAAAACTGGGAATGTTTCTCACTAAGCTACTTCTTCAGGTGGTCACAAGCCTACTCATCTGAAGCATTTTTATTTTAGCTGACTATACAGAAGAGCTAAATGCTCTCTCCTCCCTCAAATTAAGGTCTGACCCTTTTCTCAAGAGAGTCAATAGCAAAAATCCTGATGTACTTCTGTGAGAACAGCTGGGAACCTCCCCTTGGCAAGTGAGAATTGAATCCTTTTCACTTCTGATTTGCATTCTGTCTGCTCTTAAGAATCTCGGCCTCCAAAGAGAAAAAACATTATTTCCTGATGACTTCGAGTAGAGAAATATTCCTACTCTATTGACTCCCTAGTGTCAATAAATACCAAAAAAAGTACTTCAGTAGAATATGCAGCAAAAATTCAGAGGACTCCTACCTAGCAGATAGACTGAGTCAGTTGGTGCCGTTTTACTTCATAAATTTGCTACTTTTAAGGTATAGCAATGATTCCAGCTAATGAGAGACAGCACGAAGATTGGATGGAGTGACAGAAATAGGATACTCTTTCAAGGCCTTCTTTCCTACAGGTTTTCACAGTAATTGATTTTGGACGAAAGCTAGTGAATTTGATATTCAGTTTATGAGAAATTAAGAAATAATGAGGAAAGCCAACAATCTCTCTCACTATTAAACTACATGGAAACCTTTGGTAGTGATTAAAGCTAATGTTCATGTTTTGATATCAGTTAGACTGAAACATGTTGAGAGAAACTGTGAATATAAATCAAATTGAAATTCTAGGCCAAATACCTTCATTTTTCATGAAATGCAGATTAAAAGACACTGGGCAAATAGTATCTGTCTGTCTGTTTAAAAATGTCACATAGAGTAAAAAAAATACATCCATTTGTCCCCCAGCAAGAGGCTTATAAAGAATGATGGTTTTATAACCAAAGACACATTACCCTAAACAAAAATGGGTCAGCTACTCAGCTGCAAATTGGAGAGCTCCAACAGAGATCTCAGAATTTCCCCTGATAATGCTAGAGCCAGCTCAAAAGAGTCTCTACCAAAGAGTTATGAGATGAACATGTTGAGGGTTGGAAAATACAGAGTAATTACAAGTAATTTCCATGTACTGAGGCCCAGGGTCATTTGTGTGTCAGTCCTCAATACCACAGCAAATGGGTTTAGGCTATCATAATACTGATGCATTTAGTGCACTTGGCTTTCTATTCATAAGGTGCTTGGGTGAAATACTGGATTTTTGTAAAAAATTATCTTAAATGGATTCACCTCAAATACCTAATTTTTGAAGGGTTACTGTAAACCATTAGTCTTGTATAGATAATTTGCAACTGATGCAAATGGAGAATAAAGGCAGGCAGTTAGAGAGAAGACTCACATTAGAAGGGCTGAGAATAAACATTGCATCAGACATCTTAAATGTGCTCTGGAAAGATCATGCAGAACAATAGATTAATGACTTCAAATGAGCTTAATTAATTATTAGCCAGTAGGCTTCATGAAGGCTCATAACATTCAACAGAATATAAATCATAAGTAAACTAGATGTAGGGCCTGCATTATGCTGAGAAATAAAACTAGAATTCATTTAGAAGGAGAAAAAATTGAAAAGACATTGCTCTGTATCACCCTTTACTTCATCAGGGACAACAACAGAGTTGAAGCTATACAAAACAATGAAGCCCAGAAATAAAATGGCAGTAATTTATGGCTGAAATATTTGCAGGATCTCCTTCACAGACTATGGCTTTTCTTCATAGCTCACTTATGAAAACAGAGAGATAGAAACTTAAGTGCAAAGAGGACAAACTGAAGTTCAGGCAAGAAACTTGAAAGAAATTCTTCCTGGCTGATGCTGAGGCCAGACTGTTGGGTCACTCAGCTTGTAGTGAAACTGTCACTATGTCATTGATCCTCAGCAGTGCTGGGTTTTGTCACAAATTGCAGTTGTGAAGACATAGCTTGCATGGTTAGTTAAGTTATAGACTTTCAGAAAACTATCTCAGACTCCATACAGCTGCTAGTCTGGCACTGGCGTTTAAGTACACTTCTTCAGAAAAAAAAGTACTGATTAAAGTAAATTTTACTCTATCCAAAACCTGTGAATCCAACTCAAACCTGTCTTATGTTGAGAAAGAGCCATGCACAATGATGGCAAATTCAGGGAAAGAGCATTTATTCCTTCCTTTGAATATATAGTCTGACTAACACACAAAATACCAAAATCTGCTCTGCGTGCAGTGTTTATATCCATCTTTCAGCATCAATCTCCCATTCCTGAGCAAGATGACAGACCTGAATCCTTAGCTTCCTTGCTAGGTGAAGATTACATCAAACTTCTCTAGCTGATGTTAGCATGAGATGTGTTCCCTTTTATTTCTCTTTATTTCTTTGTCTGTTATTAAAAGGTTCTCCAGCCTACATATGGGTACGTCTATATGCTATTTTCCACTCAGTTGTGAACTCCAGCTGCCTGTGCCTCTCTTTGGACAGATGTGAAACAGCTCCAAAACAGAAGTCATGTTGCTGTGGTTAATGCAGAGCTCAGGCTTTTGTACTCAGGAGCATATTTATTCCCAAGCTAACTGCAGTTATGTGCTTTCTTCTTCAGAGAAGGCTCACATCATGGCCCTTGCATGACAAACAGGAAAAAAAGAATCATGAACCTTCCTGCAAAAGCAGTGTTGGCTTTTCTTTTCTTTTCCTTTCCTTTCCTTTCCTTTCCTTTCCTTTCCTTTCCTTTCCTTTCCTTTCCTTTCCTTTCCTTTCCTTTCCTTTCCTTTCCTTTCCTTTCCTATCCTTTCCTTTCCTTTCCTTTCCTTTCCTTTCCTTTCCTTTCCTTTCCTTTCCTTTCCTTTCCTTTCCTTTCCTTTCCTTTCCTTTCCTTTCCTTTTCCTTTCCTTTCCTTTCCTTTCCTTTCCTTTCCTTTCCTTTCCTTTCCTTTCCTTTCCTTTCCTTTCCTTTCCTTTCCTTTCCTTTCCTGAAATTTCCTTTCCTTTCCTTTCCTTTCCTTTCCTTTCCTTTCCTTTCCTTTCCTTTCCTTTCCTTTCCTTTCCTTTCCTTTCCTTTCCTTTCCTTTCCTTTCCGTTTCTTTTTCTTTCCTTTCCTTTCCTTTCCTTTCCTTTCCTTTCCTTTCCTTTCCTTTCCTTTCCTTTCCTTTCCTTTCCTTTCCTTTTCTTTTTTTCTCTTTTTTTGTTATTTATTTGCAGCATATAAAGAAATTGTCTTTAGTTAGTGAGAAATCTTACTACAGACAACTGATAAACAAAGAAAGTCTTACTGCAGATGCAGGTTATTCTGGTGGGTGTTTAAGTTTGCCTCCTGGCAGCATTACAGTTAGCAAGGCTGGCTTCAGGGTACTTACCCTCAGGGATGACTGTGGGCAAGCAAGATCAACGCTCTTGCAACAGGCTTCAAGTTTTGTAGGACCCAGAGCTACTTGTGCTTTCATGTGAGCCCAGACTTTAGATGGCTCTGAATTTAGAAAATGCTGTGAGTCCTGCCCCGACACACATATCCACCCCCTTGGTAGTTATGGTAAGTCCTCTTATGTGAGATAAACCCGATGACAGGCATCCATTTGGTCTGTTCAAACATACTCTAAAAGGCAGAGCAAATATGTGTTGGTTTGCATGACCCAGCTTAAGCAGAACAAAGTGAATAAATAATAAATAGCAATCGAGGTTAGAGCACAGCTGCTCTGACTTTCCAGGTCTTGTCAGATGGCCCTTCCTACACTGCCAGCTGACCAAGTTGGTTGTAGTGCATGTATTGTGGACATGTTTTATGAATTATGTTTTTGTTTGCTTCTCTGTCATCAAACCTTGCCAGACTACAGTTAGCTAGACCCAAGGTCTTCTGACTCCATTGTGAAAGTCTCCAGGAAATAACATTCAATGCAGTTCAAATAAACATTTTTCACATTTATCTCTTTTGTCCTTTCCTTTAGGTAGCTGTCTCTCTGTCTCTCTGTCTACCTATCTACCTATCTATGTCCTACCTTCCTGTGCATTCTTTCCAGGGACAAACATTTGTGAGAGATCTCTTTCTGACCATGAAAATGAAGAAAAATAGGAGTAACTGGGCTTTGGAAGCACGTTCATGCCATTTTTTCAGTTTTGATGCTTGGCTTTTGTCCTCCCTTTGCCTAAGATACAAAATGCCAAGAGGTTGGCAGTTGAAGAGGCAGGGACAGGTTCGCACAGGTTCAGACTAACTGCTCTTGTCACACAGGATATCTGAGACCACGTCTGCCTAAAAACGCCAATTAAAACATAGCATACAATTGGTATTGCACACTCCAAGAAACTATGAGGCATGGAAGAAGCACAGAAAGGTGCTGCTTTACAGCACCAGAGTGGCCCAGGACCCTGTGAGGCACCCAGAGTACAGGGCAAATGAGCTGCTAGCAAGCTGCACTAACACTCAGCACCAAATACCATTTTCTATTGCAAGTACTCAACAAAAAATAACAAAGGGAAATGTGTCTACTCCTGCATGCAAAATAGACCTATTGTTGGGGAGAATTGTGTTTGCTTGCATACAAAACAGAGCTATTACAGGACAGGGTCGTGTTTTCCTTTTACAAAGCAAAAGAAAATGGTTTTTCATCAAATTCAAAATGTTTCTCAAGAGTTATTTTCCACTGGTCTTTAACCTGTCTAATCTCTCTTGTCCAGTGTGTACTTTTTGCCAAAGGGAGAGTGGAGGAGTGCAAACACAGAAGCCTCTCCCACCTGAGAAGCAGAAACAAACAGCACAACCACTTCACCCCAGACTCCCTAAAGACTGGGAAGACCTTTCACGAACCTACATGTCAGGAATGACCTTCATGCTTCACAAAAAGTCTTTGTAAATTTTGGATTGCATTCTGGTGAAAGGAATAGGAAGAAGAGGACAAATCTTTCATTCTGCAGAATGGGAAAACACAGGCTAATGAAATTCCAGGTCTCGGGAATAAGTTCACCCACTTGTTAGTTCTGCTTGTTGCTAGTTGTACATCCAGACAGGTTTGAAAACTAAGGCATGGTAACCACTTATTTTGTATTTTCTCTCTCCCTCTGAGTACTTTAAGTTTTCACAGTGATTCTTACTGTCTGAAAAATATAGAAGTTAGGAGAGAGATCTTCTGTAACTAACTTAACCCCACCTTTTGGATTTATCTGGACATGTTCCTGCAAGATGATTATTTTACTTCTCTAATTGACTTGACAGGAACATGTATGTTTCTAATGGTGGTGAAATTTTTGTCTCTGGCTATAAAATCCTGGTCACAGAAACCTCAGGGGGTTTGTCATAAACATAAAAATGAATAGCCCAAGCTTCAGCTATAATTAACTCCAAACTTCAGTTATTATTAACTCCAGCTTTTGGTTAAAGAACATAAATATATGCTTTTTTTATTAATTTCATTTTGCTGCTTGACATAGAAGATCAATGTAATTGCTGTAAATATCTTTGCATTACTTTAGTTTCATAGTAGAGCAAATAACAGGTTTGCTTATAAGGCTAACTTAAATCTTAAATATAATGGATTGGATATTATGTCAAGCTTGCCATCTGCAAAGTTACAGTAAAATATTTTTAGTGTAATAATGAGGGCAGACTGGAGATTCTGGTCTAATCCATTTAGTCTCCACTCAGATTCAGAGAACCGAAAAATGGTCATAAGCATCTTTGTGATTCCCTGATCTTTGCTCATTACACAGCAGGTTGGACCCAAATTTCAACTTAAAAGATATCTGTGACTGTTACTGTATGACTTTGACTGCAAGAAGACCATTCTGGCGCCACAGGAGAGCACACAGTACAACAGCAAGTCAGCTACTTCTTCCTTTCTGTAGGTACACAAAAGGAGCCCTAAAAGAAGTGGTTTAAGGCAGCTTCAATCTTATTTTGGATCTTAAAGATCTACTGATTTAGTTATCCTGCCTGTAATTCCTGCTCTGAATATGCATGCTTGCTGTTGTCCTTTTTCTCTGTGTGGCTTTTACCAAGACACTAGCAGCACTGAGCAGCATTTCCAGACAGCCTTTGATTTTATAATCTCAAAAACCTGGAATCATCTTGACAAGGAATAGTCTTATCTCAATCTGATTGCTGTCAGGCAATCGCTGATCCTGTATCAGCATGGAGCCAATATGCAGTAGCCCCTCTATGTCCTGAAAATGCCACTAGCTGCCATAAGTCATCTTTATTCTCCCCATAGGAAGTGGGGTATAGCTGGCACATATCACCCAGGCCACAGATGGTAACATGAGTCCCACATTAGATCTGCTGCTTCATGAAAGTAGATGATGATGTTCAAAAAGGGTTACTGCACTTGTGAACTCCCAGTGCTGCCACCCCTACAGGAGTTGGGGCCTGATGGATGCAAGTTTTTCGCTCTGAAAAAGATGAAGTGACAGCTTATACTCAGCTTAATGATGCACAATGAGCTGATGTCAAATGGACAGCCAAGTCCCACGTACAGGATAAGTGACTGAATCTGCTTAAAACAGAGATCCAATTAAAGACACAATTTTTCTTCCTACCAAAACTATCATGTAGTATTTGCTTTCCAAGGCACCATGACTTTAAAAACAAGGCATGACAGGGTGATCATCCACTTCTCATATCAAACGTGACTCCTGGATGCAGTGCCACCCTTTTTCCTTGACTTGATCTCTGCTTTCCAAATGAAGGTGGATGCCTGCCAGGTTGCAGCCATGATGACCACATTCTGGGCAGTGGCAGGAGGTCCCTTATTTGCCTTTCAAGTGTGGGGGGGTGGGTCTGAAAAAAACCTAAAAAGAGTTACCAGATCTCAGTAAATAAGTTTTAAACTGTGGGCTCAATTTTCCTGTTGAGTTTTGCCAGCAGTTCTGGAAGACATGTGAGGAGGGGGAAGCTGGAAAGCACAGGCCAGCTGCAACCCCAAAGCACCGAGGCTGGAGGTGTGAGGTGGGAGAATTGTAGAATCATTAGGGTGGGAGAAGACTCTTGAGATCACCGAGTCCAACTCTTAACCCAGCACTGCCAAGCCCACCACTAAATTATGTCCCCAAGTGTCACATCTGCATGTCTTTTAAATACCTCCAGGGATGGTGACTCTCTGAGTATCCTGTTCCAAGGTTTGACAACTTCCATGGAGGCGTTTTTTCTGATATCCAATCTAAATCCCTCCCAGTGAAACTTGAGGCCATTTCCTCTGGTCCTATCACTTGTTACCTGGGAGAAGAGATTGACCCCCATCTTTCTATAACCTCCTTTCAGGTAGTTGTAGAGACTGATAACGTCCCCCCCTGAACCTCCTTTTCTCCAGGCTAGACAACCCCAGCTCCCTCAGCCACTGCTCATCAGACTTGTGCTCCAGTCCATCCACCAGCTCTGTTGCCCTTCTTTGGATACACTCCAGCACCTTAATGACTTTCTGTCAGACAAGATATTCTCCTCGAAAGAAGCAGGGTCAGACTGAACAAGTGCATGGCCGGGGCTGCTCCTTTCCCCTTACTTAGCTTGGGCTTTCACTTAGACATCTCCTTTAATCCACTAACCATCCATGCACAAAAAGCTCTTATCCAAGGTTAATTTGGTCCTTTCAGACTAAGTTAGTTGGCTTGCACACAGCTACAGGCAAGATTTCCCCTCATACTGTGAACATTCACTTCGCTGAGAGGATTTAGGCTATATCATGCAAGTGCTGACAGCCCTCCAATATTTTTACACAGTCTCCTTAAGTGCCCCAAAAGTCATTTAACTTTTCCCACTGTGGGAGGACTCACAGCTTGGTTCGATGCAGGTCAGGAACTCAAAGGCTCATGGGTGACCTCAGCACTGAGTAAGCTGGCACTGGCTGGGTGTACCAGCACTGCAGGGTCACACCACAGCAAGGTTCACCCCAGTGTGATTAATACACTCATGCGGAGTGCTGTAATGCTCATCTCCTGAATGCAAACACATTTGGCTTTGGAAGACTTTAGACCCTGGTTGAAGCCTGGGGATTGGCACCCTGTGTCAAACCTGCTTTGGAGAAAATCACAACCCCACAGCAAGTGTCCCAGCAACAGAAGGGGTGCAACTGTACAATCAAGATGTGACAGGCAACACTCCGAAAACAAGGATCTAAAAGTGTGGTAAATACTCTGTGTTTTTGGGGGATACCTTCTCTGATAGAGAGAGTGTCTTTGAATGCCAAACCAGCAGCTGATTTGCTGGATCTTGTTAAATTTTAAGGCATATCCAGCCCTGCTCTTGCACAGGAGTTCCTTAATTCATTACTATCTATTGAAATAGTGCCCACCTTTAGTTGCCAAGGTTGTCCTTCAGGACATGGATTTACACTTGCAGGTGTTGCATTGTAGCTCTTGTTTGGTCTATAGATGTTTCTGGTCCCCTTTCTCTCCCGAGCTCACTTAGCAGAGGGCACAGGGTGTTTGGCCATTCGCACCAAGGAACCCAGTGACCCAAATCCACACGGATTTCAAAATATTTCTAGCCATTCCTGGCATCAATGTTCAAGTCTGGGTTACTTCTAAGTGTGTTAAATTCCTTGCACAACTTAAAGCAAACACAATGCTGATGTTTCCCGGATCCCCTTTGGAAACTTTAGGAAAACATGAGGAATGCTACAAAAAAATGGGAGTAATTTTAGGATGACTATCCCAGGTAAAAATGATGATGACCCTAGTTTTCAAAATCAGTGTTATAACACCACTAAGCTTCCCATTTTTTCCTTTGAAACAGAGTTACTTTCCAGGTTCCTTAGGGGTTAGAGGCTCTACCGCAGCCAAGAAATTCTTTAAGCCAAAGCCATAAATTTTCCTGTGTATCTGCTATGATAACACAATGTATTAAAAAAAAAAGAAAACCCAAAATCCTATCTGGAAAACCTCAAAACAGTTGTGATCTGCAGAATACTATAGGACAGGCCTGAGAAGTACCTGGGAGAGGCTAACAGACTACATAAGAAGAGAAACACTGTTCCCCACAGCAGCAGCTGTTGCTGCCCTTTTTTTCTTACCACACTGCTATAGAGTACACATTGAACCCAAATCTTCAGAGATTTCACCCCAGATTACTGACCCTAGATCAGTATCTTTTTACCCCCTTGAGGAAACCCAATTCAGTTTTACCAGCACTGCTAGGAGGTCACCTTGGGCCACCTCAAGATAAGGGTGTGAGGTCATGTCTACCAGTAACAAAAATCAGTCATGGTCATAGTACTGTCAGAAAATAACTGGACTGGGAGCAGGCTGCTAACGTGACCCAAATACCATGGCAAAATATTTTGATTATTAGAGTAAAGCAATTTCCCAGCTTCAATTCTGCTGAAATGCCACAGAAAACAGACTGGTCGCAAACAGTGAGGACCCAACACTCCAGGGACTGACACTGACATCATGAACCCTCACATAGAATTGATGCAGAAGGCCATCCCTCAAATGGGGTATTTTCTACTTGTGAATATTTTCTACTCTGTCGTATTTTAGAGGCTGCAGAAGGCAAACTGCGGGTCAAGCTACAGAGAGGCTTTTCCCTTCATTTTTGAGGTCGATGATGACTATATGGTCAGAACTTGTACGTTTAAAATTGCCTTTTAAATACTCATCCAGCCAGAAGCCTCTCATTCTGACATCATAAGGCACCGCCTCAGGGCACATTTTCCTGTCACAGTGGGAAGACTAGAGATGAAAGAGGGCTATAAAGAGTAAAAGCTTGATGCAAAGAGGATGAATTTGCTCTGTAAGTTGAGTGATTAGGAGAGATATCTAGAAGTAAGACACAGAGGTTAGATTTCTTTCTTGGACCAGGAGCAAACAAGATATAAAAAAGTGGAACAGAGACAGTGACAAAGCAAGATGCACGTAAGCACTAAATGGAAACAGGCATCCTTCCACCTTTTCGACTTCTCATTCACTTGACACAGTGGAGAGCCTTGAGTGTCACAGCTTTAAGCTCTGTTGATGCCTCCCACCTCTCCTGCACAAATAACTGAAACACAACTAAAGAATAATGAGACTGAGCGCTAACCTTTCAGACACCAATGAAACCTCATATTCCATAGCCTTGCCTTTATACCCTTTTGACTGTGCATTAGGGAATGCCTCTCCCTGTTTATTTCTCTGTTGTCATGTGAGTAGCCCTGCCGGGCTAATCGCGTATTTATTTAAGTAAACCTTCCTTGATAGAAAACACATTGCACTTTATTGTTATTCTGAAGATGCTTGCATAAACATTGTGTCATTTCTATAATTACACACCTAAGTAGTTAGGATGCTTGATTGAGCAGATTGTTTACTGCTATTCTTTTATAAATCTTTTTATTTCAGTAGTTTTCTTTTTAGTAACATGATAATATGTGCTTTCACTCTAATACCATACAGGATGCATGGTAGAAGGAGCAGATTGTTGACTGTTGTTTTAATAAATATTTTTACTGAGCTAATTTATGTTAAAGTGATCTCTTCTACCAGCAGGGAAAAAAAGGTTTCTAGAAAGACTAGCCAACAGCAACAGACACAATAATAGCCATCATTTATAGCCGTACCTTCAAACAATCACAACTGAAAACATATGCTGTTTTACAAAATAGCATGTATTATGAAACGTAAAATTGCATCTGCCTACAGTACATGTTAGTGAAGTGAAAGGGCACATCTGTGCTGTACTTATTCAGATGACTATTTTATTCGCTGGATGATGGCAATTTATTCATTGATTTTTGGATCCCTGATTGCCAAGGAGATATCAGATATCTGGTCGATGCTAGAAAACAGTTGGACTATTTATTCGAATCTCATTGTTTATAGTTGTTTAAAAATCATAATTGAATAGCAAGTAAATGAAAAAGAAGAAGGAAATAGAAATAAAACATTATATATTGTTCCATCCTCTCTTATCTCTCAGAGAGGACAGTATGCAAAGACTTACTCACAGGACATTCTCCACGCACTTTGTTAAAACTCACTTTGCCTGTGTGGATACACGAGTTGACATCTGGATCATAAAGTGAAGACGTTACAGGGGACTGTCATAATTCACATTTCTGCCTTACAGTGCCAAAGGCAGGTTGCCAACACCTAACAAACAAATAATAGATGTGGTGGAGTCGTTATACATGCTTTATTTTCCATCTTTCACTGGAAGCCCAGGAGAGGGGAAGTCTCATGACTTTCTTCCTAAACTAAGAGTAAGATCAATGGGTGCATTCTGCCTGACAAACAAGGTGCAATATACATGTGGTAGTTGCCAGAGCACCAGTATCTCATCCCAGTTTCACTTATAAATGTGTGGGCTGGGTAGATGTGGAAGAATCAAGGCTGGTAGTTCAGCCACCATGTACCAGGGTCCTCTTCATGGTCTACTTGGTCTCCATGACTGGCTGTCACCTCCCTGTCCCAGGGACTATATCCAACCACTCTACCTTGCAACCCAATGCAGATTTCCCAATGCAATTATCACATCTGAGGGATAACAAATCCATAGGAAACAGAATTGCCCAGAAGCATGTTCTGTTTCCCTCCATTATGCACCAATTAAAAGATTATACAACCTTAATGACATTGAACTCAGAGGGTCACCACAGAGGGATACATCAAAGGGCCATCGGTGCTCTGCAAAATTAGGATTAAGAAATGGTCCTCCTTACTCGCATCACAATTTGCAGTCTTTATAAGCCACCTCTTCTAAGGTCTAGAATATGGGTTTGAGTTTTAAAAACAGGGAAATATACTACTAACTTTAATTTCTGTACCGTAGAGCCTCCAAATACTAATATTTAGAACAGAAAATGAAAAGTTAATTTCTACTAGCATTCAGATACACGTCTATGCAAAGTATTCATTTCCTTGCAGTAGAAAACATCAATGTTTGCTCAAGTTATTTTATTCCTCTCCTTCTTGGGAAAAGAACATGCAAACTCACAGCTTTTTCACCAAAACAGTTCTTGACAAAAACATTAAAAGCAGAGGAATTATGTTTCTTCTGAGGCAGTATACAACATTTTATTTACTTTTGCCTAATCAGCTCCACAGGAAATACTATTCGTGTTTGGACATACCAAGCCAAAATGGAAAATTATTCCTTTTATTTTTTTCTGGCCTATGTGGTTAGGGCAATCTCAAAGCCATAGTGGATTGTTTCTATTAAGAGGAGAGAAGAATGGTAGCAATCAGATAATGTGGAAAACACAGTGCCTTTACCACACTCTTCCTTCTACAATGTCAAAGCAACCCATGCACCACCAATGTTTCCAAATATACTCACAGCTGAACAAACACACAGGAAAACGAGGGGATGCAAGGAATTGCAGGGCAGCCTGATTTGCTCCCATGTGTGCCAGCCTGTGCCATGGGCACACTGCAGAGAGGAGCTCTGGGAAACATGGTGGGCACTAAAGGGCAGGAGTTGAGGGGAACCTGCAGCACCAGGGTGGGCAGCCTAAGGCTGCACCACTGATTTAGGGTGGGAGGGTGCCAGCCTCAGCCAAATAGCTGTATTGTTTTCTCTCCCTGACCCCCGTGTAAGTGTGTGCATGTGATTTAGCTCCTAATTGGTCTGACCACAGCGGGCTTTGCCGTGAGTTGTGGCTTTCTTCACCAGCACTACTCGTCAGGGCATTTAGCTGACCTGAACGAAAGGTTGATCATTCACTTTAACCACGTCTTTGACTGCTCCTAGGCATGTTTACTAGAAGTTATTAACATCTTTGAGGAGAAAATGCAAAACTCCTCCACCTCACTGGGGAGGGATTGTCAGAAGTCATAGTTACAATTAAGCAATCACTGCTGTGCCACTAGAAATGGCCATTGCCCATTTCCCCAGTGATAGAAAAGTCACTATTAAAAGTTTTTGCTGAAGTGGAATCTTGAAGGTGACCTAGTCCAAACCCCTGTATCACTAGCTCAGGTCAGTCATGCCTGTGCCAAGGCAAGTCTTCAAAACCCCCAGGGACATGGGATTGAGTCTCCCTGGATACCGTGTTCCAGCGCTGGACACTCCTCCTAGAAAGGAAATTTAACTCTTACTTATCTCTTTCCTATATTGGGCAAAACAAGGTATGAAAGCTGTTTCTTGGCACAGCAGAGATTACCTCTTCCAGGCCATGCACATTCCTGGTGATACCAAACAGCAAAGAGGCCAGGGCAGCAACCCTCATAGATGAGCCAGCATCCTCTCCCCAGTGAGACTGCTGGCATGGCCAGCCCACACAGGAACAGCACAGGGTGCCTTGCAGCTGCATGGTTGTGATCTTGTGAATGTGTTTGAGAGAGAAAGAAGAAAAAAAATTGGCATTATAGAAGGAAGAGTGTGGTAAAAGCCATAATTTGGCTGGGATTAAAGAAACCACTGGAAGTTCCTTAGTTTTAAATTTTGCACAGATGTCAACTATACTTGTTCCTACTGTCTTTAATTTAACGTCTGGAATATTGTGGTAATGTAATTCAGATGACATATAACTGGGAAACAGCCAGACCAACAGATTTGTGAAATTTTCTTTTTATGTTTAGATTTAATAAAAAAAGGATCTCTCATGTATGGCTTTTCTACGGCAGCAGTGAAAGAAAATGCTCTAGAAAGCTATGAAAAATATCTGTGAAGTGCAATTGAACATGCTTGCAGACAGACCAGAAGGCAGGGGCACATCATTGTGGTGGTGGCAGTTGCCATTTTCTGGTGTTTTCCCAGCTCAGCACACCATGGCTCTTCTCCTGCCCACCATGGAGAGAAGAGGAAAATGCCAGCACACTCTTCATCTCCTTTAGTCCCTCAGACCTTTTTTCTTCATGACCTGAGGTGAAGAAACGCATGGGCACCTATCCTGAATTGCTTCAGCTATTTCCAAGGTGGTCACCTTTGCAGAATGCTGCTTGTTTTGCTCCATATTGTGCATTACAAGGTAGTCTGGGGTATTGCAAATGCTCTGAATATGGTGTTTGGTGGTGGTTTCATGAATAAAGACTCCAGGAAACTAATAGACAGTTCAAACAACTGTAATAAGATTTTTGATCAAGAGACATACATGAGCTAAAATCAGGATCATGTTTATCTAACTAGGTGGTGCTTAGACCTGTCTGTTGAGTTTCCATAGCAAACAAGAGCTGATATGATCTTAATCTCACAAACATCTAAGAATTTAGTTACCTGTTAAATTCCCATACCTAGGGAAAGCAATTTCAGAAATTGTTTTTTAACAACTAAAGAAATCTGGCAAGAACCAATTATTTCCTATCTCACTCTCACTGAAAAAAAAAAAAAAAAAAAGAAGAAAAAAAAGATTTTTTTTTTTTTAAAAAAAACATTCCTGGACTTACCCTACTGAGTCCTTTTTAGCCTTTCAGCTCTTTCACAATTTATTATAAAATATTTGGAGGACACCAGGCTTCTGGAAGAATAATTCCAGTTTGAAGAATTCTTCAATAAATTACTTTAAAATGCCAGGCTGGTCTCACTATGGATGCAAGTGACTTTTATTTGGTGGGATCTCTTTGCATTTGTTGCATTATGCAACTGCAATAATACAAATTTCTCCTCAGAAAACACCTTTGAGCCTTGTTCCTGTGCACCAGTAGGCTACTGTGTCTCTTCATCAACTTTCTGAGTTAACTGCTCTTTCTCTTTCTTTAAATGAGAGTTTATTGACATATTTATTGCCAAATCATCTTCTTTGATTTAAAAATACGCAGTAAATTATATGGTTCAAAATTTAGCTGCCAAAAGAAAACCAGGGCAATCTACATGTATCTTTCTGCTGATCCCTTTCAAGAAAATGTAACATATACAATGACCTCAGCAGCTTTGAGACAAAAACTGTTATTTCAAGAAATTTAGCCTTTCGCAGTATTACTGTAGGTCTACAAGCACATATATTTTTTCACTTGAAATGTTGACTCGGCTTTAATCTTAAAACATACGGATGTCATTCTCTTTTTGCTCAGAGGCACTGATGCAACTGAAGAAAAACATTAAGTTTCTGGAGGGAAGCCAAGCTGGATAGCATCAGCATGAAGTATACAGTGCTTCCATTGACATCAGATCTGGAAGCAGATCAGATATGAATGGAAGACCCACAGTGAATCAGGTTTGCATGTAAACCTCCAGTGAGTCTGGATTAGCTCCAATAGCTAATGTGATGTCAATGAAAGAACTGCACTGTATCCACTTTCAGATACTTCTGCTACAAAATCAGATTGGTTTTAGTTCATGAATTAAAATTCAGCCAAACTGTGGGGATAATTTTTTTTAAATGGATCCATCAAAATTTCATTAAAAGATTGTTAAGACATTACACAGAACAGCTAAAGTCCAGAAATCCATGTTTAAAGAGGCCACTGGGCCTCTTAAAGAGGCCTTAATTAAAAATAAGGGGGAAAAAAAGTATATTTTGGACTGTAATACTAATTTTACCTTCCTACATTTGACAAATATTCATTTTCAACAGAGAGCTCCTGTTAATATCTTTTATATCCTACTGGCAATTTCTGACGTTTTTATCCCTTGGTTTCTGATTGATGGATTTATTCGTTCCTGGAACCCAGGAAGATTTTTGTCTTAGGATTAGAAAAAAAAGTTATTCCTTCTTGAACAGCTTTCAGTTATAAATATGTAGGCCATCAAGTATTCCCCTGATTTTTAAAATACATTTGCTTTTATTGTTTTCTTAAGTATATATTTTATGATTACATCATTGCTGTTCTCCTGATCTCTGAATTCTTGCACTAAGTATTTGAAAAAAATAGAGCAAATGGAGAAGCCAGGAAGAAAGAAAACCAGCTCAATTCCTATTAATAAAGCACCACCTTCTCTTTGTTTTGTGGTAAGCAACATGCATATCATGTAATTTTCTGCAAACTCAAAACAAAGTGTATAAATGTTACCAGGTCCTCACTTCTATTGGAAAGTTAAGGCTCTTCCTTTTTATAATTTTGAAATCTCAAAACTTCTAATTTACTGATTTTTTTCTGTTTCTGATGAACAGGAGGAATCTATTATAGTTTCAGTGTGGAGGTTTAAAGGTGCTTCTTACCAACTCAGAAATAATTCCTGCTCTGCATCCTAACCCACCATGTCGATGGTCGCTGGGTGTCTTGAATATCATTTTGTAGAGCACAGTGAGCTGGATATTTGCTTTCTTGTGTGTGCCTTACTGTGTATGAGTTACATAATATCAAGGCATTGTAAAAATCTGTTGTATTTCATGGCATCAAGTCAAGTCCAGAATAAGTTTTGTTGCCTTTGTGACAACGCAGTACAATTTAATTGTGTTTAATTTGGGGTACATTTGTAACCAGTAGGTTAGATGCGAGGAGAAGGTATAAGCTAAATTGTTTGCATCCTATGTCAGCAGTAAGTGGGTGAATTTTATATTGCCCTTAACATATTGGAGGAATTATCTCTGCCAGTAGTTTCAGTTATTTATGCCACTGTATCAAAGATTTTAGCCTTACAAATAATTAACAAATCATACATCTCATCATACGTACAAGACATATGAGGTTGCAAGAAGGTCAGAGAGGCGGGGATCTTTCATCAAGACCAGAAAGCTCACATGTTAATCTGCCCCCTTTTCTCAAGTTTCAGTTACACTACTGAAAAGTAGAGTTATACTCCACTTTTATCCTGACGCTGGCTCTGGGGTTGCCAAGGTGTTTTGCTGTTCAATGACTATATTGTAGCAAGGTGTCAGCCTTGAAAGACATGAATGGAAATGCCAGATTTCTTGAATAATTTTGTATTTCATATTTTTTGTGGCATGCATAAATGTCTATCAAGAAACAGAGATGAATTCTGTCCTCAGGAGTGGACATTCGACACCACATTCATTCGGTCACTCCTTGGTTCATTATATGGCTATGAAAGAATAGACACACCCACATATTAAAAGCAGGCTTAACATTAGCCGTCTTCCTGGTTTTAGAACCATACTTATATAATCTGATACCTTAACTCTGATGAGATCTCTGGGGAAACACCCACTTCAAATAGACTGTCTTTCTCGTAAATAGAAGGGCTCTGTGCTCTGTTCCCTACTGTTATGCATGAGCTGAAGGGATCATTCCTGACGTGCCAGTTGGATAAAGCCTTCTCTTCCCTTCCTTGCAAGGGAACCTAATACACTCTTGTTACGTGAATCGCTAAGAAGTTTTTATGATGCTTGAATTTCCAGGCTTACAGCAAATGCCACACCTTTTCTTTACTGCGTTTGTGAAATTCAGCTCATCAGTTTTATAACTCAGTAGAGAGAGTCTGACAGTAGAGTCTTTGTGTGTGTGTGAACTCTCTAGGTAAATGCCAGCTTGACTCATCCCGCAATTAAAACTTGTCAGAAGGAGACTCCAGTTTATATATTTGTTCAATGTTACAGTGTTATTGTTCAAGGGACAAACATAAGTGATTTGTCTCAATTTGATTGAGATGGCAAAGAAATGAGTGAGAAAGACTAACAACAGATGCACTTTTGTTTTCTTTGTGCTGTGGATATACAAAACAGAAATTGAATTCCTGAGTTGTTATTTTTGCATGTATATGAAAAAAATATATCAGACTTGAGTAAAGGTTTTATCTAACCAGTAAATTTCATGCATTAACCGACTCCTTTTATGCATTGCAGGCTAAATGATGTCTCCCTTCATCTGTGCAGGAGCACTGTATGCAGAGAAAATGATTACAACTTCACAGAATCATAGAATTACTTAGGTTGGAAAAGACCTTAAAGATCATTTAGTTCTAACCCCTCAACTTCTATCTTCCCACTTCAGTGTCAAGGAGTCATCATTCGAATACGAGTATAGGAATAACTAACTTATACAATGACCATGTTAATGCCAGAGAGGAATGGTATTATTAATAAAAGCCAAGGATGATTCTACACTCCAGAAATCTTTCTTACATACAGAGGAATGCCTGTGCATACATGACTAAAATCAAAAGGGCATCAAGGGGTAGCCATATGAGGAGCAGCTGAAGGCACTTGGTCTGTTCAGCCTGGAGAACAGGAGACTGAGGGGAGACCTCACTGCAGTTACAACTTCCTTGTGAGGAGAAGAGAAAGGGCAGGCACTGATCCTTCCCTTTGGTGAACAGTGACAGAACAGTTATTTCCATGTGGCTACTTACCTGCCTAAGAACATGGAACTGTACTTTTGCCTCATGCCCCACATGGGCTGTAACATGAAATAAACCAAAAATGTTCTGGGGACAAATCTTCATTTTTCTCTACATCTGTAAGATGTAGAAAAACTTTACTAACACAAACCAACTGTAAGTTAAACTTGTGTAAATCAAAAGATTTGACCCTTGGAATCTGACACAATAAACCAAGTTGTTCTACTGAGGGTAAATGATAATTTTATTCCTTGGCACTAATTTTTAATCATAAGACCCAATTAAAAAGTTGTTCTAAAATCTCTTCTATTTGAGCTTTCAGAATTTCACAGTTATGTTGATTATGTGATTTATGTACAACCATCCTGATGACATCTTCAGTACTTCAGTATTTTCAGTACCAGATGACATCCTGATGACATCTTCAGTATTTTCAGTACCAGAAAATACCTATAAAGGTGTATGTGGTCTTTTTTTCTGGGTTCCTCTGAAGTTTATGCCCTCTTTCAGATATATCACAAACTTGTGGTCCAATTCAAATGCTCTGTCAGATTTTTCCTGTGTCTCCAATGCCTTCTCTACATCTGTTTTTTTATCAGGGCAGCAGCTGCTGAGAACCTCCTTCTTTGAGGCTCTCAGCAAAGCTCAAGAGCCAAACAAAATGCACAGAAATCTCTGAACTAGATTAGCATTTCTCTGAAGGACTCTTGACCTATTGGTCTTTTTAATCTTAAGGGTCAGCCACCACAAGAATTAATTCCTACCCTGTAAAATAGTGATCCTGATTGTAGACAAGCTATTCCTTGTCACCATTCTGGCAAGCACACAAACCCTGTTGGCTTCCTATCTCTCCTCCACACATCGCTACGCACTTTTTATTGAAAAACCCATCTTTCCCGAGCTACATCCACAGCTGCAGGAGTGGGGATTGACACATTTGCAGATGCATGGTGGCAGGTTGAACCCTCAGGACTCTCGTAATTCGTTGAGAGCTGCCAGACATGGATACCCTATTGTCAATAAGGGGGATTTAGCTTTGATAGCAATGTTTCAGGCTCTAGACATAAACTCCTAATCTGCTAAACACATAAGTTTACTGAAGTGTTGGGATTTCAGAAAACAAACCACTTTGATATCACTTGCATAAATTCCCACACTTGTGGATGTTTATGGGATCACAGCTCAGGATGGGAAGGTGTAGGTCCAGAATTCACCTCTCACTGAAAAAAATTTGGTCCCTAAGAAGCAAAAACCACTTCTATAAATGGGGTTTATATATACACTCAACGATGCAGCATAAAAGTATCTCCTAACGCTACCCACTGCCGTAGTTTAAGAAGTCATAAAACAGTTGTAAAAACAATTGAAATGCCAGTCTGCTCTGGGCATTGCACGTAATTGGCATGTATGGAAACAAGTGTGTTTGTCATTAAATGAATGTATTTTCGTAGATGAATTAGTATTAGCAAATTAATTGATGATTATGTTCATTTTCATACATAAGTGTAACATGGAGTGCCCAGGTGGTTATTTCTACAAGGAGGTTTGTGAACACTCACTAAAATGGTTAGGCTGCAATACCAGTCCATCAGAAAAAAAAGGAAGAAAAAGGATGGATACGGGCGTCAGTCCTTATAAACATAGTTTAAACAATGTGATTTCACAGTTGCTTAAAAGTCACAGAGCAGCTGCGTTGAAATTGTAAAATCTGCAGTTTTATTATGCCAATGACTTTCTATTGGCCTCAGTCATAAAACAACATACTCCTCACTGAAGTTCTCTGCTAAACAAAAAACACATCCAGACTGACTAAAAATCAAACTCAGACAAGCAAAAAACAATTTGGCTTTCGTTTCACTGGGCCAAATTTGTCCAATAATAAACAATTTTATTTTTCTTCCTCACTGCTAGTTCTGCTGATAATTACCTTATTCCCAACGGAGAATATAAAGCACTGAAAATTATTGCTGAGTGGAATTCAAAAAGAGTACTTTGTCCTCCTTCAGGAGTTAATGGCATGCTAAAATTTTTCTAATTTTTTCTACTACTATTTTTGTGCAAATTTTAAATTTGCCAACAGCAAAAGAGGATCTGCTGAGGAGGTTTCTCTCCAGCAGAGAAGACAAGCGAGTCCTAATCATTCACTACTGCTTGGGAATTCAGGTGATGGCTTTCAAACAAATTATTGCTTCTAGAGTAATAACTATTTTTAACCTACATCTTCTGTGCCCATGTCTGTAGTTAGAGGGTACATTAAGGTCTAGTGTACTGTATACTTTAGGCAGAATAAAAATAGGTTCTAAATATAGCACTAACTTGAAAGCAAAATAGATGTTCCAGATAATACTTCAGGCAGTGGAACTACTACAACACTGTACTGCTTATAAGTGTAATGTCGGTGAATCAGAGAAAACAGCCCTTTTCATGATTTCTGTGATGACAGGTAATGTTTGAATCACATACTTCAAAAAAAGGAAGACATAGCTGGGAATATTGCCCTTTGTTCATTTAAAGTTAACATTCTAAATCTGATTTCTTTGTGCTTTTTAACCTGGATTTTCTAATATTGCATGTGGGTTTTTTTCATGCTTTGTACTCTCTGACAGCAGTGACTTGTCAAATATTTGAAGGATTGCATGCAGGGATAGATGGGGTACAAAGTCTTCATGACTTGCATCAAGTTATACTTGTATGGGATTCCTTCTGTTAATTTTGTATTTGTAATGGTATATACCATCCGTGTGACAGGATACAACACATGGTGCACTGTGGCTACTATCAGAGTATCAAATATTGAATCAGTAAGAAGCCCCAAAAGACATTCTGATTATCCATTTTAATTTCTTAGGTTTAATTCAGTCTGGTGTTATGCATATCCTTAGATTTAGAAAACAGTGGATATTAATCTTCCAAAAATATAAATAAAATTGATCTCTGTGGACATTATCTGATGACTCATCTGTTGGACCATGTGAAAATTCAGTTACTATTAAATAAATTTTATTTTTGGAACAGCTACAGCTAATGCAGTCATCATGCTGACAATGTGTATCATTTAACCTTAGGGCTTACATTAATTTTATAGTGGAACTAAAACCATAGGCCACGACCATTTGATAGACTACCTAGGTATACAAGCCTTGAGCTGAATCTAGATTTCTATGCTCTCAAAAGGACACTGAATTGTTACTGTTCAGCTTTCAGGGTTAGTAGATATTGAATAGGAAGGGGCCTTTTGTACATCTCAGAGATAAGATTTCAGATTGCTTGCAGACTCAGCTTGATCCTCTTAAACTATTTCTGGTTTTATATTTGGATGGCAATGGCAAATGGATTATCTCATTCAAGCCAGCAAGAATTATTCAGACTTCTGTCTGCATCCCACCTTGACCTTCCCCTTCAAAGCTAGCACTCAAAGGCTGAGAGCATCATACAAATCCCTGCTCTGAGACCCACGTCACAGACAGGTTACACTCCCCCAAGCATCGCTGCAAAAAAACTGACAGCTAACAAAATTGATTTTTTTTTAAAATTATTTGATGCAATATGTCATATAGGTTCCCAGGCAGTCCATACCCCCCAGAGCTCTTGTTTCAGGTATGTGAAAACACGACCATTAATACATTAATTCTCTGAAAATTAGTGACTAATGTTATTCTTCCAAAGCCAGTTTCCAATATCAAAGAAGGAAATTGGGAAGAAATGCTGTTAGGGTGAACCACTGTGTGTCTCCACTTGATCTCTGTACAGATGGAAAAGGAGGTGATCAGAAGGAGCACAGGATGATTCCTGGAAAGCTGTGATAAATCACACGGAAGATGATTCAGAGCACTCTAGTGCTTGAAATTGATGCTTCACTGCATTGCCTTCTGGATTCTCCATTAGCCTTTCAAAGCTTCAAAAACATTCTGGATGGTAAAAACACTTCCAATGATGATAATATTAAAATATAAATTTCAGTAAAAATAATAATTTTTGGACAAACTAGATGTTCTGAAATTTCCAAATCTTTATCAGAAATGCTGTAGATTTACCCTCCTCAAAATGAGACACACGTCTAAGCCAAAGCCTGCTTCAGCTTCATTTTGACTGTTTCTTTCCCAAAATGTAACATTTCACAGAATTAATGTCTTTTTTGTGTTTTTTTTAATTATTTTATTTTTATTTACAATAATCAAAGAAAAAAGCTCTCACACAGGAACGGACTATAAAGCAGAATGTTATCTAATGCAGTGAATCACGACACAGGATTTGTGTTTTCTTTAACTGATTTAAATCAGAGCTGCATTGCAAATTCCTCCTTGTCAGAGTGAATGTAAAGTCTGGGCAGCTCTAGAGTTCTAGCAAACCTGAACGTTGACCTTGCACATCTTTTCTTTCACTTTTTGAATGCTCATGAACTTAATTTGAGTGTAAGTGTTTCAAGGATCAGTCTGAAACAGTGTTTTTGAACTCAGCTGGGTCATAGGAACTTTCTCAGCACTCCATTCTAATTTGCAGTTTCGCTATAATAAAAGTCCCAAATATATTGCTACTGTCTAGACATTTTATCTGAAACAAGTGTCCTTTGTAGTCTCAGAGGACTTTTCTATTTTATTTCCAGTAAATCAAAGTCCGTGAAGAGCTTTGGTTCTTATTAAGACATACCCTTCACAGTCCACCGACTGCCAACAGAGGCAAGCCATTGACAGTTCATTTACATATAAGTGATGACTTCCATCAGGTAGCTGGCTCAAAAATACAACGGACATTTAGAGCATATCCAATATTTCTTGTTCTTTGATGAGCATCAAGTGCCAATTTATACATAGAAACCAACTATTGGAAAGTGAATTCTTCTCTTCACTGACCTTACACTGCCTTTTGCAGATCCAGAGTGACATATTGTCATTCCACTAAACACAAGTTCATTCCTCCAAAGAGGAGTGGAGGGCAAGCTGGTATCAATAAATATCAGAGCAACTGTACATTTCATAGAAAAAAATGCCCTGGGTGCATTAATTGGTAGCACAAGTCACATTTACAGTAAAGTGGCCACTGAGGTTTGGATTCAGGAGGAATGGGAGGAGATGAGCCCCTGCAGTGCCCCAGCACCTGGGCTGGGCAATGCAGAGGTGTGGGGGCTGCTGCTCCGTGGAGTACAGCTGGAAAAACAACCACACTCCACGCTGGGGCTGGAAGGAGAGGGGACAGAAGGCAGTCTGAGGGTAATCTGGATGCCACTCCTGATAGTGGATAATAATGGAAAAAATACAACTTGACAAGGCACAGAGAGGTGACCAGCCTGCTGTGGGCTGCAGATATCTGGGGCTAATGCAAAATAGGGTTCAGTCCCTGTGAACATGGTTTTGTATTTAGGAGATATGGTGAGTAGAGGACCAGAGGAGCAGTGGTGAACTGTACCCAAAGGTCTGGCACTGATAACAGATGACAGATGTGCAACTGCTGTCTGCAGAGGATGAGGGAGAGTAAACCACTCAAATTAATGTTAGTAATTTTACTAACTTCACTAACTTCACTTTTGAAAGGCATAATTGACAAGGTCAAAGGCACAGTAGAAGAATTTTTAGATAATAATAGAGACTTAATAATAGAAAATTTTAGTTAATAATAAAAATAGTAAACAAGGAATAGCAGAAAACTTAATAACAAAAATACTGAAAAAACCTGGAAGGGGCAACTCCTTCTGATAGCTGGACAGAGGCAGAGTACATGTCTCACAGCAGCATCTATTCACAAGACTATTTCTTACTTTTATGTTAAAAAGGATAGAGGAATGCAGAGAAGAAGTCTTTCAATTACCCTACTCTTTCCACTGAGAGAAAGTAGCAGCAGCAGCAAATGCTTCAAATATTCTCCAAATTTTCCTCTGCACCCAAGTTATCCTCAAAGCTAAAGCATCAGTTATTCATAGGCAACATGCTTATGCCTTCAAACTGATCAGCAGGAGGGTGGTAAACTGATAACCTGTTAGGTAATTTTTAATCTCAGAAATGATAATGGATTGACTTCCTTCTGCCAGATGCTTAAGCATCTTGTTTTGGCAGAATGATCATGAACAGCAGGGGATGGACAGTTGGAAACTCCTAAAGGGCATCCACTGGCAGTGGATAGACACTCATACCTAAGCAGCACATCTATTTTAGAGGGTCCCCATTGCCTCTCACCTCCAGGTGGGCTGGATACTGAACCAGCTGTTGGTGTGCCTGTGTGGCAAGGGGGAAGAAAACTCTGTGAAAATAATATTCCTTAACAATTTTCTTGCATCACCTGTCAGTTGTGCTTATGGGACAAAAGAAACTAGTCCTGCCTGCAGTCTTCAGTACTTGCCTGCATGCTGCACAGCAGGTTTATGCCAGATTCAGGGACAGAGGTACCACCGCACTCACTTAGAAAAATTAGAGGATGTTTCCTCTCCATTTACAGGGAGACTGTCAGAATAAAGATTTGTCCCTTATAGTGGTTAAAGAAAAAACCCTAAATAAAGAAACTCATTGACATATGTTGCCCTTGGAATTTTACATTTTTCTTATCAATTGACTATACCATGCTGTTTTGATCTTTGAATCCATTATGTACATTGCACACTGATTCACTCTATCATATGCAAATTGATACATATGTTCTCTAAAATGTTCTAAAATTTTGTAATCTGCTGGATTTTCATTTTCATTTATTTGTCCTCACTAAGAAGGTCTTCAACATGAAGGAGGAGTCCTGTATCCTGCTCTATCTCAGATGTAGCATTTTTTCCCTACAAAGGAATGTCTCTACAGTGGAACTCAATTTTTAAGGCTTCACCAGCAGCTTTTCATGCAGTGGCACCAGAAATCCTGATCAGAGATGATTTTACTCTCTCATTGAAGAAGTTGTTAACACAGTTGACACTTGAAAATAGCGTTCTCTGATTTTCAATCAGAAAATGCTACAGTAAAAAAAAATAATTTATTAATTAGAAACATATCAGAAGTTTAATAATTAGATGTTTGACAACAAAGACCAATAACATTTCAATACCAAAAACCCCAAATTCTGTATTATTTAGACAAGGCTGATAAATTTCTTTTCCCAGTTGAGATTATTCAGAAAAGCTAACATGATTTTTCAGACTGTTTCAAGGAGATCAAACACATATTCTAAATAACCAAATTATTAGCCAGAGTGACCATACTCCATTTACAGAATCATGACATATTTGCAAGTAAAGTTCAGTTCAGCTGTCCAACTAAGACGTGAAATTTTTAAGTTATTCCTAGTTTCAATTACTGGATTCCTTCAGGTCAGTAAGAGTGTAGATCATGTAGAACTCTTTTCTTGTGATCAAAAAGAAATTACTGCTGTTTTGGATTACTCTTGATTCTTTACAAAACTTTTCTTTTTTACTTTATAAACCCCATAACATATCCTTATTTTGGTCATTCTATAACAGAGTTTTTAATTTTTAACATTTGCTAACACATTTGATCTGTAATGCTTTTTGATTTTTTAGAAAAGGAAAATTCGAGTCAGATATGTAAAATGCAATCCTTACAAAAAGAGAAAAAGCACTTTTTAAAATTTTATAAACAAAAATAATGAAAAGGGAAGTTATTCACCACATGGTTCTGTAAATCCAGAAGTCTCCCTATTTTATTTATTCTTGCCTGATGTTGAGCCTTTTTTCAGTGTATAGTAAAGGAATGGGAGAGCTTAAGAAATTTTTCTCATCCTGACTAAGTTAAGGAAGAAAAAATATTATCAACACATGACAAGAGGAAAGACTTATTAGCACCCATTGATAGGGAATAAAAATGGGACCAAAAATACACCCCTGTACATCACACAGTCACTTATAGAAGAATATGAGTTGACACAGAAGGTCCTAAGTACTAACCTTTTATTTTCCTCAAACTGAACACTTTATGTCCCTGGGAGAAACACTCCTAAAATGAAAGTGAAAAGGGAACCTAGGGAGCCAGGTATGACTACATTAGGTACTTAAGGTCATGCTTCATGTGTTTCCACCAGAACTGTAAAAACAACACATATTTTTCAATTAAAAGGTAAATTGACAGTAAGAGGAAGAAGAAATACTGCTTTGTGTTCTGCATTCATAAAGCCCCTAACCAACTCAGCTTGTTGCACAGAAGTGCCTCACACAGCAGATACTCACTTGAAAATAGGACCAGCACCATCCAGAGCTATGTTCCTGGTATGTATTTTGGTTCACTTTAAAGTAAAATAAAATAACATATATTTAGCTTTAAAATGGCACATATTTGGCACAGTTTTGATGAATAGGAGTTTACCATGTGGATATTACTTTCTACAGAAAATAGACTATTCAAAAGAAATAACAAGAGCAGGATGCTTTCTAATATGTTCCAGAAGTAGAGAAAACAAACACATATAGAGAGGCAAACAAACAAACAAACAAGGGACTTCGTTCTGCAAATACTTTCACATGTGAGAAAGCAGCATTTTGCTGCCTTCATGACAGTGGCTATTTTTGCAGGAAGGAGGGCTGATTCCCTTCTAACAGGACTAGCATTATTGCCATCAGAGTAACAGGTAGTCAAATCACTTCTACAGCTGTAAAATAATTTTTTTTTTTTATTTTATAACTATCTGTCATTAATACAATAGAGGATTCAAATGATGCACACAGACACATGCACACACACTCCTGTGTCATGCATTTACCCAGTATACCACACCGTTGGAGAAAGTTGGGCCAACAAGTTCCACAAATCCCATTATTGCTGACAGTGAACTTTCAGGGTGAGACTGGCAGGAGGCTTTGTGTTGCAGATAGACTCTCTACTGTATTTCAAGGACTAGGCAGGAGATGTAGAGTTGAATAAGTTTTCCTTCCTGCATCACTCTGATCAACAGAGCCAACATCATTTTGGCCACTGTGTTGCTCCTGCCGTGTCTCGATGTTGAACATGTTCCTTATGAATCCTCTTAAAAGATTATTTGCACCTTTAACATTCTGGCTGAGTGATGCAGTTCTCAGTGATGGTCTCCAACTGGAAAATACAATTGGAATCGCTGGAGAATAATTATGAAGAGTATAGAAAGAAACAATTGCCAAGAACATTTATATTATGATTTCAAAGTTTAACCAAGCCTCTCCTCCATCAGTAGTGAAAACAAGGAGACAGGAGGAGAATAACAGCAGAAGGGACAAGAAAGAGAAGCAGCTGGAAGAAATAAGCAGGAAGCCCCAGAATGGAAAGTCTCTTGGCAGGACCTCTGGCAAATAGACTCATATCCATAGAACTGAACCGTATAAAATAACCCATTACCAAATAAAGATTTAAATAATATACATATTTAAACTTTTCTATTACCTATTCTACTCAAGTAAAAAAAAAAAAAGGACCTTTGATAGTTTGGAGAACAGTACAAAAAAGTGTACTGTTCTGCATGGTGCAGAAGCGGAACTGGATAGTGGAAAGAACAGGAAGTAATGGTAGAAGTATTTCATTAAAAAAGAAAAAAAGAAACACCTTGTTAAACAATTACTCCTCAAATTAATTATAGCTGAGATGAAGAAAAAGCTACCACAAGCCAGGTCTCTGAGGTAAATCCATGCTACCTGAAGATTGACTTTTAGTGTTCACACACAAAGCTGTACAAGTCTACTGCTCAGCAGAGGCAGCCACTGTATAATTATGACATATTTTGACAAGATACTGAGTATTTTTACTACAGGTAAAAAAATTGAGAAAGTCTAAAACAGATCATTTAAGTGAATTGGTTTTGAAGTGTCCATTTCTGCAATTATTTGTTGCTTTTGATAAATGCCTTAAACATACTTTGCGACTGTGATGGGGCAAGGTAACAGATTGCTTTGGTCACCTGCCTCAGTTTCCTCATCTTGAAAATTAGGATAATACTTAAATGTTTTCCAAAAGTTAATTAACTACTTTTTTTTTTTAATCTATAGAACAATTATGTATCACTCGGTGTTAAAAGTGCAATGGCAAAAGTACCTGTTGCATTAGTCTGCATCAGAGGTACAGCAGCCTAACTCACCCTGGACAATGTTACCTTGAACTGAATAACGACATAACTGCATGACTTTGTCACAGAGATGACTGTAAATCTAACTGTAACTTGTAGTCACAGAGGGAAGACAAAGAACTACAAATTATTTGTAAGGGAAAGCATTTTTAGGTAGTAACACAAATACAAGTATTCAGATTTTGAATAGCCAGTCACTAAAAACTGCTGAGATTGAAGATGAAACCAAGTATGACCTAAAACACTGGAAGGTAAAGCAAAGAGGGTCAGTTGGGATCCTTCCACGAGAAGGAAGCTGTAGGCTGAGATCATCAGTGATACTTTTCTAGAGCTTCCTACCTAAGTTTTGTTATCATGAATGAATCATACATGCTGCTTTTCAATTTTAAGATATTATATGTGTTACAGAAGCATAAGTCACATTGTCTGTTTAGATGGGTGCTGTTGCATCTGTTTACTGCCATTAGATGTTAAAAATACAGTTACAGTCATTAAAAAGGACTATAAAGACACACCATTTTATTTTTGAACCACTGATATTGTTGTAACTACTTAGTATCACAACTATTTATTTTTAATAAAAAATAATTTCTTGGGATTTTTTTCTCTTTTTTAGTTCTTTCCTTTTTTACTTCAGCTCTTTGCAGAAGCAATGGAGCTATAAAAACAGCCTCAGTCCTATGCTGGCTCAAGTAAGCAGCAATATTGTAATGTAGGTTTCTGTTGCAAAAAATTCATTAAAAGCAAAGATGACAGCTTGACTTTCAGATCACAGGGAGAATTACAGGGCTGGCATGTAAAGAAAAAAATAATCATATTCTACTGGATATGGAATTCTCTGAGATAATAAATATGGAAACCTGTACTGACATTCTCGGTCAGTCTCCTGAATATAACTAATAACCAGATAGTCTGTTGTTTCACAACCTTGGCTCCAATTTACAGTTACACATAGGCAGATTTCCCAAATCACCACACTAGCAAGAGAAATAAAATGTGAGATGTACAGAGGGATGTGAACAGTGGGAAAAAGGCAAAGAATTCTAGTGCAAATGCAGAGATGGGTGAGCATTAGAAAGCTTAGACCTTGTGTCTGCTTTTGTTTGCTCAATTTGGGATTACCTTTTGTCTGGTTTTGTTTGTTAAATTTGTGGTTGAGAAGAATGAGGGTCAGGGAAAAGGCTGCCAGCCCACAGAGACACAGTCTCACTTTGACTTCAGAGCAGCACCAATGACCAGACAACACCAGGACTGTTGTCTGCCTCCAAAGAAAAACCATTCCTATACCTTTAAGCATGTCTTTTAAAGTTGGCAAAGCCAATGTAACAGCTTGGAGAAAGGCAACTGAGACTCTTAAAACTCCTGAGAGACACATACACATAGAAGAAGCCTATACCTAATATTATAAACCAATTTCAAATTCACAAAGTTTGAATACATACAGGTGTATGTATGTGACATAAAGTCACGGAATCTTCTTAATCTATGATTCTGCAATTCTCTTAAAGTACAGGCAGTTGAGTACCAGCTATCTTGCTGTACAGTTCCCCCAAAGAGTCCAGTGATCACTATGTATATGAGATTGCACTATGATCTAACAGCTTGGAAAAACTGGTGTCTCAAATAATTCATTATGATTTTAAATCCTGAAACACAAAAGCTGGAAGAACATTATTTCAGTATGAGTAGAACTGAAAAAAGAAACCAACAAACAATAAAAGACAAATGATACTGAAATATTAGCTAAATTAAAAACTTGAAAATAATCTTTTCTATTTTCTTTACATACAATACGAAGCTGTATCATGTCTCTATTAGCACTTCCCATACTTAGCTACAGTATATGTATGCTGATATGGGATTATGTTTTGTGTGTTATGGCTGGTTATATATTTCTCAAAAATTAATCCACTTTGAAATTTATTAAGCAGTAAAACTAAAATTCTATTAACCTTAATGGGATTTACACGAGGGAATTCACACTTAATATGGATGCAACACTGACACTTAAAACTGTTGCCAGGAAAAAAAAGACAGGGCTTAGTGCAGTTAAAGCAAAGCCATCACATTTTCTATTTATGTAGTCCTTCACAAGGGTAATCCTCTGTGTATTAAGGGGAGAGAAGGAAAAGCTACAGACTGGTTAGTATTTAAGCTGCTCAGATGCCAAGTGAGATAACTACATTTGCCAGTAAAGGGTGGTCTTACTGCTGTGGGACTAATAAACATGGGTTGAAGGATGGGACGGTATTATCTTCAGTTTTCTTATGGGTCCTGGAAGTGCTATTGCTCACATTTTCTACTGTATAATGCTGTACATTGATGTTTGAACACGTTCCCTGTAACATAAGATACATGTAATAGAATAAATACAAATTCACATTCTCCTGTACCAGCCGTTCTTCACAACCAAACTAAAGTAAAACTCAGATTTTTCTCAAGAGGATATTGATCCCTGCTGTTTCCAGGGTAAAATTAATTGTGGAGTAGCCTCTAAATGATCTAGTTAACACATGGGAGATGACTGACTTCATTTTGAAAGTCTGAGTAATATCTGAGTATGTGATCCTCTATTCAGTTTTCCAAGAATAAATTTATCAGATGCAAAGTACTAAAAGTAGGATTGATGAAGAACTGAGATTTCAATGGAAAAGAAGAATTTTGAGTTTTCTTTGAAGGGGATCACTTAATGATGTATACATGAGAATGAGGGCTGCATTGGACACTGGAACTTGATACCTTGCCTGTGCCAAGGAGGAATGGCATTTGGACAGATCCTGTTGCAGGAATGACAGCAGAATTTGGAGAACATTTTGGCTCCTGCAGGTACAACTATAGAGGTCCTTAAACTTTCAAGTTTTGTGGAGTGACACACAGGAGATGTAACAAGGAGATAACTCTTCTGAGGATGGCCACAGCCAAGGTTGTGTTTGAAGTGATTTCATGGGTTTAAAAGTGATGCATTGGACACACCTTGGGTACTCATGTGATAGAAAGGTTGAATTATATGTCCTGGAACTTTGCCCTAGAACTATGTTTCACTCATAGCAAGCCATGTTACCCAGGTGATACCTTGCCCTATCTGCCTCATATACCACTATATATCCCAATGAAAATATTTGTAATATTGAGGTCTAATCTTCTGCAGTACCAAGTCGAATAAAAGATGTTGAAACAATCATGAAGTAATTAGAAAAAGAAAATCTTGTGTAAATTAATAGAAACATCTCAGACTTCACAAGGTTCCTAATTTGGATTCTCTCATATGAAAATAGCAGCCTGAAACAAAACTACTGAAATAAAACTCTAATACAAATGAATTGGTACTTTTAGAATAAAGCACATTGTAAAGGCATGTGGATATATACTGACATTAACATGTATTCTGAAATTATGAAAAAGAATCACTTCCTTTCTTATGCTACTTTTCTTTCATTAGGAATTAAATATTCACAAAATAAAGCCTTTCCCATGCTCTTAGCATCTTTACCCTTTCTTGACAATGCAACCCTGTTATGCTAACACTAGCATAAAGCTTTCGTAGATTTTCATCTGGAAGTCTGGTTTGTTATTCTGTTCATGTCATTCTGCCCAGAAGGATTTGGAAGACAACCATTTTAAAGCCAGTAAAGTCAAGTTCCCCTCTTCACAACATGATCTACTATGTCAACATTCTTCATTAGCAAAGATAAACTATGCAAAAATCTGAAAATGAAATTAGATGGTAAAGAGATGAATTTAATGGTAACTACCTTCTGAACACAGAATTAATTTGATTTTGGTCTTACAGTAAGCTTTCTCATACATAGAATAAGAGCCAGGCTGTGAATCTGAGCCTGGATCTTTTCTCTCCATGTGGGCAGAGGGTTCATTTGCAAGAGCATTTGCATTTGAAAATTTTGGGCTTCTGTATTTTGGATTGAATTCTCCTTTTCATCACATAATTGCAATAATAGAAGCATAACAAAAAATGCTTCATCTTTATGTATATGTGCCAGGAATTTTAAAATGGTGATTGATTTTGGTCATAGCAATTGGTCTAGAAGAACAGGAGGCACAGGAGGAAAGTCCTGAGCCCTGAGTTAATCTTTTAATAAAATGTCTGAAGTTGGACAGTCAGGTACCCAAATCTTCATCTGAAAAACCCCTTGATACAGCATGAAATGGAAGAGATCCTTTCCATAAGCCCACCAAACTTAATGGAACCTTTTCCTGACATCCAATACCATAGCATCAAGGTTTCTATCTGTAAGTAGCAGGATGTCAGACCAGTGGGGGTTTGGAGCCTTTCAGCATTGTTGCAGTCCACAGTGTACTTGTGTGCTGCAAAGAGACAGGACAAGGCATGAATTCGCTAATGGTTTCGGTACTGGCTGCCAATGCAGAATGTGTCAGCTTTTGATCAGAGCATAAATGCACTTACTGATGGCCCAGACCAGGTGAATAGGCAAAGTGCCTCTGTGGTGGGCAAGGCCTCCATTCAGTTGCTGTTCTCGCAGAGGAGTGTTCGGGCTCCTTTACCTCAGTTTTCAACAGTAAGACAGGTTGTTCTGAGGACGGCTGGCTTCTGGGGCTTGTAGACAGAGATAAGAAGCTGAATATCCCCCTGTAATCCAGGAGGAAACAGCGACCTGCTGAGCCACTTGGATCCTCACAAGTCTATGGACCAGATGGGATCCACCCAAGGGTGATGAGGGAGCTGGTGAACAGCTCACCAAGCCGCTCTCCATCATTTACCAACAGTCCTGGCTCTCTGGGGAGGTCCCAGATGATTGGAAGTTGACAAATGTCACACCCATCCACAAAAAAGGCTGGAAGGAGGACCCAGGAAACTATAGACCCGTCAGCCTGACCTCAGTGCCTGGCAAGGTTGTGGAGTAGATCATCCTCAGTGCAATCACACAGCACCTACAGGATGGACAAGGGATCAGACCCAGCCAGCACAGGTTTAGGAAGGGCAGGTCCTGTCTGACCAACCTGACCTCCTTTTATGACCAGGTGACCCACCTGCTGGATGAGAGGAAGGCTGTGGATGTGTCTACCTGGACTTCAGTAAAGCCTTTGAAACCATCTCCCACAGCATACTCCTGCAAAAGCTGGCAGCCCATGGCATGGACAGGGGCACTCTGTGCTGGGTTAGGAACTGGCTGGAGGGCTGGGCCCAGAGAGTGGTGGGGAACGGTGCTGCATCCAGTTGTGATCCAGTCACTAATGGTGACCCCCAGGGATCAGTGTTGGGCCCAGTTCTGTTTAATATCTTTAATATCTTTATCAATGGTTTAGATGAGGGGATTGAGTCCACTATAAGCAAATTTGCAGATGACACTAAACTGGGGGGGAGTGTCAATCAACTGGAAGGCAGGAGGACTCTGGAGGGACCTGGACAGGCTGGAGAGTTGGGCTGATTCCAACGGGATGAGGTTCAACAAGGCCAAGTGCCGGGTCCTCCACTTTGGCCACAACAACCCCCTGCAGCGCTACAGGTTGGGGACAGAGTGGCTGAAGAGCAGCCAGGCAGAAAGGGATCTGGAGTTTGGATTGACAGAAAGCTGAACATGAGCCAGCAGTGTGCCCAGGTGGCCAAGAAGGCCAATGGCATCCTGGTCTGGATCAGAAACAGTGTGGTCAGCAGGACCAGGGAAGTGATTTTTCCTCTGTACTCAGCACAGGTGAGGCCACACCTGGAGTGCTGTGTCCAGTTCTGGGCCCCTCAGTTCAGGAAGGATATTGAGGTGCTGGAGCAGGTCCAGGGAAGAGCAACAAGGCTGGGGAAGGGACTCGACCACAAGTCCTACGAGGAGAGGCTGAGGGAGCTGGGGTTGTTGAGTCTGGAGAAGAGGAGGCTCAGGGGAGACCTCATCACTCTCTGCAACTCCCTGAAAGGAGGTTGTAGCCAGGTGGGGGTTGGTCTCTTCTCCCAGGCAACCAGTAGTAGGGCAAGAGAGTATTGTCTTAAGCTCTTCCAGGGGAGGTTTAGGTTGGATATTAGGAAGAAATTCTTTACAGAGAGGGTAATCAGGCATTGGAATGGGTTGCCCAGGGAAGTGGTGGATTCTTCGTCTCTGGAGGTTTTTCAAATGAGACTGGATGTGGCACTGAGTGCCATGGTCTAGTAACCACAGCGGTAATGGATCAAGGGTTGGACTTGATGGTCTCAGAGGTCCTTTCCAACCTGGTTGATTCTATGATTCTATGATTCTAAGTTCCTTTAATACTAAATTTAATATCTAGTCCCACAGTGGTTATGAACAGCAAGTAGTTCCCCACAGTGGTTGAACTCCCCAACCAGGGCTTAGAAGCAGCATCTACCCACCTATCTGGTTCGGAAAAGCAGATTAGGCATCCCACAGAGCTTTCTCTTGAACCCTCTCACATGCAGAGAGAAAAAACTAATACCACTGAATATTTATGTCATGTCCCTTGCGGTGCAGTGAACTTCATGCTAAGATCATTGAAACAAATACTGCATTGCTAATGTTGTATTTCCATTTTTTTGTAGTGATATTGAGGACTATTTTACATTCAAATGCTATCTGTCTTGAATTAATGAGGATAAGAAGCATGCAGTACATTGCTACATATTTTCAGTAGCCCTTATGTTGTTTTCACCCTGTGAATGTTCCTGAAGGGAAATACACCACAAGAAAAGACATATATGAAAGGAAAAAGTAGTTATGCTGAGTTCTCTCTCCCTTCCTACTCATATATCTGTCTTTATTCTTTCTGCAAAATAACCACATGGCTGATGGGCCACATGAGAAAGGATGGAGAGAAATATTGAGCAAGAAAGAAATAAATTGAAAAGGTTTATTTCTCTTAAAAATCTGTGCATCAAAGGGACAACAGGCACCATAATTCTTTCCTAATATTCTAAATTCTTTATCGTCTCCAATCATATTCAGTGAGAACACAGCCACTGCATCTGTACTTCCTTGCTAATTTATCATGCTACACCATGCTCCAGTAACCAGCTTCCCCAAATGTTCAGATCAGGCATCAATCTGGATCAACACATATCCAGTCATAATTCCATGTTGCTAAAACCCACGTACCAGGAAATCGAGGTGCAAACAGGTTTGTGCACATGGATGCAGAAATTCAGTCATCTGGAGAAGCACAGATAGGAGGACATCTGTAGGCTGTCTGTCCAAGATCAGTTTACTTTCTGCTTTATTTACTGGTTCAACAGTTATGTTTTGTGTGTGTGTGTGTGTGTGTATGTGTGTGTGAAATCAACACATCCATATATATGCATGTATGTGTGTATAGATATATATATATGATTTTTTTTTCTCAAGTTTGTGCCTGTACTACCTTCAAATATGCAATTAAATTATTATAAGCGTCACTGTACTATTTAAAATACTACTTACAAATTTCTATACATTTCATTACATTCCTTTTTAAATAAATTAATTACTTTAATTTTACATAGTATTGCAATTAATTTTAGTTGAATATTCAACCTTAATGAAATTAATATTTAACAGACTTCTGCAATCTGTCCAAGACTGTTTGCTAAAGAACAATTATTCCTACTGCTACATTTGAAGCAAAAATTCCTTGAACTCTGAGAAACTGAGAAAATTAGTTCACAACAGAATATTAGGTCATGTCCTCATACAACACTCCTAAAACATTCAAACATACCCACACATCTGGGAAGATGTTGCTATAAAAACTCTCTCATGCAAGTAGTCCTTACTCAGCCTTTAGTCAAATTCCAAACATTCAACAAAGCTCATAATTTCCTGAAAAATCGACATTTTCTTTCAGAGAAAGTGGCCGGATAGTTAGGTGATGACATAGAAATGCTGAAATAAAAATGCTAAATCAAGAATTCCAGAGATAATGCATACGACTCATTTTGCCATAATATATTTTTCAATAATTTTTATATCTGGTAGCAAAAAACTTCTCATAAGTTGAAAGCCAGTATATGGTTAGCAACAAACACATCTTTTGTCCTATAAGAATTTATTATTTTATCAATGGCTGAATCCTGGGAAATCAACACAAGTTTTCTATCAGAATGAACTGATCTATCTATATGAATAACTCTTTATAAAAATATTTTATGCTTTTGGAGGTCCTAAATTTTCTTACTCTTTGTGTTGTCAGCTCTCATAAATACAAAAATTTATTTAGAACAATTCTGTTCTGAGAAGCTATAAAGATTAAACACTAAGATCTACACATTCATGACATCAGATGCCCACTGTCAGAAAATAGGAAACTTTGGTGCAAACTGCAGACTTGTGGCAAAAATCTATCATTCCTTATCTTTCCAGAGCAAGCTAAGACATGGTAGCATGGTGCAAAGCATCCTATTTTTTAGGACTATTATTACTAGATGATGGAAAATTGTCTTCAGAATTGCTATTATGATTATAAGCCATGCATGGATGTAATGCAACCAAATAAAAATATATTACACTGGGTTTCCTTGTTAAATCACAGTAACTCTCTCCTCTCGACACACTCTGTTTATTTGAGCTGACCTCAAATACCATTCCATTTATGGTCTGTATTTAGGCCTATAAATAGGGTAGTTAAAAGAATTTCTATGTAAAATCTGTAGAGAAATTTAGGACCCTTCCCTGTTAACAAGAAGAACAGAAGGTAATGTTATTTGAGGAAAGGAAACAGTCACTGGAAATGCAAACTGGACAGTTACTCAGATCCCTTCTTCTATGAGCGAGTGTATTTTTATCCCCTTTTATGCCCGAATAATATTTGCTGTGTCCTGGGCATGTTCTCCAACCCTCAAAAAGTAGACTGAGAGTAGAAACTGATTTTTCCACTCGCTGTTATTAAGGAAGACTCCTGAAACCTTTACTCCATCCTGGCCAAATGCACAGCAGGGAGCCCACTTCCTTCTGGACCATCACAGTATTTTGTAGCCTTTTTCAATTCTCTTGTCAGCTCACAGAATCACAGTATGGCTGAGGATGGAAAGGGCCTTGCAGGTCACCTTGTTTAATCCACTGCTCAAGCAGGCCTCCTTCACTAGATTGCCCAGGACCATGACTTTTGAATATCTTCAAAGGTGCAGGCTCCACAACCTCTCAGGAAAGCCTGTGGCAATGCTCACACACCCTCACAGTAAAGAAATGTCATGTGGATTTCCCAGAACAGGTCAGGGAGCAATTCCCTTGCAGGCACTTCCTTGCTTACATGCAAACACTTGAGGTGACTCTGCTTAAGCCCTGTTTTGTTGATTATCATAGAATCATTTAGGTTGAAAAAGATTCTAAGATCATCAAGTCCATCCATTAACTCAGCACTTCCAAGTCCACCAGTAAACCATATCCCCAAGTGCCACATCTACAGGGCTTTTTATCACTTCCAAGGATGGCAACTCCATTACTTTCCTAGGCATCCTGTTCCAATACTCTTCAACTCTTTCAGTGAAGAAATTTTTCCTAATATCGAAGCTAAATCTCACCTGGTGCATCTTGAGGACATTTCCTCTTGTTCCATTGCTTGTTACCTGGGAAAAGAGACCAACCCTCACCTTGCTACAACCTCTTCTCAGGTAGTTGTAGAGAGCAACAAGGTCACTCCTGAGCCTCCTTTTCTCCAGTCTAGACATCCCCAGCTCCCTCATCTGCTCCTGATCAGACTCACACTCCAGACCCTTCATCAGCTTTGTTGCCCTTCTCTGGACACACTCTGGCACCTCAATGTCTTCCTTGTCATGAGGGGCCCAAAATTGAATGCAGTATCTAAGGTGCAGCCTCACAACTACGTGTTCCCTTCATTCACATCACCCCAGGCCCTTGTAGAAGACCCAAGCAGCACAGTCCAACCTTGTCTTTTAGCTGCTGTAGTCCTTTTTTGACAGAGGCCGAGTCCTAAAGTCCCAAAGCCTCTGGTAAGGTCATTGCCAAATTCTTACTTCCAAGCCTCACCCAAAAGATCTGCCTTGCTACTGCATTTCAGAGCTCTACCCTGTTCACAGTAGTCACTGAGTCTTTGCAATAAAAACTCTTAATGTCCATATGTGGCAAGCATTTGCTGTTTACATAGCCATTAGCCAATCTTTCCAGAAGATTTCTTTCTTGCATGCTATTTTCTTACTTGGGTTACAAGAGCAAAAAACAGAGGCCTGTTTTAACAGGCAAAAACTCAAACATAAAGTCACAGCCACAGTCTTTTTTCAGATGTGCTTTTCATCATAGTCTTCGGGCAACAGAAAAAGCAATATTTTTTTTCTTCTTTCACGGTAAGATTTAGTTTAGGCGATCATTTCTTCAGGCTGATATCTACATTGAAAGCAAGATTTAATCAAGAATTACATTGCTTAATGCTGTTTTGCAGAGCTTTGATAGATTGATTCAGCCTTTCCTTAGTCATATGACAAGTGAATGCAATAAAGGATGAATAGTCTCCCTATCTTGTCTCTCCACGTTCTGTGGTATTCACACCAGCCTTAGCAAAACTGCTTTTTAAGATCAGTCTAAAAAAAAAAGGTCAGAGCCTATCACAAACTACTGTATCAAAGATATATGCAAATCTTTCCTTGTTCCATATTCTCCCTAGCCTCCCACTACAATTATTAAATTATAGGGTATTAATAGAAACTAAATGAAGCACTCTGAAAAGATGAATTCCAAAGATACAAAATTCAAATGCCAAATAGAGAGCATGCAATTAGGTTCTTAAATAATTCTTATCACAGTTCATGCTAATATTAGCACTTCCAAAAAACAATAGAAAACTGCAATATTCCAAGAGACACTCCATTGAAACAGCATAGTGAGGCACAGAGAAAGAATTTCGGTGAATTTCTGTATTTTTATGTTATTCACAAATAATACTTACCTCCACTTACAGTAGAAAAATTATTTTGCACTCCTAAAAGAATTTGTAATATTTATGTGGTGAAAAAAATGTGGTAAGAAAAAAAATGTTTTTTTTCTGAACCAATACAAAAATGAGGCTTTTCTGCTTAGATTTTTCAGAGCACAAATTAGCACAAACTTTTTACCTAATTGGGCTCTTCAAGTAAGTATGCAGCAACGAGCATTAGTCTCTCCTCATTGCTTTTTAAAACCTTTATGTCTATCCAGGTCCCATAGCCTTACAGATTTTAATGGCCTTAATGAAGAAAAAGAGCATTGTTATTCAATTTGACTCAAGCAGATCTCCATTCAGAATGACAATGTCGCCATTCACAACGCTATGGTTAGAGTTGTGTCATCCTTTCTATTTTAAATCTTGTTGTTCAGGAAGTTTTAACTTGACAGTAATTTTTCTTCCTTGAATCCCAGGCTTCACAAATAAAGTTGGTTAGTCGGTTGGTCAGTCAGTCAGTCAGTCTGTCTGTCTATTATCTACACACATAATCTACATTCCTGTTGTAAACAATACCAAAAGACAGAATCATTCATTTGGTGAGTTGTTCAGAATATCACTTTATAGAGCTCAAAATCACTGTTCTTGTAAAAAGTGAGGTTTGGCAAATGATTTACCCACCATACAGTCCAATTAACTTTGATTTCCTGATGACAAAAAAATCGAAGTGTACAGTGCTCCAAAGCAGAATTTTACTGTAACCTGGAGTTAGATGCCATCTCAGCATGATATCAAAGGTTCACTCTAGAGGACACAATTTGCAAGAACATAACCAAAAACCAACAGGAACAGGAATAAAAGTCTGGGTGTTAGCTGAGCACCCTCAGCAGTGCAGCTGTCAGAGAACAAATTATTATATCTAGAAGAAAATATTGCTTTCTAAATGTTGGACCAAAAATGCTGGGAAAAATTGGAAGGTGAGAGGAACAGATGGCTCTTGCTCAGACCAGGGCAGGCTGAAGGGAAACAGAAGGATTGAGAGTAAGTGAAAAAACCTAGTATCTGAACTCCCTTTGTTTTTCTCTCCTCCCCCAGTTCTCTCAGAAAAACTAAATAATGTAAAGTTTGGAATAACTAGTATGACTACAGAGGTCACCAAAAAAGCACCACATCCTGGAGAAAAAGCTTTTAGCCCATAAGAACTGCATTCACAGAACCACACTGGATCTACCCAAAATGCTCAGTAAGTAAAAATGGGTTTCTGAAAGAAAAGTACTACTTATCAGTTTAGGCTTAAACCCTTGCCCTAGGGCTGACACCAGAGGTCAGATTAGATATGGACTTTTGTATCCTCCTTCATTTAAGGGGTTCCTAGAATGGAGATTTAAATAATCTCCTCTTCCCTGAGAGTTATTTTTAACATCAGATCACCAATATATCAGTTGTTTTACCAAATAATGTTTCTATACAGGTAGATATATCATTTACATATATCTATGAAGGTGTCTGACTCGATTTTCTAATCAGAAAGTTTTTTAAACATGATTTCTTGCTCTAAAAGGTGATCACTTTTTCTGCAGAAGTGAAAGTTTCCCATTTACTAGCTGGCAGTACAGTCAGAATATGCTTAGAGCTGACTAGATGTATTATCACCTGTCAGCTATTTAGGGCTCCTATTAAGTTAGAAGATAGACCCGCACTGAGTCGGGGAGAACTACATCTGCTTTCCAGACATCAAACTGACATTTCCTGGAAAGAAAACACCCCACCTGTTCTCTGTAGTCTTGGGAGCTGCCAATAGGGCAGGCAGACATTATTTTCAGGTTAACAAACTGAAAACAGATTAACGAACATTAAAACTTTGCCACTCCATTATTAACTCCAGTGCGTTACTCAGGACTGGGAGCATTTGTATTAAATATGGCACCTGCTGGAGGCTATTCAAGTGAACAAATCAGACGGAGGAATTAGGCCAGTAACAATTACTCCAGGGGAGGAAAAATGCCCTGACACAAATGGATTCCTATTTTCCGAGTACTTTGACTCGAAACTGTCTTCTCATTGACGCTTAGCACTTTCTTATAACGTGGCCAATATTTTATTGATCTCTGAGTCTATTAATCCACGAGCCTGGTTTTATGGGATGTAGCGATGAAAATAGTTGCACGTATGCGGCTTCTTATGCGTCTGTGGATAATCTGTCATACTCACTAGCCTGTATTGAGATGTCATCAGGATTTCAAACAATCTGTTCAATAAAATCATTCGTTCAAATTTCTTATTTTGAATTAGATCTTCTGAAATGCCTTCAGTGCCGATAAAGGAAAGGGTTTGCTAAGCAACAGTTTCAGCATTTCTTCTTGTGATTGAAATCCTGAGAGCAGTTATAAATACTAGAAAGTAGAATGCCTGGGCAATAGAATATGTTCAGCAAACTGATTAGTTGTACTAAAAAATTCTGTTGGCAACAAGTGAAATAAATGTAGGCAATGTTTTGCCTATAGCAACCAAAGCAAATTCAAGAAGGCATTTTAGAAGGATTACAAAGCATGTAGTCTACATTGATTTCAAAGACAGACAAATATGTTGCATATCTTAAAATAATTTAATTTTAAAACATTATAAAAAAAACCAACGTAAATATATTTGTGAAAATTAGCACACTAACTACTTAGAAAAGGGGAAAAGAATGTAAACAGGTGTGTGGTAATTAAAGGCAAATATGTTTCAAGAACCAGGAAAGAATCTCTATTTTCATGAAATATAACTCCCTTTTAGGGTTTTATAAATCAATCTTGCCAATGGATTTCACATTCTAAGGACTGCAAGCTTGAATCACAAATTTGACAGTACCAAATTTCTTGACTGTAGTCATGAAGCTATATTTGTGTTTGGTTATTTGAAAACATGTTTTTTTAAAACAAAAAGACTTTTTAGTGCTGTTAAGTTTCTCCCCAACACCCTCCCCACCTCCCCACAGAAGCCTTGTTTTCTTAAAATTATCAAGAAGATACTAAGCTATCTCCAGATATCTATCTGGGAAGGGTAGGTGGTAATTGTGATGTTAAAAAACATTTTGAACATTTTGAAACGCTGTCTTGTTTACAGTTTCATCATTCTGAGTATCATGTTCTTCAACTGTAATATTGCAATTTTGGTTTCTAATGGATCTGATTTCAGGGTTACACTTGTAACCCATTCCCAACAGAATTTTGAAATACAGCTGAAATGCAGCTCTTCTTGCTGTGGAATTTCAAAGCTTTTAAGTTATTAAAATTGCATGTCTTTCTATATTTACTATAGATATAATAGATGAAATAATTTCTTTGAGGCAATTACGGTCCTCTGAAGTCAAGGGTTTATTGAAACTGCTAGAGTCCAACCTGAATGTCTTTTAGAATTTGCTCAGAATTTTCTTCTGCTGTTTATCCTGAAGTGAGAAAAATGTTAGCAAATCAGTTGCTTTACTGATTGCATATCTATACCAGTAACCACAAAAGATAAAATTTAAATTTTCTTTTTGCACGCGATGCTTTAATATAAGGACTAAGGGATAACTTGGTGTTCCTACTCTACTGGCTCTTCACAAAGAACCACATGCATTTTACTATTTCATATGAATTATGAAATCTTTGTTCAAGGAAGCTCTGAAACAGTAGGCAAGAACTATAACAAAACCCACAAATTTTCCTCATATTTCTAATGAACGGACCAGTACCATAGTTAATTACCATAGTTAATAAATGGGACAATTTCATTATCTTTTCTGCTCAGGAGAACTAAAAACAGAGTTTCTTAGATTAAGCAAACTTCCCAGCCTTCTCGTTAATTTGCAAGCAAAAATGATTTTCACTCCTTTTTTCATAGCACAGATTTCTACATGCAACTGTTGGGACGTAAATTACCTCCAGAGCATTTGCAGAGTAGGGTAAATATTTCTTATTCTGTCATAAATTTATCAACAATGTTTCTCAGAACTTTAAATCCTTAATTCAAGGGCAGAATTCTATCTAGATACTGGAATCCCTTATGATCCACTTGTAGCATCTTTGCAGACCTTTAAGATACTTTGATTTTATAAACTTTCTAACAAAGTCTAACATGACCCTGGGTTTCAATTAGGACTGACTTTCTTGGCCAGTTAGATTGATGAGTAATTTCAGTTAATCATACAATTATAAATTTTAAAAAATCTCTTTATTCTACTACTCGATTATCATTCCTTAGAAAGGACTATATCTTGCTTCAGGATAAGGATTGCAAATCCCAATCCAGTACTAAACAGTAGTTAAGAAAAGAACATACAAATAATTTTAGCTGTTATCTTTGATATTTTTAAAATTTGTCTTGGTTTACAAGGAAATAACGATATTTCAGTTAAGTAGAACTTTAAAAAAAGTGGCGGCTTGATGAAAATTTTTCTCTTTTATTTTGAAGGGTTTGAAATTCATGTTTCAAATACATGGAAGGAAATTTTTTAACAAAAAAAAAAGTATCACTGAAGAGTACCGACATCTTTCATTCAAAGGATGCTGAAAAAAGGATGCCAACTACATCAGTCAAAAATAAAAATATTTAAAAATTTGGCAGCTGCACTTTTCTTAAAGAACTTGATGTAATAAAATAAATAATAATTACATATATTTAATGTTCATATATTATACATTTATATAGAATGGATGTAAATGAATATACAATTTCTCACTATTAAAGTGCTTTGGGAGGTTTATTCTTAGCAGATGTATTATATTATGTTCGTTGTCAAAAACTGAAAAAGAAATTCTATACAAATACTAGTCCTCACAAGTTGCAATGAATTATACTTTACATTTAAGAAACACTAGCTTAGTCTAGTACATGTAGAATAGTTTAGAAATTATCTGAAATCTGCATTTCTAGGGTTTCTAGACAATCCTAGAACACTTCAAAATGGTTCAGGCTTGACACTGTGAATACATGCTTGGAATAATTTCAGTACTTAGTGGCATTTTTCCATAATTCTACCTTGACATACCTCTCCACTACAGGCTCGAGTAATGCAAATCCCATTTGAAAAGTCAACATGAAGTTTTCATGTTCCATTACTGCTGTTTTAGTGGGTTCTGTTAATCAAACCAGGAAACAGAAATACAACAGTGAGATTTAACTGACTAGTCGCAAACATGCTTACAGGTCTGATTTCAAACCCTGGTCTTACAATAGGATGGATGAAATTTTAGAAAACTGCAGCCACTGCAAGAACCTCTTAAACACAAAATTAGTCAAGGGTTGACTTTTCTCAAATTAATTGATATATTTTATTTCTAATATGTTACCAATCTGAGTGCCATGTTCCCAAAATCATATGAAAATAGGACTAGAAGAGATGTGACATCTCCCTTTACCCTTCTAAAGAAATTTCAGAAACTACTGTTCAGTTTTTGTGAAAAAAAAAAGAAAAAATCTTGTTTTCTGAGCAGTCAAGCTGTCATTTCCAATATTTTTAAAGGACTTTGAGACTGAATTTTACTTCAGAATCTTTTGATATCCAACACAGCTCAGGAAGCTAAAGTGTGCTCCAACATGAAATGCCACACTGTAAAAGAGCCTTAACTCTCACCTGAAGCGAGGCACTAAGATGCCGCTGCATTATCTACATCTTCTACAAGTGCTTGTGCTGTTGTGCAGCTTTTCTGTCCTCCTACATCCCCGACATCATTTAGAAAACAAAGACTTTTCTGTAGAGAGCTTGAGCTTTCGTTTGTGGGTCCAAATGCTGCATTCCAATATGCTTTTTAGGGACAGTTTTATAATACCCCAAACTATAGAAAGCTATACTGCCAGGCTACGACAGAGGAAGAAGCAGCTTTACAAAAATGCAAAGGAAAGACCATAAACACACAGTAGACATTGCTAGCCTAGCCCACTGGGCATATATTGTTGGTCACAGCATGGATCTGAGGCTGCGGGGTATATTTACAGCATGGGGTGTGCAGAGCTACACACACAAACAATCGTGAGAACAGTATATTTTTTTCTTATATGAAATGCATTGAAAATTGACCCTGTCGGGATGTAAATGGGGAACTGGATTGTTGTGGAAATTCTACTGGTTCGTATGCTTTTTAAGTGTTGAATTTTCTTTTCAAGTGATCAAAAGTGTCTTTGAGTCACAACAGTCAAAGATGGCAAAGACCACATATTGCTCTAATTCTGGTCTTCATGACATCTTGCAGAGATTAATGCTTGAAAAATATTATTAGAACTTTTTATTCCTTTATCCCAAACTGACACCATATGAAAAGCTTGCCATGATAGCTCTACAATATCTTTTTTTTATTATTATTTTTGAAGCTATACCATGTAAATTAAACTGGAAAAATCACATCAAAGCTAAAAGAAAGAACTAACATGCACTACATGGAGACATTTAAACACCTGTCATATCCTCTCCTCCTCAGGTAGTAGAATAATCAGTCTACCTCTTGAAATGTGAATACTTCAGCCTTTTATTTTACATTGCTTCCTCTCTGCTTCTTTCTTTCCCCAGGGAATTTTTAACCCCCTGTTTACAAAGCTTCTTCTCACATGCAAGACCATACTATATTACAACTCCTGTAACTGGTAGGACACAAGACTTTCAGGGCCTTCTCATCACAGTTTAGTCTAGCAACCAAAGGAAAGGTTGATGGATTTGTGTCTGTTCTAAATATCACCAGGAAACCATCCCTGGCAGAGACTCTTTACACCTGTGAGACAGAGAGGCTCTGGTACTAACAGTGTGTTTCTAAATTAGTTTCTCAATGAAAGATTTGTCTTCAAAAATCTTTTATAACCATTTGAATTAGCCACACTTAACCCATGGTTGTACTATCAATATTGGTAATTTCAAGGTACATATGTATTTCCAGCAAGTACAATAACATTAATTTTTTTTGTGGTGTTGCTTCTTTATTGCAGTAAAACATTGGAAAAAAGTCTTATTTTACAGTCAAAAAACCCCCAAACCTGTATGGGGGTTCCCATAGAGAAACAAGACTTCCATAATAGATAAAGTATAAAAATTGTGTCCTTCCTTTAACTACCAAGAGGAAATATTGTACCACAAGTCTAATAAAGAAAAGTTGACTCTATGTCATCACTGATAGAGCTGGACAGCTTAGCATTTACTTCAAATTGCTTACATGGCAAAATAAAAGTATTGATCATTCACCCATGCCATTATTTAAATAAGGAAACCATGCCTTCTTTCACCTAAAAGTATTTCAGGAAAGGGAATTTGAAATACTGTCCCATTCTCAAATATTGAAACTGAGATACATGGAAAGTTGAAATGCTTGCAAAACTTGCCACAGTGACAAAATCCAATGTGAATTAAACCTTGATGTCCTGACTCTCTAATCGGTAAAGCAATCTGAATAAAAGAGCTGGCAAATAAATTTAGTAGGAAGATGCATTTTCATATAGTCATTTTTTACCAAGGGGAAATTAATCTTATCTTTCTTTTTCCAGCTAAAAAATACAGCGAAGATTACTCATCCTTAAAAGAGGTGTTAGCACAGTACTTACTGGTAATGTAGGAACAATAATACTTGATATAAGTGCGGAAGAGTTATGAAAACATACTGTGAAAATACTATTTATTTCAAAAATTTTAAACGCTTAATTCCTGCTCATTTAAGCACATGTACAATTCTTATTAGAAAAATAAGAAAAAATCCATAATTTACATACGTGGTGTAAATATATGGCTTTAGGAACTTCCACTTGTGAATTAAATACAGTCACAGCCGAAGAATCTTGGGTTAGATCTTTATCAAATAGTGAGAGCCCTGCCTACAGAGGAGTTGGTAAGTGGGTGTTCACTGTTTCAGAGTTACCCACTGAAAGCTCAGTGCATCTCAGAAGCCACAGAAATAGGCACAGCAAGCAAAAAAGGGGTGTATGAATCTTGTGGTGTTTATGAGTATTAACAGTGGACCGCACAATAAATTTCCAGGGCTATGCAGAGCTAAATGCTTATTGGAAGAGGAGACTTTGAGCTACAGAGAGACCTCCATCAATAGACTAATCTCTTTTCAAGGCAGCTACTGCATTGCTCTTGTCAAGCAGTTTAATATCTGCTGTAACTCAAGAAGATGCAACACTCTGGTCAACTGCACAAAAAAGTTCAAAAGCCTCCAGAGCCAGATCTTACCATATGCATCATAATCTCATTTGAAGATCTGTTCTTGTCAGATCTATTTTTGTCAGTGTTACAATCAAAATCTGACAGACCAATATTCTATCAAAGATCCAAATAAGCATTTTAAATGCAAAGTCATTATCTGGAATATTGACCATCATGAGGTGAGCAGCTAAATACTTGGTCTTGGCAGACTTCAATAATCTCACAAAAATGGCACCTGTCTACAAGTCTTATATACCAGTCTTGCTGCATTAAAATCAATGAATTTATGACTGCTTCCAGTAGACAGGGATCTGCCCCAAAGAAAATATAATTCAACAGATCATGGTACTGGTTCAAGCATAGTTAAAGACAGTGCTAATGGTACATCAAAAACAGGGGAAAGCTTTTTTATATTTGCCTTAAAAGTACCTTTTATGTCTGCAGGAAAAAAAAATTCTTTGACATTTCATTTTCAATCAGAGGCAGGCTTACAGCTGCTAGAGTCATGAATTATTACCTATGAAAAAATAGTAATGAAAAATTAGTTTTAAAACAGATCTGGCAACTTGAAGTTCAAGTGAGATAGAAAGTTATTTTTTGAATAGTAATTTCTTCAGCACTGCAGCTGTCATGAGGACACTTGTAAAAAGTGATGGGAGAAGGAGTAGGTCTTGTTAATGTACCAAGGATGAGCATAACTCTCTTAATTTCAGTCCAGGTCTCTTTTCATCTGAATGCAGAACAAGAACACCAAACGTCTGGACAAGGGATGGCTCCCACTCTCCTATGCCACTTATTCCTTCTTTCCACCAAACTTCTGACTTACATATTCATTTGAAAAAATAACACATTCTTGTAGAGATGGGCGTTCCTCTTTCGGTGTCCTTAAATTTCACATTTTTGCGCAACCTACAGAGTGCTGTCTTTGGGCTAATCCTAAAAATAAGTTTAGAGCATAAATGAACTGCAGGAAAATCCCATGAAGGTGTGGGAGTAACTGACAAGATTTTGTCTTGAATTTCTCAAATACAGCTTGGCTGCTATTACCTGGCAAAGTAAGGGGGAAGCGTATAAGTGTAAACCATGGACCATTTTCCATACAGACTTTATTCTGCTGTTTTATCTGACTCCAAACTTCTTGTCAGGAAAAATATTTTTATTCTGACATTAAGAACTAAAGCCTTCTACACGTGTCATAGTTTTGTTTCCTTTTATTTTGACCTCCCTCCTGCTTACACAAACCCTTACTGCAGCCTTCGTACATTTCTTAGTGGAATGATTCCCTGAGACAAGTTAAGTGTATCAACTTAGACTTCACAGAAGCTCTCAATGATAGCACAACCTGAAGAGGTATCCTTCTCTCCTCTACCCTTTCCACCCCCCCCACTTCAGCATACACACTGGATTCTTTCTACACATCCAGACGTAAATGTGGAGTTACTCTGCCCATGATCCTGACAAAAAAAGTGCCAGAAAAACATATCTGCTCCTGAATTTGAACCTTCAAAGAGAGTACAACCAAACATACCCTGCTTAATATTAACTCACATAGAAAAAGTGTTACAGGTTAAGGGTGATGCTCAGTAGCTGAACTGGTAGGGGTTTGTGTTGGAAGCTAAGGATTTTATCTCACCCTATGGAGAGCCAGTAGGTAAACTAACTCAGTTTTGGAAAGTGTACATCAGTTCTTCAGTAGCAAGGATGGTGATGTTTGTTTGTGGAAATGTATATACCATATATACAGGTTCAAACAGATGATGTGGAAGGTACAAAAACTTTATGCCCTTCATTAAATCAATATCCTTCTGAGGAGTTGAAAATTTTACTTAATATCTAGGATCCATCTTTTTCATCCATGAAATGATGCACCCATGGTAGCAGCACTGTAATCAGGTTCTTAAGCTTTGCAGTAAGAAAAGGAAATAATGTGAAAGCCATTTCAAATGCTCGATGCTTTTTGATGCTTCTTACAGCAGCAGTTGAAGCTGAAAAAGGAGGGGAAAAAAGTGTATAATGACCAATATCTTTCCTCTGATATACATATAAATGCAACTGACATTCACAGTAATAACCTGCACAGATTCCTTTACTTTTATTACTTAAGTGAAACACATCAGGATGGAACTGGGAGCTTCAGCAAGTTAAAAGGTTGAGATGTATGTAGGCTCATAAACTGTGGAGCTTCTGGATGTGATTAAAAACAGTACAAGGTGTCTAGATTGGAGAGATTTAATTGATTACTGTTCTAATACTTTAGCTAGTTCAATATGCAGATGACACTCTCTGAAATAATACAATCCAATCTTTTCTGAGTAGAGTCCAGTGATAAGCATGACTAAAATTTTCAAAGGCATTCAGAACTTAATGGGAGATGAATGTGTAATTATTCTTCAGACCCTTTGAAAATCTCAGTCTTGATACTTACTACTTATTGATCACAAACTGTAACACACCTGATGTTAGCATTAAATTACTTGGTTAGATGAAATATTTCAGAAGCCTATTCACAGAAGCCTATTTAAAAACAAACAAACAAAAAAAACCAAACCAAAACAAAAAAAACCCCAAAAAAACCCCAAAAACAACAAAAAAACCCTCCCAACAACAACAACGAAAACAAAACAAAACAAAACGAAAACCCAAAAAAACCAATCGAACAAAAGCCAAACCAAACCAAAAAAAAAAAAAAACAAAACAGAAAGAGCTAAAATTTTTAGTAAGAAACCGTTATCCCTACACCGTTATCCCTACACTTTATACACTACTCACTTCCTTGGAAACAACAGCCTTCTTCCTGACCACAGGAACAATTATAGCAAAATAAATTTCTGGATATGACCTTTTTGTAGCAACAACTGTAATAACCTCTCAGGAAGCATGTCAGGGGTGAGGGGGGAGACAGTTCTCCTTTCTGATTAACATCCAACTGCAATACAAATCTGGGACACTGAAACTGGTGCTCAGGGTAAAAACACCTGATACACCCATCAGAAAAGGGAAAGGAACCTAATACCCTAAAGGATTGCATTGCTAGTGGTGTGGGTCTTTAACTGAACCTTCATCTGGAGGCAAAAGGATCTATATGACACAAGAAATAAATTTCAAGGCCAATTCAGCACTGAACTTCCAATGTTTTGTTGTTACAGTTCAATAAAATCACTTTGTGCTACACTCATTTCTGTATAAAATAAAGTGAATGTCATACTTTTTTGTCATATCATTTTTATTTAACAGGGTTTTTTTTCTATATCCATTAGTTAAAAAAGTTATAACAGGGTAAATCATTTATCAAAATGAAAAATGCTGTACTCCTTGAGCAAGGAAAGAGAGTCTAAATAGAATGTCCCTGCTCTTAAATTAATGGAACCATCTCACATTTAATATTTTCTCTTAAGTAGTTATGTAAGCACTCCAAGATCATTAATGAAGAAGTACAGAATCACAATTTACAGCTGAAGGGCAAAACTGCTTAAAAGCATTTCAAAATCTTGTCATGGCGTGATATAGTCTAGGAAAATAAATGTAAGGATCATTGATCTCCGATATTATAATTAAATGTACATAACACATGACAAGGAGAAAGGACAACAAAGTTCATTAAAACTTGACTTCAAAATGAAGATGCAGGACTAATCAAGCATATGTAATAGGGAAGGGTCAGGTTTATAACCAAGGAGCACTTTCATGCTAACAATAAGGATTTTCAAAATAGATTTTTTGGTCACTATTCCAATTTTAACTATAAGTTATTATTTATATAAATAATTAAAGTTATTATTAATGAAGACAATTCATTTGTGTGCAACAACCCCAAATTTACCCTTTGGCAGTTCAGCTGGTGATGTTGTGTTATGTTACATTTTTGTCCCTTAGAATCATTGCAGCAGTTCAGTTGTCCTTCATAAATGCAGCTCTCACTTCGCCATCCAGACACTAATACACACTTTCCTAGCTTTCTTCCTAAATAATCCATCAGAACAGATTTACCCAGACTTTCTTAAGCAATGCAATAACTGATCTTTTAATATACAATACATTTATTGCAACCAAAGAAAATTCACAAAATTCAGATGGAATATATCCCAGAGTGTTAATGGAACTTGCAGAAATAGTGTTGGAGTAACTGGCTATTATTCTTCAGAACTAATGGAGAAAAGTAAAGGTCCCAGAGCTGGGAAATGACAAACTGTATTACTTATTTTGAAGAGAAAAACATATAAAACAGGCAACCTACCAGAGGAATTACAGAACAGAGACTTCAAATTTGAGTTGCCGAGTTAGCTAGCAAAGCAGTCAGTTTGCAACCTGCTACAAAGTCATGCTGAAACATGGTGATAAACAATGGAAATAAGAATTGGCAAAGACAAAGCATGTCTACAATATAAATATTATTGAACACAGGTCTCATGCTTAGTGCTACTGTACCACTCAACACCTTAAGACACTTCCACATATGCCAACTAATACAATAGTGACCCTTTACCAGACCACAGGAGCAACAATCTGCAAGATTAATTCCTCATTTCTCTGCACCACTTGCACAGAAAAACTTTATTTTGTTAATGTCCCTTTACACCGTTCAAATATTTTACAACATTAGATCACCTTGCACTTGTCAAAAACCAGGCTTTAAATTGCATGCTGAGTACACTAAAAAGACTCACAATGTATAACAGAAGATGGAACTTGGATGCATCACACTCATATGGGAGTATTCCTATTTGAGGATTAGGTCTGCAACAGTAACAAAAACAGTCTAAGAACCAATTGTCAGGTTTTGATTCATCGTGGTTTAGGAAGGGCATTTCCCTGACAGTTAGAAGAAGCTTCTCGTGTTGAAAATCAAACAATAAAAATAGATTCCTCTTTGTTCCCACAGGACAGGGGAACTGGAAACCAGCAAACACAGAAACAGAACAGCCAGGTTTATCAGGAAACACACACATACACAAAAAATCCCTGTTCAATTTAGTCCTTAAGTACTTGGATAAATAATGAGTTCATCTGTTCCAGAATACATCAAAAAGTTTCACATAATAAATAATTTTATCCATCTTAACAAACATATGTATTTATATATCCTTCAAAAAATCAAAAAGTTGAACTCTCTTAATTTTTAAATCCCCTTCTTTGTGTGAACATACATGGCATTTTATCAGCAATCAAACAAACCATTTTACTTTTGCTTCTTCATTACTGATAACCTACTTTCTGGCATATCATATCTTCCTGTATTTGCTACATTTAAATTCTGTATGTAGCTCCTCAGTCTGGACTAGGGACTCAGAACCCAACTCTTTCCGTGTCGATATGTACAGTGGAAAAATTCTTATGGGGACTACCTTTTGCAGACTGATGGAAGAAAAACAATTCTTGTCCTTCTTAAAAGAAAGTGAGGGAGATAATTCCAGGCATAAGCAATATAACAAACCAGAATGGACACAGATTATCTATTAAAGCTGTTAAAAAGTACAAATTCAGGCAGGGACAGCTACGCTGCTGCTAACTTAACATCTTTTAGTCCATTCCACAAGCAGTGAGTGTTGTCCTTGCAAAAACTAGAGCATTTGCTCTGTAATTCTATAGAATATAAATGTTTTCTACTACTGGAATTCTGTATCACCTGGCTATAAAAGTCACAGCAGCATGTTTTACTTACATTATTTCTTACTGCTATTCAGAAACTTTTTAGTCGCTATAATTCATTTTGAAAGCTTCACTTCTGTTAGCTATACTATATTCAATGGGAATATCTAAAAAGTACAGGGATGTGTATACTTGCAACTGATTTTAATACAATAATAATAATATAGTTCTTTTTAATATAACATAAAATAATAGTCTAGAATGTTTAGAGCTGATTAGAAAGACCAATAATATAACAAACATAAGAATGCATGCTTGGTTTGGTTGCCACCATTGCTGCATCTGTTTTGAAAACCATATAGTTATGTTGGTAAAAGATTATCAACTTTTGCTTGCTTTTTTTACTTTAATAATTATTCTCATCCTAGATTTTAATTTTTCTTAAAATATTATGCCCTTATTATTAGAAAACACAGATTTTCTTCTGAATATTTGTCTGTATTTTCTGAACTATGATTCCAACCAAATACAGGGTACTGCCCTTTTTCCCTAATACTTGCACTTATTCTGTGTGTTATTTGCTTCAGAGGCAGGAAAGTAATCCACATCTGGCACCTCACACCATGTGCCACTTTGTATTAAATTTGTAAATAGAAGGAAAAATATTGAATCAGAAAGACCTATTAAAAAGAAATGTAAACAGGAATGTGAGAGAGATCCAAGCTAATTAGAATAATATGCAAGAAAAACAGATGCAGGTTAGGCTGGAATCTCAAAAGTGCAATTTCTTAATGGTGTACCCTGGGATTTTATTTTGCTGTCCTCCGTTTCTTTTTCCTTCAGTTTTTCAAGTCAAAATGCAAACAATCTGTGGAACCAAACAAAATCCTCAGTTATTTTTAAATGACTCCTAAATGTTCCTCTATGGGGCAAAAATCAGACCTCTGAAAGCTTTTACTTCGAAGTGGAATAGCATAGTACAACTTCTGGCGCTTCCTCATCCACTGGGCAAAGAAGAAGCAGGAGTAATGACACTTAAACAACCCTGAATCCCACATATTGGTGCCTTCTGTAAGTACTTAGAAATATATTCAGAGGATGAAGGCCTCACAAAAAAAAAATAATTTCCTGACAGTATTGGAACAGAAATCTAAGGAAATCACAGAATTTGCCAAGTCCAGACCAGACCTCCAGAGAGGAAGAGATACCAAGAATATAGTAAAAAAAAAAAAAAGGCAGAGAGCACAGATTTCATTCCAAAAATGTGTATTTTTTTTCTTAGGAAAATTACCCTTTAGATCTTGAATCATGCTTAAAGTTTAGATTATGTGTGAAATGCCATACACAAGTCAAATGCATTTTCATATTTCATGCAATGAGATAGTTGGAACAGATATACAATTCTCCTCTAAATGGATTGTGCTTCTGAAACTCTATTACAATAAACTTTACATTTATTTTCATCAACGTGGCAGACTTGTCTCATTAACCAGATTCATATTTGTTTTCCAGAAGATTTCAATTGAAACTATTTGGTAGCCAACTCTGAAAAAAGAAAAAGTGTATTAATCACTGCCCTAATGTAGATATATGAGAGCCTGGGGTGCCATAAAACTTGTATTCCCTCTGGTTTGGGAAAACTCTATTAATAACAGGTGGCAGAGCTGTAAGTTAGATATATGTATTTTCCCCAAACAACTGTCAACAAAAACTTCATAGAATATTACGTATAGAACTGTGTTCTGATATCAATACTAAGGTTCTGAAGTCAAGAACTACTCAAGCATTAGAATTCCTTTCACATGTGTATTATGGTACAGTCACAATCCACATGAGTCCTATCTCCTTTGATGCACCAAACTGATGGTGTTCACCTTATGAGCCATTAGTTTGGGGTTTTTTCTCTATTTTTAGTGTTATACTTGGTTACCATACAGTACTCATGCTCTGAGCTGAAGAAGGAATTAAGAATTTCCTCATGAGCTTCTTCATGGGACTCATCACGAGAGTATCAGATGTTCAGAGACATTAGAAAATTTACCTTTGCAACAGCCTCAGGGAGGAATAGGTTTTATTATGGTCATTTTACTGCTCAGGAGCTAAGGCACTGAGGATCAGATTTTTCACAGTTAAATAGGTACCCAAAAATGCATGAAGCAGTGTGATAGTTTTCCCAAAAAGTGCTAAAATCCTTCATTTCCAGCACAAGGGTGCTTTTGAAGTTTCTTCTATGAGACTATGCCCATCACCAGCCATGCAAATAAATGCATTTTAAAATCTGACCAAAAAGATTAAGGATGAGGGCTTCAATGAATTGTGGGTTCCAACTCTCAGACATCTTGGATCTCATCTTCAGTGCATTTGGCATTCTACTAATATTTTGTATGCCTGAAACACAAGCTTCAAGCTGCAGCAGAAATCAAAACATCAGTTGTATTCTGAATCCTCAGCATTTTTGCATATCAGCTATCAAGATCCCAAGTCAGGCATCCAGAAATACTGAATACCTCTGCAAACACTTTTACATAAACGAACTATCAGCAAAAAGAAACTCTGTGGAGCTGCTGCGGGTAATTTTCAAATACTTTAACTGTGTAACCATTCTCTCTCTGCAATTCTCATCATCATGTGCTACATACCTTCTAGCTTCTGCAAAAAATGGAGGAGTCCTGGCTGCAATTTCTTTCACTGCAAATTCTGAATCTCTTGTACTGCATGAGGCAGCAGTTTCTCCACAAAGATCGTGCAACTGAAGACCATTACTCCAAGTATTCATGCAGAGGCCAATTTGTATACGTAATGCAGCTGATGTGCAAACTACAAATCACTTGACTTTGCGACTCCAGCAGGGTTCTTTTAATTCTTTGCAGACTTGTTGGTGGGGGCTTTTTTTGGTAGCATTTCAGATATTAGAAAGAATAAACAGGAAAAAAAAAAAGCGAGACTGTCCTCATGATTTAATGCACTGACACTCCACAGTTTTCAACAGGCAATGAGCCATTTGATGCCCTACATACATGCAGGTGATCTTGATCATAATTTCCATGATAAGAAGGCAGAATTCATGGTCTTGCCTTTGTGTTAGATGTGCCCAAACAAAACTTCAGGGTTCCAGAGTCCTCAGAATAAAACTGTGACTTCAAGTCAATTTACTTCACTTATAAACATGAAGTAAGTTTTGCTCTCTGTCTAAACAGATAGCCTTAAGATAACTAAACTTTTATTTTTGTTATTACTTTATTTTTCTTGACATATATGAGTTATCCTGAAATAAAGTTGTATTTGTAGTAGTAATATAAAGTTAGTAGAACAATCTCCACACATGGAATCCAATCCAAAATCCAGGACTTGCAACAATTTCTTAATTTATTTTCGTCTTATCTTGTATAAATGAGCTAAAATATTCCACCATACAAATTCTCATATTGCATTAGAGATGAGCTGGATTTTTACAATTATATAAGTGGTAATCATGCAGTGTATTTCTACTAGATTTTGTAATTATTACATCAAATTAAGTTTTATCATATGCTAGGACCTCAAAATTTGAAGGACATATGAGGACATTTTTGTTCCTGTAAAAGTAATAGCTTATCACATTCATTGCAGACATAGATGTACAGAAGAAATAATAAACAAGGAGTCAAAATTGAAAGAAATAGAGAGTTCTGAATACTCTAATAAATTTGCAGTGCACTGGAAGGATTCTTCAATTGTTGGCTAACACAGAGACAGAGAGTAATCATAAGCATATCTTCAACACTGAAATATGTGTAAGGACAATAAAACTATATATATTCTTTTGTTCATCATCTTTGATGGAGAACTATCATTTAGAAATAATACATAATAGCTCTATAATGTATAATATATAATTATGTAAATAATTAGTATAATCTTGAGATGAGATGAGGGCTATTAGTGGCAGTGGATACTTTGAACCTTGCACATTTAGTCAAAAAGACCAATGACATCCAATCAAAGTTCTTTAAAATGAATTGCAACAAACAATGGCAGCACAGCTGCTATTAGAATTATAATTGAGTTTAGGAGGGAAACAGCAGCTGAATGCAAGGCAGATAATTAAGGAGCAAGCTTTTGTTAACACTATCAGTAGGGTCATGATTCTGCAGACTGTGAACTTATTATGGCTGAACAAACTAGTCTCTTTTTATAACTGAGGTGTATTTCTTCTTTTTATACCAATAGAGTATATGCTGTCTACTAGGTAACTGATGACTTATTTATTTAAAGCTATCCATTTAGAGAATGATAAGCATTTACAGAATCTAAGATTACCATGGAAACGTTATTCTTAAACGCTGAGGATTATGGGAACAATTGGTTATACAATTGGATGGCTAAATAACAAGTCTCTGAGAATGACAAAGACTGTAGCTACAAAATTACATTAAGTAATTTCTCTCTTTTAGGCTAATATACATTTTATGGTAACCCAGCACTGAAAGGGAAGCAATTTACCTTCCATGGGTAAACAGTGAAAAGAAAACATTTAAAAACATTTACAGTATGCAGGCAAAAAAAAATATGGAAATGCAAGTTCTTGAGATCCTAGCACCTAACCCAGGTGCTAGGGAATTACAAAACCCAAGACTTGGAATTCGAGAAGTGACCTAAAATTTATATTTCTTATGGTCTGTTGACTAGCGTTGGAACAAAGGTTACCCATGTAGAAAAGACAAACAAACAAGAATCACCAAAGGATTCAGTCACTTCGAGCTTAGAACCACAATCAGGCAATGCAAGATGCTTGACCATTCATAACCACGAGTCAGGGTTCAAGAAATAGAAAGAAGGTCATTAAAATATCAACAACAACATTACATGCTGTTAGCAATATTAGGGTTATAATATCATCTTTTCATAAAGCTGCTAGTCTTTAAACAAACTGAAGAGTATGTCTACCAAAGATGTTGTCATTACCATTATACTAGTAACCCCTTTAACTCATGAGGCACAGACTCAGGATCTTTGGATTAAGACAATCCTGCTGACAACATAGGTCATTTCACTGGCAAATCTAAATTTGTTAGGCACAAATGAGTAATCCTACTTTGGAATTTCATTGACCTCAATGTGTAAATAAAGCAAGCAGAATGTGTCTGACTGGCAGCAAGCCATTACTCTGCTATGCGCAATAAAAACACTAATATGTCAAAGGGATTTTAAAAATATGCCTTGATATTTCAACCTGCTGGAAATTCTGTTTTTGACCCTGCAACCTCCTGGAATAATATAACAAAAAAGTTTTAAAAAATATTTTGACACTACTAAACACTTGCCTATAGCAAAGTCATTTGCAGATTTCTTGTTCCTGGTTCTGGACCTTCTAAGATCTTGTTTCACCTGACTGTGGAAAGAGTAAGCAAAAGCTTGTCCTGATTTGAAACTATTTTTATCTCTGTTTCTTCAGGAAATCCATTCTCAGCCTCAATATAGAGAAGTTTAATTTGGTCATTATTATAATGGAACTCAAATGTGCCTCAGTAAAACACAGCAATGGTAACATTTCTGCCCAGTTCCTTTTAAGGGAATCTGGAAAAGAACAGGTACCAGCCACGAATAAAAACATGCTTGTCTGCTCATCTGCATAGCATGTTGTGATCTATTTACTTGCAGATTAGCTCTCATCATATGTCAGCAGAAATCTGAAGCACCTTTCAAATTTTATAAAAAGTACTGTCAATAATTTACTAAAACTTTCCTAATCCTCTCTTCACATTTGTAGTGGGAGTAAATGCACAGATATATATCTAGAAACATAAGAGATAGAGCCAAATGGAGGTGAAACAAACCTGTAGGTTTTCTAAAGTGTATTATAATGGTAACAAGTCAAGCCAACATCTGTCAAGAGTTATGACTGAAGAATCTGAGTATTTCTTAACTTTCACTCTATTTATAAAGGAAATTTTAGAGGAAAATTTGACTACTGTCACCCATGCCCTAAATATATATAGCAGATTTGGTATCCTGCATAATTAAACCCCCTGACTTGTAGTAGCCCATGAATAGTTTCAGGATTACTATGGATAAGGACGACCTTCCTGAAAAGATTCTAAAACTAAAACAAACTTGGAGTCCTGAACTTTCCTGTTGTAGGTAAATTCTGGACTACTCTTTTGAAATGGATAGTGACAACTCTTTTGAAATGGATAGTTTCTCTAATTTATCTTTTAAAAAGTGCTATATATCACAGATTAAAAGATTTGAAATTTTAGGAATTCCATATCTAAGAAGTATAAGGAATTGTGGAAATAATTAATGGGCTAACATTTATTTTCTGAACAGTTCAAAGAATTGGTGTGATTGAGATGTGAATGAGGTAATGGCATATAAAATGCAAAGTTAACGTTTTTCTAAAGGCCATTAATAAATATATTTTTTAGCACCTTCTTACTGGAAAACCTGGAAGCTTTCTTCAAGATGATCACATTTCATCAAGGCAACAGCACTGTCCCTGTAAAGCAAGGCCTGTTTTCCTAATCAACCTCTACAGTAACCATTTCACAGTTAGCCACTTCAAGGACTTGGAGCCTTACAGAAAATCAACATTACCTCCTTTTAGCAAGAATTTTTTTCTACTAAATTAAAATCAAAGTGTGTTGCTATGATTGTATATGTTGTTATGAGCACCACTGAAGACAGTGATGCAGAGCTGAGAACAAGCTGGAGTTGCACCATTTTCCAACATCATTAGATACTGCTCTAACACAAGTTTGATATATTTGAATCCTTGAACATACAAAGCCCCCTAAGAGAAGTATGCTGCTCACCAATCAATGAAATCAGCAAGTTTTGAACATCTTTAGAATTTCTTTCTCTCCAATTGGATATGGCTTTTACAGTTCTTCAGTTATAATAATGATTTCAAATATTTTGTGCAAGTCTCACTGTTGGGATGTCTACCAGGAGAAATAAACTGCTCTAACCAAATCCTCTTCGCTCCTGTCACAATTTCCTAGTACCTCCTCCATAATACCATCATAAAACTGCAGAGCCTTCAAACAGACATGTCCAAAATTCTCCTGCTGAAATACCTTCTACTTTTACATGATCGCCTGATTCAAAGCGCAAATGTTTCCTGTTTACACTGAGTACAGTTATGATAACGGAAATTCAGCATTTCAATAAGAAAGTAGCTTTCAAAAGAATAAACAGGAGTGCTTTTTCCCCCTATGCAAAAGAGAAAAATAATCAGTCTTGCTAACTAAATAACCTTGTAAAACTTAATCTGATATAGTAGAAGCATTTGCAGCAGCTAGTGGACTTCTTGGTGGAGGCCAAAGTGTCTGGAAACAGAATCAGCATATTGGCAGGGTTTACCTAACAGCTCAGTGCCTTCCTCAACTGGTCTGATGTCCCATCAAGGATAGGTGAATATCACTTGTGTCATTGACATTTTATTTAAAATTCCTCTCTTCAATCAAGAATGCAAGTTTAGTTCTCTCATTCTTGCGGGGACATTAAGAGGCAACAGAAGACAGTTACAGCAGTGGAAAATTCTGGAGATTCATTTTTCTTCCTGTCTTTTGTTTTCCACTTTCTTTTTTTGAGAACTTTGAGGGGCCATGATTGAAAGTTCTGTGGTATTTTGGATAATATATATATGGAGGATACCTACTTCTTTCTTGCACAACTGCAATGGATGTCATGACAGACATGCATTATCTATTGGCATCTCAACAGTGGATGGTCAAGGCACCAGCAGCATTTCACTTGAACAGATATCAGTGAAAAAAGAATTTGGTCTTCATGATTTCATTAATATGAAAGCATGATTTCTAATAATGCAGGGGGGATAAAAACTGAGCCTGATTTCCTTTGTCGTTGTGGAAATAAAAAATAGATTTTCTGGTAATCAGAAGTTGCTTTAAAATAACTGACGTGTGGTTAAACATGGAAGGCTTCTTAATGCAATCTAACAGGATGATTTTTCAGCTGAAACCCAAGTTTACTCCTCCCTTTACTCCTAAACAGCAATTTAATGAGAGTTTGCTTTCCATAGTGATGTAACTGCAACTCCACAAAGTGGTTAAGAGCAAAGCCTGGAAGTTGAATGTCCCTGATCAAAGCCTGGAAGTTGAATGTCCCTGATCATCACACCTCACTACCAGTGAGCCCTCAATGGATGTGGTGGTCTGCAAAGCACATTCAGAAGAGAATGACTTCTGTGTGGAAGGCTTACAGTACACAATACAAACCTACCAGAGTAATGAGATGTAGTACAGCACAATAATATTTGTCACTTATATAGTAGTTTATTTTTTTAAAACACCTTATGAATATTAATCAAGTAACCTCTTCAGCATCCCGAGAGGTGGGATAACACCTACTGTTAGCAATATTGTGTTGTGTGATCTATAGCTCCACATATAATTCATAATTTAATAAGATTTACTAATGACCTTGAATTCTATTCAGATTTTCCTTCTATCTTCAGCTGCATGGAACTGAAGCCCAGAAACTCAAATACATTTAGGCATGCTACTTCCATTGATAGCAGTATAGGTGAGGCAGATGACCTCTGAGAATCTGAAGTGAAATACTTTCATGACATGCATTAAAGGACAGGACAAGCATTGTGTTTCCCTTTTTCTTTTTCTCTGTCTTCTTTCCCAATGGGAAAATTATGTGGCAGTTTTCAAAATTATTTTTCATTTATTTATTTTATGTCTGCTGTGCTTCACATGTTTGATATTGAGGCAAGGTTAATGACATGCAGCTTGCATTTGGAATTGAAAGTGGAGATGTTTAAGGTTGTTCCTAGATCCTGTGGGTATATGGTAGATATTGCCAGAATATACAAGAGATTAAATGATGCTTATCAAAAATCAATGTATACTAATTTTTCCTATCTGTGCAAATTTTATGGGTTCACAACAGTAGAGGTAATGCCTGCATTTTGTATATACTAGCTACCCAAACTCAAGGTCAAATCCTAAATTACTTCTTGAGGCAAAACTCTCAGGGAGTTGATTAATGTTTTGGCTGTAGTAGCACGTTAGGTTTCACCTTATGCAATGATTATATATGAACCATCACTGAAGTCTTGTATGGAATCAAGGATGCTTGATTGATTCATTTAATGTCTTTAAGATGTTTCTATTTAAAAGTACTTCTAAAAACTCTAGCTGTAATTAAAGGTAGGACAATGGCTGCCCCTCCCCACAGAGAAGCATAAGATGCATTGGATCAGTTAAAAAGAGACTTGAAATGCATTCACCACATTTTGTGACAGATCTGTAAACTAGATATGTGCTAAAAAGAGATATGAGACAAAAAATGTTAACACAGGTAAAACATCTGATTAGGCCACAGGGGAACTACAGTCATAATTTGTTTCTATTGATGATTTCTTTGTGACTGTTGGTAAATCCCTAATTTGTCCATGCCTCTATGTTCTGGTAGTAAAATAGACATAAAACCTCGTCTTTTGTCGAGGAATTATGGTTAAATTCAACAGTGTCTGTGAGGCATTCAAAAGCTTCTAGCATGTAGGGGTGGCCAAATAAGATTTTCCTTGACATTTTTTCCCCCCTCATGGCTGAGAACTAGGCTACATCATCCAGGCAATTTGTTTATGTCTGGAGGCTCTCAGAAGGCTTGATTTACAATGTGAGTGTGGCTGAGTATAGTGCATATCTCAGATATGAAGCATATTGACCAAGGAAGTCATTGCAATTGAAGAAAGAATTAACTGCTCTGTTGGAGGGCTTCATAAACTCGTTTGTTATTACTGTTACTCCACAGAGCCCCAGCTGTCCAGCACAATCTCCTTCTGACTGTATGGTCTGCTGGGAGCTCAAAAACTCTTCTACTGAATGATGAGTCTTTTTGGGTTTGGGGTTTTTTTTTTTTGGTTCTGGGGGGTTTTTTTCCCATATAATAGTGCACTTAAAAAAACACGTTGGGAGCTGTTGTACATTTATTTACCCTAGTGGGTTAATCTCATCTGGGGAGGTATAGAAATCCAATCATGAGTGCTACAGTATATACGCTAATTGCCAGGATAAAACCAAATGAATAATTACTTAACTTCAGAATGAGGCCTGAGGGAATTTTTCTTTAATAAAGGTTTAATTCACCAGTGATAATGAATGCAATCTCACATACTACTGAACAACACCATTAGCATAATGGCTAAAATACAAAAACTATAATTAGAACAAAACAGAAATGTTAATTACAGCCACAAAGGTACCAAAGAAAAAAGGGAGTTTTCCTTTACCTGTCAAATGGGTTCCTGCCTGTGTAGCTTTAGTAATCCTTGTGAATGGGTCATCAATTCTGCTCGAGTGACTGACAGGCAGAAATTAAAAACTGAGGCTTCCTTTGCCTTTTGATTCCAAAGGGGACTGGAATTCACAAAGGAGAATTAAACAGGTAATAGTACAGGTGAGGGCAGTAAAGACTGTACCTCTAATCATAAAGCTTAAAAATTAGGCTCCCATGCATCTGAATCCCACAATTTCTTTTCACACAAAGGCAGCCCCATCATGTCAGCTCAGGAATATTAGATCTCTTCCAGGTTTATTTACTACCCCCAGGCATATTTGCTGCGCACAGCACCGGGTAGCTGGACAAGGAAACGTGGGAGCCTCTTGGCTAGGCAGCTGCTGAGAAGTTTACTGATAACAAGCAGCTTCATTTCCGGCACTAACAACAACAACCAAAGCTCTTTGTACCTGAAAATTTACACAAACTCTTATATCTCGCTTAAATGAACCTGTGAGATGTCCTCATGGAAGAGCATTCTTTTGTACCATTTCTGGTGTGCATTTTCTCTAATCTCAATGCTACCCAAATATTAAATTTGCAGATTCAAGAACTCAGAAGTTATAAAATATGAGAAATAATGTTGCATTTTTCTCCCTTACAGGACTTAGGGTATAAAATGGACATTAACTGAATGGGGAGCTATTCAGTTTTTCTTTTTATCTTCATCCTTCTGTGTTTGATTCCAGACCTTATTTAGCACACATCATCAAAACCCTGCACTGAATACAAAATTACCAATTTCTTCATAGGCTTTTTTGTGGTTTTCTCAGCTTTTTTTTTTGGTGGTGCTCTCAGCTCTCACTATAATTAATCTATCCTCCCAACACCTCTAAGAAATCATATAATTGAAGCACAGAGAGATGAAGGCCACTTTGCTAAATATTCACTGAATTGGGTGCCTGCTTTGATACAACTAAGTTGTAATTCATGCAGCAGTGCACACATTTAAAATACAGCCCCTATCAGTTTCTGCTTTGCACGTGATCTCTCAGCATGTCCATAAACAGAAAATATTTGTAAAAGAGTCTGTGAAAACTCATACAGAAGACATCTGCCAATGATCCCATTAGAACATGGTGGTGAAAGTAGGAGAGGAACTCAGTGGCATTTGGTCACCTGAACCCCTTCACCCTAACAGTTCTGCACCTTGAGTGTGACAATCCCTGCAACAAATGAACAGACAATCAAAAAGGGTGAGAAAGAAGAAAGGAAAATAATAATAATCTGAGAAATAATATAAATTTTTGTTACTGTGCTTTTTAATTGCCTTCCATGTTGGAGAACCAGGAGACAGATGTTGGTGGGAATGATGCTTTTACTGTTCACCTAACACTGCTGCCTTAAATATTTATACCTGAACCCAATCACAGTTCTAACAGGGAATAAACCTGCCTTATGATGAATGCAGTCAGTGGCTGTTTGGTGAGCCTGGGCTGACATGTAGCTATGAATATGACACTTTCACTGAGATGCCCAGGAGAGGGTTTAGTAAAAGTTCACTGTGCGGTAACAGCAGTGATGAAAGCACTGATGCTAAAGCATTGGCTAAACCACCTCAGGGGGAGGAGACTCAAAATCCATCTGTTTGAATAGATCTCTCACCACCTGGCTATACAGGATATGATAGCTTTCCTGTTTAAGCTGGACAATCTCAGCAAAAAAAAGTATTCAAGTTTCATTAGATGAAACTGGAAAATAACAAAATCCCAGAACTATGATATGACTCTCTAATGCTGTAAACAGGATGCTCCTATGAGTGGCAAGAAACCTGGATTATGTTTCTCTTCCTGTACTTTTCATGGTGGTTATTTAACATGGAATGCATAGTAACAATTCTTACAGTATGGACCAGAAACCCAATACCTCTTCTTTCTAGTCCATTTCTCCCCTAACTGCAACACTAGACTTCTGCTGACCCTAGATCTGTTTTTCTAGTCTAGTGATTCATGAAGTCCTTTCTGCCTAGCAGAACAAATTCTACAGGTCATACAATCCAACCCACCTAACCAACCTCTATCGTAATTATGATATTAATCCAAGATGCTGAAAACACAGATTTGAATCTTTTAAGGTTAAGCATTGGAATTTGAAATACCATGTTCCAGGAAAAAAAACAACAAACAAATAAAAACCCCAAATGCAAAACAAAACCCCAAAATAAACAAACAAACAAACAAAACCCCAAAACAACAACAACAAAAACCCACAAAAAATAACCCCACAACCAAAACAAAGTATATTAACTTGATAAAAGGAAAAACTTATTGACTATGAAGGTAGTCAAGGAGGAGAAGAGTTTCGCAGTTTCCATTCCTGCAGTTTTTCAGGATTATACTGGATTAAATGCAAAGCAACCGGATGTGACCTCATAATTCAGCCTTCATTTAGCAGGAGGTGGAATGAGAGACCTCCTGGGGTTCCTTCCAATCTGAATTATTCTATTCTCTCACAGGAAAAGTGAATGGTGGTCTTCCTCATGAGTTGCTGTGTGAAAAAATCAACAATTAAAAGCATATCTTATGAGGAATTCAGAACTACCTGCAGCAGACTAGGAACGCTTACCAGACAGGGTCCTTCACTCTCATCCGTCTCATTCTTTCACAGTGTCTAGAGAAGCTATTTACAGGCAATCTCCATGCATAGTTCTTGAAATGGATTTCTGTTTTCTTCTTTTATCTCAGTAATTCTGTTTTTGAAGACATGTTAGCCTTACTAAACAATAAGAATATTTCTGGTTTAGCTGATTTTTATGCTTCAGAAGTTACTAGTTTTTAATTTTGGGCAGAAATGACCTAATAGGCTAAACTGCCCACTCCATCAGAATCCTGAGCAACTTCAACAAATTTAAATTCACTCTGTTTAAATTATGATGCACAAAGCTAAACAATCTTCTCATATGAATTTGTCTTTCATGCGAAGTAAGGTTTTCTGGAAAAAAAATGCTGTAAAACTAACGAAAAAGAACAAAGGAACAGCTGTAAGTCAAGAGTTCTTATGCCAACACACTGTTCAGCTGGGTTCCACATTCATTTCCATCCCCCATATCATGCTGATTACAAACTTAGATGCAGTTCTAATGCTTTCATTTAATTCATTTTTTCCATATTTTAAATTCATTGTATTTAGCGAACATTCAGTTTGAAACATGCAATATCAAAAGAAACCCCCACAGGTGCAGGGAATTTGAATAATCAGGTCCACATGATCCCTGAACCTCAATCCACTGAAGTCTCCCAGGGACCATTTTAAATGTGAAAAGAAAACAAATGTCCAAATTACTCTAAACAATCATGAGATAACAGATGAAATAAGGCAGATGATTAAAATATTGATATTTATATTACAGTAATGCCCCACAGAGAGAACAGCTCTATTGTGCCAGGCATTGTACAAGTACACAGGATGGTGCTCTGCCCAGGAGGGTTTACAGTTCAAACCTTGATTTCCCATCAACCTCCATGTTATAACATCATGTTAGGAATAGTCAAAACCTGGAAAGAAACAGAAATATGAAACAACTATTCAGGTTGCCCAGTAAAACTGCAGCAGAGCTGGGCACAATTCCCAAACCTCTATAGTTCTGTTTCTGTGCCCTGCTTCCCAGACCTGACTGTAAACTAATCTGTTTGTATGTTCTTCTGCCATCCATGGCAGCCAAGCACTGGCTGGCTGCAACACATTTTCCAGCTTTGTAGGTGTTTCAGTTTTCCACAAACTACTAATTCATGTGTCAGAATTACTTTTTTTACTAGATTCTCCACAGTGTTTCTTAATTTTATAATGGTTCTTTTAATTTCTTTTTTTGCAAAAGCACAAGTTTTCAAATTCACAGTTTGACAGCATCTCAAAGATTAGGAGCAATCTTTAAGGCATCCCAAAGATTAGGAGCAAATGGGGATATGCAAAATGAACAATGTGATGCACAATCTTTTAATAAATTCATCTTCTGCACTCAGATTGCACAATTCATTTGGTGCATTGTTGAAATACAGCCAATGGCTGAAAATAAAACGAAGAGCTGAAGGATGGCTTTCTCCTGAAAACTGGCATAGTCTGAAAAAATAAGTGTCATAAAGGAAAACTTGTGATCTGTTTGAAACCTTTAATTCTTTGGTGTGTTGTAGGACATACATGCTAATGCACTGTTGAAGATACAGCAGTGGAAAATCAATAGCCAAACATCTGCAAGCATCCATACCTACATTACAAATCTGATTGACACATTGGGAGTAGAATATTCAAACAGTTTCTCTTGACAGTTTTATCAATGGGCCTTAAACTGCTCACAGTTTCATATCTTTTATAACTGTACAGTTAAATATGATTATTTTCTATTACAGTAATTTTTATGTTATCTATTTACCTTCTAACTGAAAATTCCTCTCACTGAGATGGGTGGAAAAGAGAAAGACTTTGCGGCATGATAACAAATATGATCTTGATTACTCCAATGAATGAATTCGTTTACCGCAAGGACTGCTCTATTGAGGTGAAGAAATTTTATGCAACCTAATCTTTTGTTATGAGCTAAAGGCTTTACAAGCTAAAATACCAAGTAAAGGTCTATTGAAACCAAATTTGAACTAGAAGGCATCTGTATAACACACATGTCCTTATTTACATCCATATCACAGGCAAAAAAATAGCAGAGATGAAGAAAAATATCTGATCATACACTGTGCTCCTTATTTATCAAGAGAGTTTCTTTAGATGTGGCTAAACCACTACTACCTGCTGTATTGTTGCAATATATCTAATGACTGAATACAGCACACACCCAGTTTGCCTGTAATGCAACTAATAACTCTCTCTTTTTTGCTGGTCAAGTAAGAACCCAAACAGCTAATTTCCTTACTCTTTATCCGTAAGTCAGGATATATGTATTGGTTTCTAGCCATGTCAGGCCATTGCCACTTGTATTTACTCAATATGCCAAAAAATTTCATTACACAGTACATTTTGTTGCAACTTCCTCTTAGACTTTTTGTTTGGGAATCAGGAGGGGGAGTTAGGATGGTAAGGATGTTTGGATCTGAATTATTTCATAAAAAGCAAGAAAAGAAAATTATGATTCCTCTCTATATTTACTCCATTACACAAGACATTCTCCTTGACTCGGTACTAAGCTCTTTTGAAAATCTGCCAGGTTCCTAAACATGGATTTAGAAGCCTAAATTTAGGCTCTTGAATCTGAATTGTATTTGCCTGAAGGTACGCAATCTCAAATTCACCCTTAGTATCAGGGAGTGCAGTTTCTCTGGCTTCACTTTTGCTATCAGAAAATAAGTTTATTCAATCTTGAGAATGTACTTTACCACCTGTCAACACAAATTTTTGGTTAAGACGTTTTTATAATGAAGTGTTACCACCTTCCACTAATTTCCAAGTGAGCCCGACTTTCTCTTGGAACAACCAAAAGCTTTACAATTAGCTGTTGTTGGTTCGGTTCTTTTCAGCAACGTATCTTACATCTCTACTGATTGCTGGGCTTTGGAAAGAGACTGAACATGTATTTATTGACTAATCAAAAATACAGTAAAAGTAGAAAGACACAGCAATATTTAAAATCTAGCTGATTACCCTTTGGTGGCAGATGACTAACAGCTTACCTCAGCAAAGCAAAAATTGCTGCCAAAGGTTTCTTCATAGAAATAATCCTTATTTATTATCCAAGTTCACAGCTGTATACACTGCAGGCAGTAACTAAAAACACTTAAAAAGCATGATGCTAAAAAAACAAACCCCAAGCTTACGTGACCATGATGCTTATTAAAGGTCCAATTCTTTCTCATTAAAACCAACAGGAAGGGCTCTGTCAATGGTTTTAGTGGTAAAGGAAGTCATCTCACAGAAAATATTCAGACAAAGTCATAAAACTCCATTCTACTCATTAGCAGTAAATGTGTGATTTTCTCTGACATGAACAAGGAAGGTGCTAAACAACTCAAAAAATATCCTTTCTCAAAATAATAAGACAACAATAAAAGCTGTTTTCTGCCCCCCAAGTACATGTGGACCCCCAGCTGTCTAACTCTAGTATTTCTTTCAGAAAAAACGCAATTATACACAGCTGTTGTAATAGTTCTTTTGGGGCTAAATCAGCAATCTTTACGTGGAACAGTATTTTTATAAGATCTATTAAAAACTCACTTATTAATAATCACTATTAACTCTGGTAAAACGTATGGAGTAAGACCAGATGAGTTCACTGAGCAATTCAACGGCTTAACATTGTTTACTTGAAGGGAAGAGCACAGGGAAATAATCTACTTTTCCTCTCCGTGCACCCCATCTTCCCCTCTCATGGTTTTTATTGGTCCTTCCTGTGCTGCAGTCTTCAATGTTTTCATACAGTTTACAGAAGCAAAATACAAAGCCAAGCAAGGTTAGGTGACAAAATACCAGCCAGTGATTTGAAACAGACTGAAATGAGGTAGAATTAAACAGATTCTATCCCTTTCTTCTTGTATCACTACTACAGAAAATAATTACCTTTAAACAAAAAGTTTTGATCCTCATTTCCTGACACTGGGTGCCTGTGGCCCTGTTAGGACTGGAAAGAGGACTATGACACTGAAGATTCACCTGCCAGAGCCAGTAAGACAGAGAAGAACAGAAAGCTCAGGAGTCTGGATGAGGAAATAAGCCTCCTCTGACATAAACTGAAAAACACTTGTCAGACTGAGTATGGAAACAAAATTTAGAGTAAGGAAAATGTCTTGGACACCTTTGTCAGTTCTCTAAGGTTAAACCTGGTGAGTGCCTTAGAGCTTCCGTCCCATAAAGTCTCCCAAAAATGGAGGCAACTGAGGGTGTAGCTGATGACCCAATCTGCTCAGGGATCCAACAGAGACCTCCGAATGAATTAGCAGGCTGTCTTATATCATGCAGCATTACCAGCTCAGTTTCCAGAAACAGTTGCGTTAAGTCTGGACTAATTAGCCACAGCTCCCAGCAAGGCTAATTAGTCCAGGTTCCACATGTGTGCTGACATGGTGGTATTGTCCTGGTTGAAGAGCTAACCTTGCAGTGCTACAGAGTAAACTCCATCATGCAACAAAAGCAGCCTCTGAAGTAACACACACACAAGATATTTAAGATCTTAAAAGTCCAATCTCCTGTTATAACCCATACTGAAAAAGTATATCAAGTAATGCTGTTTATGAATGAGAGGTGGTGGATGCACTAGAAATGTGGCCTACATGGATTACCATGACAGAAATCAGTAGCTTATGAGGCATTTGTTTTTAGGCAGCCTGGAAGCCATTCACCCACAAGCCCTCTGTATAACCAGAATTACATATGTGACCAATGTATTGGTACAGCTGTGTGTGTTCAGTGATTACCCACACCACATCAGTCCAATACCTCAGAAAATTTAGATACAACCATACAACCTCCTCTGGGAAGAGGTCCCTAGAAAGGTACCATTTGGCATCATGGCAAAGAACTAACTGGGATCCCTGGGGCAGTTGGAGTCCCACAATTTGAAGACTCTTTTTTTTAATTCAAGTTACAAAGTCTTTTTATTATTGCGTTGGTCTCCTGTCCTGATCCTCCAATTCAGTTCTTTTTCCAGCAAATTTTCTGGTTCAGGTTTTCCCTCAGCCTATTTTTTCTGCTTTCTTCAATACCCTTCCTGCCTATGTTTGTAGTAGTTAAAACACCACTCAGTCCCACAACTCAATATGTTGTAGTAGCAGTTGGAAAACGCTTTTCAGATGTTTATGGCCAGTTTTCAGACCTTCTAGTCATGCCTCTGATGAATCAAAAACCTCCTTATTTTCTTGCACAGGGAGTCGCTGATGAACCCTAGCATGGGTTTGCAGTTGCCTATACAGCAGCATATACTTCCAATAGTGTGGATATGCCAGGCATTTCTAACCCTTCCAATTCATCTCCCAGTTATTGCAGTTGCATTTTTGGTTTTGTATACATAGTGTAGTGATTTCTGGTGTATAAGTAAGTCCATCTAGTATACATGCTTCATTTGTGTATGCGCTTTTACTGTGGCTAAATCACAGAATCGTAGAATGTCCTGGATTGGAACGGATCTTAGAGATCATCTGGTTCCCACCTCCCTACCATGGACAGGAAGACCTTCCACCAGACCAGGCTGCTCAGACCCCTGTCTGACCTGACCTTGAACATCTTCAGGGATGGGGCATCCACAGCTTCTCTGGGCAACCTGTGCCAGTGCCTCACCACCCTCACAGCAAGAATTCTTTCTTAGTATTTATTCTAAACCTACTCTCTTTCAGTTTAATGTCATCCTCCCTTGTCCTATCACTACTTGCTCTTGTGAATAGACTCTCCATCTTTCTTCTAGGCTCCCTTCAGCTACTGGAAGGCCTCAATTATATGTCACAGTTAGGTCTTTTATATTACAGTATGTATATAGAAAAAAAGCCAAATTCCTAAAGGGGAGACCATGCCTATTAATGGTTGAAATAATTCTGAGTTTGTGGTTTTTTTTCATTAGAATTCTAGAGTACAAAACATCTACATTGTAACTGTGTTGCTAAACAAGCATATGCATTTTAAGTATATATGTTTTCTTTAAAGGTAGGTATAAACAAAAGAACTCTGTGAGAGCAAATTTGTATTTGCCTATTCTGTTATTATAAATTATGTGATCTTTCCAAATAGAAGCACTGGAATAATTAAACTAATTTTCCAAAATTATTCTAGTATATTCAATTACAGATTTTAATTATTTTGGAGAAATAATTTGCAGTGTTAATGAAAGAGACAGTAGTTAGAATCATGGCAGAGTATGGGTTTCATGTCTCTGCATTCCATAAGCCTTATTAGAAATGTAAATCAAATATTTGATGAATACTAAGAGTCTATTGGGACATTAAAATGAATATTACCATTGTGACTCTGAGAATCAGGTTGAAGTATAACAAAAGTCAGTTAAGGTAAGTGGATTTCGATGCCAAAGGGAACATTAGCTGTTTTATGGAGGCCTCTAGAGTATTATCCAGTATTAAATATGAAAAAATAGATGTTTAAATAACACTCAGGTTGTGACAAACCAACAAAAGACACCAGAATTTCAAAGTTTCAGCTGTTACTTCATATGCATTAATCTCATCTCTCGTGCTGATACAAATTAACTGAGGACAGCAGGGTGGTGGGGAACATGCAGATGGCGCAGGGAAGATAACTATGAGTCTCCCTGTGTCATCCCCTAATCATTCACTATTACAAATACTGAGAATCTTGCCACTGCTTTTGAAGACAGGAAGGTCTAATGCTGACCCTGGCTTATATCTTAAAATATTATTTTGTATTTAACATTCTGTAAAGCCATTCAAAGCTCACCATATTCTACAAAGGACATTTTGATAGCCTGCAAGGTTAAATGGATTTCAGTAATTAGGACAGTTCTACACATTTATACTTCCTATAGTATATAATATTTTGAAAACTGTGCAAGCTGAAATTTATTCTTTCTAGGAGATATCATGTTTTAGAGAAAGGGTAGATGGAAAACATTGATGAGCTATATCTCCTAAGGCAACAGACAAAGGTTGTGTCAGGGAAACAGCCATTACACATTTTATTCCATCTAAGGTCTTCCACAAAGCATCATGTTCCATTACTTCTTGTGAACATTTAATAAATTATCTACCTCAATTTTATGTTCGTTTAAAGGGATGGAGGAGTTACACCAGCTAGGGAAAAAAAATATAAAAATTCTACGTGGTCTGCTAAATCCTAAGTGAGGTATGCAAACAAATACTGTTGGTAGTCCTGTGGTGAAGAAAGAACTATATGCCTTCAAATTTGTTTAGGCTATAGTGAAGTCTGAGGATAAATTCAGGTGATGTTTGTATTTGACAGAACCAAGGTTATGAAGAGCGATCCCCTAAAGCCTAAAGAAATTTCTAAATTGGAAAGTGGTAGAAGATAAGCTCTATGCCAAATTTTTAACTATTTGAATGAAATTTCATGCAGGTGATAGTCCTTGTGAAATTTTGATTATATATGAACTGAACTCAGGAGAATAAAAGAATTTCATATTGTTCTAAATTGAATTTTTTTACATCTTGTACCATAACTCTATTTACTTATTAGGATTCATATTGAGACAATTTGGGGTAGTTATCTCCATTTTCTACATTCTTCCCTTTCTCTGTCATTTCTATAATTGTATCTGTGGCTAATACATTTCATGACCTTTTATTTTAAGGTATCAATTACAACATATTTAATAAGAGAAAATGTACATGTAGATTTCCTCTGCATGATGTATTGCTTGAAGTACTCCATATTCAAGGGAAAGAGAGAATCAGTGTAATAAGCAGTTTTTTCCCCAGTGCTGTGATGGAAGTTCTGGAAAAAAACAGTCCCCAAACCATCAATAAAACAGAATATTGTCAAAATACTTTCTCATAATAGATTGCCAATTTTCTCTTCGACCTAGAAATATTAATGAAAATTATAAATCTTCACAAAATACAAAAATTTTCCAGAGACTTTGTTCCAATTGTTTCTACAGAATTTAATGGAGTGAACCATAAATGAGGCTGGTTTGTTTTCCCAGGATAAAGACATTAATAAAAATTTTAAGTTATTAAGTTTTTACATAGACCTTTCCTGTTACATTCAAATAGCCTTTCAGCACTGGAAAAACAAAATAGTAAAAGCAGCCTCAGTAACTAACATAAAACTTTCCATCCTACTAACATAAAACTTTCAAATTAATTTTTACAGAGATTCAATCATGAACTGTTTCAAAACAGGGATATAAGTGACTTAAGTCATTATTTAATTACTTTCACACAGTATTTAAGTCAATGTAACAGTATTATGCCAATACTTAAATGAAAGTTACTCTTATGCCTCTGAACCTATGACTAAGACCAATCATTTGGAGTGATGAGCTTAATTCAAATCAGTTTTTCTATTGATGCCATTGGCCTCTGGATTAAACACTACAAGCAGGGCCTGTCTGTGTATTTAGAAGACAGTAACATTTCAAAGGAAATATCTATTTTTTACTTAATCATTTAGTCTGGAATGTTTTCTAACAAAAGAACTACAGAGATTTTAACCATCATTGTATTAAGCCATTATTGCATGTTCTTGGATAAGAAATGAGAAATAGTGCAATAGGACATAGCATAGTGCATAGGAAATAGCAATTTTTTTCATTTAACAGAAAATGTTTATTAATATGCAAATGAGAAAATCCATCATTTTTTATAGCTTTTTAAGTGACAAAAATATATTAACTGGACTTTTTAGCCTACAGTGTTGATGACTTTTGTGAAGAAAATGCAGTCTGTTGATGAGTATCTTACAGTATTCAGTCATCTACCAAACAGAGATTCATTAGTTACTGTCTTGAACTATAGCAGAGAGATATCTTGGATCTTATGCTCCACATCTGTTGTAGAGATTTTCCTTCAAGAAATTGGATGGTTATCACAAAGGTATCCAATGCCAGGGGTACAGTTTCAAACAATGGATTCAAAAGAAATTGCCGCAAGCATTCCACTTTCAGCACAACTTAAAGGAATTGAAATAATAATTTATGAATCAGAGGAGAAAACTCCAACCAAAATGGTCAAGATGACAGATGCTTCCAGTGCAAAAAACAGCTCCTTGCTGGGTGACAGACAGTATTAGAGATGCTACACTAAAACTCAGTTTCAGATAGAATAGCAGAACTGAGACCAATGTAATCCCAGCAAAAGAAATAATAGAAAACCAAAAAGTTACTCATCATCAAAACTGACAACCAAGTCTGTTTTCTTTAGGAGAAACATGAACACTGATAGCCAAATCCCACACTGGTAGGAGGACTGGTCATTCTCTAGGAGAATTCACTAGGTTAAAGACTTTTTGTGTTTGTTTTGATCAAGCAGATATAACAGTTGATACCCAGAAAAGTGTTTAATCCTTCTACTGAATAGAATGCAAGAGATAATTTAGAAGAAAAAGAAATAATTACTCACTAGGCTAAGTAATGCTAGTTCGTATAGAGTCACTACAACAGAATGCAAAAAGATCATAATCTGAAAGGAAACAAAGCTCTTGTCTTGATACACAGAATGCCTAAATAATAGAATTCACATAACTATAGAGCACTTCGATTATATTTTTTCTAGCTGTGTCATTTTTAAACCAGGTATGAAGGAGTAGAATCTTAGTCTATAAAATATTCTTCTGGATATTAACACAAATGATTTACATGGAAATCAATTGTTGATATCATAAATGGTTGATCTGATGATATTGCACAATATAAATTTGCTATATAAGTTTGTTGGGTTTTTTTTGCTTTAAGTTTGAAGAGTGGATGAGTGACTTCATGGAGTGCTGCTGTTCAAAAAAAGGAAGCACATCTATGTAAATCAAATAATTGATTATTTTTATGTCATATACTTTAGAGAGCTTTCAATGTAACAATGGATTACAGAAACACGTGACAGGACATTTAAAAGCAAAATGCTGTTACTCAAATAACTGAGATAGCAGCATAAAGCAAAGACTACCTTTGTTGAAGCAAGGAAAAATGTAAGAAAATATTACAAACAAACTGTCAAGCAGATGACAGCATATAACAATCCTGTTATTTTGAATATAAAGTTGTATAGATAAATTTTGCTGTTAAAAATGCTTCACTGTAGTTGTTCCATTTTACAACATGGGTTGGTTTTTTTTGCCACTGCTTTCAACTGTAAAAGAATCCCGTATAACAACATAGAGTTAATCAGTAAAGTAATTTTAGTGGGTCAAAGCCCCTGTGGTCCTGATTTTGTAATCATGACAAGAAGTTGAATATTGTTATTACGGATAGATTGGAATTTGCCTAAAAATTATCAAAACCTAACAGGAAAAAAAACAAAGCAATGTTACAATTTTATGGTTCTAGTAAAGAAATTAGGTGGATTGTCTACTTTGACAACTATTTTTCTTCTGAAAAGGCAAGTTTTAAAGCTTTTTTATGTTACTCAATCTCCTGCATATATTCACTACTGACAGAAAGAATTCAAGGACCTGTCTCAACAGGCAATAAGACCTTGAGAACATGTATGTTAGGTAAGTGCTTGGAGGAAAGGACTGAGTGTGTATGTACATAAACATATGAAATAAGGACAAAAAAAAGAAACTGCTCCTTAGAAAGCCAAAAAAAAAAAAAGATGAAACACTAACATCATACATAGACTAATATCCAAACTGAATATTGGAATGATTCTCCCTTCATAGTTATCAAATAACATGTTTGAACTCTCTATCTTCATTGTCCTGTCAAGAGATCTTGGAGTGTGGGAGCAATGATAATTCACATTTCCTGCTCTGTAGTTTCTTTCACTGGATACAGATTTTTTTATTTCAAGGTATGTTATGCAAGTCTTCAACTTTATATATTCTATATGTACTATAAATACATACCCATGTATCTGTATAAACGCATTATACTGTGCATATACTGAAATACATTATAAGTATCACAACATATATTTTAATAGGAGTGATAGTTAAATCGATTTACATGGTCCTTCTCCTCACAGACACCAAGTTTTCTAAACTTTTAAAACCTAATATACATCTTTCTGACCAATAATACTGCAATAATAAATCTTTTTAATGTATTATTGAATAATAAACCTTCTTAAATCATGTAAAAGGCATATTTGTAGTAATAAATGGTGAACATTTAACTTCTCTCCCACATACTGCTATTCTGCACTAGAATTTGTGAATCTCTTAATAGCTACCTAATCTTTAAGATCATATTTTCTGCTGATTCACTTTTTCTTATTAGGGATCAAAATATCCTACTGAAAGGGGGAATAAATACTTTCCTGTCAAAACTGAGATGAAATATAAAGTGAGGTCTCAGAGAGGTCTGTCCCAAGTCCGGTTCTATTCAATATTTTCATTAATGACTACTAAGATAATGGAATGGAGAAGTCACTTGTAAAGCCTGTAGGTGACACCATACTGGAAGCAGTTACAAGTACTTTACAGGAGAGCAGTCAAACTCAAAATTATCTTGATAAATTGGAGAAATGGCCCAAAGTCAATAAGATAAAATTCAATAAAGACAAGTGCAAAGTAGTAAACTTGGAAAGAAACAGTCAAATGCTGAAAAATGAGGAAGAATGTCTAGGCAACAGTAAAGACTTGTGCTCTAGAGAACAACCATCAGAATGGCAGCTGAAAGCACAATTGCAAACAGACCATGTTTTAACAGACACGCTACCACTCAAGTATAGGAGGGATGAACATTCTCTATCAGCATTGGAGGGCCTTCAAGAGCAGGTTATCCAATTAAGGAACTAAAGTCAAAATCTACCTGAAAAAGAGTTTAAAAAGCCAATGCCACTAAGACACAAGTGAACCTGTAGAGTTCTCTTAATGGAAAGCACTTAATTTTTTTTTACTTCATGTGTATACAAACACACAGAGATTAACACTGGCACAGGTCAGAGATTTCAACAGGTGAATATGATCTAGCTACTGCACAGAGAAAACCTGAGGCCAGAGACAAATGAGGACAAATTGGAGACAAATCAGTGGATGCACACTGCTACAATACTTTCATGTTTGTCCACAATAATGAAATACGAACTTCTTACTTGTAGCAGTTTGTGATTTGGAAAATCTCCTAGGCAAAAAGATTGCAAATGCAAAATAGACAAAGCAGCATTATGGCTATTTGTTAACCATTTCAGTGTGGTGCAGATGTTAATTTACTTACACTTCCAAAAAGCTTTTAAAATGTGTGTTATTGTGTGAAGGGAAATTTGTTAATATTGCATGAAATATACTGGCAAACTGAGACATTAATACTTATATAAAAATATAAATTTCCTGTAGTGACAATAATGAAAACACAAACTGCTAGGTGGAAAGGGATGTGGTATGATTGATCATAGAATCATAGAACTGTGGAATGGTTTGGGTTGGACAGGACCTTTAAAGATCATCTAGTTCAACTCCCTTGCAATGAGCAGGGACATGTTCAACTCAATCAGGTCGTTTAATGCCCTATCCAACCTGACCTTGAACATTTCCATGGATGGGGCATTCACCACCTCTCTGGGCAACATGTGCAAGGGTTTTACCACTCTCATTGTAAAAAAAACTTCTTCCTTATATCTAATCTAAATCAACCCTGTTACAGTTTAAAACCATTACTCCTCGTCCTATCACAACAGGTCCTGTAAAAAATTTGTCCTCATCTTTCTCATAGGTCTCCTTCAAATACTAAAAGGTTGCAATAAGAAATTTCCTTCTGGGCCTGTGACAGGACAAATTGCTAAGAGAGAAGATGAGAAATCTGAACAGTCCCCTCTATTTCAGTGATCCTAAGTGGTGTCATTAGAGAGAAGAGGAAAAAAAAATCATCCTAAGCTTCAGTCAAGCGATTACACCCCACAGATTTGAAAAAAAGCCCTTACAATGAAAAATGCTGGTCCAAGGAAGATCCTTTCTGCCTGGTAATCGCTCAGATGACCCCAGAAGCACACTGCTCTTTGTTCCACCTCTGGTCGTACACTGATGGGTAAGGAGCACAAGCCTGCTGTGCTTCCCACTCATAACCTGCCACTGGATTCTCTGTGATAGAAGATGTGTGTAGAGAAGTTCCATCATTTAAATTTAATTATTCCCCAACTTTCTTTAAAGCAGATTTGACAATGCATCATTATTTGTACAATCTATTAGTATTAGGATAGTGCTCAGCAGCCCCAGGCACAGAACAAGACCCTCAGTGCCAGATTCTAACACAGTTGGAACAAAAAGCCAATCCAAGATTTTATAGCTTAGGTATAAGAGGAAGAGACAAGACAAGAGAATAAAAATAAGACAGCATCAGTCTGGATGACAGGCAGCAGTGTCAGCACACTACTAGTTCAACTGTTGTCAACTATTCTGTAGACATCGTAGCAAAGGAGAATTTTAAGGAGAAAATTTACTTTTCAGATTGTTGTACTGTTGTTCCAAAGTAGATTTTTAGAATAATTCTAAATGTGATGTAAAATATGAACAGACCTGCAAAAACTCTCTTTACCAACTTAGTAGACATTTGTTTTGTTTAGATCTCAACTTTATTATCAAAACATCTTAATAATAATCTTGGACTATAACTATTGCCAAAAAAAAATAATTTTTTAACCATGTTGAAAACAAGGTTGGTGGTTGGCCTAGGGTACTTTGGGCTGGGTGGGTAACCCAAACTGCATTTTCCAGTTCTATGTGCCACCCACCCAGCATAGTGATCATACACTAAGAGCAAAACAATCAAGCAAATTAAGTTCTTAAACACAAATTTTTACCTTTCTTTTAAGAAGGAAATGGCAAAAAGAGAAACACAGACTTTTGTTTGTGAGAAACACAGAGAAACACAGGCTTTGTTTGTATATATGTGGAAGGTTAGAACAAACATTGATTAGATAGCTTTTGGATTCAGCAGGGATCCTTGTTGACAAACACTCCAGATGTTATGGGAATTCTTTAACCTTTTAAACTCATATTAATCTGTAATTCTTCCAGGAGAGAATCAGCAGTCAAGGAGAAGGGTATACTCTACATATTTTATTTCCTTTTGCTGCAGTTGATAGTGAATGACCCACAGCCCTAAAGACCTGAAGGAATCATTAGATAGATTTGCAGTTAGCCTTGATCCAGCAACCATTATGTAGGAAATGCGAAGCTTTACAATGGCTCTATTAAGACATTCTATTAATGCATCTATTCATTATCACTAGCTCTCTTGTAGAGTTCTCACACAGTGGAATTTAAATTTCTTGATGTTATATTTGGCTTAAATGGTCATCAGGATAACCTTCATCCGCCCCAGGGTTCATTACTGCAGAGGTGTGGAGAACATTATTAAACAACAGCACAAGGAAAGAAACTCCTGAGTATTGTGCTCTGCCAGATGTAGGAGAGCTATTACACCTTTGTTCCTACTGCAGTATTCACAGCTTCCTGTTGCTTGTCCTTTAAGATTTTGTTTAATGAAAAATAAACAGCTTTAGGAGGCAATTTCCCATCAGTGACGCAGGAAGCTTATTTTTCTTCAGAACATGCAGGGTACTCAACACAGAGGGGTCCAGCTCTACAAATAAGGCTTTTCTGGCATGACTGCCATTGAAATTACTGTTAGGTGTTGTGTATTTAAAAATTTATGCATAGTTACAAATTTGAACCACTGTAAGGAAGAATTCAGAGAGAAAATAACTGCAAGGTGCATTGGGGAAAGCTTCAGTCAGAGAGTGAGTGACACTTCTGAGCTGAACCTCCAAAACCACGAGAGCTTTCCAAAAGTCCCACTAACAGGCACCAGTTATCATGGAACAGCCCAGTGGGACTGAAAACTGATGAAGGTTCAGCATGAGTCAAGCTCTGAACCACAGGTTGTGACAAAGGCAGTGTGGGACAGCTCTAATATCCTCTGTTAGCTTCATGCTAACACCTATGCTGGGGACCTTCTGCATCTCCCCTGTCTGTCTGCAGCTTAGAAGCAAATGGGCACTGACTTTAATGAGGATACATTGCTTCAACAGGTCTCTTAGACTTCACTGTTTTACACTCTCATTTGTTGTTTCAAATCAAGCCAGATCAGTCTGCAAACTAAAAACGCCTATATAAACCTTACCTTCCACTAATATACATGAAAATTTAAGTATATGAAAAATATGGACACTTCTGTGCTTAAATGAAGAAATGGTTTACTACCTCCCTGCAAATGCAGAACAATCAACAAGAGGCGAGGTTGATATAAACTAAGATTGTTTACAGGAAATTATTCAAATTCAAGTAGAACATGTGATATTTCATATTCTTAGCCTCAACATCGGATATTTTGTACAAATACAGGACTAGTTATCAGGATCAAAAATGCAAAGATGAAAAAGTATGGATCTTATCAGAGGCAACTAAAAAGGTCCAACTGCAGAGAAAATCCTTGCTGTGTTTATTTTACTTGAAAATACTCCAATTATCAGGATGCTGCAACCATGAACAGTTTGCCTTAACAACATATAAACAGGATTAGCTCACAACTATTTACCTGATCCAGCCTCAACCAGCATTAATAGTAGTAATTTCAGTGACTGTAGAATTAAATAACAAGATAATATGGCTGGACTTTTCAGCAAATATAGAAGCAAAATAACTGCAGTCCCAATACCTTACCTACACGCATGCATAGCTCCTCTGAACTCGATATAAATGTTTACCTGAATAGAATAAGCAGCACAATGAGTCAACCAGAGAAATAAAAGGTATATTTAAAAATAGGTTACAATACTGCTTTCCAAAAAAAAATATTTAAAGAAATATTTTTCATAACAATTAGCTATAATTTCAATAGCTATTTGAAAGCATATGGCCAAAATTGATCGGTTCATTAGCTTTATTTTTCTTATTTTTTTCAAACAAAGTACAGCAGTGTTTCACTGAGGCATTCTCCTGACTGCATAGTGCATGGCATTCTGATTTTCAATAGCAGAATGAAGTAGCAGCACAAATTGGTTTGAAATATGATGAAATAGCATCATTACTGCTGTATGAAATCTAAAAATCACTGCACTATGACCTTAATTTTAATTGGCTTTTTCATTAAGCCAGCAGCTAAACCCCACCACTGATAGAAAGCCATTCAATTATTTCTAGTCAGTTCCTAACTTCTCAGCAAGCACTGTGTTATCTGGTAACACAGACACTGACTTTTCCTCACGCTGTGAAGAACAAGGTATGTACAAATACATCTGAAGAATCACCTGTGGTTAAGTTCATTTGACATAAAGGAAGCTCCCAGGAGTCAAAAAGCAGATTTCTAAAGGAAAACACAAACATGTTTGTCTGTATAAGCCTCCATTCAGCACTCATGAGTCCACTCTTGGTACCACTGTCTTTTTAATTCCTGACAGTGTCATGACTACAGTCTTGTTTGGTCAAATTATTCTACTGGCTTTGCTTATACAAACACAGAGACTCAAAACAACATGTCTAGTAGACTTTCATTTATTCAGCTTTTTTCTCCTATCTCACCTAATATTTCTAATGCACATTTCACTGTTATTTTGCAACAGAGAGTCTTCTTTCTTATTTTGACAGTAAGATCTTTTTATTTAATGCTGAATATTTGTGTTTTGCTAGATATACTCTTGTTTTTTTCTAATAATTTTACTGTCTTTAGTGTCTAACCTTTATATCAAATAAGCAGGTTCTATAAAAATCAGATTTGTAGTTATGAATGGTACTGATGTAATTAAAACTCACAAGATAACATGTAAAATTAAAAGTCTTCGGCATTTTCCTGCCTAAATTATTGTTAGCCAAAGACAGTACTCATTCATTACTGGAAATGGAAAAGTAACAGGACATTTAGCATCTGGACAGATATTTGCATGGGCCCTGTTTTTTCAGCAATGTTTAGATTCAATTAAAAAAAAGCCACCAACAAAAGCAGTAAGAGTAAAATGAGATGGAAAAATTTTCAAGAGATCTGATTATGTTTTTTCTTACCTGTGCTCAGACTAAATAGCCACATGGCCAGGGGCCCTGTTTTAACCTTCCATAGATTAGTCACAGGGCCATGCAGGATGCAATGTTTACCCAAAAAAGTTCAGTGTAGTAACTCTCAGTAGATGTCTCCACCATTCTGCCTCGACACATAGACCTCCCCTTCCCCCTTATCTTTCCATTCCTGAATAAGTAGACTGATGCTGTGGGGTGCTTTGCACTGGCACAGAAGATGGTTTCATCAAATCAGTATTCAGGAATTCCAAACATTCAACCAGTTGCAGTGTCTCTCCCAAGCAATTTAGCAAGGTTTTACTCTGTTAATAATTCATCTTCAGAAATAATGACATCTATATTATAATATTGAGAAAGAGAGGGCACTTTGCAGATAAGTGGAATTTATTCAAAATGCTTCCATGTTGGAAATCATTTTATGGGTGCCCTTTAGACACAGGCACATCTCCACGTTTTAGCAATTATTCATCATTTACATGTTAACAATTTAGGAGAGTTTTAAAATCAAAATGCATAAGAAGCCTACACATTGCCTCAAATGGCCAAACAAGTCTTGATAGCACTTCACAGCTAAGAGACTCTAAATAAATTGAATAATGATTTGGGAAGCATGAACCTTTTCTGAACACAGGGAAAAGTAGCAATAGTCTCCCAAATCTAGGATACAAGACAGAAATCTGTCTCCCAGTCACAAAATCTCCTGTTACCATAGTGATGGGGACTGAGCAAATGACTAAAAATACCTGGTCTTATTCACACTGTCTTAGGAATGTGACCTAAATGACATGTAATGCATGATTTTCCATGAAAAAGTGATTGCATTTACTGGAAGCCAACACTGGAAAGCAGATAATGTGCAAGCACAATGTGTGGTCAGACACTCAAAGATGCAGCTTGGAAAGAAAGCTTGGAAAGGCATGCAAAAAATTATGATAAAAAGAAACCACATGTAGGTCATCAACAAGTCAAAAGCGCCAACTAGATGTAGGTTTCTCTCACTAAATAAAGCTGGTCTTTAAAAGCAGTCTTTGGAAGTGCTGATACATAAAATTAACCATAACCTCCAAAAAAGTTCACAAGAATCCCCCATTTGTGATAACTTGCAAACTTAGGACAACTCATGTTTAGACCAGCTTTGTTCACAGCACCTACATATGTCACTATAAATTAAAAGTGAGCTATTAAAGTGTGCTAGAGGAGAAACTGCAAGTGGCATCTCCCACCTCAACTTGTGAGGTTCCCAAAAAGACTCTCTCTCTGTAAGTCACACAGGAGCTGCTGCTGCTGCTCTACATTGAGAGGATCATTGCAGGCTCTTCCACTGACTTCCTTGGGAAAAACAAAAGCCAGAAGGAAGATGAGACTCTAGATGTGTTTGAAGGGCTTGATTAGTTACAGTTTTATTTTGATTTTTAAACAAATGATCTCCCTCCAATTTACAGTTCAGGATACCCTAATTCTTGTCTTGTGATGTCTTATTTTATTTACAGTCTTCTAAGAATATTTTCATTTATTAGTGTTTCTAAAAGTTCTCTGCACTGAGTCGTTTAAGGATGTTGGAAGGTAAACACCACTGAATTTAGAAAGGGGTTAATGTTTTGCCTGGAGACATCTGCAAACGCAAACCTGCCACAAAATTGCTCTACATCCTCTTAAGTATATTTAAAAATAGTGTGGAATTATATCCCAGCATTTTTAGACACAGTGGAATTGCAGAAAAATGGACTTTATTTCAAGTATAATGATAAAATGCTCCATTTTGAAAAAGATCATCAGTATCAGGTAAGTTTTGTCCTGACTATGCTTTTAAGAATAGTAAAAAAATCAAACAAGCAAAAAGCCCAAATCCTGCAGAACCTGCAGTTGAAATTTTTTAGCATTGTAAAGCCATTATAAGAGACCATGTACCTGAACAAACCTACTGGAAGACTTGCTGTATCCTACCATCCACACTATCTCAAAAATTCAAACAGATCATTTCTCTCCATCTTTTTGTCAACTTCTCTCTGGGAAAACATTGTTTCATAAACTGAAAAAGAGAAGTTTGTTCATATATATCTTTACAATAAAGTATTGGGCACTGAAGGTTTTTTCAGAAATGTTTTCTTCAGAAATATTTTCTTCTTTTTTAGCACTATTTTTTTCAAAGCCAAGTTAGTATGCTTGACACACTTTGTATGGAAACATAGGCCTATGCAGAGGTTATATGGTGCAGTTTGTTGCTGACTTTTGCACTGAAGGGAAGGTCATGCATCATCCTTGCGGAATGAAAAGGAGAACAGCTACACTGAGAAACATCTCTTTACTAGAATTTCTCAACAGGAAAAAGTGATGGTCAGTAGAACTTGTCTGGTAAAAAGAGGTTGAGGGAGGTGAAAAATTATAGCAGTTAGTACTCTTTTTTACTTGGCAGATACACTCAACCTAAATCAGTATTTAAACCACCCCCCTGAGGTAAAAGGTAAGGGGAAAACTCAGAGTGGAAGAAATTTTCTCCAGTATTATTGTAATTCAAATGCCCATAGATACCACAGTTACTTAAAAAAAAAAAAAAAGGGAGAAATCACAGCAGTAGGCTAACAGTCAATTAAATATAGTATATAATATAGTTTCAATCAAGAAGAGTAACTCAGAGATAGGTGTTGTGTGATTTATTTGGTACTGCTCAGGAAAGGAAAAGTACCAAATAAATACAAAAACTTCGCAGTCTCCTATACTTTCATGTCCACAGAGTATTTCAGGTAATATACAGATTTTTGCTGATTTGGTGTGATTTTGCAAATCTTTCTCCCTGAGAGACAGAGGTTAGTAGTCTAGCTCATACACTACTAATTAACAAAGCCATCAGACTTCCTGTAAGGGTTAACACCAGTAGATCATATTGCACTCCGTGCCTGAACATCTATAACATGTCTCTTTCTGTCTTCAAAGCAGAGAAAATTAATGTCACTTTAACATTTCAGAAAAACAGCATCTACCTTGTTTGTACTCTAGTCTTTGAAGGCCATGAATCAAAAAACAGCAAAAAAAAAAAAAAGACAATACATTGGGCTGCAACATCTTATTTAGGGGGTAGTACATTCTTATTTCTCTGAAATATCTACTTAAAGGAGAAGGGTAAAAAAAAAGTCAATACATTTCTAACTCTTAGGTATGAAAATGGTCACCTAAGTCCAATTTGCAGTATTGTAAAAATTCATACCTATTCTCTTTTTCTCAGCTTTTTCCCAGGAGGGAAGCTATTTTCTAGTGTACACACTCGACTAATCTAATCATATTCTGTGATGAAATGACCACCTCTTATTCTGGAAGAGGAATTGGAAGGGCAATGGATCAGACAAAAAGGAAATTCAGACTAAATTTTTCAGTCTAAACTGCTTTTTATTTACCTTAATATCTTCATAAAATCCTTGGGGTGATACGGACTACACAAACAAAAACATCCAGAAGAATGAAGAGGGGAGTGAACAGAGCATTTGGAGCTAAAGACAGGCAGTTTTGGTATTAGTCAACTGTTTCCTCTTCTTTCAATACTTCTCTGCTTATGTACCACAAGAAGCAGCCCTTGTCTCTGTGTCTTCTTCATATTGTCATTTATGCTTCTCCTGATCCTTGCTGTTTAGTGACTTTCCTACCATACAGCTGAACAACAGCATCTATCTTCTCTACCACACTTGCTTGACTTTATAGTGAGCTACCAAACTGATGAGGAAACAGGGGAAACAAGTGCAGGCATAAAAAGTAGTTCCACGAATTAAATAGGCAATACACGGATAGCTCAAAAAAAATTGCAGAGAAATCTTCTTTAAAGAGGTTCTGTAGACACACAAGTTATTATTTCATTATGGGAGACGTCCATTCATCTCATCAAGTGCTATTCATTTTCCACAAAATCCTCCCAACATACAATGGCAATAATACTAGGAAAAAAATCTTGGCTAGAATGATGAAAAGGATAAAGTGTTAAGAAAATTGTGATGACACTCAGTTTTGCACTTTCTCACCTAATATGCCATTACAAATCCTCCTTTCTGACAGTTTGTGACACTGCCCATCATTTCACGGCTAGCAAAGTTACAGACTAAGAACCAAAATACACTGACATGATCACAAACAGCAGCTTAAAAGAGATAAAATATTTAATGATAAAAGATATTTAAATAAGCTCATCTAGTTACTGATTTATTTAATGTCTTTATTTATTTGATATTTATTTATAAAATAAAAATTAAAATATTAATATTTCGAAATATTATTTAAATAAGTTGAATTTATTTACATAAACTCATCAAGTGACCAAGAGAAACTTTTTATTCAGGCTAAACCTTACAGTTCTATAGGGCTACTATGACATCTAAGGAATGCAGCTGTGCATATGGAGGCATGAAATCATCCTTGCACACAAAAAGCACTTTAAAATAATTGTGTTGCAGACACGGAACATTAATTAAGATTAAACAGAGTACTGAAATTAAAATAAAAGACAATTCTATTAAAAAATAGGACGACTCACATTTTTTCTTGTCTACCCACTGCTCTAATTCAAAATACCAAATTGGTGGAGAGAGATCCAAAACATGAGTTTGACACCTAATGCAGGTTATCTTTGAGTAATACCTTCCAGTTGCTGGTAGGGATGGTCCATGACTTGTAGACTGTAATTACAGATATGTTTCACTTTCACTACTGTAAGAAACAAGTGAAGGGTGACTAAAGAAACAGATGAGAAGGTGGAAGTAAGAGGTGTACATCGTACAAGAAAAATCTTAAAAGAAAGCAACAACAAATTTCATTCATGTAAACTCATACAAACAGATGAACACGTACATAAAAACAATTACTCCATAGTACTGATAGTACATTTCATCCCAAGTTTCAGAAGTTGATCAGGAACAATATGAAATGCTATCTGCCCATAATCAGTCTTGGAGGAAAGACAAGGTTCTGTACCTCAGAAGAGGAAAATTGGAACCATGAAATTTGGCAGGATGAGAAAATCTGTGTTCAATTCCTTTTTTTTTATTAAACATATGTTGTGGGAAGAAAAATATGTATTTGTTTTCTACAGTCCAAAGTAGATATCACAAAAGTCTGGCTCACCTCATCATTAATTATATTAGCAGCAACAACTCCCTCTCCTCCAGTGTATAAAGCAACATAATATTTCTAAAGGCTGATGTTTACCAAATAATATGACCTGATTTTGATTACCTTATTTTAGGATTCTGGAAAACTAATAAAATAGATTGTTTAATGGATTTTAACTGTAGGAGTCAGTTCCTACTTGACCCCCTTCTTTGAATTAGATACAAGTTTTCTTACAGTGTACTTCTTAGATAGGAGGCTTAGCCATCATTAGATGAATGATAACCGAAGTTATGCAGCCTCCATAAACACTCAGTCTGCAACGTGCAAAAGCTCTTTTAACTTGGTATAAACTTTGAGATAGAAGGCAAAAGTGCATATTACAGCATGTAGTTTCTCAGGAACTGGTATGTCATTCCTCAGGAACTGGTATTTCAATTAGCAATACTAGAGGATATACACGAAAGACAGTAATTATCCTATAGAATACAAGGTCTACATTCTACAGAATACATGTTTTTTTTTAGCAATTGCAACTTAAAACAACGTGGGAGAAGAAAAGTGAAATAAACATTCTGTTAGTTACATCCTGTTTCTCTACTTGAAAAACTGCAGGCCCCAGGACTAACAGTACAATATGCTTGTACACCAAGACTCTCTGAAGGCAGAGGGATTGAGCTTCACATGGGGCATTCTCTTCTAAAAACTGATAGAGAGCCTTCTTGAGATCAAGAGATGGACAGGGGTACCAGCACAGCACTCGCTATCACTGAATTCTCCATAACCTTGAGGATGCAGAACAGCCAGGACAGTCAGACCAGCTGAGCAGGGGGGTTGTTTATTAGCAAAATAATAATAATCAGGAATTCTTATACTACTAAAATATAAGTGCTGAATGGATTAAAAAATCAAGATATTGCGTTAACCTTTACTATCTTGAATGCCCTGTGTTCAAACCACCTTCTCATGTATCTTAGAATGCAAATGACAGCTTTAAGTACTTCTCTAATGCTAGGATGCTTTCTACTATCTCGAGAGGCTTCAAAGACTTCCAGCTGAGTGATATTTTTCTTCTGGGTTTGAAGGTCAAGGTGTTCGTCACTAGAAATTAACGTACAGCAGAATCATTTTTTAGTTTGGTGAACAAATGGTTGAACTATAAATAAAAATTCTAGAAGACAAATTGTAACGTGCACCTAAAATAATTACAGAATCACATAGAATCCTTTTATTTACATGAATAGCTTGAAAAGATTGAAAAGGAACTGTTGGTCATTTACCATCTCCAATTACAGAATTAGCATCCAAATCTGCTTGCCAACTGTTCTGCTGCAGCTGCGTAGATCTGCACAATGCCCATGGCTTTGTAAACTATAAAGATTAAGTTCTTTTCAAAATTGTTAACATTTTGAATTACTATTTAACTCTACAGGTTTGTTGGTTTGTTTTTTCTTTTACAAAACGGAGAACATAAAAAGTTCTATTTTTGTGTGCAAATACACTGTAATTTGAGTAAGACTAAAGGAATAAATTACCTGCCAGCTCTTACAATTTAACTGGTAATACAAGCTATAGCTGATAGACAGGGAAAGCTTTAAGTGTCTCTTCCATATGAATGCAAACTTTCATGGATTTTATTAATGTGTATTCATCAAAGTTGCCAGGAAATTTCAACACACACACACATAAAACCAGATTTTACGAGACCAGAGAAATGTATTGAAACCAATCCTTTTCATAAGAACACAGCAGGAAATGCTGTATTGGAGATTTTCCTGTCAAAACAAGATAGCAGAAATACCAGAAAAGCCAAGATATTCAATATCCTGGACTATACATGTATTTGCTTCAGTAAAATTGCTAAAAGTAATTTTAAAAACCTGAAAGCTCTCAATTTAATCTTGATACAGAGGAGTAGAAAGGAACTCTCTGAAGTTTCATCTCTACAGTCCTCCCATATGATGACCTGACTATGTCCCAACTGAGGAAATGATCACAGTGCATATGATAAATAATCAAAAATGTTAGATTTTGCATTTCAAGCAGTGTAACTGGCAAAAATGTAAACCAAACCATAGCTGAGGATTTTTCATCAATCAGATTTAGAATTTTCTCCTGAAGGTATAATTGTGAATAGAAATAGTCATTTTATAGTTAAGGTCATAAGCAGCTCTATGTTGTAAAGCCTTAATTTTGCTTAATACATCTAGATTGTGCCAAGATTAAACCAATCTGCTGGAAATATCATTCAACTGAGAGAAAAATGGTTTTTGATGCTTGGTATTCATAAAGTAAGGTGCTAGTCAGATAAAATGCTTGAGAAATTGAGATCTGAGTATTTCTCAAAATATTGTCTTTTGCTAGTTTTTTGTTTGTTTTTGTGGTTATATTATATTGAGTCCTTTAAAAACAAAATAACTTAAATGATGAATTTCAAAATTATTGGTTTCTGGTGTTCTATGGCACTTTCTTCATCTAGCCAAGAGCCTGCAGGATTTCTCATCAGACCATTTTCTTATAATTAAAAAATATCATTTGAACTTATTCATCACTCTATGCCACAAAGACAAATCTGTTCCATCAATCTTGATCTCTCTACTGGCTATAAAAATCTTCCAGGTGTTTCATATAACCTCACAATATGGGACCATGATTTCAATATTCACTTTTAATCTGATACACCCTCTAATCTGTTTCACTGATCAAGGAACTGAACACTCTACCAGCTTAATTCAGCTTCACACCAGCAGAGTGTGCATTTACTTTTTCCCCAGATATTCTATTAGAGAAGAGCAAGATTTTAATTTGTCTGTAGGATTTTGAGGAAATTGCAGTTTCATAGGTTGCACAGGGAATACCCTGACTGGATACTCATCACCACAACCTTTCTAGTAGACAAGTCTAGTGAGTTCCAGGTGATGTATCTACTCTGAGACATTAGAATGTACCCAGTATAAGGATATCCAAGGGCTCCATCTCTAGCCTAATCAAACCCACTGTCTTCAAAGACCAAGGAACAACATTATGTCAGATGGACAGGAAGGGAACTACCTGACTGATTATCTACATGGGTATATAGAGTATACACAGTATTCCTAGAGATTATTTTTTTTCCAAATTTGGAGAAAAAGTCTATCAAAGGTGGGAGGGCAGGTCCTATCGTGATATCTTGCAGGAAGAAAAGGTTGAAATGTTTCCATAACATTATTTTCAGATTTATTTCAGATTCTACATAAAGTTTGACTTTTCAAACAAGATCCTCAAATCAAAAAAAAAAGCTGAGATAGAGGCAGACTATTTGAAGAAGGCAGGGCACTTGGGTAGAAGGAGAGAAAGTCTCCCTAAAATCAACACATTTAATTATTATTTTTTTAAATGAAAAAGTATTTCAGAGCAGTTCTGATTTTGTAACCACTACATTCTTTTGTAGATCCATGATAAAAAGAAGTATGTGAAAGATATGGACAAGTGGCTATTTGAAAGATCAAGTGTACAATCAACTCCTCACTTAGGTACAGCAGCTGTCTGCACTACAGATGTCTTTGTAAAATCAAATTCATGATGCAGATCTGATGGGAATGCATTGAATGGCTCTTCCTATTGAATTATACATGGGGCAATTTTTTTTTTATAATATCACAATTTAATTTCATGCAATTTACATATTCTGATTAATAGCGTTGTGCAAAGATATATTTAATATGCTCTGGCACTGCTGTATAAATAATGTCTTATATCAGTATTTTATGCTGTTCTTAAAGATTAATTAATTTTATGGTTGTGTTCAGTTACACTGCTTTTTCTCTTGTATGCCACAAAAATGTATTCTAAACTGCCTCTCAGTGTAATTTCTCTCAGTTACACTATCTCTAATGGTAACTTTTACAGGAAAATTTACGGAAGAATATAGCTAAACAGAAAAAATGGGTTTTATTTAATAAGTGTTTAGAATATACCAGAGCAGAACAAGTACCAAGCATGATATTTGAAAAGGAATTTCTATCAGTTTATCTGCATTGATATATATCCCATCACTTACAAATTTCAGTTCAGATAATGCTACTAATTAGTTTTGGCTGATATTGGAGTATTTTGTATGCCCCATTTATAAAAGCTGTTTGCCCATCTGTTAATAGGTTGGAAGTGATTAAAGGACACTTATTTTGGCTGTTGCAAAGGCCAAATCATTTTAAAGCTGCAAATATGTGACAAAATCAGCTAAAGGTTTGCCAAGTTCAGGACCTGATTTTCTTTAAGCGTTGTGGTGTCTGCTTCCTTTCCCTCCTGCCTAAAGTGTCTATGAGTTTTCAGTATATAAAAGCAAAAATTCTGCCTACTATGACCACAACTTCTATCTATTCATTTAAACAGAGGTTTTGATGAACTTTCAATGTTTTTCAGATCTCTAGGTAAAAAGCATTTTTGCTGTTTGTCCATTAGCTTTGAAGAATCGCTTTTGAGAGCTTAGCTAAAATGTGGCTTACAAGAGCATTCAGCATCACTGTATTTTAATACCTGCGCCTTCTCTTCCTCTCTATTGTTTCATCAGCATGCATAAAAGAACAGGAAAATCAGAAATAAATCAATATGGGAAATATCAGAGGAAAAAGAAGACAAAAAAAGAGGTTAAAGGAATTGGATGAAAAAGACAGTCATGGACGGTGAGCTGGGAATCAACAGTAAACCAAAATCCCTAATATCACGAGTTTTATGTGTGCCATTATTGGGGGATAATTACGGACTTCAGGTTCATCTGGGGAAGAGTATTTCAGTCATAAGTTTAACTTCAATGAAGGTAAGATTTAGCCTTGTACAAAGAACTGGAATAACTTCTGTAAACCATTTACACCCTACGTTCTACCTGAAGGCAAAGCTCACATTTAAATCATACTTTGTTTCTTACTTCATATACTTAAATTAATGATTTACGGTCTCAAGACAGAACCCAAGCTGATCTTTACTCCAGATGAAAAGCAGCAATGGAGTTTGAAAAGAGCATTCAAACAGATATTCTAACCCTGGTTTGCCTGCAAACCCCTGAATATTTTTTTCTTAACTGGATTTGAACTGTAATACCAAAGGGAAAAGACCAATAACTAACCCTAGACTTATTCGCTTCATCTGCAAATTTAATTTTATAAATGAGCAACATAAAGTGCTACCGACATACATTAAAGACATACCACCTGCTTTGAACTGCTTTAATGGAAAATCTGTCAAGCACTTTCTTTAATGATTATATGTCTTAAAAATTCAACAAATGAAAGGATTATCACTGAAATCATATTAATCTGCAAAGGATTAACAGCCTACTGTTGAAAGACTTCATGAACTGCAATAGGAGAGGATCTGAAATAAAAAATGCAAAGAGCTTTTCACATAAATAGTGCAGAAAGACTGTAGAGGTTGAAGCAGCAAAAGTGAAAATGGACTGAAATGAAGAATGGTGATGTGAATCAAACACATCAGCAGTGAAAATAAAACGACATCATAGAAAACATGCTGTAACATCCTTACCACCTGTATACTCACTTTCTTTTGTAAGTTTCTGTGACTGGCTGCACTCTCCTTGTAATTCGTAATTTTAATTAGATTTAGATAAAGTTATTTGAAATGTCTCGTTTAAAGAACGAAACAATTTTATTGAACATTCTGAATTAATGAACACTGGGAATGAAGTCTAGACTCCCTATGGATACAGTCCTTTCAAGGGTTAGAAAGACCCCCCACAGTTTACAAAATACTTTATCTTCAGCAGTACACAGTTTAGCTTTCAGAATTTCAAGACACAAAAAAATTGTTTTATTTCTCAGTTATATCTTCCCTGCCTGTAGGACATCAATGAAATCATGGCTGGGCATTTCTTGTTATTTAATGGCCAACAGAGTTCATTTCATCAGACCTCATTCAGTAGTTATCCATATTCATGAAGACACTTAAGGATGTGTTTGATTTTAGCTTTAGTAGGATTTAAGGATATGTTAAAAGTTAGGAACATACTTAAAAAGCTATGCTGAATTTGGATGGAGGCAATCTCATGCTTACCTGAGCTAAAGTTAAAATTAAGCATATGCTTAAGTGTTTTGCTGAATACAGATGGAGTGCTGAACTGAAGCCCAGTGATTACTCATAAGTGTCAGTATGTTCTCAATCCAGAAATTATCACTCTACAAATAAAATCTGAAGATATGCATATACATAATCAATGTATGGCTGAGTAGAATTTTGATGACCAGCTAATTACAATTCATGCAGACATAAATTAATAAGGTGATGAAATACCGCTTAAAGATGCATCCCAAATTATTCACTCAGGATGTACACAGAAGATAAAAATGAAACAGTAAAACAAAATGGAGGCATAAAGACAAGTCATAAGGACAGGTACAGCAACAGCTTTTGCTTCCAGCTGGGGAGACCATCCTCAGCCTCAGCAGCCCCCGTTTAGTTGGTCTCAGGGCCTGATACAAAAATTTACCTAGTTTCCTAAAGCGACAGTGTTATTAATGGGAGGTTAATATACACATCAAACAAACAGATTTCCCTCATCACACAGAAGCAGCCAGAATTGTCTTTCTGAGATTTGGGAACTCAGTGACATTGAGAATCTATGGATTCTACTTGGAAATAGTGTAAATGTATGACTAAGACCTTAGTTATGCTTTCTATTTTCTTTGTTAGTTTTCAATATTAATTTCTGAAAGAAAAAGACTGAAAAATGAGTTTGAAAATAATTACATCAGTTTCACCTGCACTTCATATTTCTCCTTTTTGACTCAGCACTTGATGGAATGCTTTTCTTTTCATTGGCTTAGAAGTCTACTTTAATTTAGAAAGACAGAAGGAAGATCTAGTGAGTTATATACGTAAAATCTAAGAGAGCTCATAACTGCCATGTATTTAGAAAACTCTCTGTATAGTTTTAAAATGTTCCTAGATAGGACTTAGACCTTTACTGAGGAAGACTAAAAAGTTCAAAGAAATAAATCCAACCTAAGCAGTAACTGCAAATGTTAGGGATGAACCTAGCAATGCTTTAAGGCTGAATATACAGGTTCAAAAAGGGAAAATACTGCTTTCCATTTTCCATCTTCTCAATGACTTCTCACTGTCCTACAAGAAAATAATTCTAACAGTGTTTTCCTTTAATGAATTACAGAAACACAAAACTCGCAAACATTTGCTATAATTTTATAGATTAGGGTGTTTGACTTTTGCTGTGATGTATTTTTGATCTGGCTACCTCTTAAAAAGGATATGCCATCTATAAAAAGAAAAAGACTAGAAGGAAAAAAACCCACCCAGTATATAGTTGAAGCGTGTCCTTGCCATTTTAATTCCTGTGTTCCTGAAATACAGTGATAAACAAAGCATGTTAAAGAATGCATATCTGTTATCACACCAAAGTACCACTGATCCCAATCTGCTTTTCCTAACAATGGCCAGCAAAGGAGTATAGGCAGCCATAAGAAACATGGCACTTTCAAGGGTGATTTGTCTCCATTATACACTTCTGATTATCAGCAGTTTAGTGGCTGAGCTACTGGCAGCATCTGCACCCTTACTTTTAATAGCCACTGAACAACCAATGAGACATCAAATTGCCTAACCTCTTTTAGATCCCTTTTCTATCTCCAGACTCTGCAACACCTGTGGCTGCCAGATCCACAATTCAATTACACATTAAATGAAAAAGATTTTTCTACTTTTGCTCTAAATTTGCTACCTGATGATTTCATCAGAACCTTCTAGTTCTTGAGCTAGAAAAACCACATACATTATTCCTTCTTAGCCTTTCCCCTCCTTTCAAGATTTTGTTCCTGATTGATTACCTCTGTTGCCTAGGCTCCATGATACTGAATCAATGGATGGCAAAATGGTATATGATATCCATTATAATTAAACATTTCCCCACCTGATGATTCCCAGCTTATTTAGTCTGGTTTATGACAGAAACTATCCCAGCACTTCTGGCAATCCTATATACTACCTTCTGGATTTCTTTTCTTTTCAGGACAGCATGACTGACGCACAGTATTTAAGACATGGGTGTACTAGGAATGTAGTAAGGACTCTCTCTTGATCAGGAGACAGCTACTTTGATATTCTTAGTAAATTCCAATTAGATTATCAGCACTACAGCTGGTCTCAGGAGTCTCCCTATCAGTGAAGGACCTGACATATTCAATTGCCTAAAGGAAAGACAGGTGATTTGCTCCTATCCATTTCATGAAAAAGTGAGTCCTAATGGTTGCTTGCTTCCACATACTTTTTGATACCTCATGCTTCAAATCCTGCTCCCCAATCTCATTTACTCAAATCAGAGTCTCAGATTCAGCTGTACACTATCCCTGCCTGTTATCTACCACATTAGACCCAACTGTCCTCTGTGGACTCCCAGGTACTTAGCCCAGCTCCCACCCACAGATTCTTCTTCTGACCTGATGCACTTGGCTTTTGTCACTAACTTCTGACTGTAGCCTCTCCCCACACTTCTACTTGCCTTACATGTGGAGATGTTTTCTGTTCAGATCTAAATTCTTTTCCTTTCCATACCAAACCTCTTACTGTGTTCTCTACTCCTTCTGGTTAGCAATTTCATACAAATAAACACAAGGATTCCAAGTTCCTGCCTGTGTGAAAACACCAAATTCAGAGCTCATTCAGGTGTACGTCTGTAGAGTGATTCTCTCCACCAAACATTTTCTAATGTTAGACTAATGTAGGCAATGCATTAAGTACAACTAAACCACTCTTTCAAGCATTCTATTTAGCAAGTTTACTCACTGAGATGTTGATTATGATTTTTTAAGCAAAGAATGCAGATTTTAAAGGCTGCAAGTCAGTCCCCTGACATGTATTGCAGATTTCCAGCAGTTACTCAACTGTTGAAAAAAAAACATTCTTCTGCAAAGCTGATAATGCAATTCAAACAATTGCTATTGCAAATAGAAGACCTGGCTCTCCACAACCTTGCATATTTTAGGATCATCAGCCACAAGTGCAATTAACTGTTAGCTGATGGGAGAGCTAAAATGTATGCAGATGCTCAAGAATAGTCCTATTTAGTACCTCATTTTATAGGTGTATAGTTTTTGTCCATTTATTTCATAATTTCTGTGTCACCACTGAGTAGTCTTGTCCAGTTTGATTGGCTTTTATACTACAGCTATACTTTGGTCCTCACTTTTGGTTGTGATCTAGGGATTTGGGTCCTAAAGTTGCTCCTCCCAGAAACAGGGTGACTAAAGCCTATAATTTTATTAACTCTATCAATTCAATTTGGAAACCCTGTCATCCACGTACGATACATGCTGAAAGGCAATCTACATTTTAGTTCATGTGCTCTAAAGCCAAGACAATGCCTAATAAAGTCACCAACCATAATTTAATATGAAGATGAAATTAGGCTTCTTGAGCAATTGAGATGTGCCTACTTATTTTAATGCCGTCTGGATGTTAACACCGGCTTTCTGAGGGAAAAAAAAAAAAAAAACCATGAGAAAAAAGTGGACATAGAGGTGCAGTAGGCATAGGACCTGCATAAAACTTTAAGAGTCACTCGCCAAAAGTTATTTTCTGGGCAAGATCCAACACTACAGTAAGGGACTTTTGCACAGCTCTGGATTTAAATGTATGAATTCAGGGCAAAATAGACACATGAAGTAACTTAGAGAGTTATTCAGTATCTTGGTAATTAACATGAAATTTCCCAATTGCTATGAAGATATTGTTGAGGCACTCATAGATCCTTCAGCTGTGCATATCAGTGATTCTGACTATGAGCTGACAATAGAAACTAAAATCCTACTATGCAAGTGATCAGCATGTGCCATGAAGAGATCTCAGAATATCTTTGATATTCATGAATCAAGTTTCAAATACATACAAGTATTGTTCACTTCAAAAACAAACAGTTTGAGAAGATAAACCTTTGATCAGCATATTGCCACCCATAAGATCAGCATATTGCCACCCCTACAGCTGAGTAAAAGCTATTTTTTACCATACTTTCTTAAGCATTAAGTATTCTTTCTTAAGTAAATTGTGCCTTACTTTCTTAAAATAAGTTGACCACATAGCTTGAAGTATGTTCCCTTTTAAAAATAAGGAAAATCATACCATTGACCTCTGAAAAGTAGGACTTGAGAAATACACACATAGGTTCTTTACAATTTGCACTCACCAGGCCATTTGATACTCTGCTGTAACAAAGGAGTCAAATGGCTTTATCTTCTCAGACTCTTCCATATAAAACAGTGCAGTGAAGCATGTGTTTAATTTGGAATGAGCTGTTCCTGCTTCACACTATGATGAGCCACTTGCCAATTGAGTTCAGTCTCCTGCCTCCTGCTTGCAAAAGGAATTTAATTGGCTGTTACAGCAATCTGTACTCTGATAAGGTTGCTGAGAGAGAGAGAAAAAAAAGGCGACAAACCCATCTAGCTGAAGACCTCATACATATATTTCTTCCACAGTCCTCTATTTTTGCTGGTCCATCAACATCTAGTGTGTAGTTACCCTTCAAACAGCCATTCCTACCTCTAGATTTCCCATTTTTAACTAGGGCCATCCAAAAGTTCACTATTCTTTTCGTTTACTTTCCTAAACTACCTTTCAAGTCTCCAGTATGTGATCCAATAGGTTGGATATGCTTTCATGTGAGGCTACCTCCCCCCCGATGAATTCAAAGCTTAATTCTGCCTGAGACAAGGGTGGCCTACAATAAAGACCTTGCTTCCACTTCACAAGCCACCTGTTATCTTCTTCACCAACCTGCCAACTCCTCTACTGTTTCCCAGTCCTGCTGCTCGCCAGCCCACTGTGCCATCTGCACAGCAGGAATTCAGAGATAAACTTACAAAGTGTTAGAAGTCTCAGCTTTGTCTCAGAGCCGGTGCTGCTTTGTGAGCAGAATAATTATTCTGGAGTAAAAGTAACTTTCATTTAAGAATAATGTCTGCATGGAAAGCTACTCCAGAATCAGGGGTAGCAAACTAATTTGTTCCATTCTAGCTCTGTTAGTCTGCTTCCTCTTTTGTACAGGGCCAAAGACCTATGTTAAATTTTCTTACTAGGACAGGACATATATGGATATAATAATTACTTTAATCTACAAAAAGAATAGAAAATTACTCAAAGTATAATTCCAAAATTTCCAACCATTTCGGAAAGTGATATATAAAATATTTCTGAAACTGGGAAGAAGCCGAAATGCAGGAATATTATTACTCAAAAGACTATTACAACTTCTGTCCCAAAGATTATTAAAAACAAAACAAACAAGCAAAAAACCAAACCAAACAAAAAAAATTACAAACCACAGACCACTGTAGCCCAAAAATTGGACTGGGTGTCACATGAAAGACTGGAAGACATGACTAATTTGCAACCACAGATAAAAATTCCAGTCATCTATTATAGTTACTGGTACCACGTCAAAGAAACTCAAGACTTTAGTAATGGTCCCCGTGTCCCATAATGCTGGATACTGCCTGAATACATAAAATATAGAACAATTACTATCTCAAATGAGTTGCAATTGCAGTAAAGATCAAGAGACAACAGAGAAGCACAGACAGATAAAATAATACAAGGAAACAATGAAGTGAATTCAATTGATGTTACATGAAGTTGTCACAGTACATCAGGAGCTTAATGTTGTTACTTTAGAGCAGACAGTGCAGTAAATGTTAATCTTCAGAATGAGCATAAAGTGCATTAAAGAGGTTGTTTTGTACCTTCTACAAAGTTTTTCCCAAGCCTACCAGGTAACACAGAAAAAAACCACCTGCAATTGCATACTGGAACACTGAAACAGGCATCATTCATCAATGGGAAGAATAGAAGCTGATCATTCTATTGTGAATCAGAGATGATAGAGTGGAAAAGATGTTTCATATTTTGTTCAATTCAGATTATTGTGGTATTCTGTCTAAACTGGTGAATTTGAACCATGGAACCACTTTGCATGATAAACAGTAGAACTCTTTATCAGCTTTGAATCACGGTGCAGAAATGGGTAATTCACAGCTAGCTTTGAAAGAGCTTTCAATTCAAATAATGATCTCCTGTTTTAGGTCGAGTGCAAAACCCTACTAAAGTGCAAATCACAAGCAAACAAAGCTATCTCAGCTCTTAAAACACCACAGCTACATCTATTTCACCCCAAAGAAAACAAATAAATAATTCAAAATAATGGCATTCTGGCAATATAACACCTTGCTTATAACTTATTCTCTCTCATGTGTCTTTTGGGGGAAGATTTTATTAAGCATATTTTAAACTTTAATGAACCATTATCACTTTTTTGTTTCTGTTAATTTTACAGACAATACATGAAAGTCAGTCTGAAACAATACCCCTTGTGTGTAGATGTAAGCAAAGCTACAGGCACTTTCTGAGCCCACTCACTGTTTTATCCAGATTCACGAGCTACAGTGATCTCTGTTGCCTTTTCTCATTAAAGAAAACGCAATCAGAGATGGAAATACTCTGCAAGGTGATTTTCTTTCACATAAAACATTCAGTAACAAAGATGTCTTTGTGCATGACATGCTTTCTGCTTCTTCTTCACCACTTCTTGTCTATGTTTTAATTAAGGGTAGCTTTTCTTCTTGGTAGCTTAGACACTGTAGCTGGCTTTAATGGAGTAAAAATGCCATGCAGCAAGCTCATAAGTTTACACAGTAACTTACCTACCAGTCTATACTACCAGGAGTATAGACTTTGTAAATAGCTGAACCGATGTTGAAAATAATTATAAGAATGTGCACTGGATTCAGTGCACAGTGAAAACAGTGGAAATACATTGGCAGTACAAGCCTGTCATCAAATCTTCTTTCAAGCAGGTATTTAACTATACAAATAAAGAGCACTGTCATGTTTTTGGATAATGTGTCCATTACAGGTTCATTCACAACTTCACATGTAATTTCAAGATTTTGAAGTTTAGTTTTGATTTGCTGAAGAACAAAATCAAGAGATTCTACACTGTGGCTAAGGCCACCACTTGTGATGCCAGAAACTCCTATTGAATAAAATGCCTTGAATGGTCAAGCAAAGTGATTTCAACCTCATTTTTGCAACAGCCTGCACAACATCCCCTCTGCATGCTTGGCTTCACGAGAGGGTTAGAACTTCTGTTTTCTCCCTTTAGTCCCCACAACAGATACTACTTTAGGCCTGAGAAACTCTTCTTGATGAAAACGCCACTGAAACTCATTTCTGGGGGGAAAACATTTCAACTGTAGAGCTTTAGGATTTGCCCAGTCAGTGTATATTTCACAGTCATTTGCTCCCTGTAGAGGAAGTGCTGGCAAGTATAAACTTGCTAAAAACACTTTTTAATGAGCACTGCACAGTAAAGTCAGCCCCGTCCTAATGCAAGTGTTTGCAGCATAGCAGGAGTTACTCTGACACCCTTAATTCCATAAAGTCACCCTGGTATGTAGTTTCTCAGCAATGCCTGCTGATGACACTTAGTCCTTCCTTTCGTTCCTTCCATGGAAGTAGCGTTCCATGCTTGTCTCATCCTCAGCATCATAAAAACCTAATAATTAAGAGACTCTTTACTTAATGAAAGATAAGGTCAGGAATTTTGATGACAGATTAGAAATGACACACTTCAAAGAAATAAAAAATGGAGTTTTAGTTTAGATTTAAAGATCAGGTGCCTCTCAAGGCAAGAGGTAACCTGTTTTGTCTAGACTCCCCAAGACTCTTCCACTCTGTCAAAACTGAAAATTTGCTGCATACAGCATTACTTCTTCTTGTGAACATTATTCTTGATGTAAAGTTGGACAAGATCACTAAGTCCCTCCCATCCCATCTGATTTCTGGGGTTTTTTTCTATTTTTTTTCCATAATATTTTTTAAATTTAAGTGTAGTCCGTGGACTTTTCACTCTTCCTCAGGAAGGTTTCCTTGGAAAGGTGTGCACATCATCAGCTAGCAGGAGTTACTTCATCTGTCATTTCATACATCTACGGGATTCTTCAGTTAACATCTTAATTGCAGCTTAAAATACCTTGAAATAAATTCCTAAGACATTCCAAATGTTAGAATACTCTTAAGGCTGAATGTTAAACTTTGCTCTTAGTCATCATCAGTCTAAGCTTGTAATAGAGACTAAATATGGCAACTTTGGGCATGTCATTAATATTGATAATGGACTTAGGAATACAACAGTACATTGAATTATCTCTAGATAATGTTTCCCAAAGACTACAGAGAAGGATTATCTGAGGATGACATATTTAAAAATAACTATCATTATAAGATGCTTTTTAGGAATAACATCACCCACTGAAGAGGTGTTAGAATTTCAATTGCCATTATCCAGAATCCTGTCCAACTCAATATAAGCTATCAAACATTCTCTCTTCTTTTATGTTCTGCTATATTTATAGGTAGATGTTTCTTTTTAAGAAAAAAATATGTATGTTTAAAGAAAACAGTATTTTTTTCCTTGCAAGATTTTCAGTCTTCACAACTGCTTTTGAACAGGCTAAAATATGTCCACAACTATTTTATCAAATAGTATGATTTATGCAATTCTAAGATCAAACAGAAAACTTTTAGTAGGTAAGTTACCTCCACTAGCAGCTAGTTACTTTAAATTACTTTTAACGTTTAATCTTTTTTACCTCAAAATAATACAGTTTCTTAATCTTGCATATAGAATGTGTAAAGTTTTGTTAAATGTTTCTATAGTTTTCTGAGCTTTACCTAATTTTAACTGCATGAACATGAGAATTTTTAATCTCTGCAGTGTTCAGTATTTTGCATAAAATATTTGTTAAAATTGTTATAGAGGTATGGCAATTTAAATTATCCAGTTTATACCTTAGCCTAGGTAAATAATATCAGCTTTATTAGACCACAGGGGGAAAAGGTTTGCGTTTCTGGATAGCGTGCTCATGCAAAATCAAGTTGGTGAAACAATGATTTAGCCATGCCATGAAGACTCAAACACTGGATATCAAATATCACTCTACCTATCTCTCTTTGACAGCTGGACTAGATGATCTTGAAGGTCTCTTCCAACCTTGTTGATTCTGTGATTCTTCTTAGAGAAAGGGTATATCTAGATAAAGTTATTTCAATTCTGACATGAGCTTGTGTTATCTAACACATGGTGACTTATGAGCATTCAAAAGCCTGTGTACTCCAGATATCAGGTGTACTGTTTGGTTTAGTTTAAAACAGGAATCTGTTTTTTACATGTTGTTCTATATCCAGTACGTGATATGTACGTATGTAATGCAATAGGCTTCACTTACACTCATGGAAGTCCTACTCATGGTAGTACACCAAGACTAAAGCACTGCTTTAGCCATAGTAATGGACTCACAGTACTCATAATAGTGTAAATATATCTAGTAAGCTGAAAATTTTCTGCACCCAAAATCTTGTCTACTGCTTCACCTACAAAATTTGTTCCCCTGTTTCGATAACAACATTGTTTATTTTATAGATCACTGATGTAGAAAGCAATGTCCATTACTAAAATGCAAGAATTCCTAACATACACAGAGCTGATCCTTCCTGCCCAATATATGGTCATGTTACATACCTCTTTGTCCTTCATGCTTTTTTGCCTCACTTGGCTGTAGGCATTCACAAGATTTGCTGCAATCACACCTCACCAACCCTGGCATCCTTTCCCTATTGGGAAGATCAGTGTGCATTTGAGAAATACATCATTCATCCAAATTACTTCACATTATTTATTTGAATTCAAGCTATTGAACTAGTAGTTTTGATTCCCTGAAGTGGAGTTGACACCTGCTTCCTACTTGGTCAATCCAAAGTTTCCATAAGTCACTTCAAATATCCCCAAGCTCGCTGTCTAGATCAATGACAACAAAACTAGCAAAATCTCAAAGCCTGCATCTCATTGCCTAGCTTTTAGTACAGTTCCACAATAATATTCCCACAAAATATCTCATTAGAAACTCATAAAATTTAAAGACATAATATCATGCTAATACATCCCTTTGTTATGAACTACTGTCATTTTAAACTTCATCTGACTAACTTTCTCCTCGACGTGTGATTTGTTTGGGGTGAACTTTAAAAGTATTAGTGTTAGGTGTTTGTCTAATGGAATTTTGAGCAACTTAAAAACTTAACTCCCATATGGATCAATGCAACAATTAAAACATGATGGGTTTTCCTAGAATGCTCAGTGCTTAGACTGCATTTTGACATGCCAAACTATGGCTGAAGTCTGAGTTTTTTACTTGCCTTTTTTGACATGTAGAATGAAAACTTTCCGAGGCAGGACCTATCTGTACCCACGTGTAGGTACAGCAGCTACCTATGCAAAAATCACTGTTTCTATTCCCAAATTCTTTCATCTCCAAGCTTTACTCTTTGTCACTTATAATTCAGCTTTCACCCTACCCTAGCTGCTTTGGACTGCTGCAATTTTATTTTAGGTTACCTATGTTACTAGATTTAACTAACACATCATGACAGTGCTCATCTTCATTTTCCCTTGCAGATTTATACTTAGGCTACTTCAGGGCTTGTGGAGAGTTTTCAAATGCAAGAATTCTGCTTTTGTAATCTAAAGAGTATATAAATTCTCAGTCCATTTCTTTTATATTTGTACTGATTCAAAACTTTCACTCCAATTTTATTGATTTACATGTTGCTGCAGACAAGCATTTGTAACACTGACATTTGTTTTGTTTATACTAACCTCTTTTTCTCAGAAAAAGGAGGTCTGTTACTCTTTCTAATAGCACAGTTACTGCTGCTACCACACTTCCAGTTCCAAGCAGCCAACATAAGATGTAATGATTCATGCTATAGAAGTAGCTATTGAATCTGCACTAATTGTACTTTTGGTGTCAGGTTTATAGCAAGAACAAAACCAATCCCTGCTAATCAACAAAAGTGGACCTGGTAACTGCCAGACACAGGATATTCTTTGGAATTCATTTTTTGTGTATCACAGACATGTTTTAAAAACATAGTGATTTAAAATAAAGATTCTTCTTTTATTTTTCATTAATGTATTATGAAATAACCTTCTATATTTTAAACACAGATTCATATTTAGCAAATAATTTTGTATCTTTGGAAAAACATCAATTTGTTTACTAGAACTGTACCAGACAGACTGTGAATAGAGAAGAATAAGACTTCATGAAGTGTACCCACAAAGGTTTGCTTTTCAGGGTTGATATTACATGTAATTAGCCTGACATTTAATAAATTACATTTCTAGGAACTGCTAAAGCTGACTTAACAAGCAAACAGAACAACCTTTTTTGTTTGTTTAAGGAAGGTAGTAGCACTGCTGCACATTTTATGCAAAGTGATTTTGTCAGTACATGTTGAAAACATCAACATGCAAGAAATACTTGAAATAAAAATGCTCTCTGTTAACTGGACTTTCAGTTACTGTGCTGCCTGTTTAGCACAAACTCTGATAAGAGTTCCTGTAGAAAAGCTGGTATATACTTTGACTGAGCAGGGCCATACTGGAGTTGTAATAAATTTACCCTCTATTAAAGTTTTGTGTTTTTTCCAAGCATATTACAAATCATAAACAATCTAGACAATTTTTCATTTTGATTAAAAAAGAAAAAAAAGAAAAACAAACAAACAAACAACCCCAAAAAATAAAACAAAAACCCCAAAACAAGCAATAAAAAAGCAGATCTGTTGAAATTATATGTCCTAAAAATTTTCCTAGATTTTAGAGTTTAATTTTACATTGGCAAGAAACTGTTTTGAAGAATCAAGAATGCACGTGTTAGCCTGGTTATCTAACCCAGAGGACAGGTTTGTTTACATGCAACACATTTCAAGGGCACTTAGAAAACCACAGTAATTCAAGAAATACATCCGAAATTTGGTCTCATTTCCTGCTTGCATTAAGAAGGAAATTAAGTGTTTATGTCATGATCCTCTCAGCAGCTTTATTTTTATGCATTAGAAACCTTGAAATGTCTTCCAAGTGCCTGTAATATCAGTCTCATTCACCCAGTTCAGCTGCTGGGTTAGCACACCCACACCTCACCAGGGAAGAGAATGGAGTCTTCAACCCGAATGGCAGGAATCTAATTATAAATATGGTTCCAATATAGGAGCTTTTTTCTTTCTTGTGATGGATTTTATTTCACTGGTTAAACATGGCTGAGGCAGATCTGCGAAGATATTCTGCTTAAAAAGAAATGTGAGCAAAACCACTGACTCTTTTTTTTCCCACACTGCCAGAGTTCAGTGATGACATGGTCTACCAAACTAAGCAGTGGCCCTGTCTTGAAAGAGTACACAAAAATTTGTTTGCGATCTGCAGTACATAATGTATGAAAGAAAGACAAAATGTGGAATGCTAGAATGAGTGAAATGGTATCAAATGTCCTATCTTCTATATTCTTAAGATTTTGGAACAAAGGAAACATTCCATTTTCTCTTTCATTATTCCCTTTACTAATTCCTTTTACAACCTAAAAGATGATAAGCTCTATAAACACGAAATAAAAATCACAGGGAAATTTTTTTTGCAAAAAAAATAAAATAAATCCTTGAAAGAGTGATGCTTTTCAAATACTTTTCTAAAAAAAAGAGAAAAACTTAATAAACTCAACAGTCCTTGGCTTACAGCACTCTTGAAAGAGTGGAAACATTAAACTTAAAAATAAATAAAGTTTTCAATTGCAGTGTACAACTAGTGTTCGCAAATAATGAAAATATTATAGAACAAAAAGGCTCACCTTCACCAAAGCAATACTGGATTTACAAACAAAATAGAGGTTAAATTAGCACACATCTGAACACCTTGATGGTCCCTGACTGTAGTTGCACTGGCACAGGGACACTGATAGAAGATGACCCTAAAATTTCCAGTTCAGAAAAGACACTGTGTCTTCACTGACACTCCTTGACATTTCCCCTGCTACACCTTGCAGGTCTCTTGTTGGTCCCTCTTACTTTCTCCCTCTGATCCCACATTTAATCTTCTCCCTTCAACTCCTTGTATAGCTGATCCCCTCCTAGCTGATCCAGCTCATTTCCAGCCTCCCAGCAATACCCTATTTCATGGCCTTTTTTTATTTCAGTCATATAAACCTTTCCACTAAAGAACTCACTTTCTGCCCACAAGGCACTTCCATAGGCCTATTTTATTGTAGTGAAAATGCAAACAACAGGGAAAAGAATCTTGTACACACATGAATGAATTATGCTCCCTCAGAAAAAGCCCTTTGAACTGCAGTTTCTCTCCCTTCTTCCCCAGCTCTTATCAACGTGGGTTATTTTTCAAAAGTATTTTCACAGCAGCTCTTCATTGAAGTGAATGGCACTGCTTTTAGACCTCGGTATTTGTGCAGTAATTATTATTGTTCAGCCCTGTGTTTAATAGGCAAGTGAGAGGACTACTAAAAATATAGCAGCCCTCATAAAGATTGCCTACAAATTCCTTCAGAAATACATACAAAGCTGCAGTCCCAAACAAACCCCGTTCCATTCAGCAAAGCTTTTCTGTTCAACTGTAATGCAAAAATACGAGATGAAGAAGAAATAATATTGGGTCAGAAGAAACAGGGGAAAGAAAAAAGACTCTAGTTCAAACAACTGTGGTCTTTGTTGGGAGGCCAAAAGTCTGTTTTATCACTTCTGCAAACTGTTCTCTTTTTTTTTTTTTCAATTGCTTCAAAACCAAGATAACTCTAATTTGCTCTAAACAGCTTTTGATTTTATCAACAAAACATCAAAGGGCCTGAGCAATATCTAGTGTGAATATCTTTCATAAAGGTCAAATTGTTTTCCTGTCTTAGAAAGTGAAATCTCCTCACCCTTTTTTATTTTATGGTTCAAGCTGCATTTGAAAATGCACCATTTATTTGCAGTCCTACAACTCTTTCTTCTCCTCTCCTTCCTAATCTTCTTTCCAGCTAATACTGTCCTTTATGAAATGAAACAATTTAGATGTTTTCCCACGAAAAAGCCTCATCAGTTCTGTATCTTCATGTTACTAAATAAGTATGGGTTTTTTTCTGATAGACGTGTGACCATGCACTGTGATGAATCAAGTAAGAAAAATAAACTGTTCCAGAGTTTCCAGTTGTAGAAAGAAAGTGAGTTATCATAAAATGTAACCCCCACAAATTATGCTAAATTTTTGGAAATTACACATGTGATAGTGTTAATTACCAGTAGCCTAACCATTTTATTGAAAACCATTAATTGAAAAACAGTTATGCTGGAATCTAAAAAGGATAACATCTCTTCATCTGACACAATTTGTTTCTTTTTGAAAGAAAAAATAGCCATTTCTCTTACAAAATAAGAAAAAGCAGACAGGAGTAATGTGATTGTTTCTTAAAAACCCATTTATATTGAAGATCAAAATTGAATCCCAGCCTTGATTTTTTCCATTCTAAACAGGTGTGACTAACTACAGATCACCTAAAATGGTGATAGAAAAGGGAATCGGAGCTAGACTTATGCTTCTGCTGAGGATCAGCAACTAGTCAATGTCCCTTTATAGAGGAAAAAGGGGTGCAGATCTTTTCACACTGAATGGACTCAAGAGAAAGAGTGATGCTGCAATCTCTGTATTTAGTAATGAGCCCAAGCAGCGTGCTAAGACCTCCAACTTCTGGCATTCCTTCAGCTCTGAAAATCAGATTTTTAAAACCATTCAGCTGTCCTAGATAAAGCAGTACCATCCAACATTTGGCCTTTCAGTTTCTGGCCTCTATTGTACCAAGCCTTTAATTCAGAAAACAGATTTCTTATTGACATCATCTGTTAAGTCAGGGCAGGAAAACTGACTTTCATTGCAAAAGCTAATTTTCATCAAGGCATTCAGAAGTGCTATTATTTCACATAGGACCTATCTGTAGAAACTATAGGTTTGGCACATGTTTATAGCTATATGGATTTTGGGATTCTTTTTTCTTTCCAGTACCAGATCTGTCACAGCCTAACTAGGAAAGTACATATACTACATACAGTACATACTTGTCCTGTACATACAGTGGACAAGCTGAATCAGGCCTTGTTGGCCAGAATGAGCCATTCTGGAGAGAACAGTATTACCTTATTGAGTCAGGCCACAGATGAGTGGTCTTGCAAGTGTTTCCAGCATGGCATTATTTTTTCAAAGTATAAATCAGATGCCTTATTTGAAGCACTTCGCTCAACACTGAGATATCCTCACCCATGATTTTCCATGAATGGGCAACAGGACTGTTGTTACTAGACCTTACCATCAAAATTGGTCAGTGATTTTCCTTTACAAGGCTCTGTTTTCAGCTACTTAAAGAAATTGCAACTATTGAAGCTGATGTTTTCTTTGCTGAGCACATGCTTCTTTAAACAAACCAACAAACCCAACCAAACGAAATAAAAAAAAATCAAAAACCTCAAAACAGACTACTAGAGAAAACTAAATTCTAACTTGTCTCCTTGTATTTTGCTAGAAAATCATTATTCTGTATGACAGAAATAGAGGTGGGAAACAGAATAAAAAAGCTGAACTAAGTTCAAACCAGTGTCTGATTATGACTCATCTCTGTTCATGAATAAGGATGAACCAAGTCAATGCAAGGTTTCTGGCATTACTTCCTTATCATCAAATATGTTTGATTTCTCATGTATTTGTCATCAGCTCCTTTGGCTTAGATTGTTTTTGGCTGATAGAGATAAGTTAGACCCTTGATCTAAGTCACATCTTGAGCTGTCTCACTCACTGAAAGAGAAATATTCTACATTCTATCACCTCTACATGCAGAATAATTTATAGCATAAAATAAAGAAAAAAAAATCCAACTTCTAAGTTTTGTTCAAAAGATTTTGCTGAGAGCAAGAGGAATGAAAAATGGGCCCCAGGTCAACCTGCAAGACCCTTAGGCCCCTGCAAGCCACAAGTGACTACCAGAGGAAAAGAATCAGGGCTTCTCCATAGTTTACTTGGACAAGCGTTAATCTTGTCTGGTTCCTCTGCATCCTGTTACTCATGAGCTTTATTAAAAGAAAAAAGTGGGTAGAAGACAGCAAAAGAAGCCCTTTACTCTTTTTCCCTCAGTCTCTCCTCAGCCTCAAGAAGGCCATGTAAATACAGTAAGAAACTATGTTAATAAGTTCGCAGTACATTCTTCTTGTTATGAATGTTTAAAAAAAAGGCAGGTTAATAATTCTTTGGCATTAACAAATAAAGAGATTATAACCATTCTGTACTATCAATAAAGGGCCTGTATCAACTGTGCTGTATCTGTAAGCAAAATAGATCAGTAGATCCTAGGAATTATATCTATTTTTATGCATGTATAGTGATAAACACATAAATATTGCTATCAACATAAAAGAATTGGTATTTGTCCACAGCCATAAAGCTTTTGCCTCATATTTTTAATTGAATTAATTATTTAGCTTTTTTTAACAGTGTATCAAGCCTCTACTACAAGAGGAATGACAATACTCATCACTTAATATGCAGTCTAGAATCAAATAAATACAACTAAATCTGTACAAACTTTTACAAAATTAGTTTTTGTTCTCAGAAGATAAGGAAAAAGCTCTGGTACTCTTACTTTGCAAGACAGCTGGACTAATGTCATTTGCTAAAAATATTCTAGAATAAATCCTGACATTTTTAATCAAAGAAATTACTTTTTTTTTTTTACTGAAGACTTAGGTATTCAGTTAGTTTGACAGTTGGTTCAATATGTTTTGAGGAATATTGGCACTAATCATTGAATGAATTATTAAAAACATATTTTTCTTGCACATTCCTAGCCATTTTCACCACTATTTATCAGTTCCTAGTTCATAATGATAAAATCCACTAAGCCCAAGGAAAGAATCCTTTTACTTCAAAAAGAGGGAAAACATGCCATTTGTGTTCTTTTAGTATATTAAAAATAATAACATTTTTACACATGCATGGACTCAGAAGCTTTAAAACCATTAAATAGCAGATTTGAAAAACACTTTTTCTTTGAAATCAACGCTTTTGCAGATACTGTGAGGACATAATTATAAGGCTTTTTTATAAAGATATGTAACAAACATCATCTCACAGCTCAGCTGATGCTCAGCTTCAACTTTCTCTACCTATAGTACAAATGGTAGTACCAATCAAGGGGACAGTCATTTTGACCCAAGTAGGAGATTATCACAAACTAAAGCCAACTGTGTCCTTTGAAAAGGACAGTTCCAATTTTTTTGTAAGATTGTCTCACATTTTTTCTGTTCCTCTGAAAGGCATTACAGCTCCCAGTGACTCCACAGAGGTTTCTCCTCTTCATCGAATACACCAACGTGCACAGCATGAGTGGAGGGAGCAGGATATCCAGCCTTGCTGGCCAGCAGATCTGGACCAGATAGGAAAGAAAAACAATCCTGTGCTCAATAGACTGTAACAGATTGCTTCCCCCTGTAAGGAACGAGGGACCAAAGCACAAGCCTTAATTGAGAGCTAGCTCCCTGCCTGATCTAATCTGGGGGTGGACAACTATAGGCTGTCGCTGAGGCAAGTTGTCATGCTGCAATTTAATCCTAAAGAACAATCAAATGCAGGTTTTCGGAGCCTTTCTTTGCCTTTTAAAACATTATTTACAAAAACACATTGTGGATACAGTCTAAACATTCCAGTTCATTCAGACACTAGTACCCTATTGATAGTAGCTTAGATCAGTTCTTTTTTGTCTGTTTGCATGATAATTTAGGTTTCGAAATGTTCAAAAGACCTAAACAGAAGGCACAGCAAGACAGAACGGATGTTAACTCATTCTCAATACCTGATGGTTTCAGAATCCATTGGCTATTCACAGCCTTACATTTCCTTACACTAAAATTATAGAGTGCAGAGAAAAGGGAAGATCAAAGCAGACAGATCAGTTTGCTGCTAGCAACAGCCTATCTGGGGACTTTTAAGTGCAGTAGATTAAGAAAATGTTTAGTGGCTATCATGATTCAGAGCCCAGTTAAGTCTGTGAAAGCCCCGAGAAGCATTTTTGGCAAACACATTTTTATTATTGTTTCTGTTTATCAAGGAAAGCTTGGGTCAGATAAGTGTCTTATTTTCGCAAGAATCAGCTATTGTTATCTATTTCTCAGTGACCTTTGCCTGAAACAGATGGATCTGAGTAAGTTCCTTAGGTCTCAAAAGCATTAAGTCCCCAATTTTGCATCAGGAGCTTTTACTGCAAATCTCTCTTTCAGCCACAATATTTTTAGTTAATTTCCATGGAAGAAGAAGAGTTCAGGATCTTGGCTGTCCCTTATACTGCAGCAGCTTAGGTCGGTGAAAAGCTAAATACAAGCTAAATTCAGGATTCAAGCAGTAAATGCTGGCAAGGGAAGACTCAGCTGAGGGTTACAAGATCCATCCTGAAAAATGGAGGTGTCAAACAAAGAAGGCTGTAGCAGGATTAGGGTGGCTGTTTGGCAGCAGAAACAAATTGGGACAGGAGGCAGGACAGAGGGATACGTATCCAAGAGTCAGCATCAAGAACCAAGGCTGGAGCACATAGAAACAGTTGTTAGGTCTGAGGATCACAGACCAGAACCATACCATCAGCTAAGCTTTAAACCCAGCACCTAAATCCCTGGAGAACAGCCTGTGGCCAGGTGATCTGACTGCTTTTGGATTGCCCAAGTAGAGAAGTAAGGTTTAGGATGGGGTTGGTGCATGCTAGAATTGCTTGAGACCACAACGGTGCTGTCAGTCAGACAAGACCTTGGTACATGCTCATTTATACAAAGAAGATGTGTCATATCTCACAGAAAAAGACACCTTGTACTTTGGGTTTGAAAGACACAGCACAAAGATTTCAAGTAAGCTAGCAAAGCTTAGTCAGTAAGAGGGGATTGGGAGATAAATACAGTGTTGCCTCTGAGCTACATGGATTTACAAAAAAAAAGTCTGACTTTAAAAAAATAATATACATATTAATTTGTGTAGCATCAGTGTTATAAACCTTTTGAAGTTTTGCAAAACATTAGAAAGAATACACTCAACATGAGGAATTTTATAAAAATATCTCTCCCACCAAAAACTCAAGATAATTTTTTTTCTAATACTCACTATAGGTTAATAATATTCTATTTATTCTCTATACAAGAACAGAATTTACTTCTCTTTATCTTTGTGTGTGATCTGAAACCTAGGAATACCACATGGTCCAGAAAAAGCGCAGAGTAAGTCCAAGGATCTGCTTTATAAAAATAAAAACAAAGACAAATATCAATTCAAAATATGTTTTTAAACACTTAAAAGTCAAAATTAACCACTGGAATAAACACTAGGTTTTGGGTTGGGGACTTTTTTATGTCAGCATCTTTAAATTCTAAATTAGCTGTTCTTAATGTGCTTAAAGTTATTACAATCTAAAAACTGCTTTGTGATAATAGAAAATAAATTGGTGACTTCACTCTAGTTATTCACAGACTGACTTCTGTCATTGTGACTGTAATTTTCTGCCACTCATGTTGGCATTGTGGGTATGGAAGTCAAAAAATGTAAGTAAACAAGCATTTTCTATGGTAGCACTGCAAAACACCCATTTATTCATTTTGGTAAAGAGCAGTGGGCAAGTGGCATTGCCTACAGATATGCTGTAGATTTTATGTGAATAATGGGTGTCAGTGAGACAAGGAGAATTACTTTTGTAAAGCTTCATTCTCTTCTGGATCAGTGGGAGCAAGTTGGTCTGGCTTTTGCTTCTCCATAGCCATGCCAATCTGTCTCCTCATCTGTTCACTTGCTGTTCTGTGGAGTAATTCTGTCAGTTCCAGATGTTTCATTTATTTTACCATTAAAATAATGTGGTGCGTAGCTGTCGCATGAAGCAATTTTCAGAAATAAAAGTATATTCTGTTTGAAAAATCAATTACTGAGAACTACTCAGTGAGTACCGGTTTGTGAGTACCAGTCCCATATTTGCTGAATTTTAATTCAGTCGTGGACATTGTGCTTTTGGGCTCCATTAAATCTGTAAATACATTTATAATAACATAAATAAGTTTATCTAACATGTTTTAACCTAGCTGCTTGACTGTGGTTAATTTTGCATAATGCTGGACACATAACACATTCTCATTCCAGGGAATGAGTTTGCTTCCATGGGCAGTTTTTAGAACTGTTGCAAAGTAACTAGGAGCCACAGGAGACTCCATGCTATAAGCACATCTTAGTTTCAGCTCTAGCTTGGCAATAAACCACTGAGAATTGCAATAGTCAACAGTACCACAAAGTGCTTTTAAAACTGGAGCAATTTTTTTCCCACACCTGCTGTGAAACCATGCTCACAAGAACCCAGATATTATCAAAAGTTAACAGGAAATTCGTGGAAAGGAAATCATTATCATGACCCAGGTATGCAGTTGAGCTTGGTTTTTAACTATGGCATCTTGTAAAGAACATATTTTTTATCCTGTTTTATTAATTGAATAGCCAAAATTGTGTTCATGAAGATGTAGGATACATTATGTATGGAAGGTTACTAGAGGCTTATCAGGGTTCACCAATGTTAAAGGCATTTAACCTTTTGCTTACCCCAATATTTTGTGACACCCACCAAGAACAGTTCCCCCCCTGAAGCATGGTACCAAATTCTGTTCATTACTGCGATAGGTACACTTCCCAAACCAAAATCCAGATTATATGCCTTAGCTTTAAGTCTCTCATGTCCTTTTATAAGGTACTCCAGAAGTGGCCAGGAGGCTGATCTTAGGTTGTTCATGAATTCCAAGTGAGAGGGAAAGGTTACATGAGACATTCAGGCTGAAAAAGGTTACACTGAAAGCAACATCAGATGAATCCACAAGTATAGGTATAGCTGGGGTTTTTTTCTTTGGGAGTGTCACCACTGGAACCTTACATGAATTCACATGGATTTTGGAAGACTATATGAGCGTTCCTGGAATTCTTGAAGAACCTTAAGCACCTTATACAAGAGAAGGCAAAGAAGAAATTCCAAATAGATTTTTCCATTGATTTTGAGTTTAGGCTTCATGTTCATGTGCTACTGATGATGGTGGGGCACTATCAATTTTATTTTCAGCCAGGTCTCTGCACCTCAGTAGATATATACCACTGCAGTGGATTGCCTGTGCCCTTAAACCAGCTTGGCAACATGTTTGTGTTATTACCTTCACTTACAAAACATGTAAGAAGGTGAAAATGCAACCGCAGGTGTGCGAGACTGTAACAGGAACTCGCAAGGATTTTCAGTGAATGGAGCTATAGCTCAAAAAAAGCTGTCACAAAGGTGCAGGCAAATTCAACAGAATCAAAAAAGAAGCCCAAAGATTCAGGATTATAAACCTCAATGAAAATATAGTTGCATGCAGTCGTCCTCCCCTACTGCTTTTTCTGCATTTTAGTGGTCATCTTTGTTACTCCCTACTTCCTCCCCTCAGTATGATTCCACTTCTCTTGTCTATCTAGGTTCACATGAGAAGTGGGTGATGGTGAGGGGATACCAAACAGTAGAAATCCTTCAAAATCATCAAATAAATATTTTAGTAAATTTATTGAGGTTTGAGCTTTTGGGATGGATGGAATCAGGGGCAAATGAAAGGTCTTTCATAAACTAAAATGTTCTCTTCCTTTGAGAACGTGTGGAAAGAATCAGTGAAGCTTTCTGAGAGAGCTAAAATGTTTTCTCTGAGCAGCCATTTTGTTGTGCTTACACAAGGCAAATATAATTACCCTGCTAAACAGATAAAATAAGTCTCTAAAACCACACACTTAGACTTCTATATTCCCCTACTGATATTTTAATCTCAAATTGAAATTGAAAATGTTCCACTAAGAATGTTCCTTCAAGCGTTAGAATTCAGATGATAAAAGGGAGTTTTTGTCAACCGTTTTGAAGCGTTACCAAGAAGGTGTTTGAAATGGTAATAAGGATATTTGAGAAATCTTTAGAATTATCAAAAGCATAAAAGCAACTTGGTTCGCAAAGTATCATCCGAGACTGTCAATACATATCCAAAATGGATTAGAGTGTGCTCCATTGCTCATGTGGGTGGGGGGGGCATGTGTTCATACACATAGTCTCATCAGAGCACATGGGCTGCAGCCTTGAGTAAACAGATGCCAGGACAGAGCTGTGTAGCCCAGGTCTATGCAGATTCCCAAGAAATGGTGCTACCACAAGGGAGAAATGTGCCACAAAACAATTACCTCATGCTGAACAAAGAGAAAAGCTGTTTTTTGGGAGTAGAACTGGGTCAGATCTTCAGCTGCTGTAAATTATCACCACCTTGCTTAGGACAAGAGAACAAAAGATCTTGCCTTTTTTTTAGATATGGTAGGTTATTTCATATAGGCAAATTACATATCCTGAAAAATTATGTATGTGGGTTTTGATTTTTTTTTAAATTTACATTCCAATAGTGTTTTATCACATTTCAGTCATGTTTTAGTTTAGGAATAGGGCCTGACCAGAGATCACAGAATGTAGATATGAGTTTGGCCACTAAAATCAATGAGAAAAAAACCCTGGAGTTTAGACTAAAAAGTTTATACATATAAAAAGGAAGGATCAATTCCTCTTCCTGTAAGAATGTAAGTCTTTAAAGTGTGTCACTGTCAAGATAGCTCACCCTGCATTTTTCAGTAACATCTTGGGAATAATCTATGTATTGAAGAAACAACAGTGAACTCCATAAAAATAAATTTAAACAAGCAAGCAAGCAGAACTAGATTTTGTAAAACTTTATAATTTCTGAAAGAATTTAGAGTGAGGAATATACAGTGAATACAACACATAACCTGTAAAAAGGCAGTCAGTTCCTTATTTGGTTTTGAGAGAAAAAACTATTAGTAGTCCAGCCAATTATTCCAAGTCTTACCTGAAAGACAAGTTCTCCTCTTTCTCATTCTCCAAAGCGCTGCTCACAGAGTTGATCCCAGACAACTACTTATTCTCTCTATGAAAAAGGCAGATGATATGACAAAGATTTAAAATACATTTATTCCTAGACATATAAGCATTGCCAGTTCAAGAGAGACACCAAGACATCATGTTTTTCTACAAGAGTATGAGAAATTTCTCAGAAAAACAATGAACACATGCACATGGTTCAAACAGGCATCTTCTCCAATGTCACTCTGCATTTAATTTTGGACTCCAAAGAATTATGCCAGTGGACCACACACTCCACATAGGTCTGTTTTATATTCACTAGCACGGAGAAAACTAAACCACTTTTAAGCATCAAAATTGCTTTAGAAAAGATCTTATTAGGAATGTATGCATTCAGCAATTGTTTTAGAAGTACCAAAGACAACAAAAACATTCAACAGCCTTCAAATATGTGCACTATAAGCACCACTTCTTTCCCATCACTTCAGAAGCTTTCCTTAAACAACAAAATTATTCCCTCTTACTTCTCATTTACTTCCCCAAATGAACATATTCTAACTTTAACAATGTTTTACATCTTGTACTATGTTGACACCACAGATAGATGAATTTGGAAGCTTTCTGTTCCTTTTAGTATCCACATAATCATGCCACAAGTACAATTTAGGTGGGGTAAAACTGAAGACACTCATTCCTCCAAGCCCCATCATACCAGTTCAGCACACTGCCAAAATAGATCTTTATTTAAGCTTCTCTCTTGCAAACACTCATATTTGTAAGAGACATAAAAAATACTGGGAAGAAAACAAATAAAGCCCCTAAATTTCAGTAAAATGAAGTGGCATACAAGTGTGATCTGTAATTTGAAAGTAAAACATATATTCCTCTTTTGCATTCAAAATGTGTAAATGTTTATTTAACACAGATAATAGTTTATTTAGTTTCAGTGTCATCAGTAAATTCACATTCCACAGGGAAGTTAGACAGGCTGCATATTTTTCGTCTCCTTATGTCGGATATTTCCTTAGGTTTTCAAACTCTTTTAAACAGAATTACCCTAAGCCCATTCTTGTAAGAGTTGTACAATTTTCAGTCTCTTTGTTCTTGGGATTATTAACATGTTATTAGCTCCTCAATCAACAGAGAATTTTCCTTGGAGACTTTGAATTTCAAATGTGGAAATCAAGTAGAAAACTTTTGTCTTTGGCATAAACCTTTCAAGATTTCTTTATGTATCATCAAGTACATGGAAAGGCTTTACAGGACATCCAAAACTTCTCCAGCATACGGTACTCCACTGTTCCAAATACCAGATACACATCTTTTATGAGAAGACTTAATATTAGCATTAATCCTTTGGCTTTTCCATCTGACACTGTCTTTCCTCTTCACATGCAAGTGTGCAACATCTCTCTCACATTTGGGCACTTTCATTTCATACCCCACAGTTTTATTAGGATTTTGAGCTCCAAAAGATAATTCATTTATGTGCTATACCTAGAAGACCCAAAACTTTGAGTATACTGTGTAAAGACGTAGGGCAAGGTATGATGGAGTACAGTCAGACACAGATAATTTTCCTGAAAATTGACTACTATCCTTGCCTTGTGTCTGGGTAGCAGAACCAACAGTCCTGCCAGACTGCAGACTCACCTCTGACAATTTGCGCGTTGCATCTTTTGTCCAACGATCAACCGTTCTGATGTTGATACTCAAGGTATGCTGACAGATGATGACCAAAATTCCACCAAGACTATTTGTAATAGTTTTTTCAGGAATTTCTCTTATATAGCCTCTATAAAAATACATGTTAGCATAAGTACAAGCAAGAATGGTTACAGGCTTCCACTGCTAAATTCTTTTCAGCCACCTCCTAAAGAAGGGTTGTTTTAAGTCATGACTGGTCCCTGGGATCTGCTCTCTCCCTTTCTCACTATATATTTCCAAACCAGCCTTTTATTCACCTCTGTTGCTTCTCCCCTTCTATATCTCTTCTCCCCCCAGCCAGCCATCATAATAGCTGAAAAAATAATAATAATAATAATAATAATAATAATATTCTATGCAAGAATATGTAAAGGTGTTCAGACCCAGAAGCATCATTGTCTCTAAATGAAAGTAGAAAGGAAGGATTTGGTCATGACTTGTAGTCAAAACAAAAAAAAACAGCATATCAGTTACCTTTGAAAATATAGTGCAAGCTCAAAACAAACATGTACGGCTCTGATAAAAGTAGGTCTGTTTCTGCAGCATTGCTGCTGTTCTGCTCAATGAAATATTCAATAACATTAATTCTCTTGCTTCTTGCAAAGTGCAGGGACCCTACTCTCTAAAAGTACAACCATTTAGCAGCCCAAAGCATTAGCCAAGACCAACGCTAAGGCAGAGCATGAAGTCATAAACATGCACAGATGTTACTGTTTGAAAACATTAAAGAACTACTGAAGTTCCTCAGCACATCCCAAGTAGTGTTGATTTCAGCAGTAATGACTCATAAGGGAAGAAGACACTACTGAAATTACATGCCTGGGACACATTTCTTTGCCGCTTACATTTAGAAAAAAACAACAGTGTCTTTAGAAAATTCTCAATGGGGAGGAGAGCATTCTGAAAATGAATAAATATGCTTGCTTGTATTTATGCAGTAAAACAAATACAATCCTAATGCATTACACATTTCTGATGATTTCATGGAAGGCTCAGGAGATCTAATTTCACAAGTATCTAAAAAGGTTAGTGCTGAAGGTTATGGGAAGTTATGAAACTGATTATTTTAGGGAAAATTTTATTTAATAGAATTTGGGTAGTTTTATAAACATAGCAAGGAAAAGGAGACTACTCACATATTCTGTGCCAGTCCTGCTCTGATGAATAATTGCATTGGGTCTACTGAAATATTCAGTTAGGTGAGCGAACACGCTCAGGAGGTCTTATTTTTTTAGAAGTCACTGAACTTTTTCTGAGTTCACTTTAGTAGCAGCTCAAGCCTATTCCACCATGTGGGAAAAGGGATTTCACGATAAGCATGAAAATTAACCACAGTGTGCTAATATGGTTATGCTCATACTGCCCTTTCTGTAGCTATCTTACACTTGTATTACAGAAGAAAGGGGTCTCAAATTAAGAAAATTTTAAGAGATGCAACCCAATAACTCTCTTCAGTTTGGCAAGTATAATTCAGGGTTTCAGAAAGCTTTCTTTAGGGAAGAAAGTACAATCTCTGAGAGCATCTTGGTCCATTATCTCCTAGAAAACTGTAATTTTAACTGAGGCAGAATAGAGCTAATATTGTCCATTTTGCATTTTTACCAGTACGAGAATAAAGACACACAAAAAAAAGAGATAATTTAAGCTACTGCTGTATTTCTAACTCAAGGAATAGGGTACCAAAACTGGAAGAAAGTATGAGTTCATGAAAATAAACATTTCAGAATTTTTTCCCCTTTTTTTTTGTTGTTCAGCAATCCTGTTCTTCCCTTTTCTCTGTTGTTTAGGGATTCTCTTTGTAGAAACAAATTTGCCTCAGGCACTGTCTCTCCAGAAACGCTCTAAATGTCTCTTATTCCCAGAGAGAACTACTTAACCACCCAGTAAGACAGCAAATATCAGATACCTTCGTTGTGCACAGACTTAGCTAACTAAATGAACTAGTGCAAGTTCCATGTCACCTTTTACAAAGGGATCACTTAAGCATTCAACTACATATCACAGTACCAGTGTCCTCTACCTACCATTATTTGCTGTGGTTTGACTCCAGATAGATATCTAAATTTAGTTAAACACATTTTGTTTTCATTATCTATCTAAATATGGAGATGAATACTTGTAGAGAAGTTGGTTTGATTCAGAGTATTTGAAATGAGGTGCAATCCACCAAAGGGAGATGGGCAGAAAAAAGAGTGCAGTTTTGCTAGTGTTTGTTATTCATAAACCAAGCTACACATGCTTACAGAGCATGAAGATTATGACGTACTCATCAGATGAATAAAAATATTAATGGTCATGGAAAAGTACCAGTGTCAAGTCACAGGAGAAAGTGGCCTCATGATATAAAAGGGGGCATAAAGTACTGAATTTCCTCATGTTTAGAAACTTCCATGTGAAAGGAAAAAACCTTTCACCTTCTTGGTCCACTGTGGTCTGTGGAGATAGGTAGATGCAAGCCTTGTAAAATTTTGACAGGTTTCCCAGGGAATGCAGAGCTGACCGTTAAAGAAAGTGGTCTTTCAGGTAACTTGTTCAATATTTTTTCTAACCAAAAATCTTGCTGAAGAACTCCTATGACTGGCCTTTCCAAAACCTTTTCTGTCCCAAGTGTTGGCATTATTTTCTAAAAGAGAAGAGTCTGAGTTGAGTCCCAGCTGCAATAAGGCACAAAAAATTGCTGGGAAGAAATGGACCTGTTCCATTTCTGTTGATAAAGTGAATATATATGTTATTAAGGTGATTATGGTTTTTAATTATTTCTTTTACAATGAGTCGTCTCCAATCTTCTGATATCGAATAAGATAACAATGAAACAGCTATCTCAGAAATGCCACAAGTCCAACAGTGGCATTATGAAAAGAAACTGCATCAACTTTTTATTCTTTTGATTTCCACTTCAGAGAAATTGTTGATTTTGTTGAATGACAATCATTAGCTTGTTTGTAAGGAAAATTTATGAAAAAGGAAAATTAATAAATTCAGCTGCAATGTTCAGATTTTGAAGCTTCTTCTGCTACAAAATTTTTATTTATAGGCTAAGAGCCCAAATATGAAAGTCTTTGGCAAGAACTCATCCATCTTTTACCCAGAACTTTGAGATTAGATTTTACACCTATTTAGCAGCTGGTCACTTAGCATTGGCCTGTTTTATGCAAATAGTCTTCCATTTAAATAACAGTCATTTCCATTTATTAGAGTAATTCAATTTCCTAAGGACTATCTAATAATACAGCTGCCCCATTATGCTATGGATGAATGTCGTCCAATAGTTGTAATTATATTTTAAATATGTTAATGCTGTTTAGTATTCTATCACACCTGTGGCACGATCAGTAGCTCACAGATATGAAGTACAGAAACCCCTGTCTTATCTAGAGAACATACAGTGTAGGTCCCTATTCTAACAAGGGCCACTGTATTGGTGCATTTTGTAATGCTCATGTAGGTAAAATTACCAGAGCTTTAATGAAGAAAAGCTTAATTGACAATCATTTTACACCCATTATCTATAGGTAGTTCAACAGAGGTGAATTACTGTAGTATTTGCACAGTATTTTAGAGAGTCCTTCTTCCATCTAAACTCTGAGCCTGGTTTTGCTGCAGGCTGTTATACCACAAAAGAGGGGTGCATTCACAAGGCCTCAATTACTCTTATCAGTAGGAGAAAATGTCCTATGGGTCTTTTATAACCAAGCTTGTCTGAGACCTTCCTCCAGAGCTTTATCCTTAATCGGGTTTTGTCGTAGGCTCCTCAAAGCTTGTGATTTCCTCTCCCACCAACACTCTGTTGTTCAAGATGCAGTGAGAGAGCCTTTTCACTCTCCCATTGACTTCATCCCTTTGAAGGGGTCACATTCCTTCCTTTATCCTTTCCTTGGTGCCCAGCTGAAAATCTTTTCAATGGTCAGAAACAACATTGTCTTCTGCTTAGTAACTTAGAACTGCTGGTGATATTTACACTTAGGAGCTTTTTGGCTTACTGATGTCAAATCTATAGAATTGTGTAAATTGGGAGAATCATGTGAGTTTTCAAGTATTTTAATATAAATTGCCATAACACTACACTCTCTGGAGAAGTCAGCTTGCAGTTACTTGGCTGTACGTGCTAAACACAGCAAGTAGTAATACTTTAAATATTTAAATACTATGAAGGGCTTTGTTCTTCATAAGTCAAGAGAATATATTCTAAAAGTATTTTCTGTATCCTGTGCTAGTCGCTTTCCAAACTTGTGTACAGATGCAACCCCAAATTCAAAGAATTTACAAAGAAAAACAATATGAAATAAGAGGGAAAAGGAAGAAAATGCAGCTATCCTCAACCCTAAACACTGTGAACTAATTATTTTTGTGAGACATTTAATTTGGCACCAGTTTTAGAAGGGATGTGCAAAAGAGAGAAGTTTCCTATGTAGCTCGTCTCAAGAAGCATATGATCTTGTCAGGCACAGGAGAGGCACAAATACAGCACTTATCAAATTTGTTTTCATTAAAGAGGGTTAGAGAGCACCAGTGATGTAGTAGAGGTAAAAACACATAGGACAAAAGTAGAGCTGTGGAAGAAACTCAAAGATAATGAACAGAAACAATGTAATTTAGCAAGAAGGAAAGAGACGGTTAAAGAACTGAAAGGGTATGATAGACAATATGGACAATCTGGAGAGATACACAACCTGGGGACAGGAAAGCTGGAGACAGGAATACCACCAAAGTGGGTGATGAGAACCAAGACTGATAGTTACAGAAGATGGGTCAGAAATAAGTCATCAATATAAAATGGCAGTGGATGAAGTGCAGAGGGAATGCCCTTTAGGGACAGACAGAAAGCCCCGGCACACTCAGTGTGAAGAACAAGGCACTGAAAGAGATGCTGTAGAACTAAGCAGAGGGGTAGGGCAGAAAAACAGAAGAATGTTTCAGCAAACGCTGTGAAGGCTAATATTTTGAAAAGAAAAATTGAATTGAAAGTGCCAGTGGAATGAAGAAAATAAAGGAGAAAAAAGTGAAAGACATTCCAAGCAATTCCAAGATTTGGCTAGCTAAGAGGAGTTTCAGTAAAGTGTTGAGACTAAAAGTTGACTATAAGTGACCCGAGGTGTATTTACAGAAATTAAGCAAATGCTTATATCTGCAGAGCCAATGAATTTAGATTTCTAAAGAGATGGATCGGTGGAAATTATTGAAGGGAAACTTGCTTGCAGCTTGAGGTATTGTGTATAAATATGTAATTATGTGGGCCATAGCATCCATAAATTATTTAATCTGATTGAATCACTCTTTACAGTATATGTTTCTATGGAAAACAATGTCATCTATTTAATTTCTAATCATCTACCTGTAGAAAAAATTATCTGTGAATGCATGTCACTTCACCTTGTAAACACCTACTATATCATGCTTCTCTCCCTCATTTCTATGTTTACTCACATAACTTTGTTTTGTTGATTACAGATAAAAAATTATCACCAAAGTGGTGCCTGCATGAAAAACCAATGAGCAATTTGATAAAGAATGAATTATCTCTTCTTCTTACAGCTGCTTATACATTTGAACTTATTCATGAGCACTAGCTCCATAAGGAAATGTTGCAGTTGAGTAAATAACTCCTTCCTCTCCCATCATTAGCAGGAAGACAAGTTCCATTAACTCCAGAAGAAAACAGAGATAGATAAACCCAAATATTTTTTAAGATCCTATCACTCAAAGAATTGGAAAATCATGTGACTCTAGCTTACAAAATAGAGAGGTACAACAGACCTAAAAAATTTTGCACAGGCCATTAAATCCAATTTATACTTGATGCTGACCTTCTCAGCTCAGACCATACTGTCACACTCCTACAGCACAGCTCAGCTGGCCAGGTTCCTGCCTTCATCATTGCCACACACATAATTTTGAGCTGGTTTAACTCCCGGAGCCCGCGTGACACAGGTCCAGGTGAACACTGACATGGACACAAAGCACACAGCTCTGGGCGGTGGGAAGGAGAAGGGACCGCAGCATCTCTGCCTTAGATCAGCTTACTCTATTTTGGATCTGCTTCAACAGCAACAGACCAACAAGGAGACAAAGGTGCCACCATCCCCATAACCAGAACACCCGACACCATTTTCTAGTTTCAAATTTCGTCCTTCACAGTCCAGCAGAGACATTATAATGCACCAATCTTCTGCAAGCTTAGAATAAACTGCTGTTTTAAAATTTAAATAATATTTTGGAGCTTATATCCTACTATTAGAAAAAAGAATTGGGAAATGTGGCTTTCTTATCTTCCTCAAAAGTTTAATTGATTTTATGGAAATGGAGGATTGTACCTTGAGCACTCTGGCTGCAAGCTTTAGAGTTTTTTCTTGAGAGAGGAAAATTAGTTAATATACTGCACTTACATGACTGTAAAGCATTTGGTTTATTTCCACATTCTGAGCTACCGTATTCTTGCTGATTTCTTGGAGTGAGGGTTGGATAGTATTATATACAATGGCTGAAATAGTATTTGAATGATTAAGGTTTGTTTTTAAAATTATAAATTTGTTATTATTCACAGCTGTTATAAATATATTTTACATTCCTCTTCAGCTATATAGGAGTCTATAGGAATGCCTCTCCAATAACAGTATTTTGAATATGTATGAGCCAGTATTGAAGCCTTAAGTACTAAGTATCATTTTCAATGTTCTGGAAGAAAATACAAAGCGATTGCTGGTAAAACTTGAAGAGCATGCAAAAATTGATGGAGTGGCAAGTAATAAGGCAAATGTTCTATAGAATGACCTGTCTTGATTGGTTTGGTGGCTTCATTTGAACAAGATAAATTTAAATAAGGACAGATGCAAAGTCATTAATCTAAGCACAGGGAATGCAAGTCATAGTTATAGGATGGGGCACTGGAAAAAGTGATTCTGAAACTGTAGGTGGATAAGGAACTGTCTGGGAATTCCCAGTGTAAAGCTGTGGCTAAATGAAAACTAATTTGATCCTTGGAAAAGTAAAGGGATATTGAAAATAAGTAGATTATTTTCAATATTTCCAAATTCGAAAACTGATGTCACCAGTGCTGGAACACTGTTTGGTCTGGAATTTGAATTTTTAAAAACATATTAAAAAAAATTGAAAATATTCAGAGGTCAACTAAAGCATATTTTGACAACAGAAAAATACATTTTAAGGTCAGATAAGGTCAATATGCTCAGTTTAATCAAGAGAATGCTAGAAAACTACTTGATCATGTTGAGAGAAGCTAGACTAAACCAGCAGAAAGTAGGGAAGGAAATAATCTTAAAGTCTCAGCTGTTTAGAGGAAAATGTATATGTTATGTATACAGAATTCATAAAGATAGATGACAACTAAAAGCTGTTAAATAGTTAAATTCTCTAGATGTAGAAGGTGTTTTCCCTTGCTTCCTGTGAACACTACTCAATATAAAGGGTATCATTGCTCTTAAAATGAGCAATTAGCAGTGTTAGTTTCCCAGAAATCAGGAAAACAGCCAATCCCAGAGTTAAGGAGAAAATGTTGCCTTATCACCAACCATGTTCAAACCAGACAGTAAAGAAACAGGTTTAGTCACCATCTGAAAACACTGTGAGGAATATGTTTTCTTTCACCACTCCTTCATAAAGAAGAGACAAAGGAATCTGGAGTAGCCAGTCAAAGAAGGACTAAGATAAATTCAGATCTGGAAAGGGGATGAAACAGTATATGGTGTCATTAAATATGGGGTTCAGAGGATGGAGGGGTGTATTTTTGGATCTGTTGTGTTGTTTTTTAAACCACAGCATTGGAAATAAAAGATACTGAGAAAGCTGAAAGGATGATTCCTTTAGAACCATCTCACCAAATACAGACAATATCTCTAAGGAAATCAATAAAAATTGAATGGTTTATTTGCTTGCAAACCAATAACACTTACTGTGTGAACCAACAAACAAAGATTCAGTAAACCCTGTGTGTCAGCTATCATCTTCTCATTTACTTATTGACAGTAAGAGAGAAAATCTTCTGTAATATCAGAAGTTTTGTGCAACAAATCATAGTCTGTATGTGCCTACATGAAAAGATTTCAAACAGTGACTGGCTTTTTAATCAGACTGAGAAGTGTAGCAAAACCCAACAGGTAGAATGAGAACGAAGTGTACTTGTTTACACTGAAGGTGCCTGTTGAAAGATAAAACTCATATGTTAGACTTCCCATAACCTGGAATCTTTAAATCAAGATTTGATGTTTATCTAAAAAATATGTTTCAAAAGTTCCAGCATCATGCAAGATTTCCTCAGATGTTATGCAGAAAGCCAGTCTAGATTATTTTTCCAGCTTTGAATTAATTGAAACTGTGAAAAATAGAAGGATTCCTAAATTCCACTGCAACAGAGAAGATAAATTGCATCAGAGAGAAAAAGTATCATATACAGACAGACCATATACTAAATGAATCCTCATCTGCTGGAGAAGGGGTGGTGACCCAGAATTTTCTAGCTTTCTTGAAAATACACTTTATAAGAGGAATGGGGGGAAGGACGACTCAGAAGGGTAAGAGGGGCATCAGAAGTTAAAATGAACATCCATATGTTTCCATATTTCTTCAGACTGCATCTAATAATTCCAAGGACACTCATAATTAAGCAAGGATAGAACACTTCGTTTCAAATTACTGTACACATATTGACTAACCACCTAGAAATACTTTTAATTTGTTGGGTTTTCAGCATCAGTTTAATTTTTAAAGGTTTAAATATTGTTTATTATAAGCCTGAAGTATTCTGTGTGATGTTTCCAAATAAATTCTTTTCGTATCTTTAAAACATTCTCTGTTGCAGGGAATAGAATGAAATATTACTCTGTAGTAATGTATTTTAGATTACGCTGATTTTATTTTGTCAAATACATGGTAATGTTTATTGCAATAAATAATAATAACAATGTAGATGATTTCTGCAGGGAAAGAAAATATATACAGAGAAGAAATCTATAATTATGTAAAAAATAAAATGTTATATTTCTTATGACAGCAGGTTCCATGATAAATAGTTGGTAGGAGGCAAATTGGAGGGAAGCAAAGGAGCCAAGATAAAAATTATCAAATTATTTAGATGTATGTCATAACTATTTTCTTCCTGAATATGGACTTACTGTATTTGAAAATAAGGCTTTAGTCAACATCACTGACCCTGAATTTAAAGCTTTGTGGATTATTTTCACCTAAAATCATCTTAGAATTACAGCAGAGGTGAAAATAATTTTTCAAAATGGGAATGCAGAAAGAAAGTTCCCCTTCAACCTTCACATTGTGGCAATCCAGCCAAAACGGATATTGCTCTCTATGACTGTAAATTCTACAGAGCCTTTACCTCTCTCTTTTCCCAAGGATGTTCAGAAATATCACCAGCTCACTTATCCTCCTATCTGAACAAAAGAGAAATCGTATTTTCTTAAGCCATCCATTTTTACCTCTTCCGTGATGATTTATAAGATTGCAGTTTCCCTTTTGTTCTGTCAACCAGATGTCTGTATTCTCATTGCAGCTGACCTCTGAAGGCACCATAGGAAGCAGAAAAGTTTGATACCATCACTGCAGGGTAACCTCTCGTTACAGAAACAATGACTACTCGAGCAGCAGGGGACTCTGTGAGAAACCTCTTAATTCTAATCATTGAAAAGATGACTTCTTCATCAAAATGATCCTAGAGTTCTTGATCTGATTCTTGAAAATGATAATATTAAGGGAGTAGTGTTTAATCCAAGGAGGATTTTATTAAGAGCAGATGCAGCAAGAAGGGCCTTATTTTTCTTGGATGTTTCTGGGAAATTAACCTGCAATTCTTTATAAATTCACCACACTGTTCTACCTCCAAACTATTATTTTAACCCAGATTAGAATCACTCTATCTGCGCTCTCTAGTGCATTCCTACCAGTTATTAAAGAGCAATGAATAACCTTGCAGTGCTGTCATCAAAGGTATTGCTTCTCAAAATATGTTTGGAAGGAAGATAATGGGAAGGCACAGAACATGTAGGATGAAAGCAAAAGCAAATTTTGGGGAGACTGTAATTTTATTTCCCTTTCTCCTTGCATTGCTGTTCACAGAAAATCATTCTCATTCACATGCACACAAAGATGATTTAATTTCCCAAGAATCACTAATAAAAAAATTGAACAGGAAAATCAAAGAGCTTTTGTACACAGTTACATGTAAAAGGTATGGTGTAGTGACAACAAAACAAGAAACAAACCAGTACCTTGACAGCAGGGCAGATATAGGTTGATTATGAGGGAAAACTATAATAGATAGGACACACTCCTGAATTGTCATGGGAATCTGCAGAGCACCATTGTTAGAAGTTTTGCTAGGATGGTATAGCTATAGTTTTAAAGGCAAAGACCCTGGAATTTGGCCAACTCCCTGAAAAGAGGATCAGGGAACGGGGAGCCCCTGACTATTTATGGGACAGACAGGCTTGATACTTAAAGGTTTCAGACTAAACTACTCAATCTTGTTTTCATCATCTATAGAAGGGTGCTATGGACACCACCACAACCCCTGGAGCTGTTGCAAAGCATTCTGTGTCTGTCATAATGTTAACAATAGTCCTGAACATCACCCACAGACCTCCTGACTTCTCATGGTTTTCCTAATATGCATAAAACCAACTTATTAACAGTTACAAAAGGCTTTACTAATCTAGTATATTTAAACAACTAATATTTTAAACAAAGAGGTTTCTCTTAACTGTTCTTCCAAGAAAACTGTTCTCAGTATTTTGGGTTTTTGGGGGAGTTTTTTGTTTGCTTGTTTTTTAAGGGGAAGCAGAGATGAGAAAACTCTGTAGCCACTGCAGAAAAGTACAACAATGACATCACAGAAATGCTACCTTCTGCAAAGTTGCAGATCAATCCCAAAATGGTATTAACTCTAGTAGTCCCTTGGGAAATAAAAATATCAGGTTGACTTACAACTGCAAATGTTAAAGGCTAAGAAAAAAGACAAAACTATGGGGTCAGCTGCAAATATCCAAACCTACTGAAGAAAGAAAAGCAGCATGAAAATACTGCATTTCAAAAAAAAATTGCTGGTGAATATTAAATACAGTGCAGGTCAGTTGGATCAAATGGTTCCTTTCCAAGACTATAAAATTAACAGGTAAGATAAGTTTCTCTTTCACTGCTAAAAACCTGTCTGCCTTTCATCATTTATGGGATATGACTTGCAATAAGTGAAGAAATACATTTACATCTAAAAAAAGCTATAACTTCCAAAGGAATAATTGAAACTCTCTCCTTCTGTGTGTAACATGGATAACATGTACCAACACAGATTTGAGCACTGAACTGTCAGTTGAAGGAACGTGCTCCAGAATGCTGTCTGTTCTCTAGTGGTTTGTGTTTGGGGGAGCTCTAGGTTTCCAAAATTCTGCCATTTTTCTTTGGTTGTATCACAGGATTTAGGAATCTCTGTGTCCTGCCTGTTATCTCAACAGGGGAATGAATCTACTTTTCTCTTTAGCTTCCAGGTGCTGAGGTACAGTAATCTATAGCATAAACAACAGTTCCAAACAAGTACCAGGTTGTAAACGTGATATTTTGAGGGGAGGGGATGTCAGTCTAAAGATACCTGTATCTATGGAGAAGAAAATATAGGACAAAAACTAGTATTGCAGGAAAATGTCACAACAGAATAGGTACCACATCACAGGTGCATCTGAGATAGAATAGTGTTAGCAACAAGACACACAACTAGAAAATGTACAGCATGAGAGAAATACAATATCAGATATAATAGATATGGCTGACAAATGGAGGAAAAGTCAAAGCAAAGGTATTCTGAAAACAAATCTATGAGAGAATTTAGTAGCAGCTCTGAGCCCCTGTAGTTTAACTTTTCAAAACAGAAATCCTGAAGCTTTGCTAAGAGTGGTTTGAGATGGTGAAAATCATCACTATTGACAGATGTATACAGTTGTTTCCATTTGAAAGTATATAGGTCGTTTATACCTATGCCATAGGGATATGCAGAGTAGTCTTTCAAAAAGAAATACCAAGTTCAAGACATAACATGAAAGATCTAAATTTAAGTTGTTCAGAAACAACTTTCAGAGGTGCACAATAATCTTCCTTTCAAAACCCCAGTATAGACATACTACAGTTTTTCTCCAATTTTTTGAACACTTCTGTTTAGCTAAATATTCTAACAAGTTAAAGTCTGAAGAAGTGTGAACTTGAGATCTACAGATCAGTTCAACAAATATTTAAAGTAATATTACTTTTACCACTCTGCACACAGTATCAGAAGTTAGGACAGCGTATCATATTGATAGAGAAATCCCCCTCCCCCCCAATGAATCCTATAGCTACTTTAAATCTCCATGTAGAAGACTTACTAAGCATTTTGTTAAAGGAAGGAGACATTGTTAACCATAAACTGCTTGTTTAGCACAGCCAGGGACACGTAGGCATCTTAGAATCTAATTCTCAAGCAATGTGTAAAGACTGCCAGTCAAGTTCTTTTTGATCAACCAAGTGCCTTTGGAAACCAGTCTACCACATGCTGTCCTACCATACAAGGTGGAACATCACATTTACATTTATTATCAATTCTCTGGAAATCAAAATGTCTCTGTGAAGTCACAATAGCAATTGACTCAGTCTGAAGAAACCTGCATTCTTTACTCAGTAGATTCTCTAGCCCAACACCACCTAAAGATGTAGTTCTGAGGCATACTCTCAAGCCCCATATTAACTTCTCTCCTCTGCAAATTTAGCTCGACTCTTCATTTTTATCCACTTCTTGTAACAAAAAAACCCAAGCCCTCCCCCCAAAAAAAATTAAAAAAAAAAAATAAAGACAGTAACTACAACAAAAGATGATAAGACATCAGCAACAGTACCTCTTCAGAGACCTTTTCTGGGATAGTGAAGTACGGAAGCAGCACAAAGTTCTCCAATTAGTTCTGGAAAGGAGAGAGAGAATCAATTAAAAATATTTCTTTTCCTGCTCATCTGTTACAGTTTTAACCATTGCTAACTTTTAATTTAGAATTACTCAGAAATAATTTAACTTATGAAGATTTTTCAATTCAACTCCTCAAAGCCAAATGTCACTAAAATTTGAAGAACTAAGAATCTATTCAAATATAATAAGATTTCCTTTCTCAGAACCTCTTTACAGGTTCTATGCTGCACTTGAAGACTGGCCCCACTGTCCAATTGACTATCACTACTGGAATTTCCGTGATCAGGACTAAAAGACTACTTTGATAGCAAAAACATTAAAAAGCACAATAGCTGTATTAGTCATAGTCACTGATCATCTCTCCAGCCTTACAAAACACTGACATGGCCTTATATACCAAAAAAGAACTTATCTAGCGCTTATGTAAAAAAATGTACAGCCCTTTTCAAGGCAGCAGCACATTTTTCAGTCTGAGGTCTCCAAATAAACAAAAAGGTACCTCTAAACTAATACTCCATTTTACCAGTCCTTGTAAGTCTTCTCTCCATTTATTCTACAGCTCACTTATTAAACCACCAACTAAGTATGCACCTTACTCTTACGGTGTAATACAAAAACTTAGTTTTCTTTTCTCTGCCAACATCAAAAGCAAAATGCATGAGAAAGACAAAAGCAACTAGAGCACCTGACTTCACTAAATGTGCAAGTTCTGCTTCCTAAAAGGTTATGTATCTCCAGACTAGGATACAGCTTAACAGGGCTGGGCCTGCAAAGAGGCAGAGTGCAGGAACAGGTCACAATCCAAGCATAAGTGGCATTTGGGACACAGAAACCATAGGCTTGCTCCATTAGAGAGATCCTTGCATATTTTTGACTTATACCTGTAAACAACCAGAAACTCTGTTACTCTCTGTTCACCATTCTTCCCCACAAAGTAAGGAAATATTTGGTTAAATTACTGCATAAATTACTCCCTTCTTTGACGTTCTTTACCTAAATGGTTGAATTTTCTGTGAGTCTACAAGGAGGTTTGAGGGCTTTTTATAAGATAGAAAAGTTATGTGAATAGAAGCCTGTAGAGAGTGTGTGATCCCACTTTCAGCAGCTATATTATTTGATTCACTGGAGTTGAAACAAAAATTGGCAGATGTAACTTAATTTCCACAGTGAGCTAATGTTTGTAGTTGCAAGTTGAAAACATAGCCATCACTTCTTCAGCCGATTTTTATGAACATTTTAATTGTTAAGTGTCCAGTATATTGCAGCCTGTCACTCTTACTAATACAGTAGCTAAAGAAGGATTCAAAGTAAAGGATTTGATATCTGGAAAACACAAAGAAAAACAAAGAAAGAAAAAAAAAAAGGGGGGGGGAAGGAAAAGGAAAAACCTCTGATTCAAATTCAAAGACATTTCCAGAGATATTGATATTGGAGGTGTAATGTGAAAGTCTGGACTTCCTGGCACTAGGCGTCCTTTCTTTCTTTTCTTCTTGCATTTGGCAGTAAATATTGCACGTAAAGGGATATGAGGGAGGGACTTAACATCCATAAGAGTCAACAATAGAACCTTGGTGCACAGGGGATTGCACTGTATCTTCAAAGCACTGTATTAATTTTTCAAAGTAAAACCACAAACCTACATCCCTAAAAAGCGAAAGCGTTACCTGCAGCTTCAGCTTGTAAATCTCTTGTGGCAAGAGAGCAACAATGTGCACAACATTTAAAATTATTAACATTTCTATGGCTAATTAACACTGGAATATTAACCTGTTATTCCATCTTGGTATTGTAACTTCAGCAGGGTGTGGCCTTAGTTGCTTACAATATCATCAGAATACATCACTGAAATCAGAACCTCTCAGAATAAGTCCTAGGAGATTCAAGTTAGAAGTCAAGCAGAAGTTCCTAATCAGTAGATTTCTTTTAAATGGTACTTGGATTAATAAAAGAACAATTACTTTCACTCTCAATCTTCTTCTAAATTGTTGTAATCCTGGATAAATAGAGTTTAATGAGATCACTTTATGCTAAATTGATTTTTCTATTCTATAGAGCAAAGTGCTCTTCAGTTCAGAACTCAACAATACATGTAGTGAAGTTATCATGATCAAAATACTCCTTTCAGTATATGAAATGTGAAGACATGCACTGTATACTGTTTTACTAGGAAATTCTAATATAAATGTGGGTCACTTCTATATTCAGATTTCTGAAATTAATGTTTCATTCCTTACAATAATTTTTTTTTTCCTTTCCAGTGCAGGATTTTTCAAAACCAGATACATTGCTTTTGGAAATCACATATATCCTCGTAAGACAGATAAAGTCATCTTATGTTGAACTGAAGTCGGGACCTACCAAATCTAATACATCTTTTGAATCAAATATATGATCTACTAAATCTTAATGGTATTATGTATATTGAAAGCTAAACTGATGAATCACTAGATAAATTAGCTAGCAAATGCATGACAATATAGTATTTATTAAAATGGATCAGTGATTTGTTTCAGTTCATAGAACCTCATATATCAACTTCTGAAGAGTTCTTTAAAAATGCAGAGATTTTAGAGAAAGGCAGAAGACGCAGGTAAAAATAGACTAGAAATGGGCAATCTGTGTGTAATGATACTGTATGCTGTTGTTTAGCTTGTAGGGTTGTATCACTAGGGCTTTCAAAGAAATACAGGTATCACTGCATCACTATTAGTCAGACCCAGGCACTTATTTGAGATTTTACATTTAACAGGTAAAAAAAAAAGGCAGCAACTCCCCAAAAATGACTAAATATTTGGAAAAAACCCCCAAAACTTAATGAAAGGCTCGGTAGAGTAGATATATTAATTCAAGAAAGTAAGAATATGTAACATACACATTTTTTATTTCAATATCTGTTAATATTATTTAGACATGGTTCCCAACAAGGTAAAAGATCATTACTAAAAATCTCTCCAAAATTTCTTATGCTGAATTGTAACTAAAACTGCATATCTCAACAACTCAATTGTCACTCTACTTCCAGAATATCTGTCCTGGAAGTTCCAGACCTGAGAACACATGATAATTTTAACATCCAGTATGTTCCTGGGAAAACTGAAATCTGTGATTACATTGGAATGTTAGTTTCCTTAGCATCACTCCATTTCCACCATTGTGAGGAATCAAGTATTACCTCAATTATTGGCCAGAATAAGTGGTCCAGAATTCATTCCAATTTACACACCTATATTTTTCAGGCCTTTTTAATTAAGAAGACAGGAAAATCACAGAATCACAGTTGGAAGGGACCACATCATCTGGTTCAACCTCCCTGCTCAAGCAGGGTCATCCTAGAGCACATCACATGGCATACAGAGGGTTCGTGAATCTCTCCAGTGAGGGAGACTCCACAACATCTCTGGGCAGTCTGTTCCAGTGCTTAGTCACCCACACAGTAAAGAAGTTCTTCCTCATATTCCGGTGGAACTTCCTGTGCATCAAGTTCTGCCCATTGCCTCTTGTCCTATTGTTTGGCACCACCGAGAGGAGCCTGGATCCATCCTCTTGGCACCCTCCCTTCAGATACTTATAGGCATTGATGAGATCCCTTCTCAGTTGCCTTTTCTCAAGGCTGAACAGGCCCAGCTCCCTCAGTCTTTCCTCATACAAGAGATGTTCCAGTCCCTTCATCATCCCTGTAGCCTCCGCTGGACCTGCTCCAGGAGATCCATGTGTCTCTTGTCCTGAGGAGCCCAGAACTGGACACAGAACTCAGGGTGAGGCCAAACTAGGGGCAGGATCACCTGCCTTGAAGTGCTGGCAATGCTCTTCCTAATGCCCCACAGGATACTGTTGGCCTTCTTGGCCACAAGGACACACAGCTTGTTGTCCACCAGGACCCTCCAGTCCTTATCCACATAACTGCTTTCCAGCAGGTCAGTCCCCAGCCTGCACTGGTGTTTGGGGTTATTCCTCCCCAGGTGCAGGGCCCTGCATTTGTTGAATTTCAGTCAGTTCTTCTCTGCCCATCTCTCCAGCCTGCCAAGGTCCTTCTGATCAATGAGTCCAGCTGTCAACTCTGGACCACCATGTTCATCACTAAATCAAATCCCTAAGTGCCACATAAGTGATGCAATAAAAAAGCAAGCAGGGGGCATGAGAGCAGTATCATTTAAAACTTTTGAAAATGAGATAATAGAAAAGCAATATTCCCTGAGACAATATTCAGAGCTGATTTACCAATCAATTCAAGTGCTTCAATACAAACTTCTTTTTGAAAAAATCTTCAGGATGTATGTATGACTTAAGTAATTTATTTTTATTAACTCTAATCTGATTTTTGTAGTTATAATATCCATACACTCATGTATGTGTGTGTGTGTAGGTATATATGTGTATATATATTTACTACATATATCTATCTGTATAAAATATACGTGTGCATTACAATATATGTAATCCTCATATCCCTCGCTGCTTAGAATTTATTTACTTGTTCCTTTCTCACTCAAAGTCTGCAAAAACATGCTTACACATTTACCTCATTTAATGCCCTACTAAACATCTTTGTGTCTTTATAAAATGCTTTTTCTTTTATATATGTTTTGCTTTATGGCTTTTACTCTCTTATTCTATGATTTACTAATAATATCCACTGATCCACTGGTTTGTGTTGGTCTGCTTTTGTTTTTTAATGTGGCAGTTAATTTGAAATGCATTCTGGTTTGATAGCCAAGGAAAAAAACATATTTACTTTGTAAAAAAAAGGAACCCCAGCCTCAAAAGATGGAGTATATAATATGTTTCATGATCCCTCTCTCAGTATAACGCTGGGATGTGTCAGTCTATCATTCTGAAGAGCTTGTGCTTTTCATGGTCATCTGAGGGTAAAACTTCCTAACATTCCTTGGGAGCCTATGTCACATTCTCAAAAGCCAGTTGTGAGTTTTGGGGCCTAATTTTATTCTCTTCTAATGGACACTAGGCTTCTTTATGCCCTTTAAAATTAGAACACTGAATGCTTCTGAAGTTTTTACTTCATGGCCATTCTTGTGTGATAATTAAGGCAATCAGATTTTTTTTCTACAGCATCATTAGCATGCGTTTGACATAACTAATTTGTGGATATTGGACTATATATTTCTGAATTAACTTCTACACCTTCAAAAGTAGAATCTTCCTGATAAAAGCTAACAGCAAGATTTGAGGTAGAGCAAACTGATAATACAGTTCCTGTTCACTGCATGGTACGATTCACAATGCTCAGTGAACAATGCAGTGACAAATTCGTAAGAGTGACAAGACAGCAGTCCATGTGTTATGAAGTTTTTACTTTCTTTTATACCAGGTTACAGGGTCGGGATTTTTAAGGTGAAGTTGTAAAACATTTGCATAGGAAATAGAAACCATAGTTTGAGATAAATCTTATATTCATCATAATTTATGTTGTTAGATTACCTTTAGCATAGCTCATCCAAGGAGCACCTTTCTATTTCTTTAAAAATTCTATAATGCAGATAAATTAAAACATATGCAGTAATGATTTAGCTCAGATGCTGCGCTTTGTCTACAATGGAGTCCTTCTCTGACCTTGCCAAGTTTACAGTGTGCCAATAACAGAGCTGGGATTTGAAAACTGACTGATTAAAATTTTGCTCACTAGGATAAAACACTTGAAATGAATCATCTAATTTTCCAGCATGTCCTCGGGTTGCTGCAGGCACAATAAATTACATTCATATAATAGCAAACAACTATAAAAAATTAGAGTTAATATATTTCATATATATTGTAACACTACACTATGCCCTATTTTTAAAACTCTCAATTACCTTAAATTTTGATGTTCACAGAGAATGAAATATATGAACAGCACTTTTCAGGGTGAAATTTCAGAACCATTAGCCTGATCCAAAATACAGAGAACTCCACTGGAGTATTTCTCCTGACTCAGTAGACTCCCGAACAACGCCTATCTGCACATTTCTGATAAACATCAAATGCTGTGCCTGGTATCTCCACAAAGAACAGACTTGCAGACGTGCTGAATGTTCTGGGTATAACCTTGCACTCCAGTGAAATGAGCAGAATATAAATAGGAAACAGCAACAAGCAGTTGCAGTGTAAAATAATCAGCAGAGGTAGTAATGGAATTAATGGCTGCCAAAGCCTTGCATGTCATGGCAAAAATGCCATATATCATGTGGTTGTTTGGCATCCTTGCAGGGAGTTTCAAAGGACTAAGGTTCACCTAAGGAGGTGAATCTCTGGGGTTTTCTCTCTAGTGAAGAGAGGTAGGCTCCTCTAGAAGGAGATCAAGAGCAGCCTCTTCCAATTTCCTTTTCAAGGAGCCCATCTACTCCATTCGCTGTAGAGAGAGCCTGAGAAGATTAGCTGCCATAGGGTAAAAGCCAATTATTTGCAAAAGCAATTACACAGAACTTGGTTTTTCTAGCCTAAGAAACAGTTAACATGTACATTTATGTAACAACCTCTGACTTCTGTCAAGACACTTACAGAGGTACTCAGCTAGTTTGGTGGGCTGCTGAACAACATAATCAGCAGAGGGGTCTACGTAGAGATTCTTGAAATATAAATTAAATTCTTTTACACCAATAAAAATATTATTTTTCATTGTAGCTATTTTTACTGTATCTGTTACAGTAGTTCCCAAAAGTTTCAGAGCGAATTACAGTGGATGTCCTATAAAGACATCAAAGGAACACACAGTATCTCCTTAGACTTGTCTTCTTTTTCTGCTCATCTGATGCCATAAGTAACTCCTGCTAATACTGAAAGGTACAGGATTTACATTTTGCACTCTGTGCATTAATTGGATTTGAAAGTACTTGAACATACATATACGTCAGAATGCCAGCTATCAGGCAAATTGGGGAAACGCCAAACCTAAAAGAAAACTGTAAAAAATTAAAGCATTGCAGCAGTTCTCAGTGGCTCAAAATTTATAATAGGCTTTTGAACCGGATTTGAAAGCATATGGACACTCTTAAAAGGAGCATCATATTTTTTTAACTCCTGGAAAGCAACTTACACTCTTCAGAATATCCTACCATTCTGCTGAACTGAAAGCTGGTACCTCCAAGGTAACGAAGATTGTTGTGTATCACAAAATACTCCATCCTCAATCCAGTAAATGCCTGTGGGGGAATGAACTTGACTACATAAGTAACCATACTGAAAACTAAGAAGACAAATTCTGAAGTAAACATAAGACAAAATCAAGACAACTTGAAATCCTAAACCTCAATTTTATATGTTCTAAAATACAATCACTCCTCGATCATTTTGTTTCTTCCTTTTATAAATGAGGTATAAACCAGAATTCCTTATGTAAACACCAAAAGAGGTTCACTGGACTACTATTTTTGCAGAGACTGGCTAAAATCAAGGTGCTTTTCAACATTTTTCAGGAGTACAATATTAGAGTTTCACTGTAGGTTTTAAGATGCCTGAATTTGGTAAAGGATACACGAGGATTTTTGAGGAAAAATACAACACAGACTTACAGATTTTATTTTTTTTTTCTTAATGAGGGCAAATAGTCTAATGGTTCAAGTAATTTACAACCTCAAATGCATTTTCTGGAAAATAAATAAAATCACAAAGAGGTTCCTAGAAACAATATGTATTCTTAAATACTTTCTAAAGTTTGATAACTGGTATGAGATTTTTTTAACATTGCAAATAGCATTACCATAACCAGGAGTCAATATATTCCCAAAAACAAGACAAAAATATTACCAAGTTAAAAGTGGCCTACTGCTGGGCGTCAGCTGAAAATATTTCATTTTTCATGTCACAAATATTTGCCTTAATTTTTTTAAAAAGACAGCTATTGCTATAACAGTTAATCCTAAACAGTCATTTTTCTCTGTAGTAATAAGATACAAACATATTACCTTTAAAAATCCATTTAAAAAACTCAAAACCTAACACTACATCATTGATTTTGCAATATATAAGCTTTAATGTTTTATAAATGACTGCACGGTTGACATATGAAAGAGGTTTCTCAAAAAAATAACCAAAGGTAGCCCATAATCTCTCTGAACAAAATCTCCAATATTCATGCAAGTTAATAAATTTATAGACCAATGATGAGATGCTAGGATATTTAAAGAATATTTCTTTATTCCTTAGCAGCCCTAAATTAGAGGTTTGCTCTAACAGTAATATAATATGCTACGACTAAACAAAACAATATGCAGTTTAAAAAGGAATTCAATCCATGCGATCCAATTTTATTTTTTTTTTAACTAAAGGAAAAACATATTAACAGACGCTCAGACTTTGGTATGACACTGAACAATTCTGTGGAAAAAGATGTTTACTGTTCATATAGAGTGGATTCACTTTAAATTCTCATTCAGGAAAGCATCCTTATTCAGGAAGACACTTATGCTTGACTTTAAACACATGCTTTGGGCCCAATGAAGCAAATGAGATTTAATCACATTCCAAATAATGATGGATATAAAGCCAAAAGTTATTAACATGAAGGGTTTTTGCATTTGGGCTTAGCATTTTTCAAGTCTTAAATATACACATACAGACATGTACATACACCCACACACAGACATGTACACAGAAAGATCTGTCCCTAAACTGAACCAAAACATGCAAAACTAAAATTCAAAAGGTAATTTTCTAAGAAACCAGAAGTTAACTGAAAACAGAGATTTTTAAATACAGTGGCTACTTCATCTTACTGGCTCCTTAAATCCCAAGTTTATTTACTCTAAAGTAAATATATATGAAAGCCTGAGCATCTCCTGTCTGGAATCTCTCTTCCAGACTCTCATGCCCCAGGCTTTGATCTCACAGAAATGATTTGGCTCTAACAACAATGCAGTTTACATAGCTTTTTTTTTTGCCATGCTTTGATTCCAGGAACAAGAATCAATGCCTCTTCTAAAGAAATGAGTCTCCTGATAAGAGATTCATGTTGGCAAAAGCACGGACTTTACATCACAGATCACTTTATGGGCTTTTTCACATAAGAAACAGAAGAAAAAAATAAGTATTCTAATCTTTACAATTATATTACTCAAATAATTAATCACTTATTGGGTTTATCGTTGCTGATAAATAAAAATAGGATTTCCCTTCATTATCTCTCAAATGAAGAAAAGATGTATTTTCAGAAGCAATTGCTAGAAGGGGGGTGAAAATATGGTGCACATTAACATCCTTTTTTTTCTTTTGTAGTACATTTCACATGCAGCTAAGCTCTTTAAAAGCCTAATCATAACTGAAGCTGTAAGACTTTCCCCCTAAAACACAGCACTTGGACAAATCTGCCCAGCAGTAAGACTATATGTTTGAGGAGGCTTTTACTGTGGACTGAGGATAATGACCTGATTATCACTTGATGATGATCTACAGATGCGTGCAGAAGAGGCAGCCAAACAGCCAGAAAAGCCAAGGGAAAAGCAAGAGAAACACTTACCATCTGACTATCAGGTAGTCTCTGCTGTCTGGAAGTCAGAATGAAACATAGAAAATAAATTGCCACCTCTTTTGTTTGTGTTGTGCTTGAGGAAACAGTTCGTTATATCAGTGGCATTTAAGAAATGCTGCTTAGTATCACTGATTTCTCCCCATAACAGGAAAGGGAAAGAGCATGCCAAAAGAACACAAACACAAATTAAAAAAAAGTCCCCACAAACCCCCAAAGAATTTCTAATTGCTTAAAAAACTCACAGCAGAATAGAAGAACCTGCTTCAAGCAAAGGCTTATAAAAATAACTGGAGAAAGTTCTGTGCCTTGATGCTGTGTAACAGGTTGGTCTAGTGGTTTCCTGCACAATTAAATGAGGATATATATCTCCACAGCCATAAGGATCCCACTTCAGCCAAAGAATGTCATGGCACAAACAGATAGAAAGTGAAAGAAGAAAATTAGCTCCTTGTGGAGGAACACCTACACTAAGCCTACAGTCTAGAGGTCTGACTCAGCACATGTAGACTGACTGCATCTATAACAGGAGTACACACAAGAGATTGTTCTTCTTACCTGTGGCAGAAGGCTCTATCTCCAAAAAACATGACATTCAGGGTTCTGTCTAAAACCCCTTTCTACACTGCTGTTTGTAAGAGAGAGCAGTAGGGCAGTTGTGATCTAATAGCTTGAGAATGAAATACACTGAAAATAATGCAATAAAGTCTGTCTGATTTCCTTCCCTATTTCCACAAAATCAAAATATGAACTTGTCCCACTAATCTTCCTCTATCTGGAGCACAGATGAAAAGCTGATCCTGCAATCTATACTAATTTCAGTAAGCTCTGCAACAGGGTGACTTACATTTTCAACATCTTACAAACTTAAGTGAATCATTCCTGTCTTATTTGCAAAGCTGCTAACTTCCAAGGATGGCTTAGCAAAGATGTAAGGAAAACAGAGCTGAAAGGCATCCAAAGCACGTTCTATACCATACATGGAAAACATACAAAGATGTCCAAGCTGGCAAATTCATGTATCACATAAACAACAATAATTTCCAAGCTTGGATTCAGCAGCTGTGAAATTCTCAGTGCTTGAAAACAGTTATGCTGCTCTAAGGACTGAGATGAAGATGGTTCCTGGGGATATGAAAGACTTTTCTCCTTGCTTTTAATATGTTTGATACCTCCTAATACACAGGAGTTATAAAACAAAATTCTAATGGGTATTTTGTTAAGATCAGCATTATAAAACCTTCTTTGGGCAGAAAAAAAAGGTTGGACTTGAGAAAGGCACAAGAACTAAGATGAAAGACAGTATTTCACATACAAATTCAAAATATGTCTACACAGCTATATAAACATCTATATCAATTACTAGAATTTTCGGATTCATAACAAAATGGTGTTGGAGTTTTAGGTAATATTTTGATGATTGATTGTTCCATTTCTATTAAATATTGAATCTGATTTGCTATTTGATTTGATGACTGCTTTGCTTTATTCTTTGTTTTAGCATAACCTAAAGAACAGTAGTTTCATTTAAATACATTTTCTCGAATGTGTTCATATCATTCAATAACACCAGCCATTACCCCAACATTTAATTTTATTGATATAATTTTTATTAGCTTATGAACTTTTACAGTAGTGGAGTCTAAGTGCCTTTTTTTTTTATATACAGATACATGATTCACTGTTAGACAACACAGAATTTTTCCTAAATCTTCCATTTGCCACTAGTATCTCAAGAATTACTTACAAGGAACAGCAGAGAAGCTGGACATGCAACCCACAGCCAGCTTAGATACTTAAACTTACAAGCATTAAGACTCCAAGTGCCCAAAGGAAGGTTTCCACCTAGAGAAGCCATTACTACTTGTCTCTTTACCAGAGAGAAAATGAAATATATTCTTCACAACCATAGTATTTTACAACCTGTCCAACTAAAAACCATACTATTATCCTTTACTTCAGACTGCTTTATTTTTTCGCCCAGATTACCCTGTGTAGGATGATTACTACATGAATTCAAAATATTTTATTGAAATGTACATAAATACACTTCAAAGGGATTCAGTCTTACTGAAATAAAATGCTTCCACGCATCTTTTCAATATTCTCTGAATGGAGGTGTCTGGAATTTTTTTATTAAACCTTTAGGTTTTTATTTTGATTCAGGATCAACAGAGAGAAATTCAGAGTTTTGACCATCTTAAAAATAGCTAAATATTGTTTCTTATCATTAAGTGTTACCATCACAACTTCATATCTTTAGAGATTCCAGGATGAAAGTACTAGGAACTGTATTAATACCATTTTACCTTTCAGCATCATAAATTGCCCAACTACTGACAAAAACCTCAGTTTATCAAGATCAGTTTTTTTCCTCAAAGCAGATTTTTCTAGCTGTTTCGCATTTAAAACTTGAATTTAACCTTAAAACAGTGAGGTCGAAAGAAAGTATTTACAGGGGCTCATAAGGTATCCCTAACCAACATCATTAAAGTTCTGCAGTGGTTTATAACATTTCATTTACATTGTTTTCATTTCAGTTCTAGTACTCTCAGCATACACTTCAGATATGAAGAGGTAATACTTACCTACATAAAGTGCATTTGTAAAAAAAAAAATATTTCCAATGACACCTGTACAAAAGAAGATTTTCTATGCTTTCCATGTAAATTTATTGAGATCTGATGCTAATTATCCTTGACTGGTGACCCTGATCAAAATTTCATAAGTATTGTCTCCCCACTTTATCCCTCCAGTTTGGAAACAACTGATTTCAATGGCCTCTTCAACATTTCTAGCTGTATGTGCCTACTAGATAAGATGCTGCAAGGATAATCAGAGAACTTGCACCCAGAATCTCTTAATTATATGGATAATTCTTCTGCTTGTTAGACACGGCAGATTACTGAGAAAGAGAGAAACACAAAGTGCTCACACTGCTGGGTAAGAAAATAATTCAACAACAGCATTTTTTTTTAACTCAACATCCCTAAAGTGTTTTAAATGAAGCCAATCATTAAGGTCTTATAATTAAAGTCTTGCACAATTATAAAATAATTAGGGCCTGATCTTGTGACGTTTTCTCTCTGGAGAATACATACCTCAGATTCCCTTTTAATACTTGTACACCAGGCACAGCCGCTGCTAGAATTGATGCATCTGAACTAGCTTTGACAAAACTAGCCTGAGTAGTGGGCAGCTGTAACAGAGCAAAACTCAGAAAAGGTTGCCATCCTAAATACTTATAAGTCTCCTCAAACACATTTTTGTAGTCCATACTGCATTCTGTCCCTGCTGCTACTCTGCTAGGAGAAGCCAGTGTAGACCGTTTAAAACTGCAGTGTAGTTCTCTACTACTCTGATGAGTATGTGCTACACTAATAATTCTAAGCCTCTAGTTTTCCCGACTGCCTAAGGATGCCAGGTACCAGTTCCCACGCTACACAAAAACAAAAGTATTTTAATAAGAAGAACTATGTCCAACTAATCCTTAGGGCTTTACTTACAAAAGCCAAATCAGAATTAAGGAAGTGTAATTGAATTGCCTTTGGTATCAGCTTTTCTGAGCTACTGCACTGGGTTTGGTTGGGGTAGAGTTAATTTTCTTCACAGTAGCCAATACAGGGTTATGGTTTGGATTTTGTTGGAAACAGAGTTAATAAAGAAGGTATGTTTTCCTTACTGCCAAGGAGTGTTTACACAGAGTCAAGGCCTTTTCTCTCTCTCAACTCACCCCACCAATGAGGAGGCTGCAGGTGCACAAAGTGTTGGGTGGAGACACAGCCAGAACAGCTGACCCCAAATGACCCAAGGTATATCCCACACCATATGGTGTCATACTCAGTATATAAAGCTGGTGGAAGAAGAAAAAGAAAGTGGGGGGATGGGGACAGACAGACTTCTAGAGTGATAGAATTTGTCTTCCCAAGTCACTGTAATGTGTGAGATTGTAGTGGAAATACCTTTTAAATTGTTGAAACCCATGATTTGAATTGCATGGTATGGGAATTCCTGTAGCAGGAGCTCCTTGTTGATAATCAGAAAAGGAGCAAGGGGAAGAGTTCATTGCAATGTTAAACCCTATAACTCAGTCCAAAGGGACCAGGGGTGGAGATTGCAATAGTTACCACAGCAGGAGCTGCTCAAACCAGTGGAGGACAAGTGTTACGAGAAGCAGTGCAAGTGCAGCAGTGACACAACCTGATTTGTCTTTGATGCCCAATAACTTAACACAATACAGCACCTCTCCTACCCAGAGTCACCACCATAGTCACTTTTACACCTCCAATTCTGTCCCTCATCCTGTTGCAGGGAGTGAACAAGTGGTTGCATGGCTGGGGTTAAACCGCAACAGCTACACTGAATGTTAAGACACTAAAGTTTCTTTTATCCATTTCTCCTGGATTCTAACAGAGACTTCCTTTGGAAAAAAACTGAATTTAAAAAAAAAAAAAATCAATGTCTATCTACATCTAGCTGGATGTCAGGTATCATTTTAAAAGCTTCACTGGGCATTCAAAGCATAATCACACTTCAAATGATGTCCTTATTTTACACCACTGAACTGGCTGCATGAAAATGTAATAACGGCCTGATAAATAAAACTCATGGTCCCCTGAAATGCTTTGGGGATAATCATTCTTGCATACAGATTTCACACAGTGACGTTAGCCCTCAGTTTTATAAGTGAAAATTAAAATATTAGAAAATGCAGGTAAACCTCTCAATATCCTTTCAGAAATTATTAAGGGCGCCCTATATAATGTTAATAACAAGGCTTTGAAGATATATGATACTTCAAAGAGCTAACTATTGTTCTGAACCAGCCTGTGCATTATAGCCCCACATGCACCCCCCTCCCAGAAGGTACTAACTAACCAGAGATTCAGGCAACTCAAAATATATGCCAACCAAAACTACTTTTTATTGCCGAAAGTTTTCCCCAAGAAGTGAATAACATTTTCCATAACTGTGGAAATGACTGAATTAAGTTTGGTAATAAAATAGTCATAGCTACTTTTTTATGTGATTCAACATTCCATTTCTCTACTGAAAAATATGGGTTACATTAATTACATAAAAGGGAAACTCATATTTATTATTCAATGAAACTATTAACAGTCTAAAAAACACAATATTTTAAAACACTAGGGAATATTTAACTCAATGTTTAAAGCATGAAATTTGCTTATTTTAACCTACTTTTCATCCTGAAAAATTATTTATATTATTACAGTTTAATCTTACAGAATTTCTATTACATATTAAATATATTGAGCATATTTTGTATCGAGTGTTGCTAATTATGCAGTGGATATTTTGTAATTTAAATAGCTTAGATTTAATTTTCATGCAGTTCTGTACATAGACAAATTCGACAACCACCAGTCATAACACTACTAATGAATTCAGGAACAGAATACTTTCTCATGTTCTTTTCCCAGCAAGAAGTATTGAGGCAACCCCTTGTCTGTGATGCCCAGCATTTCACTGAGATTTCACTGAAATTTTCAAATCGCTGTTTTGCTTTCTGACCTTTTTTTGGGTTACTACCTACACACATATAATTCTCCACTGACACTGGCTATTCTGTTGCCCCAGTGGAATAAAGCTCTTACAGGAGGTGAAAGCCATGCAGAAAAGCAGTAGAAAGGCAGTTTTACAGATAATACCAATTAACACAGCAAAGGCCTGAAATTATGAAAACTCAGTGTCTGAATTTGACCCACAGGATTTAGAGAAAAGACCAGTGAGATTAAATATTCTTAGTGCTGAGAAAAAGCACTGAGCTGTCATGCCCAGCTCAGTTTGGCATTGTATACGTGCAGCCTTTGATTTCTATAGTAGATAGATGCTCACATGGATGTTCACAATAAAGCCTACAATTACCAGCTGCTTGAATCATACTACTAAAATCCAACAATCCAACAGAAAACAACCTCTGGTTGTCAGCTCCTATAGTTGACATTACCTTCACCTTCTGTGTAGGAAAGATTAAAGTGGAGGACAGGAGATGAGTCTTCCTGTCTTCCTTCTCCACCTTTCTGAAGAATGCAGTCACTGTGATAGAACTGGTTCAGAAGACAGTCTGGAAGTTAAGAAATCCTGAGTGTCAACAAGATGACATGGGGCCCAAAAGAAATCTACCCCTTCTTCCCATCACACTGTGAGTTTAAGTTTTGCTTCTGACTGGCTTTCCTCCTGATACCTAGAAAATCAGGACAAGCTGAGATCTATAGAATTGGAGGTACGCAGGTGACGGCCCACAGTGAGAGAGAGGAATAAAGAGAGTTAAATTAAGCATTTCTTCCTCAGTGCAAAGAAGGTGACTTGAAAGGATAGAGATGTGTTAAAGAAACTTTACAACATGTTAAGGGCGAGTAATTAGGTTTGCTTTTTCTTTATTTGTCTCTTTATACAATTGTGTTTACTTGAAAGTGCATCCTTCTGGGAAGATGATGAGCTATTATTGGCTGTAATTAAGCTGTGCTCCTCTGTCTGATGTTACACCACTGAAGTCAATAGAAAACTTAAAGGCCTCATTTCTGGACCCATTTGAGAGATGCTTCTTCTATCCTGCACCATATTCTTACTCATCTATACTTTCTCCATCCATTCTTTCACTTAAGTTTAACATGAAGAACACATGAAATTAGTTAATGTCTTTTAAAAAAAAAAGACATTTATTATATGCTCTGAATGCAAAATAAACTATATTTCAAGGTTATGTCACAGTTTATTCAGAATAAAGATAATGAGTTTTTATATATAAATTTTACTGTTTCCAATAAATTCTGCTCATGAAGCACACTTAAGGACAAATACAGGCATCATTTTAATTTATTAAAAAACTGGTCAGTATCAAAATAGAAATATCAACAGCAGAACTCTTCTAGTCTAGCTTTCTCCATGAAATATGGAACAGCTAAAGTATTCAAGCAATTCCTCAAATTTATGTGCTGAAAGCTATTCAAATATAAAATAAGCACTAACAAACGGGCAACCTTGTCAGTTGCAATGCTAATAAATCAAATTCACCAAGGTAAGTTAGCTACATTTTCAGTGCAAGTGGATATATCATAAGAGCCTGATAATGATACAACTACCAGAAAAATAAATGTGCATTCTCTGACCTTGACAATAATTCACTAACAGCTTGCCTCACAATTTTCCTAACATTGAGCCACTCTTCACAGGCCAAGTGTTTATATTTCTGTGGATAGAGAGTTTCATCTGTGTCACCACTATTGTATTAGGGATTTTAGTGCAGTATTAAGATTAATTACAGAAAATTATAAATTTCAGGATAATAGTCTATAAAACTGCTCAGGGAAATTTGGGGGGTAGGAATCAGAAGAACAATAGGACATTTTGTTGTGTTGGTTCTTTTTTTTTTCCTTTTCTTTTGGAGTACTCATATAATACCCTTCACACATTTCACACAGCTCTGTAGCAATCAAAGATGGTCCTTTACTGTTTTGTTATTCCCTAAAATAGGTAATGAGTGGGATTTCTGCTGAGCTTGCAAGGAAGAAGCACTGTACTTATAGGACCCTTAGTAAATCTTAAAAATTTAGAAGAACAGTGACTTCAATAAGGAAAGACAAAAAGAATGTATTTTATTTTAGTTTGCTGAAATGGTGGGATATGCACTTTATTTTTACTTTATATGTAAACTGCAGATAGGGAGAAGAACTATTTTAGCTAGAACATGGCCATGAAGAAAAGCCAGTCAAAACTAGAAACAGAAGAATATAGATCTTGACAAGGAACTTAAGCAGTTAGAAAATGGAATTTGATAACTTCATGGAAAGAGTTACATGATGCTGTTCCAGAAGAGGCAAGAAACCGAAGTTGGAAATCCTCACGCTGTTTCTAATGTGAGCTTCAAAGAGGGGGTAAGGGAATAATGCAGTTCCCTTTCGTGCTACTTAAACTTAATAGGCTGTAAATGCAGAGTCCTTTACCCATATAAGTATTTTGTCCCCTGGTAATTGTTCTCCTTTTTGGTAAGACAGTTTAAAACACAAGTAGTCAGGCTTTCCACAACAGAAAGCAGCAACTATCACTACCACCACCATTTGTTCTGTGCTTACTTGTCTTTCCATGATGCAGTGCTGCCAAGAGATATTTGTAGTCAGAAACTCTGTCACCAGTCAGAACTGTTCTCAGGCTCAGCGCTACAAAATGACCCCAAAGTATAAAATATCAAGTAATCCTTATGATCCACCACATCACTTTAGGGACTTGAGCTCAGGCTCAATGGACTTGAGGTTCAGACTCAATGGACTTGAGGTTCAGACTTTGGAATTGTGGGTGTAGAGCAAGGTGCTGAGATCCAGCAGTAGGATTGCTAACGTGTTGCCTCAGCGAAGGGTGAGGATATACATCTCATCTCCCTCTCTTGTCTCTCTCCACCCACAAGCACTGAGCACTTTTTAGTCTGTGAAAGACACAGATACACTGTCAACCAGAAAAGCCTATCAAGGCATAATGGGGTTAAATATGAAGACCAGTATATCATCCAGATGTACCTACTCTAAAGGTATCTGTTATGAAAAATAACATACAACCATTAGAAAATTATATTGGTTACAGCTGTTTTCAAAAAGCTAGAAAAACTTTGAGAAATTTATTTCCATGGCTTTTTGAAGAAGCCATACATAGAAAAAACATCTTCTGTTTTAACTTACAAAATTATCTTACTGTAGAAATAGACTTCAGAGCCAGTATCTCCCTCCTGAATGGAAATATATCAACGTGTGCAACCAGCTTTGGGGATACAGAATGTGATTACACAGAGGACTTGACTCACTTTACTATGATTTTTTTCCCATTGTCTAGAAATTTAAAGCAATGGGAGAGAGAGGGAAGAAAGTGAACTTACCTAAATATAAGATTTCATTTTTTTTTAAACCATGTCAAGGAGCATTGCTTTTCAAGGGAGGGTTACATTTTTTTACTTTTGAGCAAACACATTTTTCTCTTGCAAAGTGCAATGTGTGTAGGAGTCAGCTCACGTAGAAAGTGGTTCCCTGATCAAAACAGATGGCATGCTGGCAGGGTAAGTTTTAAATGGCAGAGTGTTGATGTTGAAAGATTTCAACAGCAGCTTCCATGACAGGGACAGAGACATAAATGACAAATACAAAATACAAAGACATTTCAATAACTTACCATCATATCGCTTTTTAAGTTAATATTTCTCTCTCAGCTCTCAAGATGTTAGAGGAAGACTTCCTAGCTGTGGACATGAAACTATATTCTAGCTCAATCTCAAAACACTAATGAGTGTTCTATTTTTAGGACAATGAAGCATGAAAACTAAGGCTTTGCTGGCATGGGGAAGGAATAAGCAGCTATTGGAAAGGTTTTTAGCAAAACTTGGCAAAACAGTGACCAAGTATTTCCTCTCCTGACTTACTGATCTCATCGAGTTCTTCTGAAAGAAGGTTTTTATTAGATTCTCTGAGCTTTTGTCACATGCATTTTAGTTATCCATCCACTAATGTGTGGATGGATACCAAAGTGCTCAAACCAGGGAATCTGTGAGGGGTTTTTTCAGTGTGTGAATAATATTTTAATATTTTCCAAATGTTAAAAAACATTTAACTAGAGAAATCATTTTAGATATCCAAATTTACATAGCTCCTGTCCTTGCTCTTTTCTCTTCAGTTCTCATTCCTTTTACATACATCTGTAAGTCAATATTGCTTTTAAGATATTGAGTCATATTTAGACAAGTTCTTGATATTTGCTATTCTCCAAACATTTCCTCATTTCCCCCTGTTTTCACTGTCTTTTTTTTTAAGGCTGAGGGTAATCCTTTTTTTTTCTAACCTTCTTACCAGTATTCTATTCTTTTTTCCCCCCCATCAATCCAGATTCCATGAATCCAACTCTCCATGAAGCATTTACTACCAATAAGACGAGGCAGGGAATTTTGCATTTTTTAGGCAGAAACAGAGCAACTGAGCCTTAATCCAACTTCTTGCTGTAGAGAGGGATGCCCAAGATGGAATGACAGCTCTGTGAAGCAACAAATCATCAAAAGGAGATCAATGATTCCTTTTTCCTCTGCAGCGAGAAAGGTGTACCGATGTCAGCTTGTACAGCAGGTGCTTCCAGATCAAAAGAAATGACATATAGACAAGATAAATTTAACATATTTTACAAAAACATTTTTCTCATAAATAACCTGGGAAGGAACCTATGCAGAAGGCTCACATGAAAAGCAGCATTAAGTAAATTCTTTGTAGCTCACTCGAAGAAATAATGGGGGGAGGGGAAGATGGGGAAGACATGAAATCGGTAAAATTGTACTTAGTTGTTGTATCTGGTGATGCTTGTGGTCAAAAAAATGAACAGTGAACAGATTCTTTACAGTCTCCAAGGCACTGGTTTTATGCTTTTCATAGATTATAGATTACCTTTTTTACAGTCTATGCTTTTTATGAAACAGATAAACACTAAATACTGAGTAATATATAGTAAATATTAGTACTGTATAATAATAATAATGCATTGTAAACACTAAAGAACATAATGGTCCCAATTTAAAATTGCTCTGAAAAGCATTCATAGAGCATATATATAAAATAAGTTACTAAGGAAGGGTGGATCTCTCTTCATCAGACAAAATACACTGTCTTTTCAGGGAGCTATCTCCCAGAGAGTGAGCTGCACCTGTGCACTCTTGTTAAGTTGCCACCTATCACCACAATAACAGCATTATTGGGGGTTTGATAAAATATGGGATGTTGTCTCACCCATTCAGCTAAAATTATGAAAACCAAACTGCAGTAAATTTAAAGGTGTTTTAATTATTTGATATAAAGGAACTTGAATAATTTTGTCAATAAAATACTAATTATTTGACATTAATAAAGCAAGGTTAGGGAAGAGGAAAGTAATGAAACTCCTAGTTTTTAGTAAACTTCTTTCCACTTTCACTTCCAAAATTATTTGCTTACTGCTAATGAAAACATAAAGCTACAACCAATCTGACTTGTTGCTCTCCAGAGCAACTGTTAGCAGTTCTTAGATTCAGGTGTGCCATTACATAAATGTAAGGTTTTGCCTTTATATATATATATCTGTAACAAAGTTGAATACACTTGAAGTATCCTTGCCAAGTGCCTGCTCGGTAGGAGTTAGAACTGTTAACAACAATTTTAGACAGATTTGGCTAGAATCAATCAGCTAAGTGCAGCACAATATTAGACTTCACAGTTACATGCCTAACCAAGAATTCATACTTTAGTTTTTATCAGACAGGTTTGAATATTTAGATCTATGTTTCCAGTTTTGCACATAATTCCACTCTTTTGTTTTGATTTGGATGCTCAGACTCCAACTAAGAAGCCACCCTTTTTAAATGCATGATGTGAAACCACAAAAATGGCACCCACACATTTGATTGCCAAAATCAGTATAGTTTTCCCTTTAAATGCTAAGTTTAAAAAAAAAAGCCTTTGCAGACAGTCTTGTAGAACAAAATTTAGTGAGAAGCTTTATGACATAGCTTTCTTCATTTATTTGCCATTTCTATGCTAAATGGAAGCTTTATTTTATTTAAGTAAAAGGGGAATTAGTGATTGTGCTCTGGGTTTACTACGGCTAAGTGTCCTAAGAAAAAGCAAACTACTTTCTGAGTAGAATATAAGGGCAGAAAGAGGGAAATCAGAGGAAAAAATACAGTGTGTTTACCTCAAGTCACTGCAATTTATGGTCACAGCAATACAGTTTGGCAAGGTATCAGTGTGCCATGAATTCCCCTTGAAAACCTGACTGTGCCAGTGTTCCACTATTCTTCTCAGGATTGTGTTCGCTGTCTGCAGACCCTCCTCTACTAGGAAAAGCTTAGTGATTCACCCCATTGAGCTCTCTAGTTTGTCCTAGCTAGTACAAAGCAGCTAACAGCTGAGAGAAGCGAGACTGACAGTATTGAGTTTGTCTATCTCAAGTAGTCAGAATCACGAGTCACACTCCAATGTCCTGAGCTCTAGGGAAAAAGTTAAGGGATCCTCTTACTTGCCTTCTGGTCTTTGAGACTTAAGTAGCGTTTTAAAGCTTTTCTCTGCAAAACCAGGAGAGCTTTAACAGTGAATAAATAAAATACAAGCGTAAGTCTTGAATTTAATCCTTTCGCTTTAATAAAAACACAACACATCTAAGGCCTACAAAATGTCAAGATGTGGCTATTGTGATAACCTGTCCAACTTCAGACAGCACCCATTCTAAAAGAGGAGAAATGTAGCAATCTGGGCATTGCATCCCTCACATTTCTCTCTGAGGGAGTGAACTGTTAGCAAAACAAAAGCAGCTGGCAGCTAGCAGTAGGGAACAGCTAAAACAACCAGTGTGGGACAGGCAGAGAAAGACAAAAAGAAAAAAAAAAAAAGCTACAAAAGCCCGCAAACAAACCTCTTATGGAAGAGGTTAGAGATAATTTTAAGTTGGTTATCATCGTTTTTGCTACAGCTGGCCCCAAGAGCAGAAGTCATGTGGGTCAAGATGAAAGGGCACTGAGAGGTACTTCACTTCCTGCAGTAGCTGCCCTAATTGGACAAGACTGAGCCTCTGACCCACAATCACCACAAAGCACTCAGCAAAATGAGTCACTATACTTGTTACAGTGGCATAAACTTCTTGTTTGCTTGTTGTACTGTTACCCAAACATTCCATCCATTCAACTCCAAAATTTTATATGACAAAGCCCTACAGATTTTGAAAGAAAGCAACAGAAAAATGGAACAGAAAAATGGGAGATACATAGAATCAGACACCTGCCTGGCAGAGCCATCATCACCAAGCAGATGTGTAGTCAAGCTATTCAGTAATGAACTGGGTGATGGCACCTGCTGACGATTTCATCATTAGCCATTCTCCCAACAGTTTAATATGATGACATCCTCATAATGAATGAATCACCCAGAAAAAAAAAAAAAGAAAATCAATAATATTAGTTAAAGGAAAGTGAGAGTAGAGAGGCAACGTTACACAAAGGGAATCCCAATCAACATCTGGAGCAGGGAAACACAAAGACGGAGTCTGTTCACCTGGCAGGTGGAAATGGAGGATGTGAATACAAGACTGCTTGCAATCAATGCATGGAAACAATGAAACACACTTAAAAACATACTCCCTTACAACAGTTTTTACACCTCTACAAGAGACTGATAAATTCCTCGACTGTTACAAGACCTAAGCTATATCTAGACTGAGATCCTAGCACTCTACAGGCTGATTTGATTCCTAGCTTGACAGCATCATTTGGGAGACAACTGCCAGAGAAAATGGACCCAATCCTCTTTAAGGAGGACAGCTAACATGCACCAGTGGGATAAAAAATATTCCCAGGCAAAAAATAATTTCACATATCATGTTGAATTGATTGAAATAAATAAGATAGTTGCTGTTAAACCAACATGAAGAGAGCTATGATTCACTTGCAAAGCAAAAACATGTTAAGAGGTAAGGATGTTAAAATTTAAAAACCAGATATTGTACCTGTGAATTACTTCACCAGAAAAAGCATAAACATGCCTTTCTCTTCACCCTCTAACTCAGAAAAAGAACTGAATTCATAAAGCACCTCAGAGTTAATAGTGAACTGTAAGGCATTTAAGTATTCCAAAAAATAATTTCCATGTTCACATGCCAGTTGTAAAGAAGAAAAGTACCCAGGTTCTAACATATTAAAAACACCTTATTTCTATACTATGGTATTTCTTACACTTGAGCAAATGTAATCCCTACTTTTTAAAGAGATATTATCACTGTTGCTCTAACACTATTGAAGCATGTATTGTGCTGCTGGCTCTAGCTGGAAAAGGGTCTCTTTAGCACCATAAGAATTGACTCTCTTAACAGCAAAATCTTTTACCTTTATCTTCCACTGGTGAACATATACTGATAATCTGAAAATTGTAAGAGTCTTGCTATGAAATACCCATTCCTATTCGTCTGCCATAATAACACTTTTAAAATGACAGGCATCACGAATAGATTAATCTATGACAAAATATTTATTCAAAAATAATTTGATGTTCCAGGATTCTTCAAAAAGTTCTTCATATTCTGCAATCTATCTTTTAAAAATTCTGATTTTATAACCAAAATTGTGAATCCTTTTGCTGTGTACAGCATACAATACCCATTGACTACCAGACAAGTAGGCTATTACAAAGAGACATTGTTCATGGCTTATAGTACATAATAAGTACTTACAATGACACAATATATTGCTCTGATAAGATTATAAACACAACATCAGAAGAAAATCCATAAAAATCTAATTATGCCCATGAAAGTTGCAGCATGAAAAGCTAGCTGAGGCATTTGGACAAAAGGTTTGAAGTTAGAATTAATTTTAAACATAACACTACTGGTAGACTTAATTCCCCCAGAAATGTAATTTTAAAGTTTTACTAGTACATGATGATTAGAATAGAGCTCCAAGGCCAACAGACTTTTAGTATTGCTTTTAATTTAATACAGATATTTGATGCAAACCCAGCTCAAGTCAGTAGAAACAGGGAAATCAGATGTTTGAGAGCTTAGTGACTGGAAGTTACCTGTAATGAACAGCTATAAGTTAATCTGAGGCATTGCAATGCAAGAGGACATTTCAACTGCCACCTTTGAAAACTTGGGAACACGGAACTGCAAAAAGCAGTTCACAATCCAAATGAACTTGCCATAAACTGACATAATCACAAAACTCAAGTGCTCTACCCAGATTGCCACAATCACCTACTTGGACCCATATTGACACAAAGGACCTGATGCATAAATTTTTCTAAGTCTTACCACTATCATGATAAAGGATTCTCACTTCTTTATCACAACCATGGCCTCCCATGGCTAATGGTAAAGTGTCTGGGTGACAAGCTAAACATAATGCAGTACACAGATCATAAAATTAACTTTTCAACAGGCAGACCACCCCTATATGTCTTCATCTGTTCAGCTGCTAGAGAAAGAGAAAAATATTATAAACTAGGGGAGTGTATATGTGTGTATATATATATATATACATATATATATATACACACACATATATATATAGGGGATGATATGAAAAATGTATTTGGATACTCTCCCCCTTCCCATCAGCAACAAGGAAGAGGATAGCATATATGAAGGAAAACAAATACCTTGCCAAGAGGCAAGTTTGTTAAGTTTCTAACCTTAAATGCTGTGGAGTCAAACCTATTAAAGGTAGTGACAAGATTTTCATTGACAAGATGACTGAGTGCTAAAATATCAACAGGACACAAGAGGAAGAAATCCAAATCTTTGTTCTGTATGGTACACATCAAGACCTTCAAGAAATATAAATATAGATATAGATTTATATGTATATTTGTGTACACAGAACCAGGATATATATATATATATTTAGATATCCTGATAATAAGAAAAAATGTGAAGAAATTGAAGTCTCTAGAGAGAATGACAATATCTGAGCAGAAAATGGAAACAGTCAGGCAAAAAGTGAAGCTAAGTTCTCTGCAAAGTCTGATAGTTCAGATTGTAGTGCTGAAGGAGGTTTCAAACAAAATGAAGATTCAGTGAAAGTGATGGATTATATGTACAAAATCTTGCCATGGTATTCCTAAGTTCTAAGAACAATTTTTTGGGAAGACTATTAAAACCAGGAATAACAAGTCAGGAACAAGTAGTGAACATACTACAAGTGCAAACAAAATCTGACTGCATACCTGCCACGGTATTCTGAAGATTTGCGGGGAAAAAAAGAGTGAAGAATTTATTTATTTATTTTTACCAAACATTTAGGCTTTATTTAGAACATTGGAGTCCTTCTGTCATACTATGCTCTCTGTTCCTCTTGCCTATCACTCTATTATCACACAGTTTTTTATGTAAAATATAATAAAGATGTTTTAATAAGATCCTAGCAGTAAGAAATTTAGGTATATTACTGAAGCAATATGAAGAGTCAGAATAAATCAGTCAGAGCTATCAGGAAGTAGGTAAGAAGCTGAGGAACCAGCTGTTGCACAAACATGAAGTCTAATTCTCCTTTCGATTTCACTTTTGAGAACCTATGTTGTTGTGAAAACAGAACTGGTGAAAAATGTATTCTGTGGTCTATGACACCCAAGACTGAAAATCTGCAGAGAGAAAGGAATGAAGGATAAAGCTGAAAAGAAAAAAGGAACTCTATTTATTTTCCTTCTGACAGGAAAGAGGAAACCAAATGGAAAAAGAAAAGGAAAACAAACAAAAGGGGAAGAGAGGGGAGAAAAATAGGAAATAAGGAAAAGAAAGATAGAAAAATCCTTTTGTCCAAGAGGTACTGTGAGTAACAGGGGGTAGACACAATTGCCTGTTACAGTTGGCTCTGAATTAGGAAGTCTCTCTCAGAATAATAAAAGTTAAATTACTGTTTGTTTCTTTAAGAGGAAGGTTATGCTCTACATACATATGTCCTTAAGCCCACACTCACCAAACATTTACCTGAGCCATAAATGTCAACACTTTGTTGTTTCAAGATTCTGCATTGAGAATCAGATAAATACAACACTCCTCCAGAAGAAGAGCATAAGCTCCATTTACTTGCATGTTATTCAGAGACAAATCCATGCTGAGTAGGTTTAAGCTGAACTCTAGAGCAAATCTGCAACGAGACTCTTCCACAGTCTGAGCACACATTTAGTATTGATAAGCCCTGCATCAATAAGGGCAAACATATCACAGCGCAGAGCAGTGTCAGTAACGTCAAACACAGAGCTTCCTTCCTACTGTGAATGTAAGATCCAATGATTTGAACAAAATCACATCCAATTAAGCTTCCTGTTGGACAAGTAGATCTAAACTTAGCCTACATCTGGGAGACGTTAACTTTAAGACACAAGAAAAAAATAAAAAAGGGGACACAAAGCATGTTTACCACACACTTGTGACTTTAGTAACTGTATTCACCAGTAACAAATGCACATGGTCCTTAGATGGTCACCTTACCAGTAATATACTGTTCAACTCGGTGGTTTGCTCATCAAGAGAGACATGACAAGGTTTCTTTTGCATTCAACTTTTTATGTTACCCTTTTCTCGCGACAACACTACTTTATTCAAAGTAAAAAGCAAGAATGTATATCGATACTTACTTTAATTCGTCTTTTCTACTTGTTTCCTTCGTCAATGCTGCCACCTTCTGATAGTCAGAAACTTCACCAAGTGTCTCAAGTCCAGTGCTTAGGTTACAGCGCTGTGGACAAATTCAGAATTGCAGTCTTTGTGGCCCTCAGACTCGGGAACCCTCTCTCCCCTCCCCAGTCTGACCATCTATTCGGTGGGATTTTCACATGTGGATGGAAGAGAGGATTTGAACGTTAAAAATTTATAACACAGCAAATATTTACGAGATCAAACCTGAAAGATGCCGGAGTTTACATTTGTTCATCAGTCTCGTTCTAAATTTACTACAATCCAAGGTCACTAACGGCACTGAAAACTTCTGGAAGTTGCTGTACATTATGGTTTCTGCATTTTTGCCCTCTCTCCTGGAAAATTTACCATGGAAGTTCCTTGGTTTTGTGAGTATTACCCCTATTTACTGTTTCTGTGCCATAAAATACTTTCCCATTCTAAGTTCCTGGGTCTGTCTAAAGTATTACTGAGCCTTTTTGGTTTATTCAACTGTTTATCTGTTCTATCTGTCCAGGTCAAGATCAAGGTGACCTAGGGAAAGACAGTGGTTTATATAAATGAAATACAATAAATATCTTGAAGGATATTAAATACTGACCTACAACCTTGAACTGAACTCTCCTTGCTAGGAAAGCTGCCAATTTAATATGCTCTCATACCCTTAAAGATTTTCAGCACAACACACTTCATTTAATAAATTCACAAGCACTGACATCAGTCCGGGGGAAAATTTAAATTTAAAGAAAAAAAATGTATTCACAATTCAATAGAACTTCGGAGATTCAGTTTCATGGAACATTTATCCTGCTGAACATTAACAGGTATAATGTTTAGATGGTAAAAAAAATAGCAGTATTTGATTAGAAATAAAGGGGGGAAAAATCTAGGGGGTTTTTTGTATTAAAAGACACACCTATGTCCAAAGCATGAAACCAAACTTCATAGCCAATGGTCTGTCACAGCATCTGATGCTGACTCCACAACTTGCAAGAACAGGCCACGTTCATGTACAGCAAGCACAAATTTCAAGCTTAACAGAGAGGGCACAGACAAAGAAATCATAGATACGGTAAGAAGATCTTACCCTAAACTCTTTCACTGAAACAGGAACTTATAACTTTCTTAAACCACAGTTAAATGTCCCAGCCTCTTGTCTACTGAAATAGAATCAGTCATTCTCTCTCTCTTTTTCACTCAGGGGCCTAATGAATATTTAATGCGAAGTGGAACTGCTCTGATCTGACTCCAGAGCAGATAGATATTTTAAACTGCAGTCTCTCATACCCCAGGCAAATGGCCTGATCACTAAACCATTGATTAAACAGGGTGCCATGCGCCTCACTATGTTGAGGACAGGCATCAGTAAGTGTTGGACTCCAAGTGAAAAAGAGAAAGAAACTCTCACTTCATGAACAGTGGAAAGATTCAAGCCACAAAATCCCCAGTCTGTTCAGAATTTGACATTTCTAGGCACAGCCATAAGTAAAAATGTACTTGATATGTGGACTTTATTGACAGAAATCTAGGCAGTCCTGGGATTAGCCAGCTTCTTGTACCTAGATTTTGGATTAGAGTTCCAAAATTAACAGTAGCAAAACTATCATATCTATGACACAAAATAGTGCAATACAGAGAGAGCTCTTACAATGCCATTTGCAGATCCAGAAGCAGCATAGCCCTTCCTGATGGCACTACACCAAAGGGAAAACTGCTGAAAGGAATTCTTTTTAGTACAGTTCTTTCCATTTTGCTTCATTGTATTGTTGAGAATGTGTTCACAAGGGGCTCAGTAGTATAATATGGTCCACGTGTCTTTGGGTTTGCATATGCAGCTATAATGCACAACAATATGATTGCCTGTAGCTTGTTGAACATCTGTTACTTTGGTGAATTATTTTAACAACCCAATAGAACAGTGCACTCCATTGGCTTTTAAGTGTTTTACAAGACATCTAGGAAAAGAGGTTACTCTCACAGTTGATTATTCATCAGAGCCAAAATTCCTAGGTTTTATGCCATTAAAAATTTCACATTAAAAGTTTAAGAAATTGAAAATACCAGATAAGCTTTTAATACCATATACTGAAAAGGTTTTGACACAGAAATCATCTTAGTTGAGTACATCTCAATACACACTGATTATTTTTACAGGAAATCTTCTGGAAGAGCCACAACTCCACATGAACAGGCTATCAGTCCTGCCAGCTGGCTCATCATATTGAGAAATGGAAAATAAAACATCTATAGATTTTTAGGTCATTTTAAGATACAGTATGAGTGCAAACCTGTGTTTGCTGCATAACCAAAATTTCTCTGACAGAGAATGCAGGTGCAGAGTCAGCTGCTAGAAATGTTTACACTGTAATAAATTTCCAGGATTAGTAGTGTTCTTTTAGAAAATACAAGTAATACTAGTTTTCAAAGAGAAGCTTCAACAGAAGTTTTTTGAACAGCCCATATAATAGCCAAGAGCATAATTTAACTCTGGGGACTTAAATTACTCCAAAATTCTTTATTCCACACACTTTAAGGTTATTTACAAAGGACACATTCTACTCTTGAGTAAACCCTTTCCCTTTAAATAAGTTCAGAGAAATAAGTGGAATGCTCTCAAATAAAGGTATTCAGTCACTTGAATAATAGTTACAGAATAGAATAGAGTAGTTCCAGACTAAAGGAAGAAGAAAAGCAAATCTCTCATCTTATAGGGCAGTAGTGTGTTAAAAAAAAGCAAGGCATGTACAGTATGTTCACAGAATGCCATAGAATGTAAAAAAAGCCTGATCCACAGATGTCAATGACTACTGAATTAGGTCTAAAACATGTCAAGTAAAGGAAAGCCAAAAGTTGCAACTCCCATTCTTGAGAAAAAACTCCTGGAATTTCCCTGACAAAAGATTTTTAATGTTATGTCACTATATCTGACACATTCACTCGCATTATTCTTTGAAGGTACATGCTTTTAATTATCAAATAGAATTAGTCTAGCTGAAGTGTACAGTAATACAATAAAATAGTGAGCTGTAATACTATATAAGGACACACAAACCAATTGAAAAATATATTTATTAACTTCTTTAATGGTATTTCAATTATACAATTATTATTTTATGTCCTCTAAGAATTTTTTTTGGAGGACACATTTCCTCACAGTTTTTTCGCTTCAAATAAAAGATAATAATTTCCAAAAGATCTTTATAAGAATTACAGTTGACTGAAATAGCTTTAGGAGAGGGATGAATAAATGTGAGAGCTAGGCAGTGAACCTAAATATTGTTGCTTTCGAAAAGGTGTTAGAGTTTTCCAAGCTTTACACATTTGATTTATCTTTTCATACCTAACAACATGGAGAGAGAAAAAAAGGGATTTTATACATGGAAAAAATATGTTTTGCAATTTAAAAACCAAATGAGAAGGAAACTAACATAAACAGAAACGGCAAGGAGGGAAAATCCATACTGTATCAGTACAATGGGGATATCAGGTCTTGAGTGCAGCTTGAGCTCTCCCTCATGATGGTCAGTAGCATCTCACAGAAAGGAAACCCACCAGAGTATTCCTGTGGGTAAAAGCTCATTATTGCAAGCCAATAACAAGGCAGCACTAAAAAGAAGTTACCCTGAAAAGCCTGCTGTAGTGGGAAATGTATTCATACCTAGCTCCTTATGCTGCATTTCCCTTCCAGCGATATATTTTGGGAGATCTCCGTGCTGTATGGAACCAAAGAGGAAGTTGCACAACCTGTTGTTGAGTTGTAAGATAAGGCTGCAACATATAAGTAAAAATGTAAATACAAAGAAGGTAAAAATGTTTGAAGTAATTCTAGTCTATATAAGATTATATATACAATAATCTATATAGGTACCACTAGCAACCAGAGCACACCAAGAGCCAGGCTGTCTTCTCTCGGATAACTCATGCCTGTGAACTTGTGTATTTACCTGAACTTCTTTATGGTAAAGTCATCCCAAATAAGCCTGTTTGCTTTACCTTCATTCACACCATTATTTGTTTCTGTGACCTGATCTACAGGAAGAATTCGGCAATGTACTTTTGCCATGTGGATGGAAATCAACCACAGAGAAAATTTGACCTGAGCAGTCCAGCTGCATCTCTGTCACCTGTAAAACAGAACTGAAATCAGCATTTCTACAGGAAGCAATTCTCCACGATATTACCATTATTTCTGTGTTCTCTGATCAAGAATGAACATGTGAAGTCTTCCTTGTGCTCACATGAGTGAACTTCACAGTCTCTTTCTGCAACTTTTGTGACTATGAAGAAAAATTATGATACAGTGATGATGATATAGTGTCTTCTATCTGAAACTGCAGGTAGCAAGGCACCAGGTACACAGAATTAGTAACCCAGGTGCATCAAGTGCCTCTGTTGTCTCAACAAAATTGCTGTTTTTTGACACTAGTACCACCCTTACTTCATATGAGGTATAACAAAAGAATCTCCTTCTGAAGAGCAAAGAGAGAGCAAAAATAGTGGAAGATAAATAATGAAAATCTGAGCAACAAGTGATTGGAAGGCAAGGAAGAGAAGACTTGCAACAATTTTTTGAAAACTCTTCTGGATCGCCAAGTGTAGAAGAACTGCATTGCCACTAGATGTACTAGCACTGAAAAAAAAAATTAAAAAATACTTCCAGCACTTAAATAAGTCTAGTGTTATTTCGCCTTTGCCTCTCCTCCCAGCCCTTCTGTTGTGTTGGCTTTTGCTGTATCCAAGTAACAATCTCTGATCTCACTCTTTGACTGTTTTTTCCTCAACAGCTATTTGTTCTTTTCAAACCTTATGCTGCTCCCCAAATTGGTTGCTTCAGCTGTTTGCTAAACCTCTGGAAAAAGAAAGGCAACAGTCCCTGTTACCAGGCAACATCCTGTTTCTTTCCTGTGAGGTTGTGATGAGGTGCAGTCCTGCCACCACTGCTGCTCGCAGCACCTGGAGCTGGCAGGCAGCAGTTAGTCTCTTTAATTTGTTCTGATAGCTATTTTGCAATTAAATCAGGTAATAACAACTTTCTGCAGCTTGATTTCTAAGCAAAATTCACAGCAGCAACAGGCCAGAAAAAAAGAACTTAAGTGTAGTTTTAGTAAGGTTATTAGATTAACAAGGATTGCATGAATAAAGCAGTATATCTAAGTAAAATTTCATCCTTCATCATGTAAGGCTTTGGGCATCAGAAATAAATCATTTGTTCCTTTCACTTTTCTTTTTTTTAACTCAAATGCCTGGTTCAGTTCTTGGTCAATGGAGCTTAGCAGATAAGGCTGGACACTGCAGTTTACACAGATGGGGAGTTCATGGTGAGTCTCCCCATGCCTTGTGCACAGCCAGCCTAGCTCCAGAACTTCTCAAGCCTTCAGCACTTCCTGTGAAAGCAAAATTAAGTCCATTCTCCATGCTTCTAGGTCGACAGAATTTAACATTTAATTATTTTTTTGTGTGTGTGAAATCCTAAGACACAGAATACAGAGCACCAGTAACAGAAAACCTCTACCTTCCTTTAAAATGCTTTATCCATTCCGTATGGGCTTAGCAAGATGAAGGGAATGCCTGTGCTGATGTGACTGTACAGGTTGTAGGTATGTCTAAGCCAAGTGTAAACTACCATAGTAGCAGTTTGAGCACAGAAGTTTCAAGCTCCACTACAGGCTAATTTACCCATTTTCTCAGTCTCTGAACTAAAGGCAAACCCTAACAATCCCAAATGACATTGCGGATACTAAATTCCTGCATGTAAAGCTCTTTACAGTCTGAAAATATCTCACTTCTCACAGAGATGATAACATATCTCGCAGCATAGAAACAAGGCTTCACCCTTTAGTTAAATCACTCCCTTCCTTCATACCCCTTTGTATGAATTGCACCAGACAGATTCCGCCTGTTCCTGAATGTAGATTGTGAACACTAATCAGATCTCCAAAGGGGCCTTTGGGATGATTGACGGGGAAGCCCTTAATAAAGGCTTTCTGGTTTTGGCAGGCAAGCGGGAGAGCAAGCAAGAAAAGGAAGCAGCTTGAGTTATTTGAAATGCTGAGGTGGAGGCGTTTGATAAATGGTGATGGGAGAGATGTTTGATGAGCCCTGAGCAGAGAGCAGCTGCAGGAATTCTGATGGGTGTGCTGAAATAGCCACGGAGTAAGTGGTTAAGTCTTGATTTTCCATTCCTGTCATTGGCAGAAAGGAGATATATAGAGTACAGGCAGCAAAACACTGATGAGCAGAACCATCCTAATTTTCAGTGAAACAAGGAGCCTGGAGACCTGCCTGCATTTTACTGGTCATGTCTAAAATCCTTGCATTGTCAAGGTCTTGGAGATGGACTCTATTTTCAGAGCTCTCACTGAATTCTGTGGTAGATTTCTAAAGACACAAGAGGAAGAGAATTTATAATTTTGCTTCCCCACGCTGTAAACAGTGGCAAGTCTAGTGAAAATACTAGGAGCATCTCAAGTAACAAGTGACAGGACAAGACGAAACAGCCTCAAGTTGTGCCAGGGAGGTTAAGGTTGAATATTAGGAAAAATTTCTTTCCCAAAAGGGTTATCAAGTACTGGAACAGGCTGCCCAGGGAAGTGGTTGAGTCACCATCCTTGGAGGTATTTGCAAGACATGTAGATGTGACACGTAGGAACATGGTTTAGAGGTGGGCTTGGCAGTGCTGGGTTAGATGGTTAAACTCCATGATCTTAGAGGTCTTTTCCAACCTAAATGACTCTGTGATTCTATAATAGTATCAGGGCAATAAGGCACTGAAAATCACTGAAGAAACGGTCCATAAAGAAGCAAATAAATGCTCACAGCATCAAGGGTACTGAAGAGTTTCTGCAAATTGTATTACAGAACAGCCTAAGTCCTTACCCCAGGCCAAGAGGATTTAGAACATGTCATCTTGATTAACTTGAATAACTCACAGCAAATGGAAAGACCTGAGATCTTCCCTCAAGTTTTAGCAGTGGGAACTAAAACCATTTGATAACAACAGGCCACAGAAAAATAAGCAGCAAGAAGAGGCAAAAAAGGACAGGGAAAGATGCTGGCATTACATTTTGCCAGTTTTTGTAACAATGAAACTCTTTGATGCACTCCTAAAACATAATTCAAATTGAGACTTAAGTAGATCTACTGATCAGCACTATTGCTGTACAGCATGAGGGTTAGAACCAGATTCTGTGGTGATGGCCTCAAGTGTGTTTTCAGAACCCTCTTATTCCAATGCTGACTCCAGTTTTGCAGTATTAGCTGTGGCACTAAGTGACCACATACATGTCTTACTAGCAGGGCAGTTTGTTTACTTCACACAACACCAACACACACTGCTTTACTTAACCAGCCCAGGAGTGGAAATGAGTGATGTTTAACCAGTGAAGGTTTATTCAGACTTCATTTGGCAAAAACAGATGGAATCTTATTTTCTCACAATTATTAAGTGCTGAGAATAGCTAAATTGTTGCTATGGAAGTGGAAAGATACAACCACCAAATAGCATACCAGACTAACAGTCTAGAGTTTGAAACATAAAAATGTGGCTTCACATACAGATTCACCACAAATGACACATTATAGTAAATCTCATAGGATGAATATACCTAATTATATAATGAAAAGAGGTTATTGTAGCTATATAGCCATGTTTCTTTGTTTTCCCAATCTGGTTCCATTCTGCAAGACAAAAATGGCAAGGTATACATGACACAAATTCATATTCCATGTGAAAGACATGAGACTACTGCTAAATGTATTTTATTAGTAACCAGTCAAGTTTTCCCTCAAGCTGAACTCTTCATATTATCTCATTAAAGCATCTTCCAAGCTTTATAACTGGTTTCTCTGTGTCAATTCACACAGCAACTACAGGTTATGTTTTCTGACTTAGCCCAGAAAGGGGTTTACTTGCTTCCTTTCAAACATGGGGAAGGGAGAAAAAAGAATCCAGAAAATAGAAAGTAACAACATTGGGCATAGTTCAATCTGAAACTGTTCTGCTCAGCCTATAATTTAATTCCCAGTACAGATCCATACTCAGTGACCCAAAAAGTCTAGACTCCATCCCATGGAATTTTGCTACTAACTTCACAGGGATTCCACCTGAAAGAAATAAGTTGTTTCACGAGATCGAAAGGCCGAGGTGCAGAGGGCAAAAATACTCATTGAAAATTCAACAGATGCATTGCTTTTAGAGACAATCAAATTCACCCAAATAACCTTGGTTTATCCGCATTTATGATCTAGTTCAATGAAATCTTGAATAAAACTTCACATCAAAGTGCCACAGGAAAAACACAGATGTATTCAATGTTTGGGACCTTAATGCATGGTGTTATCTTAGAGGATATATCTTACTGGTGCATAAGATGAATCTTATCTTATTTTGATAATTAATACATTTTGAATTTGATATTAAGACCTGTTTTGAGATAGAAAGTTTTAGCTGGTATCTGAACTAGCTAAAAGAGTATTTACATTTTTGCAGTAGCATACAATGGAATCATTATTAAAAGATGAGTCACACCTTGGAACACCTTTATACGTTTTTGACTGACATTTCTAAATGCTGACTTCTCTAGCTAACAAGAGAAGTAAAAGAAGTGATTAAGAATCTAACACTAACTTTATGGATTTAGGTTTCATCTTGAAATATCACTTGGTAGCTAAGATTTACCAAGCATCGTGGATCAGGATTTCAAGACATTCTGAAGTATGGACAATATTATTGAAAAAAAGATAATCAAATTCCCAAACTTTTTATTAATCCAATTTGTTCTGTGTGCATGGGAATTTTTCAACTGAAAGTTACTCTTCTCTGAGAACATTTTCTTCTTTGTTAAAAAAAAAAAAGTCAAGCCCCCAAAAAAACATCAACAAGGGGGAAAAAAACAGTTTGAGTTTCGATATTAGACTCATCCACTCCTATTCCCAATCCTCTGCCCAAGTTTTCATACTTTCTAGCATAATTTGTACAAGAATATTATTTATTGTAATAAAACTTGTGTTACTTTACATAGCATATTATTCTTATATCTAAACATATGTATAAGAATAAATGTATTCTTATGTATATAATTTTACATATAAATCACAAAATATTTTATTTACACAAATAATATAAATGTCACTTTATATTTATTAAATGCTCTGATTTAGTTCATAAACCTATAACATATACTATGTAAAACTAAATAAATTTACTATGTAAAACTATGTAAAGCGTTAGCTCCTTAATCCTATTCATGGTTCTTTTGTAAACATAAAAGTATCTATAACTCTCCTGTTCAGTTCAGCTCTCAGCTCAATACTATGTTGTACCTTCAGTCCAGCTACCTGATTTGTTAGAAAGAGTACAAAGACCATAGAAGGCGGAATTAGAAAAATGAAGATACTATTCTTAAATAACTGGGGGCAGGGGTGTGAAGGATGGGGCAATATGGAACTTCCTAACAACAAACTAACATATTAGCAATGATTTCAAATTACATTAATTTTTTTATCCTGCCTTAATATTCTGTGTATTTTTAAAAGTTTACTTTAGAAATAAACTCCATGGGGTTTCTGGCAGAGCTGCTCTGCCACAACAGTTTATACCGACCATCTGTGGTGTGCCAGAAGCTTCCCGAATGTTCTGCCACCTGACTCAAAATCCTGAAGCTTTTCACATTTTTCTGCCAATTTTCATCCATACTATGTCTGTTTCCAACACTGAAAACCTAAAAAAGCAAAATATATATCTAAAAGATGCACAGGATAGTAAATTCAGCCATAATATCACGGCCAAAAGAAAAGACCAAAGACTACAGTGATCTGCATCTGTGGGCTTTAATCATCCAGGACAGTTGCACACTCTGAAAATAGAGTTGTAAAAGAGCAAGAGGGCTCCTGCCTTTTCTAGGGACACAGAACATGCAGCCAACATTTCTTCTGTCAGTGTTTCAGTTTCTCAGGTGTAAAGCATAGAAAATATAACTATGCTTTGATAATGTTTGGTCAATTTGCAATAAATGAAGACCCTCTCCTGGAAAACGCAGCAGATGATCAAATAAAGCACAGGAGAAAAAGGACACTAAAATAATTGAACTGCTGTGCTCGCCAACAACAGAAAAGGCCATGATTCAGGAAAAAATTCATATTTATGCCACATGGAAATGGACTACCAAGAAACTATGACAGCCTAGGGTGATATGCTAAAAGAGCATATAGAAGAGCAGCAGTAGCCAGTTTACTTCACAATCCATGTGAGCAACTCTACAATAATTTCCTTTTCAAGAGCTGATAATAAACCTCTATCAAGGATTTGGTCCAGCTGTTTCTGTACAATTCTATTAATGTCAGACACATACTGAAGCACCTAGTTTCAGATTAATTTTTTTTCTGGTTAAACCATATTTTAAAGTAGATTATAAAAAACACTGTCTACTAAGACAACATTAGTGCCACAAAATATACAGCTGTAATTCATCAATATCTTAAAAATCCATCTGACATTTGAATAATAATATCCAACTGGCTCTTATGAATATATGCCTAGTAAGCATTCAAAAACCACTGCTGTTTTTGAATCAAGATGCTCTCAATACTGCTTCCTGGCAACTTCCAGCGCAGAAAGCTTCTTTTACAGCCCCAAATGACTCCTTAATTGTGATTGTCCCAACACCAACCTGTTGAGTCTGTCATTCAGCTGGACCCTCAAGAACAAAGAGATTTCCCAGTGCCTCCAGATAAGCCTTTCTAGTAGTAGACCCTCTCTACTCTTGAGCAACATTAGCGACATAATTTAAAGGGAAAAGAAGGTGGGAGGGCTGTCATTTCCTAGGCCTTGATGGAATAAGACTCATCTTCCAAGTGTGATCAGAAAAGGGTTGAATGCCATGGTATAACCCAAACCAATGACTACTCCTAACCAGGATGTTGGGATCCCATGGTTTAAATGCTTGTTTCTAACTGGGCACTGCAGAAACTTTCCAGATATGCTTTTCAATCAACACGTTTAAACAACACAAAAAAAAAAGCAAATATATATTTCAAGCACCTACTGGTACTGGTGTTTTAGGAGTTCTAGGGGTTTGGTGTTGGTTGGGACATTTTCTTTTGTTTTGTCTATCTCAGCTAAAGGATTTTGTCAATTTGCCTGGAACTCAAACCTTGCGTAAGCCAAGTTTTTAAGAGTCATTTAGCTGAAATATTCTCAGCATGCATTCTTTAACAAGTTTATCTAACTCCTGAAGCTCCTGTGAAAGAGCTGAGCTTTTAAAAGTCAAAGTTTTTTCCTAACTTTCCTCACATACCCTTTGAACTTTATAAATGGGTAATGAATTTTCTCAGCAACATGTTTCAGCTGGTTTCCTTGGATTTGATGCTGATATTAAGAACACCACCAGCTGTCACTTACTTTACCAGACTCTAGACAATTAGTCAGAATTGTGTTGGCCTTTGCATGTATTATCCAGCTTTTGCCAGTGCAGTGGTCTCAAGCCTGCATTGACAATTCCCATGCCACTGGATTAAGTATGTCTTAAAATAAAGCATATGAGCTTCCATACTTTCTACTGAGCTTTTTCTCCTATATTCTCTCCCCTGTTATTTCTGTCATATTTCTCTCTTTACCTTCACTCTTGTAAAATTTAACACGGTCTTTTAGATTACACCAGGAATTTGCAAGTTGTTCAACAAAAGCCTATGAAAAGCAGCAGGTCAACAACAAAATATACTGGTTTCAGATCAGCACTCAGTGGGTGTTCCACAACAGTAAAAGTATTTCCAGAAGCTAAACACGTTCTCCTGCCATTAACAGCACGTTTTTCCCTGTGACTGTACAAACATGAGTTACCTTTCTTTCACATGCAGCTGTTCGACTGATTTCTGTCATAAGTCGCCTCCAGTAGCAGATTACTTTGTCCATGTCAAAAGCTACTGATTCTTTTCTCCACATAAAAATAGTTCTCTCTCCTTTTGGCCTACATGCATCTTTTCCACTGACAATTCTTTTTTTTTCTTTTATCCTTTTTTTTTTCACTGTCACCTCCCCAAGAGAGACTCCAAATGTTTATATTTCTTAATTGAATTTATGTAGAAAGGAAGTCCGAGTGAACTTTGGCTTGTGTTCAACAGTAATTCAGATAAGAAATAGAAGGAAGTTTGAATTTAAAGGAGAGAAATTAGAAACTCAAGCCACCAAATGTGACTCAGTGGCATGTCAAATGATTATCAAGATATCTTTTATGACATACTTGTTTCTTGTAATTTGAGTAATATGAAAAGCTTCAGTGATAACGAATGTTTCATTGTGTTTCTTTTTGAAGTGCTGTCTGAAACCCTGAAACATTTAAAAAGGATGCTATAATTAGACTTGGCTGGAAACTTCTTAATTAAACACTTTTCATTTGAAAAATGCTGATTTGTCAGAAGTGCAACTTTTTGCAGAAATGTATATTTTAACAAAACTTTTATGAGAAAAGCTTCTTAAGTCAAAACAAGAGAGAACCAGAGATAAACCATGAAAACCGTCAGCTCACAAAAGTAAAACATTCTGCTGTGTCCTGTGACAGTGATCTAACCTTCTGAGAGACTGTTTCAGTCTGAGTTCTCTGTAATTGATGCAGGATAAATTGCCACAGTATTAGACATTAACTGGCAGCTTATCTTTTCTTCCACATCTGATCTTGTTACCTACTTTCTCCATAGCCACGTACACATTTACTTACAGTAGAAACTTTGCCACTTTAGCCTTATCAGGTTGTCCTGACAATTACTGCATCCTCCTTGGCCATCCCAGTTCATTATACTTTAAATTTTAAGTATTTCTGAATCTGTAACATTTCATTCCATCACATCACCCTCCACAATGCACCCAAATTCAGGAGAGCTTATTTAGTTGGGTAGCTTTCTTTAACTGGTGTTTTTCAGAACTAGTTTAAGCTGATGTTTTTTTCATGACACTGAACTAAACCAAAGATAAGCCCCTCAAATTCTGCGTGACTTTGAGAGTTCACAGTGCTATATTTAAAGTTTCATCTGTAATAAAAAATACAGTAAATCAGTCAGTCAGTCAATTAAGACTGAAAAACCACTGTGACCTTTTCAATCTACTTTAGAAATTCATAAAGAGTTGCTTTCCAGAATGAGTAGGATTGCTTGATATAGTGTAATAGACTGAAGCCAAAACTAACAAGATCTTTGAAGGTCTTGAATAGTCTGCTTCCAGTGAAGTCTAGAGTCTCCCAGACTTGTTACCTGGCACACGAGCTATACCATCAGTTCTCATGAACAGATTGTGAAATTTGCAATTTCCTAGGAAATTTTTTGTACTGCAATCTACCCTGATTTTTTTCTGTTGTCAGGCTGCTCACTTCTCATGCCAGCTGCTCCACCCACCTGTTCCCCTGTGTATAACTTAATAATCTCCATTTGATATAAACTAGAGCAGACCGAGGAAGTGTAAACTTTCAGTGTAGGATGATAGCACAGGGCGACTCTGGGGGAGTAGAATGTCTGGCAGTATACATACAGCAAGCACAAGATTTTGATCAGCAGTAATGAATAGATTGCTTCAGGAATAATTTTCATTAAGTTGGTTGGCGTTACGGGGATTGATTCTACAAGGTGCTGTTCGTCTTGTAGCCACACAAACATTTTTGAGCAAATGAAATGTTCTTCCCCACTTTCCCATTTCCCACCATTCCTTAGAAGTCACAGTAAGGATTCCGTATCCAAGCAGGAATTCTAGCTTCTACAGTCAGAGGATGAACAAACTGACAGACACATTTTCCAGTCTTCGATCAAAAACCATCCCTCCCACACCAGAAAACCCACCTTACTCCCATACCACTTTAAATCTCCCATGATACTTCTCAAAGTCTCATGTTGAAGGATGGTGAGAATTTCCTAGAGCTTTAAAAATTTACTGTTTCAATGCAGTGGTATGAATCCTTTGGTGAAAATAGTGATTTACTGTCATAGGAAATGGTGGTCTTTCTCTCTTCAGGCTTCAGCTGCTGAAAAGTTAAACATCAAAGCAGCAGGCATGCTAAACAGACTCCCCTCCACTGACAGTAGGAAGAGGAGAACTTTCAAATTCTGCTTCATCCCATCTTCTCCATTGACTAATGAGGCAATGTAGATTAGCAGACTGAAGTAAATGTCTAACTTTACAGAGTTAAACTTTTAAAGTTGGTGTGTGACATGAAGTCCACCCTAGAAATGTCCTTGTACATATCACTGCATACATGTACAAGCATCTGTATAACATTATGTAAGAAATGCCCATGTACTTTCATATCACTGTTATATCAAGTCTTTGAAAATCAGATGTAAGTACATTAATTTTCAAGATTATTTTTGAGTACTTTATTAATTCAATGAGAGAGTTGTCACAGTTTTCTCAATCTGGTGGAAATTTTTCCCCTTTAGAACCAGGAAGTACAGAACTAATTAGTTTTCTAATTTTAGATTTGTATATCTTGGTTTTGATTTTACATTTGTTTAATGGCATTTATAAGCATTAGTAAGGGGGTTAGATAATGAACAAAGGTTGTTAGCTATGTAATTTAAACAACTTGTTTCTTTTACAGAATCACAGAATGGACAAGGTTCGGAGATCCAACCTCCCTGCTCAAGCAGGGTCATCCTAGAGCACATTGCACAGGATTGTGTCCAGATGGTTCTTCAGTAGCTCGAGTGAGGGAGACTCCACAGCCTCTCTGGTCAATCCATTCCAGTGCACGGTCACTTGCACAGTAAAGAAGTTCTTCATCATGTTCAGGTGGAACTTCCTGTGCATCAGTTTCTGCCATTGCCTCTTGTCCTAGCAGTGCTTGGCACCACTGAGAAGAGCCTGGCTTTATCTTCTTGGCACCCTCCCTTCAGATACTTATATACATTGATGAGGTCCCCTCTCAGTCGTCTCTTCTCAAGGCTGAACAGGCCCAGCTCCCTCAGCCTATTATCTATGAGAGGTGCTCCAGTTGCTTAATCATCTTGCAGCCCCCCACTGGACCCTGCTCCAGGAGCTCCGTGTCTCTTTTGTACTGAGGAGCCCAGAACTGGACACGGTACTGCAGTTGTGGCCTCACAGAGGCTGAGGAGAATGGCAGGATCATCTCCCTTGACCTGCAGGCAATGCTCTTCCTACTATATTCAAACACTTCACCTTATTTAGTGAAGACGTGCCCCTGCCTCTGCTAGGTTATTTGGGCAAGTAAAATGAGTAGAAGTTCTCTGCCACGATTTTTAATTGGAGGGATAACTTGCCATTGAAATCTATATGTAATCAGAGGTTCAAATCCAGATAATTAAATATTTTCATGCACCTGGGCTTCAATGGTCTTAGCATGGTGAATCTGCTCTTCTCTTACTTCTCTAAAGCCAAGGGAGCTCAGCGTCTCACATTTCCCTGCCCGGATATGAGCTCCATTAAAGGCTGGCAGTACCTCCAAGGACTAACAGCTGGGAACACAGTTAAGTAAAGAGGTGTAGAATCCATTTGGACTACAACAGTGGAAGCAGGAAATGTATCTTGGGGTAGGGAAACAGATCCAACCAATATCATCAACAGTACTTTGAGAATGAGATATAGTTTCCTAGTTATCCTCAATTAAGATCAGGACTGTGATCTGTTAGCACTACGGGCATTTCATTTATTGATTCCCTGCATAGAAATATTTTATTCTGGTCTTTCTAAATTATGGGTTCAAAATGTGTGTGTAGATCCTTCTCTACCAAAGCACTTTTCTAGTACTCTATTGGGTATTTTTTCAAGGGAATCCATACCTCAGTGATATGAAGGTACAGCACTTATTTCTAAAATCTGACAACTACTGCCACTAGTTTTCCTCTAAATATCCAATTCTGTATTTTAGATGTTGTCACACAAGGTGGCAGACAGGAGCTCCTGTAACAAACCTGGAAAAATATTTCTGTAACTGTGACAAGATGCAGTCCTAAAATCCCCAAACTTTAACCACACCCAAACACACAAGTAGCGTATTTCAGCTGCTTTTACAACAGACCACATGATGGCTGCTTCCAAAAACCTTCCCCTGAGGTATACTTCCACACTTAAAGACACATATTGACATGGACACATTTTATGGATTACAGTTCTAAACTACTAACAGCTGTTCTGTGTGGGCCTGATAAATACTCCTTACATGTATGACATAATTTGTTAAATTATTTCACTGTTACACTCCTGAAAGAACAAGTCCTGCCAACATTTATGTATGCACTTGGCTTTACCAGCCTGACTACTCCTGGCATCAAGTATGATTTTCATAAGATCAAGGCCCAAGATATCGTATGCAATAACTTGGAATAGAAATACTTCCTAAAAAAATAACACTTCAGCCCTAGATGAAAACTACTGAGATTTCATTGTGATTATCAGCAACAGCCCGGTGAATAAACATGAGACACTCAGGGATTTACTCTGGTCAGGCTTCAGAGAGAAGAACAACATGAAACAAAGGAGGGAGAAATGAGGCAGAAGGGCAGAAGTGGTTCTTTATGGCTTCCAAGTATTATAACTTATTCTGAAATGTCTGGTTATTCTTAGTGAAAAGTCAAGAAGGCCTATAAAAGGGCCAAATGTTCATGTTGGGATGGAATTTAGTGCTAAATAGATTTTGAAAGCAAAGCTCTGGAATTACAGCAAAGCTCTGAATTCTATACCTGGTAACTACAGAACTGTTTAATGCATCTAACAGGAAAAGCAGAGCTGGATCTAAGGGCTTTCTCTTTCCTCTTACTGTAGTGGAACAGAAGACATAATAGGTTACAGGTGATTAACAAAGAATCTCCTGCTGCTCCGTGTCTGATATAAATCTGTTTGGGGAAAATTGGATATTTATAAAATAAATAATTCAGCATCCTAAAAAATATAGGGAAGCTGTGTCATAGAGTGGCTTGGAAATTAGTTCAGTTTATTCTATAATTTCTTTGATGACAAAGAAAAAATTTCTTTTCTTTTTTTAATAGCTTTGCTGCTTTTCACTGGCCACTTCTGAGCTTTTTCACTGCTACTTCTCAGCATTAGACCTTCTCTTCTTAAATCACCCCCTCATTTTCTGTCAAATCTTGATTTCCGTAAGAGATCATTACCTCTCCCTGCACTGAGAGGATGTGAAGAAGGCATCCCATAAACACCTTCAAATTACCGAGATAAATTTAAATGGTAAGTCAAGACATATGTTCACAAACTTTCTGGCTCCCTCTGCCAGTTTCTCCCATACCTTACTTCCCATGGGAAAAAAAACAGACACAAAGAATGGAAGAGTGTTGAAATATGCTATGGCCAAGTCTTAAAGTAGGACAATGATTAGGTCCCAGGGTTCAGACATAGTCATTAGTCATTCAGTGTTTAGAGCAATACAGTCATTTCACCTCACATAAAATGAGATGGTGTTCAAAGTGATCAGAGTCCAGTTCCTTCCTTTTATGAGGGACAGACCCAAGTCATTGGAATATCATCCTGGAAGATCTCTGGTAACAGAATCTTTGAAAGATGGACCACAGGCAGAGTAACTAATATCACTAGGACTTCCCCCAGCGTTGAAGTTATTCCTCATTTCTAATGTCTACATTAGACACACTAGAATTGTATTCTACTTTCCAGATGTAAGTGGGTGAAAGGAATGGAAAAGGATTAAGGGACTTAACATGGAGGTGTTGCAACAGTTAGCTGATGGGCCAGCTTGCAAGGGCTACAGCTACTTCAAGGAATAGCTTGCATGGTCCTAGATCTGAAGGGACTTGTAAATAAAAATAGAATCAACAATAAAGGCCATAATTTCTAAAAGATAAATGGCATTTTACACAGGATGTTGAAGAAGAAGAAAAAGTAAAGGGTCCTGTAATTGTCCACTGCTTGTGAAACTGCTTTGTGGTTCTTTCTTTTTTTCTTCCCTTCTTATTTCTCCATTACCATTCAAAGAAGTTTCCAAAACCACTAGCAGTGGTCTGCTAGAGCTTATAACTTCCTGCTGTGACCTGTGGGCAACAAGACTGTTGTGTTGCTCTATTCTTCAGTAGTGAAGAACTAAGCAAGAGATTGGAGGTTTCTTTCTGAGACCCTACAAGAAGAGACAGATGAGAATGAATTGCCTGCTACATAAGGCAGTAAAGGCCTCTGCACACGTTTTCGAGACAAGCAAAGGCAGGAGGGTCACCAAATAAATCATCTTTTCCTTGAAAACTGTTAAAACAGACAACCACAGAGAGAATATTAAAGTTCTTAAACTGTTGATAAGATTATGGCATTACCTCTGTGAGAAGATCTGGTTTGGAAACAGATACACTCTGGAAACAGAAGAGAATGCATAATATTATCAAACAAGCTGGTGAGCATAGCAAACAAAAGTCTCCTTCATCTGACCTTTCTTTACAAACAAAAATGCACACTACATAGGGCTTGAGAGCCCTGAAATAAGGATAATTTTCCTGAGCCTTTTTTTCTCTAGAAAGTGAGCAGGAACTCGGGAAGTTCAAACCTTATTGTAAGATCTAAAAGTTGAGAGAGCAAGTAATAGGAATTGACAAAAGTTCGCGTACCACAGAGAATTATTTAGAATTGTACCTAGCATTTTCTAAACTCCTTGCTTTCATACCAGTCATTGTATTCATTAGGTTCATAGAAGCCTTTTAGAAAGTAATTCTCATTTTATTGTGCAAGAGTTGAAATATACTTGGGCGACTGGGCTCGTGTCACTCTTTTCAGTAGATATTCCAAAATTATAACTGTCAGAAGCTGGACTGACAGCCTGCTCTTATCTACCCTATTCGGCCAAGTTCAGTAAAGGATGGCCTCAATTGGACATCTGCTGATCTGTCACTCACTGAGCTATTCCAAATCTAGACCCCAAAGAGAATTACTCCTCCAGTTTCTCTTGATTTCTCTCGAGTTACTTCAACTTTTCTTGACCAGCAGCCACACCATAGTGGGGTGTAATTCCCCCTTGCAGAGCATGTGGTGCAGTAGAAGCAGTGGAAACTGAACTCAGAGTCATCTTCAAAGTGATCCAAGTCCTAAGCAACGTTCCTCACTTCTGCCAACACAACCGTACTCCTTCTCCTTCCTCTCTCACCACACTGTCTAGCCAGCCAAGAGAAACAGCCCATAGCTGCAACAACAGCCTCATGGAAACACAAAATGGTTGGATACAAGGTCAGGGTACAGCACCGCATGAGTCTGAACAGACCCCAGGTCAATGACCAAGGGTATTTAAAGAAAGCATAGTTTAATCCCTGAAGAATTCTACCTCGGTAGAACATGTTTTGGCAAAGAAGTTACCGACACAGACAGCTTGCAGTCTTATTTTAATTAAAACAGGCAAGTAATCATGAACAACTAAATTCATGACAGGAAAAAAAGCCACGTAGCAGACCACAAATACTGATTCAAAACTTATCGTAATTGAACTTACAGACAACAGAAAAATGTGCATGTGTCCAAGATGCATCACTGGATTATCCTGACAAGAAAGACACAGACTCTGTTGGTGAAACAAAATGGCTTCTTAAGATATTAAAGGCACATCCTCGGGTCAAGTCAACAAGCTCATTATCATAAGACTAGACTTGCTGGCTACTACACTGGCTTGCTATGCATATCTGAGACCAGAGAGTATCATTCAACCAGCCTGCTCTTAGTGCTTCCATCACACAAGTGATCCTGGTTTTGTCAGATTCATTGAAACAGAAATTTCCAAACAGGTAAGGAAGGGTGAGGGCACAACTACTGTTCCATTCCCACACACACCATGATTCCTTCCCTTCCTGCCATTGTATTAATGCCAAACTCAAGCTTAGAAAAATAATCATAAACTAGGAAACTAGGACTCTCTAAAGTAAAAATAATGACTTCATAGAAGCAGAACGAAAAAAAAATCGGGAAAAAAAAAGCCAAAACCAAACCAAACAGCACACTGCATAAGTAGTCAGGGAGTGTACAGGGCAGGGAGTTGTTTCTTGTTATCCACCTCCGACAGGGCATTTTTCAAGTTCTCTTAAGAAAGATTTCTCTAAGCATATTTTAAAATTAGTGGCAGATGATAACATTGATAATTAGTTAACTCATGGAAATGTTTAGAGGAGACATCAGTTATCTTCAGACTGCTTCTTTATAGCATTGTATTTTCATAGCCAACACATATATGTTCTTCTGTTCATGCTTTGCTCAGAATACCTTAAAATGCAAGATTCAACAGAAGCCAAACAACACAGAAGAGAAAAATTGGCCAGACATCTTTTCTAACAAAGTGCACTCAACAAACCAGTTAGAAATGGTTTCAAAACACACTTTCTACCTTCGTATCTTGGTAATAGGTACTTAGAAAAATATGCACTTTCAAAGTCATCAGTATTCAGATGTAGAATAAAATTAATGACTAAGATAGGAAAAGGAGAAAAAGTTGCAAAAGTATCTGTGGTCACTGATTGTAAAAAAAAAAAAAAGAAACAAACAAGCAAAAAAAAGGCAAGCAATCCTGTTATTACTTCCACTCACATTTCAAGTAAGATGAGCTATTCTTCTTTCAATAGACCTGACTGCCATTTGCAATTAGAAAGGTTTTATCCAATGGCCTTTGCTCTGCAAAACCAAGACTATATTAGCAGCCTCCTTTAAAGGTATCAGATCAGTTCAAGCATGACATGAAACCTGAATTCAGCGAACACTGTTCTAATGTTCTTCAATTTTAAGATATACATATCAGAAGTGACATTAAGCTTTGTCTTCCTCTCAGCTGAAATAACAAAACATTCTTCCTGCTATCTCCTCATAAAATAACATTTAAACATCAATAATATATTATTGATACCAAGAGCAGGTTAGCCAATAGTGTGAAAATCCCAAAGGACATTCTCTTTGCAGATAGTTTTCCACTAATATTTGCAAGCCTTTCAGATTGTTCAAGCAGGACCAAAATGTCCTCTTTCTCACATGTAACCTAGAAGTATTAATTTGCCAAATCAACAAGTCTTCTAAAACAGCATTGTTAGGGGAGTCATAACAAGAAACACAGCTTAGCAACAAGGAAAAAAAAATTCCTTTTGTAATTTAAAAGAAATGATGTCAGCCATTCTGCTTCTGTACTTTTTCTTATATGTATATTGTTGCCAGCTCATGGAGAAACTAGCTATGAGATTTGAACCCTGCAGGAGATACAGATGGCTCCTTGATTTAGTTATTGGTGAAATAAAAAGAAATTCTGCCCATGGACAGAAAAGTAGGTTTTGCATTTTATTTTCCATTTCCTGAAGACGAAACCTCCCACATGAGAAATGGAGCAACCCCTGCTGCATTTCTTGCTTATACAATCATCAATGAGTTAGCATGCACGCAATTGTCAAAACCTAGATTAAACATTGCAAATGACCACAGCATTTTCTTCCCGGAGCTAAAGCTATGATGTGATCTACGGCCATTTTCCCCTTATTTGGAAACTGCAGGGTTCATACTCCGGGCACTGCAAAAACACAACACAGAGCTATCCAGCAAAAGTAATCCTCTTTATTTCAAAACAGATGACTAGCTATTTGCATGGTTAAAAATATCAGAGTTTTCCCTGGGTAATCCGCTAGCCAGTCTGGTCCACTTTTTTTCCCCCATAATGCTAGGTCATTCTTGGATTAAAAACAAGAGACTCCACCCTTAGAGAAATTTTCTTTAACACCTTCACAACATAAAACAAATAAAAAAAATTAAAAACAATCACCTGGGCCTTTACAACTCATTAGCTTTTTCTCAGTTATATTTTTATATGATGTTGTAAATATTCAATATTTTAAACTTTTTATGTACAGTAGTTCAACTTTTGCAATATTTATGCCTCCTGTAAGAATAATTGAGGTTTCTGCAAGTATAAACTTAGTAGCAAAATGTTTGCTATGGAAACTGGAGGAAAATTCCCCACCACTTAGTGAGCTGTAAGGAGATGGCACCACCTATGAGAATGACTAATGCTGGTTGTCAAAGAGGCTGGGCCATGTCCACCAGGTAAGGATTTAGCACCTCATGGGAGGCCCGAGGAATTGTTTAAAGTTCCTGAATACCAGAGCAAGCAAGCTCCTGAGGATGTGGTGGTAGACACAGCTTGCCTCCTTTGTTACACGCAGAGCAAGGATTTTGCAAGAGTCCCAACTTCAGTGGTAATTAGTAAGATCTAGTGAACATAACTGCAAGTAGCCAAAGGTCCTTGGTGTGACAGTGTTAGGTATTCATTGCAGGAGTAGATGGATCAAGGCAGGTTAAATAACTCCCTTTGGTAATTTTACAAGTTTTGGATTTGCATGTCAGAGTATACATTAGTTGCATGAAGGAGGAAGAAATTAATGTGCATGCTCAGAAGTCGGTATTATGACCCAGGACATCAGATAGATGGTTTGAGATAAGAATTAATTCTTAAGGAAATGGCAAGTGTTGACAGGAATATTTTTTTCCCATCACAAATATACATAAAAATTAATTTATTGTTTAAATAAAATAATGATACGAAAGAAAAGTTGACCTAGAAAGGGAAAAACACGCCAAATCTAAATATTTCTGAAGCAAAACTAAAAAGATTTAAAAAAGAATTAAAGGGCTCACAAATTAGGTTTCTGAGAAATTTCATTCTTACTAGCTATATCACTTTTTTTTTTTTAAGGAAATGAGTGCATACAACTATTAACCCCATTTTAAGACATAACGCACACTGAGAAATTACTGGCAAGGTATCTAACATTGCACTGATATAGATCTCTGGTAACAGCCTTACACAGGCTGTCACTGCTATTCTCTGATGTAGGAGGGAGACAAGTATGTGAGGCAGCACAGACTGGCAGAGCAGGCTACACACACAGCGCTTGCCAAGACGCCTGAAGTGAGGAGCGAAGCCGCCATTCAGCCAAACCCGGAGCCCGTGGAAGTCTAGCAGCGATAAACAGTGACACCTAAGGGAAGGAGTGAACATTTCCCAAGGGAAACAACCGCTCAGAAGAAAAAAGCGGCTATCCAAGTCCACTCAAAATTAGCTTTACGGTAATTTGATTTTTAAAAGGGAGAGCTGTCTGTCACACTACCTACCCAGAACAAGAAAACTGACAGAAAAAAAATTTCAGTTATTAGACAGGCCTCTAGTCATTCAAAAGGTCAAAGCAGCTGCTTCCATTATCACTTACGGCAACCTCAGCCATCTTTGTCCTATGTGTAGACTTTAAAGAAAAAACCCGCTATCCAAGAAAATCTCCACATCCAGAACATTAAAAGTAATACAGTGTGATATTGTCAATATTATGATTAATACCACATCAATTCCACAGCAAAACAATCTCCTCCAGAAGGGTCAAACAGCTATTCTCTCTGTGGAAGAAATTGTCTCCACATCTGGAAGAACATGTTTGTAGCTTTGTATCACCCTGAAACAACAAAGCCTGCATACCTTCTAGACAATCTAGGTGTTAGCAGGTGTATTTTCTGTTTTGCTGTTCTGTGACTGACAATCCAGGAGTATGTTTCTTACTCATTTTCTGCTCCCAGCTCTGATTACCAGCAGATCCCCACATCTGTCCCATTCAGAAACCAAAATGTTTAGAAGTGCTGTCACCTGAAATAGAAAACTGTACTGTCAAAAGAATTACATAGGTTTACCAGTGGGCAGGAGACAAAAATCTCCCTTTCTTTCTGGCATTAACAGCTTTGAATTTAATTTTAGCTCAAGCAACTCCCTGATGATAAAAGCAAGATACTTTAACTGAGAATAAGGCCTCAGAGAACACTGAAGAATTCAGCTGTAAGTCACAGCCACAACCGTAACCTCACCATTCTGACACGTCTTCTGTATGTTACTGTACCATGTTCTTGTTTGTCCATGTCCCACAATATAGCATCTGTGTGTTTCTCTATCTTAATGTCACCAAATGCTAGTTTACACAGAAGGGCTTGCTTAGGTTCTAGCTAGTTATATACTGTACAAACACAAATTAACAGCTTACGAAAATTACTCTGCAATCTTCAATATCTGAGAATATAAAAATAGTCCATTTAGTCTCTTCAGTACTGGTATAATAACAGAGGCTCAGGGAAAAGTGCGTAAGAACAGAGCAAATATGCAGCAATATATCCCTCCAGCTTCCAGAGGTCTGTGACTTGGGGAATTAACTTCATAAGCTAGAAGACCTGTAATTGTGTTTAACAAACTTTTCTGGGTTTTATTTCATGACTTTGAACCTGCGCAAACCTTTTGCCATGCACAATATCCTTCAGCAGTGAACTCCACAGTTCAGAGGCACACTATGTGAACATGCTGAGGTTTGCTTGGTTTTTTTCAACCTCCTGATATTTCCTTTTGATGCCCTTCTTTCACAGACTAGAAATGACATTGATCACTTGGACCCTATTTCCTCTCTCACTATCACTCATCATTTTATAAGCTCTATTATAGTCCCCATCAGTAGGTTTTCACAGGTTGTACAGTCATTAGGTCTGTAGTCACTTCTCACATAGAAGTCATTCTGTAACTTCAATCTTCCTTGTTTCTCTTTCTGTGATCAGCTTCTGAGATCAGGAAATTTATGATATTTATTTTGTTCTCTATATTTATCATTCCCAACACCTATCTGCTGTTTTATAATCACCAGAGAGCACTGCACTTACATGGTCATTAAAATACTCATAACTGCACTATCTCTTTCCTGCCTGGTAACAGCTAATTCAGAACTCTTCATCAGATATACAAACTTAAGAATCATTTTCTTCATCTATCTTGCTGTACCTTTCTCTACAGTGAATTTAATCTGTCATTTTATCACTCCATGTCACAAGACCTTTCTTCGAGGCAGAAAGTTTTCCCTTTTACTTCTCTGCACAACTTAATGCCAGCAGCAAATGTTGTCACCTCCCTCTCTACTCTGTTTCCTAGACTGATTACATTGAATATCATGGGTCTTAATGCAGATCTCAGTGGAATTTGCCAGGTGAAAATCCTATGCTGAGAAAACGGAACAGGTTTCTACCTTCTGTTTCCTATCTTTTCAACTATTAATAATGTATATGAAGACCTTTCCTTTTATCCTATGGTAGTTTGGCTTCTTTAAGTATTTCGGAGGGATTTTTGAAGACTTTCTAAAGTCAACCTCAATTAGATCACCTTAATCAAACACACAACAGTGACTCCTTCAGGGAATTATAGCAGAATTGTGAGACATGACTGTCTCCAGTAGAAGCTACATTAGCTCTTCCTGAACATATTATATTTATTTATGGCTTCACTTCTTTGTACAGACATCAGACTCACCAGTCAGGGATTTTCCACATCTTGTCCAAAGTCCTTTTAAAAATTGGTAATGCATTTGCCACTTTCTCTGATACAGAGGCATTTCTAAGAGATAGTTTATAAAACACAAGTAGTGGTTCAGCACTGCCTAAATAACAGCCTCCAACTGTTCACTCACACTTACCTGTATATCTTATATCAACTTTTTCAGAATGTCAAAGTGACCTATGCTTTGATCCCCTAAGGACTGACTAGAATTTACAGTAGCAAGAATTTCTTATCAAAAACTTTTAATTTTGTTTGTTTGTTTAATTCTTTTAACTCTTACATGAAGAAGGCCTTCTAGATCAAGAGGGCCAGCTGAACAAAGTTTTATCCTGTAGACAGCAGGTGCATTACAAACAAAAACATCAACCTCTTCAATGTTCATTCAAATCTTGACCACAAATAGATTGGGTTAGTTGAATTGGATTAAAGGTTAGTTGAATTAGCAGTTAAAGTCAATTTTAGAAGCATATAAAAAATTATATCTTCTCTTCCACTTGCACAGCAAAGATACCCAGGGAAGATTGTTTTACAGAATACATAAGTTAGGAACTGGATTAAATTAAACTAGTTTGACTGAGACTCTAAAAACTTCATGAACATACTTTAAATTACAACAATGTTTGCAGAAATTCAAATAAAAGTTTTATTAACCCAGTCTATTTATATAATATTATAATTCAAAGAAATTTCCTGTAGGGATTTTAATGAATAAATTTATAAAGTATTATAAAAAATTATATCTTAGTTATTAACAACAACAATACAGAATAAGAACTACTGTATAATATAATAACTGTAGAACCACTGCTTTCATCTTTATTCAAATCTATGGGCTTTTTGTATAGCACAAATATTCAATACTCAACAGCTTTCATGATTCATGGATGATAAAGAAGATAAGTCATCAGAGAGAACTCCATAAATCAGAGTGATCACACTTTGATGCCTAACTTAAAAGTTTAGGATTTGACAGGTATCTCCCTAACTTGAATGCCCATGCCTGTAAATTTCAAGACACAAAAAAGAAAAAGTAAACTGACTGTTTACAGGGCAGAGATGCTAAACTACATTCCTTTAAGATAGTAAATAGGTGCTGACAGTGTTCCATTTAATTGGAAGTTTTGTGAAATGAACCAAAAGAAAGCTTAGATTTAAACATATTTATTTCACTAGAATCAAAAGAGACTCATTTTTCATTGCTTCTGCTAATTTGTATAGAATTTATTTCATTCTTCACACACACAAGCAATTCATTATTTAGGAGGGGGAAAATTTATCACTCCTTTTAAGTTCCATTTGTTGTCAGAGTTTGCTGAACTCTAAATCCAAGACCTTTTCCATTGAACACAGTCTTCTCAGGAAGCAAAAAAGAAGACAGATGTCAAAACAAATCTAGCAGAGTGGTTCACAACGCAACTGAAGTGCAAACATCAATGCTGTGTAGAAGACCTTCACAATGATCCCAGTATTCTCTGTATTTCAACAAACTACTACATTAATGGTGTTCATTCTGTTATGCACTCCCCCAAGAAAACCAGCTTTCTAGGAGAGGTTTTTTTGACGTGTCATTTCGCACCTTTGGGATAGTCCCTCACCCTGCAGTTTGGCAACGATTTAGTCCCTCTCCACCAAGTTTTACAAAATTTTAAATTACAAATCTAAAATTGTAATACATCATAATGATCACACCTCCCCTATTGTCACACAGTCCTGTGGCCAATACAACACTGATGTCTGATCTGCTCAGTTTGAAAACTAACTTGAACAGCATGAGCAAACCAAGTTCTTCAAGACGGTCATTACATTTTGCCTAGCTAAAGAAATTTATAATCCCTGCTTGCCTGACCACAGCCCTGCTGCTTGTGGCAATTAGAAAAATTGCTTGTGGATTAGAAAAATGAAGAAGGAGATGAAGGAAAGAAAGTAAACAGGGAGAGGGGAGGGGAGGGAGGAAGGGAGGAAGGAAGGAAGGAAGGAAGTAAATTATGGGTGAAATCTAACATTACTAGAGGCAGATTCGACAGGTTTCAGTTGATAGAGGCTGAGCAATAGGTACCTGATGATAAAGAGTTCCTCTGTTAATTCAGTAGAAGTCAACCCATGACTCCTGTTATGTTTTAGGATTATCTGGGTTGGTTGGTCCCAGCTCCAGTGGTCAGCACAGTATAGAAAAAAGAAAAACTAATTCTCCCCAACAGAGATAAAAGAAAACTTAATTCTCCCCATAGACAGGGGGGCTTGGTCTGAAGAACTTCTATTAAATCCCAGGTGGAGTGTAAACAGGTCTCCTAAGTTATAAAACACGTGAAAGGATTGCAGTAGATTCTTGACCTTTTGTTCTCACCTAGGGTAAGCACTTGCAAAAGAGTAGTCATCTCTCTGCTCTGGTAACGCCCTCCACATTCCAGTAGCATAAAATATTAAAGCTATTCAACATCAGGCAGTGTAAAGCTCACCTAATTTAATACCTGGTACAAAAAGAATCAAGTTGTCATGACAAATGGCAAATACACCAGAATGCATTTCACAAAACAGAGTCATTAGTAACCCCCATTTAGACTGATGAGAGTAACCTCTACTCACAGATCTAGACATTTGGACTTCCATTTACCTGTCAAAAAATTGTCATTTCTGTAATTTCTCATTGAAGTTTGACAAAAATTAAATGGAATCCTTTGTGAAAACTCCCTTGCAAGCAGGGATGTTATTAGCTGTATAGAAAAATTTCTGGAAAAGAATACAAGGAATATGAAGCAATCAGGGACTAATTGTGAACTTTAAAGAAAACCGAGTAATGGAAGCAACAGAATACGAATATACAGAGTGTGTTACTGCAGCAAAGACAAGGGCAGCCAAAACACAGAATGAATTAGAGCAGTCAAATCAGTTAAGAGAAAATTGGATGGGTTATAACAAATCATGAAAAGAATAAAACTGGAGACAACGAAGGACTTTTAATAAATGAGAGGGCTGCTGAAATTAATGAGGCACATCAAATGGTTGAGATATTGCACTGCTTTATAAAAATGTGCCTTCAGTAAGGCAAGTAGAGAAGAGAACTGGCAACTCATCAAGTGGTAGAGGTATGTAATGCATTGCATTGACTGTAGGTAAGAGGGGACTTTTAAACATGACCATATGTACCTAAAAACTTCTGAACTTAGGAGAGAGGTATTCCTTTGTCAAGACACACATGGCTTGAGAGATACTAAGCTATATGAGAAAAGAAAGGCAAATTTGGTACCATTTTAACAAATACAAAAAAAATATTTCTTGTGATTTTGTCCGTAAATTCAGCTCTAGTTATGAGCCAAATAATGGAACAAAACCATTTCTTCTGCAAGAGCTAAGTGGTTGTATTCTAGAAACATCATAGGTTATAAATTGTACCCAATCACAATTTTAAAACATATTTAAAAAAATCAGCATGGTTTTCAATTCACATGTGCATGATAGCATTGTGTTAAGTCACCAGAAACCCAAAATCCAAATGAGGGAAACAAAAAGACTAATGGGCACATTCATTAGGGATTTACCTGAACTGTTTCACCTTTTGAAAGTCCGTTGGAAACAAATACAGAATATTTATAAAACCTTTGTTTATTCAGTGTAGGAGGCATATCAGGAAATGCAAGTATTACATCTACACTGAAATATTTTCCTAATTATAGGAAGCATAAACCCAACTTATTCCTGAAAAATGTCACATAATCTACACATCTTGCCATTAATGACTTGGCAGGTAAGTGAAATTAAAATTGCCAGAAAAAAAAAAAATTAGGAAATATTGCAAATACCAGAAAGAACAAAATAGCAAGGCAGAAGACAAACAGCTCAGAGGCAAGAGGAAAAAACTGAAAAATTGTGACGGGAAGTTTAAACTACCTTTCAGAACTCCAAATTATTATGGCCAAATCATGGCAAAACTAAAAAGGCAAGTAGCATATATTAAAGATGTTTCCTCATCAATCCTTCTGTCATCCTTTGCCCTTACTCTGCTATTCAAAATGCCTCACATCTGCCACAGTCCCTGTATGTCAGACCTCGCCCCATATTCTGTGCCAGTTGATATGCCCTGGCCTTGCTCTGCCAATCTACACTAGAAGAGTGAAATGCAAGTTAGAAGGCGGTAGAGGGTATAACAATATTTCTCTATTCTTGTCGCTGATTGACATGATCTTAGTTAAATTACATTCTATGGATTTCTTCACCTTTGTAACAGGACTGTAGGCTAGTAAAACAAGAAGGCTTTCAGAGAGTGTTTTGAGAATTAATTGCCATATGTTGAAGACTTAAATCTAGTGTTAGCAATGCTATAGAAACCCAGGGAACTGTAACCTTTTGCCCAGTCAGTACATGCAACTCTGCTTTCAGCAGGGGGATTCTTGTTTGGATTCAGCTGCCTGTTCAACCATTGTCACTAACATGCACTATTCAAGTCTCCTTATTTATTCATCAATGTTCAGGGAGAAGATAAAACCAGCACACTTAGACCTTTTTGTTTCAGTTCATATAAATAATGTCATGAGATCATATTTCTATTCTCCCTGACGTGAATTGCTTCATGAACTGGACAAAAATAGAAGCTTTCAGAAGTTTTGTAGTCACAAATACAGCATCTCCCCTAAGTGGTTGAACAGCAAAATGGGCAATTCAACTTCTAAATAGTGAGAATGCTAGAAAATAGGAATCTGACCTATTTCCTCAATGAAAATGATATTAGTAGTACTTGTAATCCTCATTGATACTGACAGGAAATGTAAGATTTCTTTTTTACTTCCTCCACATCTTCAAGAAAAGGAGAAAAAATCATTTTACCCCAGCACTGAAGTGAACCCCTCCTGTCTAGAGCTTTGATTTTACCCAGACAGATCAAAATACTTTAGGAATATTTATGCAAGAATTATCTCTGCTTCACAGATGGAGTATGTGAAACAGATTCTGCTGGCTTGTTTAGCAGCTTTACATCAAAGAAATGTCGGAACTCTAATTCTGGCTCTAATTCTGGTATAATTCCCTGCTCCATGATCTTGGCAAAGTTGGATCTAACTTTGAAGTTGGTCCTGCTCTGAATGGGAGGTTGGACAAAACGACCTCCAGACATCTCTTCCAATCTAGTAATGTTCCATGACTCTTGTTTCCTTTGCATCTTTCAGCTTTCCAGCCTGAACATACAAATCACTATGCAGACTTCAAGCCCCAGATACAACATATTGGTAGGCTCTGCACATAGTCAGTGCTTAATCAGGAACCTAGTAGGACACAGAATTTTAAATAGCAAAATCTACTCCTTAGAATTTGAGCATCGTAGTATCTGTGGAATGACAACTGAATATCATTACAAGTTTTAATTAAGTGCTAGCACATAGCTCATCATCATTCTCCACAGCTCAGAACACCCAGCTGCTCTCAGTTAGAATAAAGCACCCTTTGACTTCACCAAAGGTAAATAAGGGTATCTTATTTGTAAAGAACAAGATATGTGCAGCAATAGAGATCACAACTCTAGTTTTAAAATACCAGTTTCGTAAAGGAATTCTAAATTTCTCCACTAGTACTGCAAGGAGATCTCTCTTGTGCTGTAGTTTGGTTTGAATTCTGTCAGGATGGTTTGGTTTCTCTACTCTGGGAAAACAACTTGAGAGCATAGAAAATATTAGCTGAGAAGTAGGATAGAATGGATATATTTTAAAGCAAAGAGGCAGATGACCTTGTAGTAGGGATCTTGACTGAAAGGGTTGAAAAAAGAGCTTGATATCTTGTTAGGTGACCAGCAGCATTATAAAAATTAAAAAATAAAGTTTCTTTTAATTCAACAAATATTTTGCAATGGCTGCCTGATACCAGTGATACTTTTCGATATCACATTTCTCTAAGTAGTTTTTACTCCAGCTCTGCAAAATTACAACTTTTTTTTCTTTAAAATCAACTCTGAGAAGTCACCTTGCAAGTATTCTGATTTTTGTTGATGTAGCTGTGTTTTCATAATTATCTCATTTGCCTTTTAGCAAGGACAACACATCTTCTGATTTGTCTAATGTCAGTGGTTTTGCTGACCATGTTCTAGCATCAACATTCTTGTTTTATTGCTGATTTCTCTGCAACATTTGTAAGAGATTCTCAAAACCTTGCAACTACAATCTTTTATTCTAATTATTTTATTTTTAAATTTCTTCCAAATTGACTTTTAGAAAAGTTAGTGTAAATTGTCATTTTTGTATGTCAACTACAGCACTGTTACCTAAGAACCAGATAGTGATTTCTTTAATTCTTTTGGTTCTTTGCTGATTTTCAACCTTCTATTTCAGTACTTCTTGTTTCTTCCAGATTTGTTTTCTCTTAGAGGTTCAACAAACTTGAGGTTTAACCACAGCACTAAACCACAAACCCCACTTTTGATGAGATGAACAAGTAGTTTGGAATCTGTGATGTATTTCCCCATTTACAGCTAAAAATCAATTACAGGTCATCCTGTCTTTCAGTGTATGATCTACCGGACCTGGGTGCCCTTGATTAAACAGTTACCATCACCTACAGTCTCCCCTTCCACAAAAAGCTCTTCCCCCTTAACAATCAAGAAAAGCAAATCTGTAAAACAACTCAAATGTCACAGTTCAGAGCGTGCTGTAGCTGATTAATTCCCCAGCAAACAATATTGCAGTCATTACCTCAAGTAGGAAACAGAGGGAGCTGAAGAGCTGACAGGAGAAGTAACCTTGTTCAGAGATGAAGACAGGTGGGGTGGTAGCAGCCTTAAACATCAGCGGTAAAACTGATAGAACCTATCAGAGACTTTGTTGTTTTTTTTTTTAATTAAAAAACCAAACACAAGCTCTCTTTCCTCTGAGAAAAGGCACGCATAAGGATGTTTCTCCAGCAACATACCTCTGGCAGAAATAGCTACCTTGTGTCACAGCCTCTAGGGCCTCATTCAAAAGAAACTTGTGCATTATTTGTTTTGGGTTTTTTTAATATATATTTATTTTCCCTCTGTTTTCCATCAGAGAAATACAGCCTAAGGAGCAATAGCCTCCAGGGGTGAGTCTGCATGTTTGCTAGCTTCAGCTGTCAGAGAAAGGTGGGAAGATTTGGGATTTTTTTCTTTCAAATGGACCTCGGAGCTGCTTTTTTACCCTTCCAAAGAATACCTTTCAATTCTTTTATTCTTTGAGTTCACACACATAGGTAAATTAACAGGAAAAAGTATTATGGAAACAAGTTATCTGTAGTAGCTATGAAATCTCTCTGTGGATACTCATAGCTAAATGAGGGCCCCCTTCCCCAAACCAGTTCCTCTGTAGGGGCTGGACAGAGGGAATGGATAGGACATACCCAGAATATCCAGTGCAGTTGTTCAGTGCTGGGCTGATTTAACTGACTGGATTGAGCTAGGCTGCAAGCTTTCCCTTCAAGAACTGTGACCAAAACTGAACACAGTGATACATGCTAGGTTGAGGTTTGGTGTGGGTTTTTCTATTTTTGTTTGGGGTTTGGGTTTTGCTCTGTGGGTTTTTCTGGTTGTGTTTGGGTTTTTCCCTTCTTTGTTTGTTTTTGGTTTGGGTTGGGTTTTGGTGGTGATGGTGGTGATGAGAGTTTTTTCCAAAAAGAGAATCATACTCAATTAGAAACAGCAGGAATAAACCATGACTAAGGTAAAACTATTTTCAACTGACTGAAAGGTTTACACTCATCTTTTTTACTTGCAACCTTACTTCATCCCAGGTATTTCATATTCTGGGGGCTAGAATGTACTCTGATACCACTTCAACCTTATACTTGTTGTGATACGATTTCTAAATAAGTACCAACTCACCTGTTATATTTTCCTGTTGGTCTGCTGCTATTGTAAATAGTTCATGCTAAGTAAAAGTGTGAAGATGAAAGGGGTCTAGGAAAAAGGAAATAGGAGTTCTAGGTCTACAAGTCTCACCACAATATTGCTGTACTAATTCCTTTTTTTAAAGTAAAGATAAGATGCCCTTTCTTCCTCCTTTCTTCTTTCTGGTCTGCTTTAAAGTTGACCATTTTGGGTACTAAACATAATTTTTATACATGCTTATATATATAAATATAAAAATATAAATATAAACATAATAATTTTTTTCAATCTAGTTGAAGATGTCCCTGCTCATTGCAGACAGAGTTGGACTGGATGACCTTTAAAGATCCCTTCTAATCTAAACTGTTCTATGATTTTATGATATGTTTGCATATCACTTCTTACAACTCTTTACTCTCAGATAGAGCCAGCATACTTGTGCGACAGCAATAAGGCAACAAGAAGTCACCTGGCACCTTCCAAAAGTTATTTTTCTGAATTGCACAAAGAGATGGGTCTAGATTAATCAAGATTAATGTGCTATGGTGATAACTCCATCATCAAATACCCTTTCCCCATACTTTTTTTTTGACAATCAGAGATGTACACAACCCAAAAAAAAAAAAATCCTATTTATTTTCAGTACATAACAGCACCTAGACTGACATATGGCCAGCTAGATGCAATTTGGGAGCTAGAAAATTCTATAGCTATGCATAAACTCTTCTTGCAACTGTTCCTAGCTCTCAGTTAAGAAATGTCCAATAATTTGGTGTGAAACATCCTAATCCACAACAGAACTGAAGATCAGCAGGACAGCAATAGGTCACACAGTACTTCCCAGTAATAGAGACACAAAGATAAAACAGCCAAGCAATCTGTTCTAAAAGGAATCTTTAAGACAATAGGGGGCTTTTGTTTGTATGTTCTGTTTCACTGAGGTGGTTGTTTGTTGGTTTGTTTCCTAATAGACAAAGAATTGTACTCCAGAAAATGTGATTTAAGTTTCCCCTTTTTTACTGTTAAACACCATAGGTAGCAAATACATTCCTTAAATTAAGAAAAGCAATGAAATGATAGAAACAAATAGACAATGTAATAGGATACAAACACACAATTAGCAAAAAAACCCAAACAAACATAAAATGCATTTGGAAATGTGGAAATTATTTCCACATTTTCTCATTGCTTATAACAATACCAAAATTTTCCTCCTGCAAATATTAACCTACAAAGGTATAAAACTCCTATTTCTAAAACAACAAAAATTCTCCATATCCTCGAATTACCCACAAGATGGCAGAATAACCTGACCAAACCAAATATCAGCACAACCAGTCTTTTCCTAACTACAAACACAACTCTCAGAAGATAGTACTTACTGACATCCAGACAAAACCCTCATCATTCAGCAACTGGCTGAGCAGTATTTAACAAGCTGTAATAATTAGTTTTACAGGCTACCAATTGACAGCCAGATTGAAGAAGGTCATTTGGAGTTGACTCTTCTGTGAATGCACTGGCCCACAAATCTTCTAGAAAAAAATATTATAGGTTCATTTCTGGTGCAAAGGGCTGCTAAATTGGTTGGGTTATCCCCTACAGCCAGCTGGATATTTACCCAAGACCCACTAAACAGCTTAAATCAAACTGGTGACAAATTGTCACAATCAAATACCATTCTGTGTGTTCCTGCGCAGTAAAATAAAGGCATGACCAAGCACATGTTACAATGTGTGTGCTACTTTGATAGAAGTATTGCAGTGAACAATAGTTGTGAATGCAAACCAGCATGTGCTGCAACTATAGCATAAACTCCTCACACCCCCTCAGTTTTCATTCACCTTGCTGCTGTTGCTCTTGCTATCAAGATTAAATATACACAGGATACCCTCAAGAGGGTATATATTCATTTAGCTGCACATATTTTCACTGTCCAGATTAAATCATGTGTTTAGACAAAGGAGCAGGACATGGAGAGTATTTCTGCTATTGTGAAACTATCACCACTCTGCTGCTCTTTCATTACCTACCCAGGTATCTTCAACCTAATGCAAAGTTGGTGCTACCTTTTTTTCCACAAATATAAAAGTCTTCCAGGGGGAGGGAGGATAAAATAAATCCAGTATCAAACAAGTAAGAGAACAAGTAAGACCTTTTAGCTGCAAAAGTTTTCACATAAGAAATACCTTACAAACTAAATATTAACCCTCCCTCTATTCTCCTTGTTTAATCCACAGCATTTCCTTGCAAGAGATGTCCCCAGGTCAAAGTACACTGACCTAAAATTTCAGAGGTTACTAAGTCTCTGAGACTTTCATGCTCTACACTGAATGAGCAGCAGAGTGGCAAAAGTTCCACCAAGTTCACAGCAAAGTGCTTTTCTTGCCATTTAGAATAAAAGTGCCAGGGGAAAACACAAGTGTCCAATTAAAAAAATTAAATAAAAAAAATCAAACTAGAGGTATTTTCATAGTATGATAACAGCAGACTCTTATGACTAATTTGCCAGTAAAGGATCAGACAAGAGAACAGATGGAATATCTGTGGAAATATGGAGCTTTGCACATCAATCAAGTACATACCATCCCAGCTGGTGTAAACCCAGCTCTTATTGGACCATAAGCCTGTATATTAATGGCTGAAAAACTGAAATAGGACAGTTACTACACTTGGATTTGAACTTTGAATGAACTAGCATGCTTATACGCCTTTTTCCCCCTGCACGTCTTGCTAAATTTGAATCCCTCTTATATAAAAATAGAAGTGCAACCTAGCACAATTTAAACTACTTTGACATATGTCCTTGTTAAGCAGATTAATAGCCTAATTCCCTGTTATCTGCTCTGGCTAACTACTAGTTTCCAGGTGTTACAGTTTTCTGTTCTGTAAAGTAGAACACACCCTGAAACTATATGTACGTGTGTATATGTATCTATATAAAAACTTCCTCTTTTTATAAAGACCTGTAAGAACTATTATATTTCCTAAGAGGTCTCTACCAGAAAAGAGTAGAAGTTCCTAGAAAGAATTTTTCCATAGTTTTTTTCGCCATTAAAATTCACCACTGACTTGTCCACAACAGCCTATGTGTAGTGACTTTTAGATCACTGAGGGACAAAGATGTAGAACACCTGTGTGTAAGTAACTGAGTAGCAGTGAATGACTGACGCCAGTCATTTAGGGTTTTTTTCTGTGCATGGCAGGAGAAGAATTTAGGATTGAAAAATGCTCTCATTTTGGTAAAAAATAAAGGAAAAAATTATGAAACGTTTAATGGTAAGGAAAAAAAACCCTTCCCAGGACATTTCATTGCAACTCTTGTGTTTGTCAGTAGTATTTTGGTTCCTGTTCTGCAAACACATGGGTCAGGTTTTAAGTCAGTGAATTACCATTTGCAGGCACAACCATTCAAGATAAGAACTTGGGACTGTAACCTCTGTGGGTTTAGGACCATAAGTCCTTTTAGCATACATGTGGCACTTGATCCGTTGTCTTTATGGTAAGAAACAAGGAAGAGGTAAAACTGAGTACTTGGAGAACGGTTTGCTTCTCCTTACTTCTACAGAACCAAAGGGTTATATTGCATTTAAAATCTCCCATCTCTGAGATTTGAGGAAGTTCATCATAAAAGCGGGACTCAGACTCCTGAAGTTCTCTGAGAAGGTTTGATTTCTAATTAAAACCTTGTATCTGACTTTCCTACAAGAAAAAAAAAAAAAGAAGTATCAAGACTATTACTTCTGTTCCAAACTCAGGCTCAGCAAATATATTGAAAACTCTGGAACAGCCCAAGGTTACTTTGTGCCTGTAGCCATAGTGGCTCTTTTGTCAGCAGTTAGCTTCTGTGCCCCTTCATCTCCTCTGCCTCTCAGCTAGATGTATAACTAAGAATTATTCCAAATTGAGTCACAACTGACCTTGAATTTATTTTGCTTAAGGTTCTGCCTTCTCAAGAATAATACCTGGCTGCACTCGATAATCTCTATGCAAATACTTTAATTCTATCTTATTTCCAGCTCTTTACAAAGCAGTACAGACCACTACCCCTTCTGGAAGAAACATTACTGGTTTTGCAGTAAATTTTTCACTTTCTAGTCCATACACGCTACCCTGACCTGAGAAACTCACCGGATTCCCTCCACTTACCTCTCATGGTTTTTTTATTTATTGACAAATCAGATTCTTTTCCTCTTTCCAGACCTGTCAGGATGAGTGGCCCTAAAGGAAACAGTAAAATAAGAAATCATAAGGTAGCAATATTCTCAATCGAAGTCATCTGTAGAAAAGAAATGTGATATTCACAACGTTACTGCCAATAATTAAGCCCCAAAGCTGCATTTCATTATTTTATTAAGGCCAAAAGTTCAGTCTGGCAAAGTTCCAATACGACTTCGACCATGGTGTCTGTAGTAGTTGAGAGACATCATTCTGCTGCTAATGTAAATGGTTTTGCTGGCAGCAAGCAGTCAAATGTATAGATTTCTTGTCAAAGATACAAGGAGTAGCAAAACATGCAAACTAAAGTATGACTGCTAGAGAGAGAACATGAGAAGATTAAAGATTTTCACAAAACTTTATCTGATTTCCTTTTAAAAATAAAAGCAATGTTCTCATCAAATGAAAGCCAAGTGACTGCTTTCCCGTTTCTCTACAGGAGCTGACCCTATTGACTGAACATTATCTTGTACTGTGCTGAGGAACAGGCAAAATAACTTTGCTAAAGTTAACTAAAACCTTTGCTTTTAATTAGGTACAAAACAGCAGCACACCATTTCTCCAGTAAATCTGACAACACACACACAGATATTCACACCATTTTTACTCAAGCAGTCACACAAACCTAGAAGGCCAGGATTGTGTTGGATCTCTCAGCTCCAAAACAACACTTACCTTTAGATGCAAAAATTCTCTAAAAAAAGTTACTAGGGTGCTAAGTCTCTAGTGATGGGCACAGAGTATATATTAGCACAAAAAGAGTGAAAACACCCTAAGGGGATACAACTCTATCTTCCTCAGTAGCTGGCTAGGTGACAGATATATATATATCTATGAAATTCTCATTGGCAATTTCTGCAAGCCTTCTTGATCATCTTCATCACTATATTAATACAGCACAAAATAAGGCTCAGACACTTCATGAAGTCTATTACTGGGAATATCACCATGGTCCAGGACTTCCACAGCCAAGTAGCCACAAGGGTAAGGGCCACACACAGGTTTTGAAAGCAAGACATGCATCCACAAACATGACCATGCTCACCCTGGACATATCAACACAGATCAGAAGTAATGGCTTGCTTACTACTTAATAATTAAAATTTATTATGGTTTAAAAGAATATAGGTTACATTCAGCAATTGCTTATTCAGGAGGAGTCTCCCTGCACCATTTTTTAATTAATTACTGTCTTCAGTTAAAGCAGAAGGTTTAAGGCTACATTTGTTTTTCTTCCAGCTTAGCCAAAACTTCAGATCAACAGTTCATTCCCCCCTTTCTTCTCCTTTATTGTTTTCAAGTGATGAGTTTCTAGTCCACCTTGCAGTAGAAATTAATCCTTAAATACATGACTTTACACTTTTACTTCTACGTATCATTCTACTTGTCCAATCTTCAAGGTATTTCTGTAAAGCATCATCATTCTCTGCTGCATTAATTATGCTTTTCAAAATCCTCAAGGGAGCTACAAGATTCTTACAGAAAGTAAACCTAAGAAATAAAATTCCTATTTCTTCTAGGTATTAAAATTCACAAATTCAATGTAAAGTCAGGAGGTATTTTACACAGAATATTTTTCTTTTAGGCAGTTTCTTGTTAGGCCTCTACCTCCCACAAGCAACAATCACCTATTTTACTCTCTGTATCACAAGGCTAGTAAATCTGCTACTTTCCTCTTGCTAATATGCCACTCTGATCTCAATTTTGATTAACAGAATTACTTAAGTAATTTTTCTTAGAGCAAAATTGTTTTTAAATGGTACTAAATATATTGTTACCTTTTTGGACGTGAAAGTGATTTGTGAGTTCAAAAGTTTATCCTTCTTGTAACACCTGTACTAACTACTCTGATGTAATATGGTATCTCACCTTTTTTTTCATCTTGGTAATATTATCAAAAGATGTAATTTGTACACTCTCCCTTTTTTTACAAAAAATCATTCCTTGGATGAAAATGTCCCTGAAGCCAGTGATTTCAATTGTGACACTGGAAGAAAGCAAGAGAGAGGATTATTACTCATTTTATTCTCTGCAGTAGCTGTTTTGCATGCTTTTCCATAGGCCTAAAAAGTTGATGCTCGCGGCATAAAGCTACACTGTACAATGCTTTGTTCTCCAAGCAAGCTAAATATGCTATCCTAACTTCCTGCCCTATCCCATTTTTGGAGGTGAGGGTTATTATTCAACCAAGAACTTTTCCCAGATCAAGTTTGCACAGATACTTGTCATCATCATGGCTGGGCTTCACGAACAAAGATTTGGGGAGGGCTCTACCCACGTTTGTTACAAGTGCGTTGGAGGCTAAAAAGGCCAATACAAGACAGACGTGTCCGGTTGCAAAAGGTACAACAGAAAGACTCCTTAGGTGGTAAATTCTGCGAGGCAAAATTCTTTCTGTGTTATCTTTTCTCCTCGAGAGTGATCCTGCGTGCTTTCTCAAAGGCATCAGCAGCAGCGTTATAGATGGTGTGTCTCCAGACCTCCTGATTGGAGGCCAGAGTAGACCAGTTATGGTGATCAATATGGCCAAGTCTGAGATGTTGTTTCAGGGAGTCCTTGTATCTTCTCTTCGGGGCTCCTCTCATTGTAGCTGTGTTCTCATCAGCATGGCCTCAATGCTTGTGACTGCTGCTTGTTCTAGAACAGATGTATTGGTCACACAATCTGACCAGTGGATGTTTAGGATTGTATGGAGGCAGTGTTGATGGAAGCGTTCTAGTACAGATACTTGTACCAGCACAGATAAGGGCAGCGGCCCCAGGGGGGTGAGAAGAAACATGTAGGAATAGGAGTGTAGATGAGAGAATTCTATGTAGTTGGCTTTGGTTCCTTAACCATCATATTATAAAATTCTATTTTTTCAGAAATTACTTGAGCAGTTCATTTGTTCCAAAATATATACTGTTTCATTGTTGTTTTTATCTCTAGTTTCCATATTTTGTCAGGTATGGAGCAGCAGTGAACTTCAGACATCTTTGCTGAAGTAGCTGTCTCAGAAAGCACATTAAGCTTTCATTTTTTTAATTATATTGGTAATTCATTATAACTATTGGTAATTCAAATAACTCTTGGTAGTGATCTTTGAAAAACTTACTGTAATTTTCTCTTCATAAGTTATTTAACATGGGAAATAACATCATTCTTCAGGGGTTTTTATAAGATCCTACATTTGACAAATCATACTTTTAAGTAAGACAACAGATTAAATGATCCATTTAACCCTTGATCACAGATTGTTCAACCAGACTTACAGCAACTATCCAGACAGCCATTTCTATTGGAAATATAGAATTGTGATGTCTTGTATTGAAAGAGCAACAGATGGAATTAAAATTATTAATGATTATACAAAAATGATGATGGAGTACCAGCAAAAATGTAATAGATATGTTTTAAAAACCCCAATGACTTCTTTTTTAAATTATCTACAAAAAAAATAGATGGGTAAAAGAGGCAGTTCTTTGTCTGTAAATCATGTCTTTTTCCTCTTCAAATTATTTTTTGTTTAATATATTTTTATTCAGTTACAGTGGTATTGGATAGTTGGAATTTGCCATATGCAAAGCCTAAATGGGTCATACAAGTCAACGTAGCCATCTTGAACTGTTGGCAAAAAAGCAAAATTCACAACTAGCTTGCAATGTAGATTCATTAGCAAACACATACAATTAGTAGGCCTTCTAATGCCTCTTCTTCTTTAGGCTTTCAGCTGTGTAGCTTTTAAGATTTGATTTGGAAACTTCTGTTTCACTTTTTGTAACACCTGGAGAATTTGATGAGAAAGGAACATGAATACCTTTATATAATCCACAGTAAAGGCATTGGGAGTTGGGCATTCATTTATATCATAGACATTCACACTCAATTTATTTGATAGGACATTTCTGATCCAATATGAGTGGGTGATCAATTAGGAACTGATTTTTACTCGAGTGCAGAAAGACTAAAGCATGTCCCCAAGTGCCACATCTACACATTTTTTAAATACCTCCAGGAATGGTGATTCCACCATTTCCCTGGGCAGCCTGTTCCAATGCTTGACCACCCTTTTGGTGAAGAATTTTTTCTTAATATCCAATCTAAACCTTTCCTGGTGGAACTGCAACTTGAGGCCATTTCTTCTTGTCCTATCACATGGGAAGAAGGGACTGACACCCATCTTGCTACAACCTCCTTTCAGGTCGTTGTAGAGAGCAATAATGTCCCTCCTGAGTCTCCTTTTCTCCAGGCTAAACACCCCCAGCTCCCTCAGCTGCTCCTCATCAGACTTGTGCTCCAGTCCCTTCCCCAGCTCTGTTGCCCTTCTCCGGACATGCTCCAGCATCTCAATGTCTTTCTTGTAGTGAGGGGCCCAAACTGAACACAGGATTTGAGGTGTGGGCTCACCAGTGCCAAGTACAGGGGAACAATCAATGTCTTGGTCCTATTATTTCTTATATAAGCCAGGATGCCTTTGGTCTTCCTGGCCACCTGGGCATACTGCCACCTCACCGAGGACTGAAGATCCTTCTTATGCCACCTATGCTGAAATATTTCTCTGCTACTTGGTCGAGTTGCTTAAACTTTTGGTTTCCCATTTTATATATCTATAAAGTAGGGCACAGCATCTCACAGGGATGCTGAGATATTTTAATGTATAAATATTTTAAAAGCATTTGAACATTCAGGGTTGGAAACAAATCATTACAAATAAACATTTAGTTGTTTAAATACTCAAATTTGGTGGTTTTAGTGTGGCAAGTAAATATTTTGTTATTCCAATAATGTTTTTCATATAATAAATCTTGATTCAACAGACCCCATACTTATGGTGGTTTTTTTATTTCTTCAGCAACATTAGGCATTATCATTTTCAAGGTGAAATCGATGGGCTAAACGCAAAGGTCAGATACATAATTGCTTTTCTAAAACCATCCAGTGTAAATTCTGATTCTGAACTGAATTTCACCTATCAATCCTATTAAATTTGCTAAGTGACTTGAATTTCACTGATTACAACCAGGAAGGTAGGGAGTTCAGGTAACAGAAGAAGAAAAGACACTGCATGTGATGGCAAAGTTTTCTTCCTTTCCTTTTAGAAATGTCTTACAGGTCTTGCTTGTTTCAAAGCAAAAAATCAACCAACCAACCAAACCACACAGGAGGCCTTATAGATGGAGGAAGAGATTTAAAGAAAGAATTCATTTTGCTTACCACAATAAAGCAAAAAAAAACCCAAAGACAGGCGGGAGAACTGATTAATCAGATGGACATGAAAACTGGAAGCTCTATTCTTTTCAAATAGGAAATGTACTTTTATAGAATATCAAAAGAATGAATGATAATCACATTTTTATGGTGTTTGGAGATTTATGTTAATAAGCAAGGTATCATTTATACATGTAACATTGCTTGCTGCTAAGTGAACTACTAATTTGTCAACTCTATTTTGGAAGAAGATAATGGGAATGCATAGCTCAGTTCCATACAGAACTGCATATTAATCACACTAAATTTCTAGTGTGTAACAACAAATGTCATCCAGCTGCATATGGGATTGTTTTGGGTTTTTATTCCTCATCTTTGAAAGTCTTTTAAATCCTCCCTGTTCGACTACAGACAACTCCCTAGGGGAAATAAGGCTGCAAGGAAAAGGGAAAGCATACACACAAATGGAAGCACCATGAACCATTCTTAATGGGGGCTTGCAGAGCTTATTAAAAATACACACAACATCTGAGGAGAACCAAAAAAGAAAGAGCACAAGTAGTAGGACCATGTTTGAGGTGTCACCAGGCATTTCCTTGGTGGTTACACACACAGATCTAACTGTAACCTCTCTGTAAACAGCCTCTTAATATAGAAGTAGTTTAGTTTTACAGGCCAGAAACAATTTCATATTTATATGCTCCATAAAAAACAGTGGCTGTACAGACTTTGAAAAACTCTCTGTAGTGGGAATTCCCTTTGACGGGGAGAGAGGATTTTCCTGGTAAAAGCTGAAGAATTCCCTTTTAGTTTTACTTTACCAGAGGCTGTATAAAATTCCATTCCTTCTATCCCATCTCTAGCCAGAGAGTTCAGAAGTCAGACCAAGTCTTGCACATGACATATCCTACCACCCAGCAAAACAACTTGAAACCAACAAAATGCTTACCCTGGCACTGAATTCTCCAACCTAAATGCAGTTATAGACACAGTTAGTATATTAAATTCACACACACACATATATATATATTACATTTTAGTCAGCAGGAGTCCTCTACACATAGTTGAGCACTATACTGTGGTCAGTAGGCAATAGTTAAGAGCTGGGAGCAGACAGAAGGTGTGTACAAGGGGGGGATTAAATTTCCATGAGCTTTTGTGGTCTGCCTCTGAGCAAATTGAAAAAGGTTAGTCCAAATAACCTTCAGCTGAGGTTTGAACTAAGTAATGGGACTTGTTCTACAAAGGCCCATGTAGTGTGGTACCATTTGGAAAAAAATACAGCCTCGCAGCTTAGACCAATGCACTTTGGAGCCAAGTTACAGAAGTGAGTTGGAACTTGGTCTGTGTAACTTGGCCTGTAAACAGGATGAGAAACTGCATATCAAAACCAGTCTAGAAAGTTGATTCCTAGGCAAGACCTGCATATCTAATCTTAGTAGGTGTATTCGTTCCCTGACTGTAACAAAATCCCCCCCTCATTCTGTTCCTTTTCTTGATTTTACCACTGGAGGAGATAATCCAGTGCCATGGCTTACCACTTCTTTTTGCTTGTGAATGTTTCCAAGCATAGCAGAAGATGGCACTTAAATAAAAAGTGAAATTCACCGATGTTTTTCAGGTGTTGTGTTTAGGAATATTGTAGCTCGTTGTTTGATCTACTTTGTAAGAAGCTCAGTAATAATAGCGAGACAGTGCTTGATTTTATTGGTATTTCAAAACATAAAAAGTGAAAAATAATAAATCCCTCAGAAGTGTGGTAAAGAATATTGGGCAAAAAAAGAGCAGAAACTGTGACCACCTGTAATGGCATAACAACTGGAACCTCCCAATGCAAGAGACCTAAAAAAAATGAAAACCTGTAGGTAGTTGTAAATGCCTTTTACGTAATCATTATGCCAAGAAAATATATTCTGTAATAGTTGAATATAAGTAAAAAAAAAATGAGATTGCATCCATTTCAATGCATTTGTTGGCAATTTCTACCAAAAGTTAATTTGAGTTGAGCAACCTAGGGAGCACTGACAAGATCCCTGAGGAAGTCACGAACCATGGGCTGCAGTACATTTGGGAGGTTTAGACTGTACGAATGGGGTTATTTGGTTTCTCGGAAGGCATCAGTGGCATGCACAAATGCGAAAGGAAAACCACGGAATGACAGAATCACAGAATTGTTCGGGTTGGAAGAGACCTTAAAGATGATCTAGTTCCAACTCCTCTGTCATGGGCAGAGGGGCACCTTTCACTGGACCAGGTGGCTCAAAGCCTCATCCAGCCTGGCCTTGAATACTTCCAGGGATGGAGCAACCACAGCTTCTCTGGGCAACCTGTTACAGTGCCTCACCACCCTTACAGTAAAAAATTTCGTCCTAATACTTAATCTACACCCAGTATCTTTCAGTTTGAAGCCATTATCCCGTGACCTATCATTACGCACCCTTGTGAAACAGTTTCTGTGTTCCACAAATGACAAGGATGCGTAATTTTCGTCCCGGGGGATATATTTTAGGCAGAAGGCCATACAGAAAGAGCCCTAGGGGCATTTTAACCTAGTGACTGAGCCCAAGTGAAGCCGGGAGAGAGCCGGCTGGCAGCTCCGCTGGTGCGCTGGGGATGTCCATGGACCGCTCCCGCCAGAACCGCCGCGAGAAGGACAGCGCTGCCCCTGCGGGAAAGCTGCTCCTCCAAATTCGTTCTCCTTCCCTGGAAGAACCCCCTTTTCCTTCCCGCTTCTCCCCCACAAGCCTCTCCCACTCCCCACCGGCGCCCGATCCCGCCGGGCTGCCGTGGACGGCGCCGCCCCGCGGCCGGACGCTGAGCGAGATGGCGCCGCCCCGCGGGCCCGCCCGGCTCGGGGGCCCGGCGGGCAGCCCCGCCCGGCTCCAGCGCCAGCTCCCGTTCCAGCGCCAGCGGCCGGGACCGTGAGCGCGCTCCTTCCCGCAGGAATCCGCTGCGGCTGTTTCCCTTCCGAGGCGGGCGACAGGAGCGCCCTTGCCGCCGAGTAGGGCCGGGCGGGGCTGCGCCGCTCCCCGCGCCGACTGGGCGGTTACCCGTTGCCCCGCGCCGGGAAATGAGCCAGGAGAGCGCCGGAGCTGGCGGCATTAGGCGCTCCGGCCCGGCCACCGCTTCCCGGCGGAGCCAGCAGGGAGAGGCTGCGGAGGGGACCGCGAGCATTTGTGCGAGGCCTGCATGGGCACGGCGCGGGGGCCGGCCGCGGGGTTTCCCCCGAGGCCTCTCGCTCCCCTTCCCGGCATCGCCTGTAGTCGGAGCGCGTGCCGGGGCCGATGAGGGATGCTTTTAGTGTTGCGCGGCGGCGGCGCAGGCGCGGGTAGCGGCCGGCTTGCGGTTTGCGGGGCAGGTTGCGGGTCGCCGCGCTCACCCGCAAGCCCTCCCGGCGGAGCGTGGGCCGCAGGGCGCGATGCTGAATTAGGCGGCCGGAGCCCTTTTGAGCGCGGGGGGCAGGCGTAGCAGCCCGTAGCGGAGAGCCGGGAGGGGCGGGCAGGCAGCTCCCTCCCCATGGCGAGCAACCGGAGCATCGAGCTGGAGCACTTCGAGGAGCGCGGACAAGCGGCAGCAGCGCTCCGGGCGCGGCGCGGCGGCTCCGGGTCCGGCGGCGCGGGGCCGAGGGGCAATGGGCTGGTGCCCAGCCCGGCGCACAGCGCACACTGCAGCCTCTACCGGACCCGCACCCTGCAGGCGCTCAGCTCGGAGAAGAAGGCGCGCAAAGCCCGCTTCTACCGCAACGGGGACAGGTACTTCAAGGGCTTGGTGTACGCCATCTCCCCCGACCGCTTCCGCTCCTTCGACGCCCTCCTGGTGGAGCTCACCCGCTCCCTGTCGGACAACGTGAACCTGCCCCAAGGGGTCCGCACCATCTACACCATCGATGGCAGCAAGAAGCTCACCAGCCTGGACGAGCTGGTGGAAGGTGAGGGGGCATGGCAAAGTCCGGCAAGAAGCGGCCGTGGGACATGGTGGTGGGGTGCAGGCGCTCCCTGGGGTGAGCTTTCCTGTCGCTGCCTGGATCAAAGCTGAGATGGTGCCTTGCTGAAAATTGGCAGCCACAGAGCCCTTGTGGCCGAGTGGCATGGGTTGCCCACTGCTTTGAGGGGCAGTAGGCCTCGTTTTCCCAGAGTGGACCATCCACTTCTCCAGTAACCCCGAGGAGTGCTGTCTGCATGTGCAGGGGTTGACTCCAGTGTTAATTAAGCAGCAGGTGCCCTTTTCATCTGCAAGAACTGTAGTAAAGTTCTTGGCTACCTTCCATTTGTAACAGAGGGCCGTCCTGTAATTTAAGTCTCTTAAGTGTCATTGTTGACTCACAGTGGCGTAAGCTTTCAGAGAGAAAGCCCCAGTGCTGTGAAAAAGGTATTTACAATGTACCACATATTAAAACTAACAGGTGTAAAGTCCTATTTTCAAAGGAGATCAGAGTCCGTGGTAATAAGAGGGGAATTACCTATCTTGTCTGACTTTCCAAAAGCATGTTATAGAATCTGATGAATTTGAGAATTGTTCCTAAGTAGCTTTTGATAATGGGACTTAGCTGCTAAGGTTATGTAGACCTTGTAAATCTGATCAGAGCAGCACTTGACTGTCTCAAAATGGGGCCAGAAGTACTACTTTCAGAATGAAGCGTAAGCCCCTTGTTTGTAAGGAATGATAGTTCTTGGAATGAGGAGCAGAATTCCCCAATGTTTTCACATGCTGTCTTAAAATACAGTTTAAGCTCAGCATTACATGCTTTTCAAATGCATTGGTTATGTTGTGCACACTGTGAGGTTCACAATCAGTTTGCGCTTGATGGTTGTCCTCAGGTATTTAATACATCAGCCACTACAGTCTTTGACCCATTGACTCTCTATGCCAGGTGTAGCTGATTTGCATTAATAAAGAAGTAAGATTTGTAGACCTTCTAATGCATCCTGCTTATTGGGCTTTCAGCTGTGTGTCCTTTAAGCTTTGATTTGGAAACTTCCCTTTTCAAAGCAATGCTGAATCACACCTGGAGAATTTGATGGGAAAGGGAACCTGAAGACCTTTTTATGATCCACCAGCAAAGGCACTGGGAGTTAGGGACCAGCCACTTCACAACATGGAAAAGAAAGGGAGAGCTTACAGCATTTGCTGCATCAACTGGGTCTCCCTCAAAAAGGATACACATGAAAGTGCATTTCATAATAGTAACAGTGCCTGAGGGCTTTCCCCATTATCTGGTCTACCATTAGGCTGTTCCACAGTGAAAACGGAGGAAATGTGAAGTGATTGCAGAGTGAAATGCTGACCCCGTGATGATAAAAGAAATTAAATAATTTTTTTTTTTCATGATTTGGTGGTTAATTTAGACATACCTAACAAAAAATACGAGGTGCTGAAGTGGTGATGGTAATGAAAGGAAATGAAATTGAAATCAGATAAACTAGTGACAACTTGGGGTGACTTTTGAAATGTTGCAGTGGAAATGATACCAAGCTTTTTATGACAAAATCGCTTGCTGGTCAACAGTATAAATACAATGTATACTCTCACAATACTGAAAGCAAAACTTACTTGTTTTCTCTTCAAATGTTTATTGAAAGCATAACCTTTGTCATGTCTCTTCACTGGAAGAATAAAGCAAAATAAATGTCACAATCAAAATGCCACTTCCATGCTTTCTCAATGAAATAAAAGTGGGAAAAAAAGAGTCCCAATTATTTAGCCATCTATCCATGACCAGTAGAACTTTCAGGAATCTTAAGAAAATCCTATAGCATCATAATTGGATTAGTATGTTCTCCTGCTAGCTTGCTAAAAATTTCACCTGTGTAAGTCTAATGACCACACAGAGAAAGGAAAGTATATACTGAAAGGAAAGCAAACAAATAGTGATTCCATCGTTCCTTGAAATTATCTGAGCTCTTTGCCAACTGTTTTGTTCTTGAGATTCTGGAAGAGATTTGGTTTATTTTTATTTTCTTTATTTCTTATAGTTACAGCACAGCAGGCTTGAATTTCTGCTCTAGAATAAATACTTAAACATAAGTGTTATCCTAAAGCTTGAACTGCAGTAGCACCAGAAGTAGTTTTGAATGGTGTTTTGCTGTATTGCTTTTTAGTTTTTCCAGAAAGGAAAATAAAATTAAAGTGCTGTACTGTGTGCCAGCTACAGGCTGAACACCAGAGGGAACACAGCTGTGTGATGCAATACCTTGCTGACTGGTCAGTTGGCACATTATCAGTGTTGTTGAACTGGGACATGGAGTCTCAGCAGTTCAAGTTCAGTAGTGGCAGATCTAGGAAGTGAGCAGAGGGTGAGCACTCAGCAATCCTTGCCAAACCAACAAGATCTGCATTAAACCTCCCTCAGCTTGAACATGTGGGTGTAGCTCTTGGATATTGGCATGCCCCAGTGAAGGCAAGCTCTTTAAGGCTTATTTGCCATTTATCAGGTTAGTATCTGTCAGGGATATAAAAGCTGGCAAGATCAAATTCTGTATCATAATAATCCAAACTAGCTGAATTGAGTCACTGTTGAATGTTTTTTGGAGATTGGCTGGATTTGGCAATCTGTTTTGCTGGTTATCAATTTAAGAGAAAAATAGCTAATGCATAGACATACTGAGGATATGAAATATTACTGTTATGGGATTATTCAGTTAAAAATTGGACCAGATCATGTTTATTAGTCAAAAATAGAAGCTCCATTTTAAGTATATTGCTTTTCTTAACTGGCTGTGACAATCAAAAAAGTGTGCTCTGCTGGACCAGCCTTAGGCAAATATAATTTATATTCCCAGCCCCTGTAGATTAAGAAACATTATGACCTGTGAGTTTGACAGTTTTCACTGATCTTGGAAAGGGAGGAGGGAAGAATTTCATTATCTGCTCGAGCACGCAGATCCAAAGAGAGAATGGGGGTTGGGACTATTAGGACTTTCTTATGGTTTTCTTTCTTTCAGCTTTACTCTCAGATGTTATATTACTGTTTATTTTAGAACAGGAGATTGCATGTGTAATTTTAGATTTGCCCTTCAGTAGCAAAAATGGAATAGTAGATGGATTATTATTTTCTGTCAAAGTTAATTATTTGTCTATATCTTTCTGTTTTCCTTTCAAATGCAAGCTTCCTAAAGCATGATACAATGTAATAGAACGGTGTAGGTTTTTAGGCCTTGGCAATGTGTTTTACATGGATGTCAGTCATGTTCTGTCTCACTATTCTTTGTTTTCGTTGTCTTGTTAGTGGAAGACGGGGAATCTTGGTTGTAAAGGTCTGCTACAAAGTTGGGCATTATTGTTGGATTTTGGTAGAGGAAACCAAGTGTAGATTCTATTCCTGGCAAGAAAAGTTATGTTGATTTTGCATGTGATAGGGAATCTTTCACATTACCTTGGGTAGGAAACATTGCTAAGAGTCTTTGTTCTTTCTATGACAATGCTTAATTAATACAGTCCTTTATAAAATGTCAGTAGTGTTGCCTGCACAGTTGTGCACACAATCAACAGGGGTCTGTCTGTAGGGAAATCTTTGGGCAGGAGGTGGGAAGGATCTGAGCAGGGCAGTCCTTATGCATGGCTGGGAAATGTAGTACAGGGCAATATCTGATTTATAGAAATGAGCTCTGCCTCACTAATACAGAGTAAGAGAATGTTTTTGGAATGAGATATTGAACAATCCAAGTTTTTACTGCCTTAGATCATTGTTGTTGTTACTGCATATTAGATTTTAATCCTGCATAAGTAGCTGTGATTCTAGCCAATGTGCACTGTTATATTAGGTCAAGAATATATTTTCTCTTGTCAGGGCAAGCAGATGGTAACACCAAGAAGGGAGTTTTTACTTTTGCTTCTTTCAGAAGGTGTTATTACCTTCCTGTGCTAAAGCCAGAAGCTGCAATACTTGAAAAAAGAGGCAAATGTAGCAGTTGGAACAAAGAAGGGTAAAAACGGAGGATAAAAGAAGGATTAAGAAAAGATTAAAAACATATGCTTCCAAATCTATGTTCAAATCACTGTAGTTACCCAGTTCTGGAGCAACAGGGTGTGGATGTGAAATACAGACAAAATTGTTGGTTAACTTCCCATCCGCAAAATAAAATAATTCCACAACTGTGCATCTCCTAGTTTCAGGGGTGGGGGAAATGTAACTTCCTGGAAAAGAGTTGTTTACTTACTGTGGAGGACGCACATGCTATTAGGTGGGTTTGATACCAGGTGGCATTGACTGTCTTTTGAAAGCTTTTACCCTGCCTGAGCAGGGGGTTGAACCTCCAGAGGTTCTTTTCAACCTCAGCTGTTCTGTGATTCTGTGAAAGCCTGTGGGAAGCTGTCATCTGAACCTCTTGTCTAAATAAAGTCAAAAGAGAAGTAGTAGCAGTTAGTCATCTGCTAAAATCCTGGGTTGTCATCCCAGGTTTTAAAAAGTGCATGGGGAACTTCAGATGCTGTAGATGAGGAAAGATCGTGATTTATACAGGGTTATTGGAGGTGATGTGAAAGTGTATTGTAAGAAACTGATGAGGAGGGAAGTTGCTCAAATGAAGGAAGGAAAGAGAAATAAGCTAATCCTTCATAAAAGGGGTTGTTTTATTTTTAGATCAGTCATTTTATACGTGCCATAAATATACTGTTCTGGAATTCTGCTTGGCTTTGTGTTACAGAACACAAAAAGGGTACTCTGCTGTGCCTCCTAAAGTTAGAAGGTGGATGAGTTTTTAAGTAAGCAAAATAGTATTTAGGCTAATGGTTAGTCAGACTGACCAAGGTAGTCTTGTTTTCTCTTTTATCCATTCTCTGTGTTTATCATCTGTATTTTCCTGTTGTGAGGGAATGGCACATGTTATGTTTAGATTGTTGGCTCTCTGAAACTGGACAGTGTACTTAAACCATATACACAGCACACACAGGTCTTGCTTCATGGATAGTGTATCTGGTTATTAATGTAGCACAGATTAATTATTTAGAGGCAGGTAGTGTTTCCTTGTTAATAGGCAATGTTCCATGTCTTCTAGTTGATTTTCTAATGTTAATAAGACTTAGAGAATCAGAAGTAGACTTATTCCATTTGTTGATTATTTTGTGACCCAGAATATCAGCAGATGTTACTCCATTTAAGTGAGCATATGCCCTATTTGAGGAATTTTTGGTGGTAGGAGGATTTCTTCATGGAAGAATTTGCACTTTTAAATTGCTCGGGTACTGTCACGAAGCATCGGATGGATGGCACATACACCCTGAAATTATAATGTGAATTTATAAGGAGATTTTCTTCTGCCAAAACTGCTCTGTAACCTGGTTAAGCTTTCTGCTGTAGAATACTTTGGCTGGGCTCAAGAGCCCCACATGTAACCTACGTCTGTAATTCTTGCATTTTTTTTTTTCTGCATGTAAATAAAAAGAAAGCATGGCCTAATAGATCTTTCTACTTCATTAGCCTATAGTTTGCTTCTTTACCTGTAAATCTCAATGTAATATTAGTAACTAAGTTTGTGATCTGGCCTAAAACTTAGGGAGCAGATTCATGTCAATGCTAATGTTGTAAGCTAAAGACATGGTATTTATTTTCAGTAGTGTAACTGATGTGACTCTGTGCTGGTTAAAGCTAGTACGCAAATTTCAAAATTATAAGTGGAAAGTGGGCCTTCAAACCATAAAATTGACCATATTGAAGTCAGCAATGTAAATATTTGAAGTATTTATTTATGCTTCTTTTTGGAGTTGTGTCAACTTTCTAGGACTGGTAGATTTACAGCTGAAAAAAAAAGAAAACCTACAGCCTGATCAAAATGCCACTGAAGTCTCATAAAAGATTTTCTTCGTATTTGGGATGATATGTATTTAGGTTAAACACATGAAAAATGTCATTGAGGGTGGTCAGTGAAACAGTCAAACTTATTTATGTGATTTTTAAGGTGTCTGTTACTTTGTTAACAATATTTGATATCAATTTGCTTGATTCAAACACCCCCCCCAAAAGAAGTACCACATGTTATATTTTACAAATACTGGTTTCCTGGAAGATTGTGCAGATTATCAGAAGTGTGTATTTATATATGAATTAATGCCAACCAGATTTAAAATCAGGTCATACATTAAAGCTGTGAGGAAATATTGTTTATAATATTGCATTTTCAGGTTTTTACCTACAAAATATAATGTAAAAGAGAGATAATACTCTTACAAATGACTTACTGTTTCTTCCAAACAAACATACATAAATGCATTTCCTACTTTGGAGGATGACTAAAATAATTTAAACAATAGGACAAGGTTCAAAAATTAATGCCTGCTTACTGAGGGATGGTGTTTTCCCAGGCATTTTAAATACACCATTCTGTAAGACAGTTTCCTGTCATTAACTTTATACGTGTGATTTAAGTTATCCCTGCAATTTTTTTTCTTCTGTTGAATAATCAGTTGTAGGCCCCTGTTAAACCAAACAAATCAGTGTTTAACTCATTCCTAGAAAACCAGTTTTTATCCAGAGAGAAGCAGTTGGCTTCCTAATCATATTCCATTTCTTTCTTCTTTTGGTATTTTGCAAGGCTTTCAGTAGAATGTAGAAACTGTGGGTGAAGTCCTGGCTGTGGTGAAATCATTAGAAGTTTAAGTAGTAAAAACTTCATCCTTTGTCTTTTAAGTCATGAACCAAGCAGTGAATGTGTTTTCTCACTTATAGTCCTTGCTCTAGTCCTACCATATGTGCCTGCCTTGCACATGTAGTAGTAAAATCTGTTTTCCACGTAAAACCTGTGTCACTAAGTTTATTTATATGACTGGTGTATGAAAGCAGGCGTGGAATTTAAAACACTTACTAAACAATCTGTAATATCTTACAGATCTCAAGTAATTAGGCATTCCCATGTCTGCCAATTGTAGGAAATCTAACAATCCATTTTGCCAGATTTTTCTCTTTTTTTAAGCTAAAATAGTTTGTGCTTCAACTTAAGGGTTGGCTAAAGGCAATTGAAACAAATAATTTGATATTCCTTCTTTTAGGGTATTACATTGTTTTAAGTTGAAAGGACTTCCTAGGTTTTGTTTACAAGAAAAAAGGAAATCATGGCCTCTGCTTAAAGGAAAAGAAATAGCAAGAAAAAAATGCAGATTTTTTTCTACTTTGCAACATATTGAGATAATCAAGAAGTTATTTTATTCACACATCAAACAAGTGAACTAGTAGAAGTCAAAGAGTTTTACACTATTTTAAAGATCCTTTTGGATTAATATTGACCAAAAATTTTGTAACAGAGTGTTGTAGTACAGCTGTGACAGATAATAGATCACATTCCATGATAGTAAAAAGATGCTCCTTTTATGATTATGAGTCCATAAAAAACAAAGCCAGCATAGCATGTTGAAACTCCTCTGTGGTAAATCCTCTAGCAAAGGGACCTTTGGTTCTCTACCCATACTTCTTTATTTAAAGCAATTAATTTATTTCAAGTTTGTGAGCCTGTTCCTGAATAGCTTTAATTCTGATTTTTTTTTTTTACTTTGTTAATTTAAACTTCAGCCCTGAAGTTTAACTTTGAATTACCTTGTGTGCATTTGTGGGGGTTTTTTATGGTTTGGTTTTGGTTTTTTCCAATGGCCTTGGAATTGCATTGTTTGTGAGTTGGAAAGGATAATTCTGAACATGCTCAATGATGGTCAGTTTTGAGGTACTTTGTAGAGTTTATTTAAAGCTCTTGCACACAGCTGGACAGACTGTACTGAAGAGGTTACTCTGAAGTAAAAGATGACTTCATGTGCTGAAACTAATGTAAAGTCTTTAGGATGTTATGGGCACTCAACATGTTTAGAGATGTATTCGCAGGTATAAGATGCTGTCAAGTTTATTTATGTATAAATTATTACCAGAGTATGATTGAATATTACCAAAGTCTTATGCAGATCAATAAACTTCAAAGCGAGTGCTCAGGGACTTTACATGATTGAATGTCTGATATTATGCACCCAGAGTAATGATTAAATTACCTTCTGTTCATTTAAATAATAATTGGCATTCTTAACAAACACACAAACACAAAACCAAATCACTCGCTAGGTGCATCCATAAAAAGTTTAGCGTGTAATCATGGGAAAAAAATGTCCTCAGACTTTGTGCTGGTTTTGACTGGGATAGAGTTAATTTTTTTCTGTAGTAGCTAGTAGGGGCTATGTTTTGGATTTGTGCTGGAAACAGTGTTGATAACACAGGGATGTTTTTGTTATTGCTGAGCAGTGCTTACACAGAGCCAAGGCCTTTTCTGCTTCTCACACCATCCCACCAGTGGGTAGGCTCAGGGGAAATGAATTTGGGAGGGGACACAACTGGGACAACTGACCCAAGGGATGTTCCAGACCATATGACTTCATGTTCAGCATATAAATCTGGAGGAAGAAGAAAGAAGAGGGGTAATATTCAGTTACAGTGTTTGTCTTCCCAAGTCACTGTTATGCATGATGGAGCCCAGCTTTCCTGGAGATGGCTGCACACTTGCCTGCCTATGGGAGGTGGTGAATGAACTCCTTGTTTTACTTGGCTTGCAGGCATGGCTTTTGCTTTACCTATTAAACTGTCTCTATTTCAGCCTCTGAGTTTTGTTTTACCCTTCTGATTTTCTCTTTTTTGTCCCACTGAGAGGAGCGAGCAAGCAGCTGTGATGCTTAGTCGCCATCTGGGGTTAAACCCTGCCGGGGTTCTATGTCATACGGTAAAGTAGTTGTAGAGGGGAGAATGACACAGTGACCAGCAGGTATAATTAGAAAGTCTGTTGGCATGAATTAGAACTACCAGCTTCTTTGAGGTGCTTCTTATTTGGTAACATTGTGTTTAGAGAAAGACAACTTCATGGCTTATTAGAAACTGTTCCGAAAACAAGTGTAGCCTTTTGAATCTAGAGGATGCAGAGGGAGAAGCCTTTACTTTCTGTTGCAGCTGAGCTGCTGTAACAAAACTTGAATATCTCATGCTATTTTGCAGTAACAGGATAGATGAGTGAAACAACTGTCAAAAGAGAACTGTGAATATCTTTAGCATGATAGGATAACTTAGTTTGGAAGGGACCTTCTGAAGTCATCTCATCCAATGTCTTGCTCAGAGCAGGTCTGGTAAAATGAGATTGCTTGGAGATTTGTTACAACCTGGCATGCAGCTCAGGGGCAGCATAGGCTTCTAGACCACCACAGTCTTTACAAAGCTGTGTGAAGCTTGGGGGTTTTTTTCCCCCCCTACTTGTAAATTAGTACTAGTTTGCATGCAGCATGCAGCTCCTATTCAAGGAGTTTATGGGCTGAAAACATCTCCTCTCTTTTGGCTAATTTTTTGGGGAAAGAGGAGTCTGGTTTTACCCCTATTGGTTTCTGTTTTGTGCACCACTTGATCTACAAATATGAGGAGGAATGATGGGGATGAGCGAAGAGAAAGAATACAGGCGAGGCAGTGGCATCCACAGAACCTCACACCAAATTTTTTCTTAATGCCTCAGTGGAGTGCAGTCCCAGTGATGTTTCTGGAGGCACAACTGGCTGCCAGACTTTCCCAAACAAAATCTTGTTAACTTGACTTCAGTGTAGTCTGTGTTCTTTCAAATACAGCAAGTAGACTTTCAAGAAGGTCTAAATACAAGATAAATTAGAAAGCAGTGTAATTAGTACTGGAAAAGGAATAGGAAGGTCTTTCAGCTCACAGTAATTCTTCAGGGCTTTGAAAGTAGTTTAGCATCTTGCTTTTAGAATAAGATATACAACTTCTAAGACAAATCAGCTCTCCAAACTAGCGTTCAGAAAGTAAAAATACTGTTTAAAAGTTTTCTGGTATGTATCTAAACATGGGTATACATTCTGTGAGTCATACAATACTGTCCAGTAGATGTATCTTTACTCTTGACTTGTCTTGCTCTGTATGTAAGAGGTGAGTTTGCTTTGTTCCACCAGTGACCTTGAGCATGTAACTTTAATCTTAGAACAGGCTTAGCTTTTTAAGATATAGGTAGTTCTTCTGCCTGGAGGAGTGGTGTATTCTGTCAGTTTGGAATGCTTAACCTTTCATCCTTCTGGCAAAGCTCTCCCTCTTTGAGAAAGTCTTGGGATGTCATTTGGTGAGATCCTGAGGATGTGGTTTACATAAATAACCCAGACTTAAAGTTGTTCTTTGTCATGGTTTACATCTTGAATACTGCTGTCAGATGTTATGAGTTATGGTAAACAACAAGCAGCAGTTTGAAAACTGCCCTTTTCTTTCCTTTTTTTTTTTTTTTTAATTATCTTCCAGCCTTGCATTATGTCAAGAAATGGAGAAGAGTAACCAGTTCCTAAGTCTGCATCGTGACTGGTGCCACTAATAATTTGATATGAAGCTGTGCATTACAAGTCTGTGATAATGGTTTTTTTTGTCCTGTGACCTCCCTTTTATGACTTCAGCAATGCAGACTTTGAATTAGATAAGGAATTAAAAATAGGGAAATTTATATGCCCTGTTATACTCCTGTAGGCTCAAAGAGTCATTTGTGGCCTCAACAGGTGTTTGTAGGTCTAAAAAATCCTGAAGTGAATACATTTCAACAGTGTATCTTTGGTAGAAAGGCAGTAAGTCCTGGTAGGTCAATGTGTCTTTCAGGGTAAGGATCTTGAGGTGCTTGAATTTTATTCTGTTAAAAGTTGCTGTTTTTAAGATAAACATATATATGTGTGTACATATCTTGAAGTATATGACTGAGGAACATAAAGAGAAGGATCTGCATATTTGCTATAGGAAAATGGTCTTAATGTCATGTATTGTTAACTCAAGTAATTTAAGCACTTGCAAAATTACTCAGAATCCAAAAGAAATGTGAAATATCTTCAACCTCCTCATTACCCCTTACTATTTTTTATTTTATTTCTTAACTAGAGGTCTTTTGCAACCTGTTAAAACCACTCTATGGGAGTATTGTTCGGGTGGAAAGCTCTGATAATTTATAGTCCTACATTTAAAATGGCCTGTAGTTGAAATACAGGAAAAATTTGGGTGGTTTTGTTTGTTTGTTTGTTTTCAGATTGACAAAAGTAGTTGCAGACCCCCTTAAACTGTGCAAATGTCGTCTCCTTTTCAGGTGAAAGTTATGTCTGTGCGTCCAATGAACCATATCGCAAAGTTGATTACACCAAGAACGTCAACCCGAACTGGTGTGTGAACATAAGGACTGGGTCCAGTCGATCCTTGACATCTTTGACATCCACAAAGAGTGAAGTGAAGGAGAGTAAAGATTTCATTAAACCCAAATTAGTGACTGTTATTAGGAGTGGAGTAAAACCACGTAAAGCTGTGAGAATTCTGCTGAATAAGAAGACTGCTCACTCCTTTGAACAGGTCTTGAATGACATCACTGAAGCCATTAAGTTAGACTCGGGTGTAGTCAAGAGACTTTGTACACTGGACGGAAAGCAGGTAGGAGAATAAACTGCTGTGACCACCTAATAGCTGTGAGTTAATCTAAGCTGCTTTGTTTTCATAACTTGAATTCTTGTTACTGTATATGCTTTAACCTGACTCTGAATACGGACCGTTAGAAAACATCAACTTAAAAAACTATGTTAAAATATTAATATATACAACAAAGTTAGAATTGTATATAATGCAAAATAAGTTGATCTTTACATTCTAAGTAAAAAAAAATATTTTTGTGCTAACCCTGTCGCATTGCTAAAAAAAGTACCTGTTACTTTAGTAATACAATTTATTTGAAACATTTGAAAGGAAACTTTTTAAAATATGTTCTCAGAAGCAGAGTCCTGTTTTCAGACTACGACATAGTGCTGACTGGTAGAAGAAAAATATTGATGCCTCCTTCCATTTCACTTCCATAGATTGCTGCTCAAGTAGCAGTAACTGTCATGATCTAAGGTCAAGAATTTTATCTGAAATTAATAATTCTGGAAGGCTGGTGACATCTCTACAACTTTCTTTTTTGCATTTAGTTTTACCGCTGCAAAAACATGCTGCCAGGATTAATGATGTGGTAGGTCAGTATTCTCCTGGAGAAATACAGAGGAGTGACCCACAAAATGTTCTGCTGCCCCAATTTCAAGTGTCAGGAATACATTTGTTGTTGGTCAGTCAGGTTAATGACTCTCTCCTTCATGGAACAGGACTTTGATACTCGACATTTTTATTTGACATTGATGTGGAACTCTGACAGCATTGTGATTTTAGTAATAGAGCAACACAGGCTGCAAAGTAGATCACATTTGGTATTGGGTACCTGGACTATTATCCTGGTGACTAAATATTAGTATCCCTGCTCATTCAACAAGTATTTCTGTACACCTGCATGCCTGTATATTTGCATGAACTATTTGTAGAAGTTTCAGTTGTATTCAGAAATGTAGGAATTTTTATTGTCAAGGTTTTTATAATGGTTGTAATCCCACAGACTGCTTAAAAAGCACTTTTTTATGGTGCAGGTTGCTAGGAAATGTATTGCAGAACAAGTGCACTTAGATGACCTCAATATGAGGTCTGTCACTGGTTATGTTCTGTGTGCTTGGATACACTTCTTATAATTAAATACATGAAAAGAATAACTTCTGGATTTTGGTATTAAATGTAGCAAGGCAAGTGCATCACTGAGACTTTTGATTTCAGTACTTGGTGGCAGCACTATAATGTGCTCTTTAATTCTTTTAATAGGTTTGATTTTAAATGAGGTTTGTTAACGCTACTTCATAAGACAGAATCCTTCCTAGGAACATGGGAAATGTTTTACAGTCATGTTTAATTTAATTCATAATAAAATGGTTTTGAGGATATTTATTATGCAGTAATTAGTCTCTTCTGGCCATGAAGTCCTGTTACTGTCTTGGATAAGATGCTTTTAATCTTCTCAAACTAGTCAGGAAAGGAAACTCAGTTCACATTCACCTCTTCTTTTACATTGTTAATACAGTAGAAGTTAACTGATCTGCATTGATGAAAACAACATTAAATCTCACATACATTGCTTGCATGTTACCATCACTCATGGTAGATAATGACTGTCTTCAGTCCATGGTGAGGATGACCAATCACTGGTTATGCTCCAAAATAAAATTCCTAATTGCTGCAGTACCTCCTTCTGCCTTTCTCTGGTAAAGGCAATAATCCAGCTTGGACTGCGGATGTAGAAGTGTTCTCAAGCAGGATTGAGAAATCCCTAGTTCTCACTGAGAACAGCCTGTGAATAGCTATTCCTTACAGCTGACTCTCTGTGTAAACATTTTCAGCAGTAGTAGTAGTGAATAAATGTGGAGACCTCCCTTCCACGTGGAAGAAGGGCCTTTTGCTTTACTGTAGGCTTTGGGAAGGAGCCTTTGCTTGCACAACCGTAGTGAAATCGTGTTTTGAGTGGTCATGAGATGTAGTGCCCCAGAGAGAAGACTTATGGCTTTAAACACCCTTACAAAAAAGCCTTCTAGTGCATATCTAGGAAGATGGAGAGTTCTGGGGTTTTTTGTTTGTTTGTTTCTTTTTCCCCAAAGTGAAGGGCTGACCCCAGTTTGAGGCAATAGGGTTTTTTTTTAATTTGTTTGTTCATTGCTGGTATATGTAGAGGTTGGTGCACAAGGGCTTTTTGGGGTTTGGCACATAAAGAGTTGCTTTGCTGCCAATTACCAATTGGTGGAAATTTCTGAGCCTATTTTCTCTAATGTAGTAATTGCTTATTCTTCTAAATGTGCTAGGGAGGCAGATCTTTTATGTTTGTTGTAGTGTTGGCACAGCTTGAAAGGCAACCATTAAAAAAAGGCATTTTGTAAATGGCTATGTTCCTATAAATGTAGCTCTTGTGTTCTCCTGGGTTTGACTTTTTTCTTCTCCCTGCTCCTTCATGTTTTTATCTCTGTGGAAATACTTTTTTTTTTTTTTGGTAGTGAATAGATTTAGGTTGTATTTTCTGTTTAATATGGAATTGGCCCTGAAATTCAGGTGTTTAAAACATGCATGTATAAAATTCATATCCTTTTATTAGGGAATGTGTTGTTCTGTTAACTTATGGGGTGATTTTGTATTCCAGTAGAAGTATTTAACACGTGTAGTAAGAAATGATGGTGAAATCAGTGATCTATGAAGAGGTCTTTCTAAGCAGTACAACAGAAAGGATGTCCTCAAAATAGTTTTTATTTACCCTTCTGACTTCATTAATCTTGACTGTAGCAACATCTTGATGATAATAGTGATACAAAGAATAACATCTGAATTGGATATTTTCCTTGATTATTGTGTGTGAAGACAGACAATTATCTAGCTTTTAATTGTAAGATTTTATAATATTTACAAGGTTTCCTTTTATCTTCAGTTTCAATATGCTGTAACTTATTAGTTACATAGTGCTTTGTAGCCTCAAGTACAGATTTATTTTTTAACTATGTTGATGCAACACTGACTTTTAGCTCTCAAGCTATTGAGGAACCAACTTTTTTTACCTCCCAAGACTTTTTTGAGGGTTTCTGTGTGAGAAAAAATATTTCTATTAAAGTAACTAGGCTTTAACTTTGCAGTGCAGGCTTCTGCTATTCCTGTCTTTGTGCTTTTGACATTGAGGTTTGCCTAATATATTTGCTTGACCAAAGTGTTTTCCTTACTTGGCTGCATTTTTCCTGGAATCTGTCACTATCCTACTGTGAAGCAAGGACAGTGAGACTGAACCTTCTCCAGTTGGGAAGTTAACCATTTGTTAACCCTGAAGAGAACAAAGGGCTTCTTTCTTGCTAAACAAGTATCAAGCTTCAGTCATTGCAAAGTGTGGAGTGGCAACTTAGTGGTAAATTACCTGCACTAGTTGTTTAAAAGCATTTATTATACTGGGGGAGGGGTAGGGGAGATTTCCTGTTAGAAGCTGACAAAAAACCGTGCAGAACTCTGAAGCATGTTATTTGACACATGATAGAAAATTAAATTTTCACACTTTTTAGGCTTGCACTGTGTTGCAGTTTGATGGATTAATATCCGTAACAGAATTGAAAAGGTGGATGAGCCACCTTTTCTGTACTCCACTCCCAAAATAGTGAGAATGCACTACAGATTAGCCTGTTTGAAGGTCTTTTTTGGTGGGCCATAGGTATGATGGTGGCTGTCTCTGAAATGAAAAGCTCCACAATTTTCTGTTAATGAGGTTTTTTTTATAAAGTGCTGATAAAAGTAAATAGGTAACTGAAGAAAGTAGATACTACGTGTGGATGTATTTATCAGACTCATCATGCTCTCCTCTCAGTAATTTTTTTTATTTTCCACTTGGAGATTTGAAACTTCTAAGTAGAGAGGATAACTTCTGTACACTGAATTTTGTATTTGCTTTGCTGTTAACATGCTCATCATAGAGAGGAGAAACCAAAACAAGGGATGAGCAGGAGAGATTTCATTTATTAGTATAACAGTTATTCCCCATATTCTTGATTGAGTTCTTTTGGCACATAGCCTTCAGTCATTCAGACCTGCACATTTCCATTAATACAGTATTTTTGCTGTAGTCTTAATCTCAGTGAGATCTGACTGTTTAGTACCGAGACAAGTTTTAGAACATGTGAATTTTGTTTTTTTCTCAGTTTTGCAGTTTTGTATGTGAAGTCCTATTGCATGAGATGATTTTTTAAAAATAATTTTATTGCAGTTAAATAAGTTTTTTTTAGCAAATATTTCCCTTTAGTTCATTTCTCTCCTACCTAAGGAGGAGGTTCCTTAAGAAACCCGGCTCTAGGAGTTAAGTGTACTTTTTTATTTTTATTTAATCTTATGTCATTTAATTGTCCTGTTACACCATTGATATCTCATTGCAGGCTGAGAAACAACTGTAATAGAAACTTGCTTCAGTGTTAGCAGGCATTATTTGTAGTTGAAACCTGCTAAAGCCAAAACAGTTTTTATCTTGCACCTCAGGCTCAAACCTACTGCAGGCAGTGCACAAATGCGTTGGAAATCGCACAGATTTGAATTTCTGCTTCAGGCAATTTTGCAAGAATATAGAAATCTCCAGCTTTTTTTTGCAGTTCTAGTTCTGTTGAAATTTAGCATACCATTTTAAGCTGAAATGTTGCATTAATCTGCAAGTATGAAGGAAAGAAATCCTTAAGCCCTTGCATATCTCGCAACTCTTAGAAAGGCTTATGTATTGTTGAAGAGGAATGTCAGTGACAGCTGGAAAGAGAGTGAATCTCTGCATTGCAGATCCCACAGAAAGTTGGCATTCGTGGGCAAGAAGTCTTTCCTTATTACTGTGTGACAAATAGTAAAACATATTGTGGAAATAAAACCAGAAGTTGTATTTAGATTGTCTTTAAAAAGAGAGACAAAGGGAAGGAAACAATGGTGGCTACTTCCCTGTATCTGAAGTAAGCTTTTGGATATGCTGTCTTTTCTCATCAGTCAGCTAGGAAAGCATGGTCCAGAAAATGCACTACTTGCTGAATGCACCATTAGGATACTGTTGTTTTGAGTGATTATTGATGATTCACTGCCAAACCGGCATTTCATATGAGTAGGGGTCAATGAGTGTGTGTCTATACCAGTCTGTAAATGACTTGGAAGATGGAATGGAGGATATTCTTAATAAATACCAAGAACACACAAAACAGATGAGCTACAGGAAACCTGGACAGCAGAAGATTAGAATAGTCTTGACAAGATGCAGAAATAGTGTAGGATAAAGCAGGTTGAGTAATCTTACACTCACTGGTTATTAAAAATGCAGATAGGAAATTGGTAAAGGATCACAGGTGAAGATGAATTAATGGTGTCATTGGTCATGCATAGGAGAGGAAAGCCAGCATCCATATGGAACTTACAGTCATAGTGCCCACTTTACTCTGTCCTACTCAATGCAATGGTACCAGCCAGACACAGCTTTATCATGGAAAATTCAGAAATGAGTAAAAAGATTTAAGAAAACATGTTATATGAATAAAGATTGAAGGAAATGGGATTGCTTAGACTATGGAAAGATAATGAACAAGCAGGTTTTTTTTGAATGAACAAGAAAAAAGCCTAGCAGCAATAAGGCAATTACTTCTGTGTCTTCCCTATGTGTAGAAAAAGAAATAATAGTCTTACAGTTAAGATCAGATCCTGTGCAACTCTGTGGTAAATAGTCACAGTAAAATTAGGAGTAATGAAGAGGGGGGTTTTGGGGATTATTTTTTGAGCACATAACTGGAGTCTAAGTCTCTAAGGTTTCTCAAAATGGACTGGTTTAGAGCGTTTTCAGTAACTGAAGGTCATCTACTGCTTTGAAAGAGCTTTTAAGCTAGAGATAAAGTAACAAAAATCTGAATGCCTGTTAATATTAAAGTGTGCACATCCCATAGAATTCAAACAGCAGGGTTTACAATTAGAGTAAATTTTATCCTAGTGCTAGCAAGCCTCTTCTCATGTTTGATATGAAACGTGATTTAAGGGAAGTTGGACTTGTGCTAGAGGATAGAATTATTTCAGAGAACAGCTCCGTTTAGTCAGTGTGGGATACAAATCTTGCAAGTCTTACTGAAAACAAAGGAATTAAAGTGGCTTCAATCTTGAGGAAGTCTGTATGGCAGGAAATTAATTCATCCATGGACACTGCTATGTGGTATTTTTGTTCAGACTTTCAGTCGGTACGCTCGGAGCTGGAAGCCATGGTTATTTATTGCTAGAAGAAAAGAGGAAATAGCATATTCAAGTAGTGGAGATAATTTTGGCCTCTGTTTGTGGACATAGAGATGTTCCCATCTGTAGTTATTTATGGAAGGAAGTGTTTATCTGAAACTAACCTGAAATTAACCCTGTCCTGTCATAGTGGCAACAATCTGAAAAATACCCAAAATATGAAAATAGAGAAATCCATATCTTGTCATGGAATACTTTCTAAAGCATTTTCATTACACACAGTGGTGCCAGGGCCCCAGGCAGTTAATGTGGGGCTTATGGTTTAGCCTAGAGAGTATTTACAATTTTTATTGTAGTTGTCAGAGGATCCCATTACCAGTCCAATTACAATTTTAAGGGAAAAATAAAATGCAAAATGATAAGTTTCGTTTCAAAGCAGCAAAATTATGATGCTTAAGATGCTACAGAATAAGGATTAAAAAAGCAATAGAACCTTGAATATCTAGTGAGTCATCTCAGGAGAGTGTATTAAACTGGAAGTGAGCAATAATGCTGAGAAAGCTCTTGCATATGCAAAAAATAAAGGTCATGCCATGTGAAACAGCCACAGTCTAGCACGGGAAAAATTGGCTCTGTGGAACAAAGGTCTTTAGAATTTGTCACAGCGGGGGAACCCCTGTGTCTTATTCTTACTTTCTGGAGATCAATAACCCAGAGTACAGTACAGATAGAATAGAGAACGTATCTCTTTCCTTCCCATGGGGATGCATAATTCTAGCTTCAGGGATGTGGTGTAATGTTGCTGGGAATCTAATGGCTGGTGTCCACTAGGTGTGAATTTAATCTTTTTCAGTGAGGTATGGTTTAGATATGTAATTAGTAATACCCATTGTCATCAGACTAACAGGTTGGTGAAGTGTGATGTTAAAATAATAGAGTTTTTCTAAAAATGAATGTAAAATCAGACCCTGGTGTGAGGTCAACACTTTTAAATTAGGCCATGGCAACTGAAAAAATTTGCTAATATTTTAGCTAACAGCAAGCATGTGTATCCTGTTAAAAGTGACATCCAACTTGCTGGAGTCTTTGTGGATCTATAGAGAGGATGAATCCTGCTGGGATTTCAATTTTTGTCTGCGCACACCAAGAGCTGACAGCACTTAATAAAAATGACATGCTGCACAGTGTGGGAAACAATCACTGCAAAAATAGTGGTGTCACCAGTGGTAGCGTCGTATCTTTGTTGATGTATGATTACAATAATTTTAGTGATGGGTTACAGAAATGGTGTGTGTAGCTCTTGGAATAAAAGAGCGGTATGCCATCATTGTCTGCCATCTGCCATGCTAAAGATTGAATCACATGACTTGGAAACTAAACCTTGGGAATTTGTTACGTCCCGCTGAGCCTGGCCATTAACAGATAATTAGTCTGGTAAAAATCTTTTGAATTCGTTCTGCAGCTGTCATATGCCAGATTAGGATTTGTGTCACAGGTTCCTCATTACTTTGAGATCTTGGAAATTTTTTTCCTGTAATTAAATTACCCTATGTTACCTCAGTAAACAGTTGTTATAATATAACATTACAACATGCAAATTTTCTTTAAGAAGCCTGTTACAGCTTAAAGCTATTTACCAATCACATATGAAAAGTTATCCGGGTTGAATTTTCTCCATTCCTGTTCATAAGGGAGTCTTTAAGCAGACTTTCTAGTTTTAAGATTAGTACTCCAGGTTGTCAGGTTGATGGATCTATAGCTGCTTCTTGCTTGACTGTAATCAGATTGTCAGCGTCTCTTAAGTCTACTGAGGCAAAAATACTGAAATCTTAAAATGTGAACTTTTATATTTGTAGCAGTTACTAAGAAAAATGATGTTCTCTTCCATAATAAATTAATGGCAGGAAACATGAAACAGTTTGTCAGGGAGAGGAAAGAGACTATTCATCTTTAATGTTTAAAATGTTGCTAACTGATTAATGGGCAATGAACCTTTAAACACAGTAGCCCTGAAGACTCTAGAAGTAATAGTGAAGTAAGAGCAACACAAGCCAACTTTTAAAAGGGAAGAGCTGCCCAGCACTTAAATGGAACAGTGATCCTGTTTATGGCTTGCAGTTTGTAAGCTTTACATAGGAAGGAGTGATAACTCAGTGTAGGCAGTGAAAGTCAGTGTTCTTATAGCACTTCTCTTGTTCACGGAGCCAACAGTCATTTTTTCTGTTATGGAAATATGCAATCTGTGCCCAAAATATTTATTTTGTTCATATTTATTTGGTGTTTTGTTTATTGACACATGGCACACACCATATCTCTGTAATCATGAAAGGCTTTTTAGAGAAACAAAAATATTTCAGAAGAAAGCAAAAAGAAAAGAGCATAACTCATAAACTAGATGGGAAGTTGTACTCTTGGGCTAGTAGTTTTGGCATTTCTTGGCTTTGCCAATCTTATCTCCAACTTTCAACTCAGTTAGTACTTAAGGAATTATGGATAAAATTATTGGACAAAAGGCCAGTTAACTAAGAAAAATAAAGATGATTATACCATAAAAAGTACCAAACAGCCAGAATCCTCTTCGTAAGTGCTTTCTCAAGGTGCCATTTTCTTGCATGTGGAAACTTGCAGTTTATCTTTTAGAGAAATAAAGGGTGTGATTGATTTAACATGAATAAAACTGAATGTGAGAGATTCAAGCATGGGAGATAAGCATGCCTTATTCTCCCTGTATTTTGCAAGGGACCCAATTATACAGACACTTAGAATATGCTCATGTGGTTGTACAGGCAGACATTTGGAAATGTCTTGGAAATAGGAAAGTGTTCTGCCTTGATTTGCAAAGAGAACACACTGGTGTACTTGACATCTGACTCGAAAAGAAGTCTCTGCAAACAAAATTCATATGCCACAATTGGCTTTATATGAGCATAAGAGGAAACATGGCACGGTGAGGTTTCCTGGTAGCCAAGAATTCTGGTCAGTTCTCATTGTGGCTGATATTTATTCCTCAAAGGGAAAAGTTTTCTCTCCATTTCCCTGGAGCCTGGCGGGTTGAGCAGGGAAATCTGTCTTCTGCAGATCCATGCAAGGTCTGTTACAACAGATTAATGTGGGAAAAAAGTACGTATTAGAGCATATTCCTATTACTTATTTTAATATATACTTGTAAATTTTAGACTATATTACTTTATATTTTTACTTAAAGTGTAAATACAATAAAATTGATACTGTAAACTCATGAAGTCTAAGAGGATGATGAACCAATGATGAAATCTCATTCACAAAGCTCTGTATTTTGTCCTCCTTGGTTTTCGTACACAACAGTACTATTTCCTGCAGTTTTAGTATCAGAGTGGCTGTTGGTGTAGACAGGGAGTTACCTCAGTCCTTGAAGTCTGTCACCTTCTTAAGAGCACACTTCTAGCTTAAGCACTAATCTTCCTTTTCCTGACAGGGATTTGCTCTTGCTCTTGGGCTGACGTACATAATCGGATGTGTGAGAACCTCATAGCTGTCTTCTGTCACACATTATCGAGAAGTCCATGAGAGAAGGTGCAGTCCAAGATGCAAAGGAGAAGTTTTTTGAGAAGTTTTTAGGGTCTGAGAGGGCTTTGAGTACTCTTAGAACTAATAATTATTACACAGATTTTCTTGGTTTTGACACATGAATATGTTTTGATTTCTTACAGCACACTTTGCCTTTTGCACATTATTTTTTCCTATCTTCTATTTCTCAAATATTTGACTTCTAAAAAGTGTATTTATGATACTTATATCTCAACAACTTATTTTCCTTCCCATCTACATGTCACTGAATATTCAGATTTTAGAACAGTATTATAGTTAGTAGTAGGATGAAGATGTTTGATACTATTTCTTATGGATAGATATTTGTATGCAATTTCCAAAATAACTATCATGGCTTACATAGTTTGGCAATAATCATTTTGATTTGAAAGTTTTTATTCTTTGAGCATCTATTTTGGAACTTGATTTACATTGCAGTAACTCTGTCTTCCATATATAGGTATCTTAATATATGGGAGATATATAATAAATGCTAATATTAGGAGTATTCACTGGTCATAATATTGTGTATAATTTTTTTTCCAAAATCTGCATGAAGAGACGCACAGATTAGATGGATGAACTTTTTTTTTTTTAGGAAGTTTTTTGTCTTCATTTAAGGCCTAGATAATGAAGTATGAATGACACTCCACGTATTTTGATGGAAATAAAAAAGACTCACCAGATATTTTGTTTGTTTCAATACAGATCAAAAGACACGAGCACAAAATTATCAGAAGCATTGACAGACTATGTACCTCTAAAATGATTAGGAGATTAGCACCTTTCCCTGCCTTATCTGAGGCTTTCAAGAAGTCTCTGTCACAGTCCTTCATAAGAAATAAGATTCATATGGAGTTTTTGGAGATAAACATGAGTGTAACTTATTAAGTATGGGGAAAGGGTATGTCTGAAAACTCAGTCTGATTGCTGTTTAAGAAAAAAGCACATCTAGTGTTAAAGCTATTATAATATGATTAGCCACATAGTCTATAAGGCCAGATCACAACACTGAAACCCTTCAGTCTCTGACGACCTAATTTAATGGATGCAGTTTTCTAGTGAGAACAAGTAGAACAGTGATGTACTTTATCAACTCAATATTCAGTAGTATCTCCATGTGAGGGGAGACGAAAAACCCTTCTGAAATTGTGTTGGATGTCTGAACTGTTAGTGAGGAGTTTTTCATTCTTTTTACTCCCCATACACATTACAGGAATAAAGGGTGGATTCCCAGCTATTTGTACTTTTACTGAGGTACCTCTGATTGGAGAGAGAACAACCAGAGCCCAGTGCCATCCAGCTGCATTTCTTTTTCTGCTTTGCTTCTCCTTGATCCTTGTATAAGTATTGTTAAGTCAAGGTATGCAGAGCTACTCTGCTGCTTGCATATTAGTGGTAAAAAACACCGCAAGGATTTTTATCAACTCGGAACCCAGCAGGCCTCCAGAATGGTGAGGGACTCCAAGCCTATTAATAGCTAGGCCTCCAAGATTCCTACTTCACGCTCACACTGTGGGGGGCATCCCAGTATCACATCCTAGACCTTCTTTCTTCATCTGTTGCAAGGCAGATGCAAGTCTGATAAGTGTCTAAATGCTTGTCTGAAATTGAAAACTTCAGTCTATCCATATTGCTTAAATAAGGATTCTTAACTAAGTAATAAAAGGGCTTTCGTGTCATTAGCCCTGTCAACAGGACTGGGAGTGGAGGGCATTGTTTCTTTATCAAAAGAAAGCGAGAGGAAATGGAATAGTCCGTGGTATTATCCTATGGAAACCGTTGCTGTCGTGTAGAAAATAGTTTGTGTGTGCTCTTCTGGTTACAAAAGATAAATTAGAATTTAAAAAGTCAACTGTTAAACTAAAGAAAATGAGATGCATACCTGCTCTGGCTGTTCTCAAGTGTTTGGACACAAATGCTCAGTGCACATTGAGTCATGTTTTTCTGGACAATGGAAAAGCTGTGAGAATAGGTCTTTGGGTATTTCTTCAGAATATGAGTGCCCAGTGTTTCACCCTTCCCAAACTTGCAGCGTATATCTGAAATGACTTCCAAATCTTTTCATATGGTTTGTGGTTTGTGGTTTGGGGTTTTTTTTCCCCCCTCATCTGTAGCAGAGTTTATGGTGAAATTCTCTTGGAATCACATCTGCATTAGAGGCAAAACATGCCTGTCATCTGGTTTGTTTGGTTGATAGTTAGAAGCAGAGCTATCTTTTAAATGGAATCTTTTCCTTTTCCCAGAACTTTTTCACAGTTGTAATCTCTATGTTTCTTCCTTCTCTTCAAAGCCCATGGGAATTGATATAGATCCTGACAACAGGACAGGATATATTGTGAAAGTTATCATTACTCTGAGCAACAATTCTTAGTTACTGTAAATGTTGGGGAAGGATAGAGGGGAAAAATAGGTTCTAATATTTTCACATGCAGACCCAACTGTGAATCCTTGTTAGTAGACTGAAAAGAATTACAACACTTTCTCATTTTTATGGTGGAAAAAAGGGTTATGTGAGGTTCAAAACTGACTTGGGACTGAACTAAAAGAGCCTTGTCAGGTGTGACATGAGGAATAAATGTTAATACCTCTTTTGTAAATTGACTTTGTTAGGGATGAGTCTTGAAGTTAGAGGCTCTTTTTGAACTAATTTTTTCCTCAGTGTTTTATATATCCATATATAATTGGTCTCAAAATGTTTTAGATGATTCATGTTCCTTCATACCATGAGTCATTTTTACTCTGACTAGCATACTCAAAAATTTTTATTTTTAGCTAAGGACTGCATATTCTGTGTATGACACCTGAATGTTTGTGTGAGGACCTTATCTGTAAACTGTCCTCATTTGGCAGGGAACAAGTTATAATTCTGTCTTATTTTATAGGAGTACTCTTTTAAATTGTCATTTACTATAATAGAAAGGTCAGGTTTTCTGTGAAATGGAATATTTACAAGGAAACTCTTATTCTAATAGTGTATTACCAGGTTTCAGTGAGAAGGTTACTTAATAGAATTCTTCACAATATATATATATGCACTTGAGTTTGTGTATTTTGTTAAATAAATAAATGAAATTGATATCAGAATTTGTATCCTCAATCCAACAGAAAATAATTTTTTTAATAGAAAGTGTAGTTGAAAGAAATTGTTCGCTTCTAGTATTCTGCTAGACTAGATTCTGTGCTTAAATCTGGCTGACAGTTCTTAGAATTTGATGTATTAGGTTATGCTTCAAATTTGCGAACTTATGAGCACGTTTCAACTATTTTAAAAATTAAATACTCGGGTCAAAGTGAAAGTTCTGAGAAATTGATTTTCAAAAATACCTGCATGTCTTTATTAGTGCATAGATATGCTTGTAGTATGTAGCACTTGGCAGGCTATTAATTTGTGAAACAGTGATAATAAAATTGCTGGTTGCAAATTATTTATTGTCCATCACCATATTGAAGTTTCTTGAACAGAAACTTGCTATCTGCCTTCTTCTAATTCATGGTGACCCATCTCTATCACCTCTCTGGTGGGATTCAATTTACATTAGTTTTTCTTGTTTTGCTTGAACTATTGTAGCATTATTATTATTAATATAATATTAAGATAGCCCTGGAAATCCCTGAAGTGATTTCATTCCAAATATGACATGGTTTTTTATATCCCACATCCCCCTTTTTTCCCCTCCTGTCAATGATGCTGGTGTGTAGAAGGGAAGTTATGTAAATCAATGCATCTTTGGGCAAGGTGTTAGTTGTACATAGGAGTTTGAGGGATTAACTTACTTGCTTCCACACTCACTCTCTTTGCCCTCTTTCCAGCTTAAAAGAATGGAATGTCCACCGCTTTTTTATTATTTTTTTTTGTATATTTGGTGTAAATGCTTTTTTGTTTCATTCCTGGTGATAATACACAGAGAGACAGGTGTAACATTTAACAAGTTTTAAAATCACATCGATGTAACCATTACTGCATGTTCTCTAAATTATACACTTTAAATTATACACTGTGACTTCATTCAGAGTGATAGTATGGGGGTTTTATAAATAACAGCAAAATGAATTGACTGAGAATTTTCACTTGCCTTTTCTCCTCCCTCTCTTGAAGTCTTTTGTCCAGCGTGGAATGATTTGTAGTAAAAAGTGGACTTTGTAAGCTGGTGGTACCAAGATGTACCTTTTTGTTGCTGTTGCTGCAATGAAGTATAGAGTAATTGTCTTTTGATGGAAAACCACTATGAATTTTTGGCTGTGGATGTAGTGAAAGCTATTTAGAACACTGTATTGGAAGAATAATTAATCTTGCAACTTGAAAAATATTTCTTGGGTTTTAGTTGATGAAATATTGAAGCTTCAAACCACTCAAATTAAATAAATATAATGTCCCTGCACAGGTAATTCTGTCAAGTGAAGACAGCTTTTTAACTGAATGCAATTCAGTGGGTTAAAATTTTACTTTCCTTTGGCTGAATTTGACACAAGCTTGATGGTAGTAAGGGATGAGCAACTGTGCTTACCAGGAATGGTGGAGTTTGGAGGGACCATTATGAAGTAAATGAAATGCACTTTTGCAGTGTTTCTTTAAAAGAATGTTACCAGACAGTTTAAGAAAAAGCTGATGCAGCATCTGCCACTTCATGCTGGCAGACAATAAATCCCCACAGAGGATTTCTGAATTCATTTGCCTTGGATATAAGAAGTTTACAGTGACACACAATAAGTATGGCCTTTGGTCTACTTAACTGGAGTAGACTGAAGCAAAAGTCTCAATTTTAAAAGATTTTATTTTAAAAATATCTATGAAATTGTGAATTTTGACAGAACAAGTCAATATTTACCATGAAATCTCTGAGTTGGCAAATTACTGGAATAACTTCTAAAGTGCATGGCCAAAAGGGTGGCAGAGTTTAGAGACTGAGGGTAGATACATTTGCATATAGCCTATGAGGCATATTAGAGTTAATATGGTTTACTTTTTTAACTTCTGTACTTGCTAAAAAGCATAAAATATCTTCTCGTTATACAAATATTTTTAAACTTTTGCTCCTCCCATCTTTAATGTGATCTTGGAAGGAGATGAAACATGTGCATGTCTTAAATAGTGCTATTTTCATAGCTGTTATAGTCTTAAATTTTGTTGGGTTTATATTCTTGTTGAGTCTTACTGCTTTTATCTCCTCTGCACGTACTTCTGGCAGTAGTAACTTGCTGATGCACCAGGCAATACTTGAACGTTCCTGGGGTCTGGGTGTAAACTTAAATTTGTGTTGACTACTTAATGAAACATGAAGCATATTAGGAGTAACTGTGTGTAGGGGGAGATTGCACTTCTGTTGTGAGTTGTTTTGTAAGTGGTTTTCATTTTTAAGCCTACTGATTTTAGAGTTATCCTAAGTACTACAAATAAGTTAACTGAATCAGAGAAAAGAATCTTCCCAGGAGGACTAAGAACTTTGAATGAACTTGATTTTTGCCCTGCAGGCATTTCATACTATATCTTTTAGAGCATTCTCCAGATAGACTCTTAGGAATGTCCATACTGGTAGATACTGAGTTGAGGAAACTCAGCACAAGTCCAGAGAATCTCTTCTCGCTCGCTTACAGCTCTGAGATGTCATGAGATGTCATGTTTTGTTTGATCTGGATCTTAACTGCAATAAGGGAATCATAAAAATGAGCTCTAGACTTTAATGCAGCTCTGCAGAAAGCAATATTCAGTTCTTGCAGGATGGTTGAGTTCTTTTGTATTTATTGATAGTTCTCCCTCCTTTAAAGACACCATTATGTGACTGCCATTTATTGAATTTAAATACTTGTGTAAAAATTTCAAAAGATGTTTTTCTGGCTAGTAAACAAAGGGATTTTTAACAAAAAATACTCCTACAGCCTTCTTTCCACAGAAGAGAAAAGTCTGTCAGGGAAACATCTATGGAATACTTAGATGCAGTAAGAGCCATGGATTCCTGGAATTGCAGTTAACTTTTCCATATGGTGTTCTAAGCAGCAGTTTCAACATGGTGTTCATAGAAAACAGATGGTTTCTAAAAACTAATTAGGACTAGAAAAGTAATAGCTGATAATTTAAAATTCCCTTCTTGGGGGTCTGCATCTCCTCTAGAAGTATTTCTGTGGAGACTCAGAAAAAGGGGGGGGGGAAATATTCAGCTTATCCTGTATATGCTTTCTAGAAAACCTTTTGACATTATGCCCTTATTTTGGGAATAAATGAGCCATGTTGCCTATTGTGCCTCAGACTTTCCACTTGCAACTGAATTGAAAAAGACTATTGTTAATGTCGAATGGATAATTTGTAGCAATAGAAATAATTTCTCTAGGCATTTTCTTTGAGGCAGCTACTAAGAGAGCTTCTTATTTGGGGGAGACTTTGCAATCCAGACAGGTACAACCAACACATTTTAATGCACTGTACAGAGCCCTCTTCTAATGTATCAGTAGAGAATATGTCAGGGTAAGTAAAATCAAGCTATTATGGTTGGATATGCTGAATACAGACAAGAATCAAGACTCTTGCAGTGAATCTGGCAGAAGTAGCTGGGCTTGGGTTCTACTTTTCAACACTAAATCAGTTGATCACTGACAGGGCCCTGTGGAGGTCTGCTTGGCACACACAGTGAAACTCTACCCAGAGTTAGTAAAAACAACATATGTTCCCAGAAGCTGCTTAGGAAGCTCTTTAAGCACTAGGGAATATCTGCAAAAGCCTTAGACCTTGAGAGTAGAAATAAGGACACCAATAACCTCATAATGAAGGAGCAGTCACCACAACTATACTCCTGCTTTAGTAATAGTGACTAAAAGGATTAAGGCTAATACTGCTGTAAACAAGTGTAGGAGTGGTTGAAATTCTAACCAGGGTTTCAGTATGGACAGAAATTGTCTCAATGGGAGAAAGTGTAAAAGCAGACAATGTAAAGGTGATCTATTAGTATGACTAGTACATGAGATTCAATGATGATGTTCTGGCACGTTGTTTAAACTGCTTGTTTTACCCTTTTACGGTCTATATTATCTCAAGACTGGTGATATCCTGGCCTTTGAAGACAATGTCAGAAATCATACCTGAGGAAGCATTTTTTGCTCTTGGAGAGTATGATTCCTGTGGCCTAAGGAGAAAGGGAATGACAAGAATTCAAGTTTTTCTGAAACAAGGTGCCTACAAAATATTAGTAAAATGAGAATATTTTTTTTTTAATCAGCTTGTGTAGGATCACACAACTAACTGTATAGTAAACCATAAATGTAATGGAAGTTAGCAGGGGGAAAAAAAGAGACAAATCACAATATATGCTTCATAAATTATGATGCTTCTCCAGGCATTGTATATTTATGGAGATGAAGCCAATAAAATCTTGACCTGACTGCAGAAAACTGCAGAAGAATGGGGTTGGTGCCATGTTGCTGTGTGTGTAGTCAGAAGCGTGTGACAAGTACAACCTGCTGCAGTGTTTGCTTCAAAACCTGTGTAATTCTGAGCAGATTCGGTGCCTGCTGCTGGTGTGCTGCTCAGTAGTAGCTGGTGCTGCTGCTAGTTGCATATAGTTTTATGCTTATGATATTGAGACCACTCATACTCCCTTTATTCTGTTACACTGCATTTCTCTGCAGTTGCAAACCCAGGTGCAGGCTGAGGAGCTGTCTGTGCTCCAGACCTCCCTTCTGCAGGAGCAGGGGTGGGTTTATAACGCATTTCAGTTCTAGAAGGATCACTTGGCAGTGAATAGGTGCAATTGCAGGTTCTCAGTTGGCTCTGATGCAACCAGCAGTGCACTGGCAGCAGCCCAGGTCACAGTGGCTGGTTTTTGGTACCCAGGATGCCAGACTGCCTTTTGCAAAGCTTTATGCTGCAGTGTTGCTACCGTTAGTATTGAATATGGCAAGATTAAAGTTACCTTGACTTTGTGTGTATGTGATGGAGTCTGTATTACTAGAGCCAAATTTAGAATTTGTATGCAGATGTAGATACTATCATCTTCAATCTGAGCATTATTTTTATCTTACTACAAAATAAAATAAAAAACTATTTAAGTACCCTTTTTGGCTCTTTTTAATGTTCATGCACAATCATTCTGTGACTCTATGATCTTACATGTGCTTAGTCTTGCTGAGGATATTGCTTTGCTTTGTAGGAAAACAAGAAGGGAATTTGCAATTTTTTTCTGGTTTGTAAATTAATTCTCATAATGGTAATGAAAAAAGCTGTAATCCAGGGATTCACAAATTATTTGCATAGGTATTTCCATCAACTGCAACAACAGGTACATTTTGAGCCAGACTGAACATCTTGATATCATGGTCTTGAAACTGCAATATGGAGCGTAGAGCAGAGGCATCAGTGCTGCAGCTTGGATTGAGCCAGACTGAGCTGGATTTTGATTAATTCCACTTGTTGGGAGCTGTGATGGGAACATCATAAGAGATGCCAGAGAGATGTTGCAGCTACAGTAGCTTCTGATTCTGTGCGAAATAACATGGCAGTTCAGCTGTTGGGGCTGCATTTGCTATTCTTAACCGCCCCACACTAGTTTAGGGTTGGGAACGCAGGGAAGAATACTCTGTACCCTTGGAGGTGATCTGCATGTCACTAGTTGTGTTGTATTACAACCCTCATCTGTTCCCAGTTTTGTTGTAAACTGTAACATAGTTTACATTTTTATCTATATTTGCGGTTTAAGCAATGTTTTTGAGAAATCCTCTTTCATCACAATTGAAAACAGGTATTATATAAAGATGTTAAAGAAAACTAAATGGAAAAAAGCCCTCCAGAATGGTGAAGCGGTGGCACTAGCAGGCACAAAACTATTTCATAACTGCTTGTCATGGTTTGAATCTTGTTTTCCCCCAGAGGCTAGAAAAGTGGTAGACCCCAAGGGGTGGAAACCCCTGGAAGTTTTGAAGTTCTGCCCAATGGGCGCTCCTGCAAAAATGTCAACATCCCACAATCTCACTGGAAGAGATGAGTTGTAGTTTTGGTTGTTGGAGAGGTGGCCATGTTGTAGAGCCACGAGGAAGGGGCTCTGAGCCCCTTGGGCCCTCTGGGCCCTCCCAGCCCCTGGCTGGGGGGCTGCAGGGACCTGGAACAGCATAAAGCTGGGCTTAGGTGCCTGTAGTTATGCCGGGAGATGTTTTCTCCATGGGCGCAGAGCAGCAGCCGGCACTGGCCGGAGAAATGGTGGCAGAGAGCCAGAGATAAGAACCTGAACTAAGGAGCAGCAGAAGCAACATGCAGCACCGCAGAGAAAGGACTCCTGGAAGGAGAGCCGGGAGAAAGAGAGCCAGCAGCCTGAGAGACAGAGTTCTGGGGGTAAGACTGTACCAGCCCCCCAAAACTCCTTTGAGATCCCTCTGAGAAAAGAGGGAGATGGACTCCTATTAAGGAGAAGAGTTTTAGACATGCAGCACTGGAGAGAGAGAGGAGCTGAGAAGCTCAAAAGACGTCCCGGAGCTGGACCGGGACGGCCAGATGGAATGCGGGGGGAGTTGACCTTGGCTCCCCCCCCTTGCACTGCTGCCACGGTGGCAGCCTGAGAGACAGGGCACAGAGGCCCTGCAAGGAGCTGAGTCTCCTGGAGATACCAGACCGTCACGAAGCCCCCTGTGCTCGTGATATGACGTGGTGATACGACCTTGTCTGGGGTTACGAAGCCCACGGAAGACCCCTCGGTTGGAGGCGATGGGGCCGAGAGAGGCTTGGATACCTCCCTCGTGAGTGCTGGCAGAAAGCCAGCTATCAGCTGCTGCATGTGGAGAAGACAGACAGACTGCTGCCTCAGAAGATGCTGCTGCTTAAGGACTGGAAGGGATCTGTCCTTCTTTCCCTCCTGGACTTTTATTTGGAGGGGAGAAGAGATCTGATCCACTGTAAATACTATATGTCATGGTAGAGATAGTTTGTGATCATGTGTATAATGTGATTGTGGTATTTATTTGTACAGTCATTGTAATATATTCCCTTTCCCCCACTTTGAGTCTGGTGTGTTTTGTCTGGAAAAACCCATCTCACATTAGGTTGAGATGTGGGAGGGGGGAATGGAGCTAGGGGATTGGATTTTCGGGCTATCTCAAACCATGACACTGCTCTTGCTGGTATGGAGATACCATCCTTTTTTTTCCTCATTAATCACATGTATAATTTTTGCTTCCAATTCCATAGCCTGGTCTTAGTTTTCACACAATATGCTTTGTGAACAACATGACTAGGAATGTGAAGAGATCCTGCTGTTGCATTTACTTGTTTTCTGTATGTGAAAAAAATAATCAATTCAGTGAAAATGAGGTCTGATGTATGAGGTGTAAAGCATCATGCAGACAAGGTATGATGAAATGCTTGATGAACTGGTAATTAAAAAGAAACAAAAAAAAACCCTCTGAACTGAACAACAAGTTGAAGTTAACAAATGTATCCCAATTCATATTTCTTATTGTATTTAAATGACTTTCAGTAATGTAGTAATGCTTCTAAGTGCTTTTTATAGAGAGGAAAGAGAGTTCCTCGAAAAAGCAGCCCTCGAATAAAAGAATGTATTTAGTGAACTCTGACTTTAATATTGGAAAACACAACCTTTAGAGACTGTCAGTTTAGCAGCTGTTATATTGATTAGAATTTTGGAAAAAATGGCTTAAGCCAAACCACTGAAAAGATTAGGTCAGCCAGAATCTCTATACTATAGAGATCTAAATTTTGCATTGGACCTTCTGTCATGTAAATTGGCTTTATGTAATTCTAAAGTCAGAAGAGGTTTGTATTAGAGGAATAAATGTGGAGTTTATTTGCTCTTGAATAAGTAGTATGAGTTTGGAAGAAAGTAGTGATTCGAGTATTTCCAAATATAAGTGGAAGAAAGTGAAAAATTCTTTCAGTGTGCCAGAATTGTTTTCTGAGGGCAGCAGAGCCTTCAGTGTTGAGTTTCACTGTTACCAATGTCATAATTCTGTGATTGTGTTTGCTCCATTTTACACTTCATAGTTCAGTGTCTTACTTAGGGAGAAAGCCTGGAATGTATTTTTTAAAGTTTCTTAAAAAAAAAAGTGGTGGGGAAATGGATCTTCAGTAACAATCTGTGATGTCTCATTCCTACTCTCTGAAAATTTATTTTCAGATGGCATTAATGAATTCTGAATGAATTAATTCAAAATGGTATGGTCTTTCTCATGCATTTCAAAAGCACCTATCCTATGATTGATAAAGAGGTCCCTAAAACAAGATAATGCTACGAGGTGCTTCCAACGTTCAGCAGTGTCTCTGATGTTCTGGCTCAGCAGAAAGAGTCATCCAGACTGCTTCAGAGGTTTTTAATATTTAGTAGTCTATTCTGAATTATGACCCTATAAGCATCTTTTTCACCTTGCAATTTATTCACATTTTACCTAAAATAATCCAACAGACTGAGTCAGCTTTTAACCCAAAAAAAGTACTGAGTCACCTAAAAACTCTGCCTAACTCACCAAAGTCGAGTTCCAATCTGCTAATAGCAGTATTGCAGTAAAATCATATCACACTGTGATTATAAAACAAGCCTTAAGATGCCACAAAAGTCAACTGACTGATAAATGGGGTTTGGATCTCTTTTTTGTACTGTTACATGTTCTAGAGAGTTCAGTTCTGTGTTGCTGGGGTGAGAGGCATTTTTTGCTTTTCTTCTGAAACTTGTGGATGTTTTTTCAAAGGAAAAACTGACATTTTCAGATATAAAGGAAGAAATGTGTGGGATTTTGTTGGGGTTTGTCTTTAAGGAGAAACTGATGGAGACACCTAGTTTGTCTGGCAGGACTTCTGATATAACTTCTGATATAACAGTATCGATGCATCTGTTCTTTTGTCAGTGCCTAAACATATAACTTTTCCACTGCCTTCCTAATACATTTGTTGTCTGAACTTGAAAACAAAGATGTTTCTGCATCTTAAAATGTGTTTTACATCTCTTTATCTGCTTAGGGAAACAATTCAGAAGCAGCAGCAGCAACAGATTGGAAATAATATTGTTTGAAGCTGGCAGCTAATGGGATTGAATTAGATCTCTGGAAACCAGATCCAAAGTAGTTTGTTTCCTGTATTACTGTAATTTTTCTCACATTTCTGAGCTTCTGATCTTTCTATTAATCAGTTATATTCTCATTTTTTTTACTTGATGCCCCCAGCCCAGCATAGCTGTTCCAGTTTCTGCATGCAAGTATAACAGACCTCAGTAGTTAATGACAGGCAAAGCAGGGTAGGCATGGAAGTTTATATGTGTATATATATATATATATATGTATATATATATATATATATGGTGGTAGTAGTAGTTTTACACAAAATTTCTGTTACTGTATCTGTGCAATATTGTTGGAAGTCATGCACAGAGGGCATCCATAAGTTTAATTTTGTTTCTTCATTTCGAGTTTGCAATTAAGCGAGGAGGATACTTCAAGATTCAAATGCCTTTACAAGCTGTGCATGCTGTTTAACTGTATGGCAAACAATTAGCATTGCAAAACCTATAAGCTAATTTTATAAAAATAGAACTGCAGGTTAGTTGAAAGTGTAGTTGTTGTTGTACTGAAACAAATAGAACGCTGATTAAATGAAGTATCTTAAAGGTTAAAAAAAAATGTTAGATGACCAAAAATTATAATATATGTGAAAAATATCCTTCTAATCTGTTATGAGCTCAATGGATTTTATCAAGACTTCTTGGTATGTAAAGTGGTATATATGAAGGGAGCAGAATTGAGAGAAAGACCTGAATTTATACAGTAACTAAATTTTTTCTCCTCCTATTGGAGTGCAATGAGAAACAGCTTTGACTACAAGAGTGAAACCCTGACACAGGAACTCAGATTTTTATAGCTCTGCATAACAATGTTACACTGCAGTGAGTCATGCATTTCAACTAATATTTTGTGTCTTAGAATTACTTAATTCGATTTAATAGAATTTGAACATAAACCTGACTTTAGCAGCTACTGCATAAACAATTCAAGCCGTAGGAAAACCACAGAATCATAGAATGGTTTTATTAATTGCATGGGCCTTTAAAGGTCATCTAGTCCAACCCCTCTGCAATGAGTTGGGACACCTTCAACTAGATCAGGTTGCTCAGAACCCCATCCAACTTGACCTTGAATTGCTTCCAGGGATAGGGCATCTGCAACCTCTGTGGGCAACCTGTTCCAGTGTAAAACTGTAAAACTTTCATTTAAAGCTTAAGGATTCATGAAAAATTATTTGTACCTGTCATCAAAGGACCTTTCTAGATTTATAAGTTTTCTTTTATTCTTTCTGCACTGGCCACAAACACTGAGTTTGAATTTCTTATTTGTCTATGGAAAAATATTTCTCATTTAAAGAACTGCAGCTTCTGTAACCTCTCCAGGAAATAGTGTCCGCCCCTGAACACTGGAAACTTTCCATTGCATTAAATTATTGCGACATGGCACTGCAACTCTTCTCATCTGAAGAATCAAAAAAATGAAAGTACACTGAATATTTGCCCGTATAATTTTGGTTTTTCGAAGTTTTCAATAGTATGTGACTGCCATGTTTTTCGAGTAGGATGATTAGCTAAAGGCACTGATTTCTAAAATAGTGCAAAAGAGGTGATTTTATGGAAAAATTGGTATAATTTAAAATTTAACTGCATTTGTGTTGTGGAACAGAGTGTCATGAAATCAATAAGATTTTATTGAATTAGACAATCTGTCCTTATATGTACACTTTTTCTTTTAATATTCTTTCATAATACAATTAGCTTTTATTTTTAGACTAGGTACTCAGTGGTAAGATGGAAGGTTAGCTGTGTGAAGTCAGATGCTATTTTTGGTTCTGTTTAGGCTTCCCAGTTATGCCCCTTAAGGGAAGAATCTGTTATGCTGACTTGTGAGCTGGTGTTTGGTTAATGCACCTATGGGCAAAGATATCCTTGTCTGGGAACTGAAAACACTTTTGTTTGTTTTTCTCTTCAGGCAAACTGGATTATGTTGGTATCATGAACTGTATTTGCAAATGTTCTGTTTCCAGTTGTTGTTTCTTTGTGTAACTCATGAAATTGAGAAGCATGACATTAAATTTCACTGTTTAATATACTGAAATTATGGACTCTTGTTGAAGTAGTGGATAATACTGAGGGAAGGGTTGTTCAGGGGTGTTTTGCATTACAGAGAAAGATGAATTGTACAGTGTGATTCAAAATAATTCAAGATTTCCAGCATTTTAGTCCTTTCCAACTGTAATTTTCCAGTATCTAAATAGCTGCACATAATCAATGCAATAATTGAAATGCCATTTTGCAGAGAGATCAGATTTGCCCTTTGGAAAAAGCGGTGGATGGACTTTGCCAGAAAGTCCTACACTGCTGGAAGGCTTTGAGAAATAGATATATGTAGCAACTCACTTTAACTTATGCATATTCCTACAGCTTATTTTCCTTGCTGTCATTTCCACTGCAGTGAGGATGATCTATTTGAATCGCACCCAGATGTGATCTTCCATTTCTATGGGTGTTCATTCTCCGAATTAAATTTTGAGATGTTAGAAAAAATATGCAAAAATGCCCTTTGCAAAATATGCAAAAAATTGAGATAAAACTAAAGTGTGATATATGCTGTATTTCATCATCTGTTCCCCACAGCTGTATGGCTTTATGAGTTGTGGTGCCCTGACCAGGCTGTCTGTTCAGTCTTTCTGCACTGTCATCCTGTATTAGGCGTTTCCTGGGCTTACTGCCAGACTTTCTCTGTTTACAAGGCAGCAGGCAAAGATTTAACATTTCTGTTTTCTTTCTTACTCTTCAGATTCCCTGTGAGACAGAAGGTTTTGTCTTCTCCTTTTTTCACTGCTGTTCCTCATCATGGAGTATCAGTGAAATGAGGTTCATTTTCTAATGGTCAGTGTAATAATGTGACACAGCCACTGATTAAATAGTCATTTAGGAAGCTGGCCTAGAAGAATTACTCTCATTATGGTCTTTGATTCAGGTTTTTTTCTGTTTTCCTAAATAGGTTAATGAGCTCCCTTTGTCCAAGGCAGACAAAATCAACATTTACAAATTATTACGAATAGAAAACTTACTTTTTTCTCTCACTGTTCACTGAATTTAATAAACTTGAAGGACAAGACAAAAGATTTCAGATGCCAAACCTCAAATGGTAAATTAGACAATGTCTTGTGGACGTTCTGACCTGGAAATCAGATTTATTTTATAGTTTATTGCAGTGTCCAGCAGAATTCAGAAGGTCCTCAGACCTTTGACAAGCTGTGGTTGTGTATTATTCATAAATGTGAATAATTTAATTGACTGTGGTGGAATTGCTCTAAAGTCTAAAGCTAACCAACTGCACAGTTAGGGACTTTGTAGAGTGAGACCAAAACCAAGTGAACTATTTGAATTAACTATAGAGAAAAAGGACCACCAATGTGTTTCAATAAACAGGTTAACTGGTACTATTAGAAAGGTCTTAGAGCCCCTGAGTAAATTGCAAACAAACAAACCTAAAAGCCCCATGTTTAAAAAGTTTCTTTATTTTATCAAGAAATATGGTAGGTTAATAGAATGAAAAATCATAGTCTTAAAAATCTGAAGTAATTTTGCTGGTCAAGATGCACAGTCACAAACCAGAAGATCAGGTAATAGATTTTTTAATTTTGTGACATAGTTGATACTTTTGCATTCTTTCTGCATGATGTAATCTCTGTTTCTGTTTTTCATGTTTCAGTTGCAGACAAAATAATTGTTCATTTGAGCCTCAGAAATTAAGAGGTATTTGACCTAATTCCAATTATTTTCAGAGAACAAAGGAGTGGATTTTTTCTCCTTGTCTGCTAATTACCTCATGGACATTGGCTGTTGGGGAAGTTATTATGATGCATCACATAATCCTCATAGCTACAGCCAGTAGGAAAGTTGTCTAGAGTTTCTCAAGCTCATGGTTTTATGTCCTCAAACTTTAGGAGCCTCCAGTCTCCCGTGTAGCTGTTTTGGGCAGATGTGCCCAGTTTTAGTAGCATTTGAGCTCTTTCGTGCCTTGTGTCAAATGTTAGCAGCTTGCTTACCCTTCTTTTGGTGTTGTGTAATTTTATTTACTTTGGGAATTCCCAGGGAGATTCTGTAGTAGAGCTGTCACAGAGGACATAAACTGGGGAGGAACAGGAGCTTTTGCAAATGTCAAGTGCTTCTTCATTATACCAGCGGGAATCTTATCATTTGACCTGATTTTCCAGGTTTACTATGTGTCTGATATAGCAGTGGGTTTTCTTGCTGCTCTTGTGTAGTGTGGGCTTCTGGCCCTTGGAACAGTTTCTTTTTTGCCTGCTTCCAAATTGCTTAGTGTAGTTGCCTTTGACACTTTTGTCATTTCTACCAAGTGACTAGGTTGTTAATTGAAAAAATAATTCTGGCAATAACAGTATTTTTTTAAAGGGCATATTAGGGGCTCATTGGTTTGAGTTTTCTCTGTATTTCTACTTCCTGAGTGTATTCTAGCTACCCATCTGGCTATTCTCCAGCTATTTACTGAAGACATATCAGGAAACATGACTCAGTATAACCAGGCAAATAGCTGCCATAATCTAGTAGTGAACTTCTAGTGCCTCTTGTTTCAATCATGAAGGGCGTTGATGGCTTAGTAAGTATTGAAGAATATTGGTTAAACACACCTTCTTTCCTCTGGTCACGCTATTCTGAGAAAGTGCAGAGACCAAGGGGAAGTTCCAAAGTAAAAAAAACCTGTGTTAAAATCACAGTACTTAGTTGGAAAGGGTGGGAATGCCCTTTTCACCTTCCTTTTTGAGTTCCTGAGGCTACCCAGAGGAAACTTCCTTTTCCAAGTTAAGCCTCCTCTTGGTGATGGCAGTGAAATAGGAGACAGACAGTTAACCTGTTTCTGCAGGAGTGCTTTCCTTGCATTTTGCACTATAGGACACACATAAGCCCTTGAAATGGGAGGCTGGCAGCTTCAGAAACAGTGCAAGAATTTTAATGAGGCTGAATGGCAGTGAAGAGGAAGTGGCAGTGCAAAGTGTATTTCAGAAGGGGAAACAAAAATGATGATTGCAAATATGACCTGACTGGCAAAACAGACAAGTATTTGGCTTTTGCTTACTCAGAAAAAAAAAGCTGATACCGGGGGAAAAGGGCAGAACCATCAGGACAGCACAGTTGTAAGCTGTCCCAGTCAAAGAGGAACAGCATTTCCCAGTAGAAATGTGGAGACTCCTCACACTGAAGGCAGTACAGGGAGGTTGTATCTAGATTTACCACGCTGACATTTAACACATTATTAGCTTTTTTTTTCAGCAATTCATGGGAAAAAACCCACAGTGTTTCTTCAAGAATTTCAGCCTTAAACTGCTGACCTGAAAATACATTCACAAATCCAGCTGTTACTGTGCATGCCAGTTTTCCTTTTGCCTCCTGTGTTATGTGCTTCCTTTTTAAAATATTTACACCATATCCTGTTTCTTGAAGTCAGTACATACAAATATTTCTTCCATTGTTAAAACAAATACAAATAATGTCACATATCTTTTCCAGTTTTAATGTTTTAGTTCCATTTTCAGCTGCTGTAGAGAATTTGTCATCCAGAGAAGCTTTCCCCAGACAGAGGGTGTGGCTCTCCAGACTTAAACTGTACAGTCCTGTAGCTGCTTACTTAAATGGAATCAGACATACTAAATTAAGCCAAACTATTTGTCTTTACAGCTCTTCCTGCTATGTTTAAAATGAAGTATATTTGTAGAACTGGAATAAATACAGTTTATCCAGCAAGCTCCTGGCTGGAGGCTGTTGATATACAATTACAAAACTCTGCTTAGTGTTAAAGATTTCAGAGAATTTGAATTTCCATTAATTTTTCAAATTTTTATAAAACCTCTGTGGTACCAGTCTCCTAATTTTTTTTTTAGTATTTTTCTTCTGGAGATTGGAGGACAAATACGTTCATGATAAATGTTCACTTATTATTTCAATTTTTTTTTTCATTGTAACTTCACCATAAAGGACAATCATTGAATATGTGTTGAATTCTATCTATAAAAGATTGATCATTATTCTTGTTTCTTCCCAAGGGAAAGTATTTTCTGTTTGTTAGGTTCAGAGGTGGGAGGAGGGATTGATGTAAATTACATTTCAAGGCGTGTGTGGTGGTAACGGGAAAGAGATTTCCATATGGATCACAACTGGAATATTCTGGTCCAGTGGCTTGATCTGACTGAAGAAGTATTTCTTTGGAAAGAGCAAAACTTCTTTGGTTATAAATATTTGTCAGTAATATAAGCCTATTTTAAAAGGTAAATATGATGGGCGTATGAGACATGAAAGCACGGCACTGGTGGACAGCAGTGGATCAGGAATTTGATTTTTCAAATACATACGTTTCTTTCCCTTCCTTTTCAACACCCCATTTTCACTTTTTTTTTCTCCATGTAAACCACATTTTTTTGTGCTTATAGCTGTGTGATTTTGCAGTGCTTTAACATAAACTGTCTTGCAAACTGTTGTTAGTCATGACACTTCTGTAACATAACATATGTACCTCTCTTAGAAAGGTCTTTGTTTTTCAGTAAACTTCATCCAGTGTTTCAAGATGTCCTCAGTTGGGGTGTATGGGGAAAAGGTTTATGAGAAAAGACTGCTTTTTTTATAAGAAGCAATTCAAGTTTTGTATCATTGGATCATTGTGCCACTTGCATACTTGTTTGGGTTTGTAACCATTGAAGCAAATTACAGTTTAATTCTCCTGATGCTGCTGCATGAATTAGGTTGTCCTCTGATATTTTTGGAGCCCATCAAGCAGCAGTGATACCCTGAGTCCTTTGCACATGTTCTCAGAAAACTGTGGTGAGAATGCAAGTGAAAGGATTCTGACAGCACAGGCCCACAATAATGCTGTAGTGATTCTACTAAAAAAGAAAATGTAACATTGATTTCAAGTTATGTTTATTCTGAAACTTCTCAGACAACATTTTTGCTTTTCCTTATTCTGTTTTATTCCTTCTTGTGATTCTAGGCCATTAGAAGTATCTTTAAAGGACTGAATAAAAATCCAATTCAGTCCTACACAAATGTGATCCACTCTGCTGTGTATGGTGACGTATTTTGAAGAAAAGCAGTACAACAAGATGACCTGAGCAGTCTTGAGTTGTCAGAGGAGCAGCATTAAGTCATTTTTTGTTCTAAATAAGGGGAAGGCAGGGGCATTACCAGCAGGACATGGGCAATGTTTGCATGGGAATGGGTGTTGTATTTAGAAGTAAATATGGTTTAACACATTTTAAACATGTTAATTGAAACATTTAAAGTTAACAAGATAACATTTTTCTAAAGTGTTCCTGGAGCACTGTTTCAAAGTATATTTCAGTTTTCTTTGTGGAGGGAAAAAAAAGAATTCAAAGAAGTGTGAAACTTCTTTGGTGGAAGCCTTTGTAGTGTTGGCTATAATGATAAACCTCCCCAAAAACCTCATTGTTCAACTCTGCATATGCCTTTGGTAAAAAATAAAAAAAGAAGTCAGATTCAAGGTAGATTTTTTTCCTGTGGACAAACAAATCGTATTCATTTTGTTCTTTTAAAAGAGCATTTTCTGTGGTAATTAAAGCCACAGGCAGGAGAGAGACATTCTGATTGAGCTTTTCTGCAAAGGCAGTGATGGACAGTGTGCATTGAAGGTACTTGTCTAGAGCTTTTGTGGATGTAAACTAGGAAGTGGACAGATCTGAATCTCAAAAATTACTTGATGATTAATTTTAAAAAAGCTCCCAACAGTGTTAAATATCAAATCTCATTTTGGTGCTGACCTTCCTCAAGGTGTCTAAAGCTTTTCACGTTTTCAGGTTCATGCATGAAAGCTCACAGCATGAGGAGTAGCAACAGAGTTGTTATTTGAATGAATGAGTACATATTTGACTGGTTTTGCTATGATACACTCCTATGCAGCTTTGCTAATACCATCTTCCTTTGAAAGGCATTTTAAGAAAGATTTTGAAGAATGGAACGGTTCTTTTAGCACTAAGCACAACAAAACGAAGAGTGGGTGAGACTGTATAGAGGATTAGTGAAAAAAGAAGCAACACTGTGGTACACTAGTTTGAAAAACTAAGTTTTGATCCCTAACTTACTGGAATAACTGACATTCTTTGAAAAAATGTTAAAAATTTTTTGGTTTTAAATTTCTAAACTGATTGAATTCTGATCAAATTTACAAAAAAACTCCTGTATGACCTAAGTACAGATACTCTTTGGAGCAGAATCATGTGTTTTGCAAGTTAGACTGTGGTGGATTTGCAGCATTTACAAACACATGCAAACAAGTTATTAATTTCAGCTTTCTATGAATATTTTCTTGTATACTAAGTGAGCTGTTATCATTAATTACACTGTATACATTAATTTTAATCCTGTAGGAAATGAAAACTTCATTTTAACATCAGTTTGCACCTCGAGAGATGTGCCTTTGACTTTATTATGATAAAAACCTAGAAAAAGCCCTTTTAGGAAAACACATTTCCATGAGCTTGTTTTAAAAATGCTTCCCTCACCTCATCATGTGTGGTTATTTGGGACTTTGAAATTCTAGCAGATCTTTATTCCTTGTTACATGCAATTGTTCAATATTTTTTTTCTTCTTGTGTATTATATGTTAGCCATTCTGGACTATTTGTAGGGAGAAGGAGGACTTCCAGTATTCACTGCTGGAATACAGAGAGCATCTGTGTAAATCTTTCTCATACTTGCACTTATCTGGCTTTCAGTTATAAGTGTATTTAGTGTCTTTTGCAGTAAGCTGAAGTCTCCCGTGGTGTGTGACTGACAGGTGGAAGTCACACAGGTCAGATACAACAGCGTGTGAGCAGAATGAGAGGCTGGAATTAGCCTGAGCTCCAAGATGGAGGTGTCATTGCTCTACCTCCAGCAGTTTGTCTGATCACTGGCACTCATGATTACTCCTGTGTATTCTTGCCTGGGGAAACTATATACATGGACATGTGAGAAAGCCCCTATGGGAATTAATATGTTTCGTAAAGTTCTTTATTCATTCCCAATCTCCATTTTTAGCAGATTTTCTGGTGCATTTCTAAGGATGCTCCTGACAGCTTTTGTGCACAAATCTGACCCTTCCTTAGTAGAATTGTTCTACAGACAACAAAAGGATGCTACTGCATGCAGTTATATCCCTGTGTATTTCCCAGAGTCTGACATGAAACCTGTCATTTCCTCTTCCCTTAACTCTTCAGCTTGGGTGTTAGACTGGATGGGCTAAGGGGTGAGGGCATTGCTTTCAATCAGAGCAGAAAGATTAATTTTAGGCACTGCTAAAGCACAACATTTAACTCCAACCTGCTTGAAACACACTGCAAAGGCACTGGGGGCATGAGTAGAGCAGTGGTGGGTAGGCAGAACTTGTGGAAGTGGTACCCAGTTTTAGGGACCTTGGGTGTGAACTTGCACCTCACAGAACATCTCTGCCTGTGTGGGATAAGTGTTGTGGAACCTTTCTCACAGCTTTTCCTGTAGTGGTGAGCTTGGGCTGGTTGCTGGATTCCTGAAATCTGTGGAAATGATGATGAGTCCTCTTTTGGTAGAGAGGAACAAATCCCAAGTTAGCGAAACTTCTCAAATTGTACGGCCTTTTGAATCCAGTTTTCACTGCCTCTTTGGTTATCTAGAAGCAACTGTTTCAAGCAGAGCTGAAAATGTCTCTCCTCGATGAGAGCAAATTGTCATTGCAGTGATAAGATAACAATAAAAGGATTTTGGTGATGGCTGGAGCCCTTTGGCTGCATAACACAGTGACACAAATGCTGGCTGCTGCATGTGGCACTGCGGTGAGTATCCGGCTGTTCTCCTGGGTTAGCTGCCATGACAACTGCGCTGCTGGGGAATGCCCTGTGCTGGTCTTGCAGAGAGCTGAGGGTCATTGATATTCTGAGTGTTTCTTGGAATATTGCAGGCAGTAGAGACCCCTTCCCGTAGCTCTGCCAATGTTTAGTATTATCACAGTGGGTAAAATAGGGAAATGGCGTTGTTGACAGGTACCTGGGGAAGGAGAAAAAGCTAGTTTCTCTAAAAGCAGTTTTTTGTTTTACCGCTTTAATTTTGTAGTTTTACCAAATAATTCTAAATTACGTAGCTTCTACACGACTTTTACTTCCAGATTTCATTTGGGTGTGAAGTGTTAAAATGAATATGGAAACAATGCAGCAAAATTTTAATCTGTTTGAATTTTAAAAAATAGCTTCCTATCTACAAACACTTTTTTCCTTACAAGGGAGTTAGAATTCAGTGGAATTTCTTGTTGTAGCTTTTTGGTTTTCATTGTTTTTAAAGCAAACACTTGCTCCTTCACAAATGGATTTTTATTGACTTTTGAGGGTTGAAGTTTTTTCAAGGTCTTTGATTTTGTGTTTTTAAAGAATGTCAAAAACATTTTTCTTTGTGATATCCCCATCCTTCTTGAAATACATTGCAACATCATTACTGGGATAATTAAGGACAGACAACTGCAAAGACCATGGAAGGGACTCTCTTTTTTTTTTGAATATGACATACCTTTTCATAAAAGGAGGAATTATTTTATTTTTTTAACAGGGCATTAAAACAGAGCATACAAATAAATAAATTCCAGATGCAATCTCTTTAACTCAACAGATTTTCCTACAAGCAATTAATGTAAGAAACTTTGATATTTGAATAGTATTTTCAGATGTTCCTATCAAAGTCATCAGCCTGCATATGTAGTTAAAGGCAAAAGTCATCAGTGCTTATGTAGTTTATTGGCAAAAAAACAGGTGTTAAACAGAAGAGAAGGTGGTTTTGGAAGTAGGGAGCAGTCATGTTTTACATTCTTGGCCCTGAGGTTTCCTGCACTACTAGAGACCTGAAGTACTGGGGAGCTCAAGTGTTTGTATGATTACAAAAGAACATTATGGTATCACTGCGAAAAGGTAAAGACAGACTTATTGTTGCTGGCCAACTGAGGATTTAGTATTTGAAAGTATTGCATTTGTTCATTTTGCTTTATGTATTTTGCGCTCAAGGTAACGTGCTTGCAAGACTTCTTTGGAGATGACGACGTCTTCATTGCGTGTGGGCCTGAGAAGTACCGGTATGCTCAGGATGACTTCGTGCTAGATCACAGCGGTAAGACTGTACTTCCTAAACCCACTTAAAGAGTAAAATCTCCCCCCAGCTCCCCTGTTCAATCCTCAAGAGTTATGTCATTTAGGAAACTGTACATGGAAAGACATCTTCCTATGGAAGATGAATTCTGTGAACCTGTTAAAATGCACTAACAAACCTGATGTGTTTTCCTGCAAAACGGACACTGTCTCTAAAGTTACATGGAAAGTAGCATTGAATTTTGAAAGGTTCAGTCATCAATATAATGAATCTGAAATCTGTTAAAAATGCTCACTTTTGACATCTGTGACTGTAAGATAATTTCCACGTTTTTATATTTGTGAGATTTTTAAAAGGTCACATATATAACCTTACTCATTTCAGGTCTTGAATTGTCCTGCCAGACAATTCACATATTCCAGTTTTGTCTGCTGTAGACCAACTGCTGATCCTTTATATATTGTGAGATTATAGGGGTTGTTGGGTAGGGAAAGAGGTGAGACAAATTGGGACTTTTTGCCTGTCCTGTCTGCCTTGGACAAATCATGAATTTAACTTGTTTATGAAAGTTGTTTTTCTGTGAAGAGAAACTTTATGATGTAAAGTTCAAGGAAAATAAAAGAAAAGCTGCCTCTACCAGGCAGTTTTAGAATTGTCCTGGATTATCGAATCATATAAATGTTGGGGGTTTTTCTCCATGTTCTTAGAATCACAGAATGGTTTGAGTTGGAAGGGACCATTAAAAGTCATCTACTGCAACTCCTCCAGCCCTGAGCAGCAACATCTTCAAAAAAAGTTCACATGGTTCCAAGCCACATGGAACCTGACCTTGAATGTTTCCCAGAATGAGACATCTACCACCTCTCTGCATTAACTCACAATGCAAATCCCAGTCTGACCATGATCCTAATTTCTCTTGCACATTTTAAGGCTATAAGATTACTTTTCACATTACAAGGTGCACAGACTAATTGGGCTCATTTCCTCACTGAGAACCCAGTGATGGAGGGGTTTTTCCTCCCTTTGTCTCTTCAGCTTTGGTGGTCCCTGCTTCCTCTAATAACTCTGGAAAAGCAGGTTAGGTACAGAGAGGAACATGACTACCAGGGCATACAGCTCAACTTTAGTATTTTTGATGATGACATTGACATTGCAGTGATGAATAACAGGGACAAAATTAGGAGGGAAATTTATGATTCCATTCGGAATGATTTGCCAACGATGCCAGCTGTAGGAATGAAATGTTTCCGAAGTGTCAGTGCATGTATGCCTATTGATTCCTTTTCCACTTAGGTTGTCTTTTATTTAATAATATATAGCTGATGGTAAATGACAGTAATCTATTGTTTCAGCCTTTTGGAAACAATAGACGTTTTTCACCTGTTCAAAAATTGATCACAACATCAAGAGAAGGGAAATGGTGCTGACTGTGCAGTTGCCCTATATGAAACTGCTGGTACAGCATGCAGAATTTACCGAATTATCAGAAGAACCTTGGCGTCAGCATATGTACAAACTTAATAAATTATAGTAATAAACCAGCTTCAAGACATGAAGAAGTGTTATATGCAAAATATTACATACAGTATTTGAGTAGCTCAAATATGTTTTTATGCGAAGTAGGTTAGAGTTCTGAGATGCTCTTACAAATTTGTTTAGTTCAGTAGGGCATTTTCTGCATAATAAACAGCGTCAGGGGTGTGTGGAGGAAGGCTGTAACACTGAGCTGTTGACAAAACTCTTACCTGCTTGCTTTGTAGAATGTCGTGTTATGAAGTCCTCTTATTCCCGGTCATCTGGCATGAGGCACACTGCATCCAAAAGTCCAGGACCTTCACGTCGAAGCAAATCACCTGCCTCAGGTACTACTTCTAGGAAAAAGCTGAACACATGAAATACATGAAAGTTAGAATTTGTTTAATAGGGTGAAGAAAGCTGTTGGCTCTGTCTAAAATACAAGTGCCACGCTTTGTTTTCTGAGGGGAAAAGAATGTTCTTTCAGTTTGTCTCATAGATTTAATACTAATCTAAAATAAAATTTGCATTTTTTTTTTTAAATTCTGGGAAGAAATATGGTTTCTATTTTTTAATTGCAGGAACAAATAATTTCAGTTTATTCACATTGAAGTGATTTGTGCTAATTGTACACTTGGGGATATGTTTTCAGCATGGCACTTGATTTTCTTGAAGACTGTTAACTACAGGGTGGTTATGTGGTTAAATTTGTGTTCACTGAAGTAGAGTATACCCTCAAGTTTTAAAATGGAAAGATTTTTTTCTATATAAGGCAAATATTGCAGGAAATACAGGACTTTGATGTTTAAAGTAAATTTAGATGTACTGTAATGTTATTGCCCGTTAGCAGAGAATTTTTTTTTCTTCTTGTAATTTCAAGAAAGGTTCTGAACACCATATGTTCCAACCATTGAGTCTGTTGTGCAATAAATAAAGGGAGAAACTTGGGATTTTAAATTTTTTTTAACCTCTGCATTTAATTTCTAAATATAGTAAAACTTTAATTTTTTTTCTCTCAGACCTGGAGAAGTAGCCCTGAAATCAAACCATTGAATATGTAAATATACGATGCTCTTTTTTGAATGTAACTGTACATGTAAGCTCCCGTGTGTGTATTCAAACCTGTGACATGTTCCATATTCTCATTTCCACATCAATATTTGTTTTGCTCAATTGACACTGGTTAAAGTAATTTTATGTCTTTGGGTTCTTTCAAAGTAGAATATTTATAATCTGTTTGTAAAGGTTGAATATTTAACTGAAAAGCTTCAAAGAAGGACCACAGAAAAGTGTAGCATAATGGACAAGTTTTGCAACTGATCTACATTTTGTGCAATTCTGTTGCCTCCAATGAGATCGTGTAGAATATCTATCAGCAATGAATTTTATGCCAAGTATTTGTAAATCAGTGCTGCCATTTCCTTACTTATTTCTACTTGGACCTCCCTTGGTTTGGTCAATTTGAAAAATTTATCCAAATGTCTGATATTTATCCTTCTGTTTACTTGCCTTTCTTTTTCATGTAGTCTTTACTTATCTTTATTTACCCTTCTTCCTTTCATGCATGTTCAGAGCTGTTTAATAACTTCTTTCCTTAATGTCTTTTTCCTTTGTGTCAAATATATGAGTACAGTAAAGAGGGGTGGCCACTACTCCAGTGCTCATTCTTCAGCAAAATCCCCAGGTGAGCCATTACTATTATGGCTGTGTATCAGTAGTGTGTCTCCTCCCTCTCCATTTACCTGTATTCTTTTTGCTGTGTTTGTGAATATTTTCAAGCTTGAAACACACATTTTGCATTCGATGAAGCAGAGACATAATGGGTGTTGGTTTTTTGTTGAAGTAGATTATTTGAGCAAAATAATGCTTTTTACTTGTTGGACATCTGCTAATGGTGTCAAAGTTAAATTTTTAGAGGTATAATTTGACTACAGGTAGAGGAGCATTCTGAGGAGCAACACATTTGTATGTCTATTCTAAAGCTTATTATAAGAGAAAATTTCAACCAGCAAAAAAAGACGGGGTGAGTGTTACTGAAAAAAGCAGTGCAAAACCATGTCGTAGGTTTTAATTTTATCTGCACTTTCTTATCTCTCTTTGTTTTCTTGTATTGTTTCAGCCTAAGTTCTTAAACACTGAGAAACCTCTCTGAACCTTCAGTTCAAAGTGAAAGTATCTGTGAAACAAGTAACATATAATTTGATTAGCAAATAACTTAAGACTTTGAACCCTATTAGAAGTTAACAATTGAAAGGGTATTAATAATTTTTCAGTTTTAAACATTCCAATATGCTAAAGAACTGTAGCCTAATTGTTTAAGACTGACAGAAGAGATTTTTTTCCTGTATGTTCAAACTGATATGCATGTGGAAAGAAACCTGAAAAGAATTTATGCTTAGAGAATAGATGAAAAAATTAGGTTTGAAATGTACATGAAATAATCAGCAAATCAATAGGATCAGACAAGTTTTTGCCTGTACAATTCTTGTGCCTGTACAGATTGCTCGTGTGGTTTTTTGAGTGGGGAGAAAAAAAAAAGGTGCTGCTCTATGAAATAGCAGTTTTAGCTGTTTAACTTCAGCCAGCAACTGAGCACCACATAGGCACTTGCTCACTCCTCCCTGCAGCAGCATGGAGGAAGTGAATTGGAAGGGTGAAAGTGAGAAAATTCATGAGTTATGAACAGTTTAATAATTGGAATAATAGTAACAACAACGGTATTGTAATGCAAAGGAAAATAACAAAGAGAGAGAAATTAAACCCAAGAAAGACAAGGGATGTAAATGACCAATGACAGATGCCCAGCCAGTTCCTAAGTAGCAACCTCTCTGCCAAAATTCCCCCTATTTTTTTTCCTGAGTGTGATGCCGTATGGTCTGCAGCACTCCTTGGGTCAGTCAGGGTCAGCTGTCTTGCCTGTGTCCCCCCCAAACACCTTGTGCACCCCCAGTCTGCTCAGTGGCAGGCCATGTGAGGAACAGAAAAGGCCTTGATGCTGTGCTCAGCAATAACAAAACCATCCCTGTTTTATCAACACTTTGCAGCAAAAACACAACCCTGTGCTAGCTCTGTGAAGAAAATTAACTGTACTCCAACCAAAACCAACACAAGCAGTACTAACTCCCTATAAATGCAAAACTTTTACATCTGCACAGGGCCAATTCCAGCTTTTTCTGTGGTTGCCGTTTTGTACCAACTCACATGCAGTGGATCTCAGAAGACATTGGCAAAGAGGAATCTACAGATGCCTCTTTTCAGTAGCATCCTCAGCAGAATGAACCGTGTGTTGTAGAGTCATAAAAGGACAAAATTTGGAAGGGACCTCTGGATGTCATCTAGTCACACCCCTGGCTCGGAACACCACCCTTGTCCACCAAGCATTGCTAAGATATTAGCAAAGAGCTACAGTACTGTCAGTGTAGGCTGGGATGTTCTCCCTTAGACACTTTTGAGAGGAAAGAACATTACGTTGACCAGCCAGTTTCACTGGTACAGTTTAGTGGTTCTGTCAGTGTTTAAGAGGATGGAAGTGACTTAGAGACAAAGAAGGATGCCTTGTAGTGTAGACCTTAATGGTCATGTTCAGAAAATAGTGACATTTCTGTGAGCCATATAAAAGAATTTGTGAACAAATGAAAGTCTTTTCCTCCTGTAGTAATAGTTTGTCATTTGGAAGCAAACACTTCTACTGAAATATCTCATTTTTGGTCATGCAGAAAACAGGATTCAGTAGCTCTTTTCATTGTCGTACTTGCAAATTCTTTATAAAACAAGGATGTATTGATGTGCCAGGTTTCAAAAAGATTATCCAAAACAAAGTGATGAAGTGTGCAGGAGGGATGTATACTCTTAAATACTTTTAGCTTCTTAGAAAAACCCACTTAAGTAACTCGCCTGTTGTTCTTACAGGCAATCCTTGTTAAAGTCAAGACAAAAATATCCTAGACACACTGAATATTTTTAGGAGAAAGTACTAGTCCTGCAACAGAAGTGAGAATGTAAATCCAAGTTACCAGACTTCAAGATAGACTTATTCTGTAGCTAAATGCTAATTAGTTACATCTTAACGTCACACACCAGAGAAAGATTTTTGTGAAAAACAGGGATTTATGGAAGTTGCAATGCAGTCAACCTGGCCTACTGGCAGATGGACTGCCCAGGTCATAAAAATAGTCCTTGGAGGGCATCTTCCACACTCAGAGAATGTTAATGTAATAGGTCAGTAGACACTTGTAAAATAAATCCAATAGCACTGTTTAAGAAGTGATGCATAACCTATGACAGAATATTTGCAGGTGTATCTGTTAATTAATTTGAAGCTAAGTTTTTATTTACCAGAGTTGTTTTTTCTTCATGAATAAATAATTCATCACTGTGAATCAGCTATGAAACATTTCTAGCTCTTAAATTTCTGCCTATTATTTTTCTCTCCCACAAAAAATGAGGTTCAGTTAGAAAGGAAATAATGTCTGATCATATAACATTGCATCATATTTGTGTATGGTGGACAGTGTGCTATTCTGTCTGCATAATGAAATTCTTCAGTTTGTTCTTTTCAGAAAAATACAAGGACTGACTTAAGTTATATTCAAGTCACCAGAGATATAACAAATGTTGTATGAGGCCTGTCTGGAAAACTGGACTTAACATAAATGAACTCTTTAAGTCAAAGGGAGAGGGAGTGTATGTTTTCACAGACACTTGTACTTATTGGAAGTTCAGAAATAACCTACAACTTTTCCCTTGTTGAGGTTTTTCCCCCTAAATCCATATTTTTTCTGAACTACTGCTGAAGTTCTTTATAATCCAAACAGTTCATAATTGTTTGGGTTTTTTCTTGGAAGAAAAACAAACAACTTGTGTTCTGTGAAACATTCTACCTAGAAATGAAACATTCTACCTAGAAAGTAGTGTTGATCCAAAATGAATAGAAGAAGGGTCAAATGTCTTTAACATTTTTTCTATACAAATTTTATTGTGTGATTTCACAATAAATTATGTAATTTTTAAAGGCCGTGGCTGTTATTTACCCAAAACTCTTGCACTGGCAAAGGACAGAATAGACCTTTCTAATCTCTGGAATTAAAATGCAATATTTGTGTGTCTTTTTGAACCCACATCCATCCACATGAATTTTTTGGGGTGCAGTTGTGTGGCATGCAAGTCTGTAATTTATTCCCAAATGCTGAGGAGTCTTTTTTGAGGAGGTCTTTGTATGCAGACTTGAGGGATAAGTTGTTAAGGGAAGTATGTTGTGTCTAAAATCAAGTTACAGTTTCTGAATTTTATTAATCTGTTCTTCCATTTGTTTGCTTTTATTGCTTTCACCAGTTAATGGAACCCCAAGCAGTCAGTTATCTACCCCAAAATCTACAAAGTCCTCCAGTTCTTCACCAACAAGCCCAGGCAGCTTTCGTGGACTCAAGGTAAATAGAAAAGAACTGTAGAAACTCCTACATTCCATTATTCATTGAATGTATTCAGTGGTGCTGAAGGGAAAAAAAAAAGAAAAAGGAAAAAGTTATAATTTTGTAGGGTAACCTTGCTAGTATAATTTTTGCTAGTATGAAATGGAGAATAAATTTGAAGTAAGATTTTTGTATTCTGTTTGGTTAGCAGGGTTTGAACACTCAGCTTAGGAAAGGCAGAGGGTGGTGGTGGCTTGAATATGCCAGTTTACCCTCCAAATTTTCCATTGTTCCATGGACTGCAGAAATCCTCCAAGTAATTTATATTCCTTCAGCCTATATAAATGTAGTATCCTCTTTTCAATGCCTTGTAGTCTTGTAGCATTGCCCAAATTTCATCTGAAGCACCCTTCTCCATCTGTGGCACACAATTTCACCCCTTAATGCAGTCTCCTGTCTGAAAGCATTTGAGGAGTTCCTTTGGGAGCAGCCTCATGTCTGGCAGATTTTTCTGTGTTGCACTAAGAGAATTCCCTTCCTCTCCCACTTAAAAACTGGTGACATTTACAGTTCTTGGAGGCTGCTCTGTGCCTTTCGCTCAGTAAAATAAAAAGAACAGCCTGAGGCACAGTTGAGCATCTTTTTTGCTGCATTTGTGCAGCTGTCCTTTCAAGGAGAATTTTCTTATGGAATCATCAATTGCAGCCTTTCTTAAAGCAGCCTGGATGATTTGCACTGATTATTCTCATCAAGTAATAGCTCCTATTGGTGAACTCCTGTCTGTGAAGAGGCTGCATAATTCTGTGGAAAACTGTTCTTGCAGTTAAGAGACTGCCTAAAGGACGTGATTTGAATAGTACTAAGATTTGGGTTTTGACATGCTAATTGTTATCAAGTCTTTGTTTTGCAAGGAGTAATGCCACTGGTTTCTGCCAGGCTTCTGTGATAATTCTGCCAAAAGATTTTATTTAATTAATTTATTTAATATTTGTTTTAATTTGTTTGTTTAATTTTTTATTTTTATTGCTTTGTTTAATTATGTTTGAAGTTATTTGGTTCATTGAGGTAATTTACTGTTGAGCTCTGTCTTTATGTTGTTGTCCTGTACCATCCCATAGCTACTCTTTATCCAAAGCAACATAATTTAGGCTTTCTCCTGTAAAGCATTTCCAAGAGCAGTAATAGTTCTGACACTGGGAATTAGAGCTGTGTGTCTTAAAAGTTTGTCTGGACAGCTCTGCAGTAGATCTTACAGTAGAAAACACCAAAATCATCTTAGACTCCCATCTAGGCTTAGACTCCCATCTAGTCTGCACTATATTTAACAAATGCTCTTTTGTCTGTCTTTAATGAAATTACAAGTTTAGAAACTAGATAATTTGCTTTGTTTTTTCCACTGCTGTCCTGTCTGCTTTTAGCCGATTAAAGCTCCATTAAGACAGAGATAATTCTGATAGCAACAAGCAATTCTCACTAAAGTGGACATGTCCTCTTTCCCCTTCACTGTCTGTTTCACTCAAGTAGGCTGTTGTACTTTTTCAATTTGGAATTTAATTGATGCTGGATACTAATGGGTTTTCGTGTCAAACAATTCATCCCCATATGACCAAAGAAAACAGCAAAACCAAATTAAGCATCTCAGACCTGATGTTTTACTGAAGTAATGAGTACCTCTTGGTTTACTCCATTAGGATGCATCTGTTCAGTAGGAGTATCCCAACTGTGCTCCTGAAACTAAAAGATAGGGAATGTTATCTAGTGAATCACAGGGTAAATTCCAAAAGGATCAAGTGTGCTGTTCAGTCACACTTGTTTCTTGATTATGTTCTGGTAGGAGTGTCTCTTTTGGGGAAGTATCAATATAAAAAAACAAATTCTTTAAAGAAACCCTTTTTTTTTTTTTTTGTAGAATTGGTTTTGGTTAGACTGATGAGGAAAACGGAGAAAGCAGGGAACAATTTTATTATTTTGAGGTTGCTGCTTTTTCCCTATTGTTAAGTAATTCCTTGTTGCCAAGACTGCATTGCTGCAAAGACAAGCAGTTCGGGTTCCTGCAGTTGTATAAAGAAGGCGCCATCACTACAGCTGAATGAAAATGTAGATATACATACCATGGCAGAGAGGGACAGAATAAATTGTATTTAAGAGTTTTCTGGCTTTGGGAATGCAATATTTTGAGTGGTTTGTTGTGTAGAAATCATATGTTTGTTTTTGTAGAAGATGAAACAGCAGCACTTAATGGTTTTATAGGAGCTTGAGGCAGCAGAAAAAAGGGAACGAATCAGGGTTGATGTTTCTACCTGTAAAGAGCAGAGCATCAGAGCAGCTGCACATGAACTGTACTTTAAAAACTGCTTTATTTGAAAAGCCAGAGCTTTTTATTTTTTAAAATAAAATATTTTACTGTAGATTAGAACCTAGCTAAGCTTTTTGTAGATTGACAGCCAACGTAGAGCTTAAGTGATAGTGCTAAACATCAAGGCAGTCAGCTTGCAAAAGATACTGATTGCAGCAGCAATTTTTCTTAGTCTCAGGCATGGAGTCCTACATCATATTCTCTGAATGCCATTTTTCTTTCAAACTGAAGTCTCTTCAGTCCCCAAGGATTCCTTCTGCTTCACAACACTTTATAAGAAGAAGTGCTCTGTTCAGGCACAGAAAGTTTCTCTCAGGAAACATTCCTCATGAACAGCTTATCTTTAAAGAAAAGGGCTTTCTTTCTGTCCTTTTTAGCTCTTCCAGCCAGAGTGCCCTTGTGCTATTAATTGCTTAGTACATACAGTAAGCCAGTTTGATATCCAGCCTTTGCAGAGGGTTTCTTCAAGGTGAAGATTTAGATATAGAAGTTAACAAGTATGGGCATGAAGTAAAGGACTACTCTGTAAATAGTCTTCTTTGATAAAATGTGCTGAGTTTCTGGTTCTTCTATTAAATTTCCATAGAGTTAAAATCTAGTTCATGGATTAAGAAATAATGGTAATAGAGCATTAGGTGACAACTGACTGAGAGGAGTCCTTTTGCTGTTCTGTGGGCAAGTGACAACTGAAAGGTTTAACATTTTTCTCTGGTTCTAAGTGTGCATTTTAATGCAATGCTGTTAACTCTTCTAGTGCATCTGTTACTATGCACAATTTGTACCATAAAAATCATCCAGAGACTAGATTAAATTTAATATTTTGGAAAGAGGTGTCATAACTTCCTTACGCTTACTTGGGTGTACTTTATTGTCCCCTCTTGAAATTAAGTACCACAGTGTCTTGTAATCTTTTTTAAAAAGAAAATAAAATTGTACAAATAAAGAAGCTTTACAGTTGAGGCCTTTCTTAGAATCCCAATTGCCTTAAGTGTCATTGTGTTTGAATTTGTCTTAGTATTATTTTTGCAATTGATTGGCCAAATGACCGAAGTGAAAGGGCATTACAACCTGATCCAACAAATAACTTAAGTATGCTTAACTTTCAGCTATTGTGTAGTCCCTTTTACTTCAATGAGGATGTTAATGTACTTAAAGTTAAACATGTGCTTAAGTGATTTGAAGGATTAGTGCCTATCTTCATCAAGGTTTTTAATCTCCTCAATTTTGTACACATGTGCTTTGTGGGTAGTTGCATGTTAAGAATATTTACATGCGATTACCCAGCCTAGTGACATAGGTGCCATAGCAGTTCATAGAGGGACTCTTTCAGTGGTGCATTTGTTATATTTACAATTCAGCATCTTTTTTGCCTGTGCAGTGGAGGAAAAGAGTTGGCTAATTTGTGCTGGTAGGGAAACTGAGGTATTGCACTCATTGTCAAGTCCCTTCACCATTCTCATCAGTTAGCTACATGCTTTATATAATGTGATGCCACTCAAAAATATCTCTAGAAAAAGGGTAAATCTTTCTCTGGTTTTTCAGAATAGTGCAACAAAGTGCATGATATATTTATATGCCCTACCATATATGCTCACATTAATGGAGGCATAATCACTACGTTTTAATTGGCTATTGTATTTTTAAAAGTAGCTTCTCAGTATAGTTGGGTTACTACAGTGTTTAAGTATCGCTTAAAAAATACAAAGTTTCTGTCTTACAGATTATGTTACTGTTAATCATTATAATAATAAATACTGCCAACATCTCAAATGAAATACTGATTATAAAAATGTTTTGTTTCCTTTCGGAATATGTTTTAGCCCTTTCTTCCTGCAGCCTGTCAGGATGAATTACAATGACACTACCAAAGTGTCCCCAGATTTCAGAGAATACTTCTACAGTTAATTCAGTTTCACTAAAATATTCATAGTCTACAGTTAGATTCATCACCAATTTGAATGTTTTCATAAAGACAGAGCTGCTTGGAGAATACCAAGGAGTTTTTCTGAAGGTATGAGAGTTCACATTCCTTTCTTAGCCTTCAGATGAAAGATTACCACAGCAATGTTTGCTCAGAACTCAAGGAAAGGTTAGCAGTAATAGACTTAACTTTTTTTAAGTTTGGCTAGATGAACTTGGAGGGTATTACAATAATAATGTTTGTGTCGGTGTCCAGTGTTTCTGTCTGCATTTTTCCAGACACAAGGATGCGGGTCTGCATACGTATGTGTATGTGTGTACCTTACAGTTCAGTCTCTTCAGCACTTCATGAATGTGTACAGGACAGTGTATACAGGAGCTCTGTATGCCTGGCAACCTGGTGGCTAAAGTCCTTAATTTCTCTCTAGACATGAAAGAAGGACAGACACAGGAAGCATTTAGATGGATGCTCTAGAAGCCACCGTCCCATTTAGCTGCCAAGGAGTTAGGTATTTCCTTTGATATGAAAAAAATACCCAAAGGTTTCCACAAACATTTGTGTCATGGATAATACTTTAATCCAGAGTGCAAAAATTTGCCAACTAAGGTACCATTCCACTTCAGAACAATATGGGTTTATATCTGATCCTTCCTCACACTCTCATGAGACAAAAAATAAAATCCCACCACATGTGGAGTTGTGGCAGAGCTAGGGTTAAACCTGCCATTTCAGATTCTGATCTAACACCTCAGCCACAACAGCAGCAATATTTTTTTTTATTCCTTTTAACTTTTTTCCTGTTAGTGTTTGCTTTCTTGTAAATACTGTGGTAAGAAGGAATGTGCCCTGTCATGCTCTGCCCTGATTACAAGACTGAAGGAAGTTGGAAATATGGGCTAGATAGATATTCCCATGTATTGTCACTCACTGAATACCCAAAATAGATTACTAATATTTTAGGCTGATGACTAATACTTCGCAGTGAGTGATCTATTCTGTTAACTCTGCTTCATCCTTGAAGAAAATGTGACTGGTTATAAAACTGAGTCATGATTTTGCACAAATGTCATTTAACCCAAATGTCCTTGTTCCCGATCCTTGTTAAATAAATAAAAAACTCGGAAATGCAGCAGCATTAACATAGCCTAGTTTTAAGTTATTATGAAGAAGCAGAGTAGTAGCTGACTGCTTGCTGTTTGATGCTCCTCCTGTGCCAAATGCTAGTAAACTTCATTGTTTTAGAGGCTCTGCAAAATTAAGTTGTACAGCTTATAGTTACTGTACCTTTAGCTGATTTGGCAGCTCAGCTGCCATTAGAAACTTAAGCATTCATTAGCATTTCATGAGCCTTTAGACAATATCCCTATCTGTCAGTTCAGTTCTTTCACTGACAATAGTGTTAATGATTTAAAATATTCAGCAGTGTAACCAGACAATGTCAGCTAAAACGGAAAATGCTGCATTTGCATTCCTGGTGTCATGCAAAGCCATTTCAACAGACACTGAGCTTAAGGCAGAGAAGCATTTTAATCCTTTATGTGGTGAGTGGTGAGCTACTATAATAGCCCATGAAGAAAACAAGATATGGAACTTCACAGAACAGCAAGAAATTTTACGTAGAAGAGGGGGAATGATCTAAAATGTATTTTAATTTTATGGAGCATATATAACTGTAATGGGAGAACTTATGAAAGTGGTGCACAGAACACAGCCAGTACATTTTACTCTTTATGGCATTCATTCCTATGCCTCCACCCCTTTTTAAAATAAAAATTTATTGCTGTGTCTGTCCCTGGGCAGTATGACAGGATGACTATAAGTAGACTTGTGAAGATTCAGATGAAGTACCAATTAAGTTTTTAGTGCAGGAAAATTAGTTTTCTTCAGCCGTCATGCTTCAAAATAATTTAGATATTTGTTTTTTACAGTGTCATAGTTACTAAAACTGAATCTACGTCTGGATTCGTATCACACATCTAACTTGAAGTGCTTGTAGATGTGATAAATCTTCACATGTATAGTAACCTAAAATACAGCTCAATAGATTAGTAAGTAAATCTGATTATCGTAGATGTACCTGGCCACCTATGCCAAAATTCTCTTCTTTAAATGAAAACTGGTAGGGCCACGCAAACATTTCTTTATTACCTTCCTAACCTGTTACAGTGCTAAAGGGAGCATATATGGATAGAGTTCAGGTAGGGAAACCTCAGACAGTGCCATCTCTGAAGAGATGTGTTAGACTGCAGCCTGAAAGCATGTGAGTGCTGCACTGGCCTCTTGATGGTTGTCTGGAGGTGGCTGCCTCAGCTGACATGAAAACAGAGTTTGTCCTTATGATCTTGTGTAGAATGAGGAGGAAATGTTGGCTCCACACAACTGACTGTTGTGTATAGTTGGAAGTAGGTGCAGCTGGAAGGAATTTTCTTTGCTTTTTACTCAAATGTGTTCAACTACTTATCTAAATAGGAATACCGGGACTGAATCTTAAATTGGTGTAAGTGATGATGTATTCTTATGATGATGAGGAAACAAGAATAAAAATACAATGGGAGTAAAAAGTGAACTGATTGGTTATAGGTGTTTTTAGGGTGGGTTTTTTTCCAACTTTGCTACTTTCTTATATGGCTCTTTCTTGTGATTACCATCAGAAATAAAAAGTTCTTGTGTATATCCATAGATCTCTCCACATGGTGGATCTTCTTCCAATGTGAATGGTGTACCTGAATCACTCCGTTGCCAGAGTCCTGAAGGTAGGACACCAGTAACTGCTAACAGTCCTTGCAAAAATTATGTTGTAGGTGACAGTTGGTTTAGCACTTTTAGGTGGTTCCTGATGACTCCAAATCCTTTTCTGTTCTGAGATGTTTGATACCTTGTCAACAAACTTATCTTGGAAAAATTGTTATTACATTTTATACATCAAGGCAGTAAAGATAGGAAACAAATTTTGTAAATTTTTTTGTCAAGTGGTAGCATATCAGTGGATCATGCTCTTCAATAGTCACTGTTAGGAATTTGATTTTGACCTGCAGTATCACCAGAAATGTGTTTGAGGCTGGACTGAAAGAAGAACCCTCCTTAAAAGAGCTGATTGTACTTCAGGTAGAACCACTGGCCTATCAACTGACCATAGGAAAACTTAACCTTTCATTCCTTATCTCTTTAAAGCAATGTTGATTATTTTTAATTATTTTTAAATTTCATTTTAGAGTTTGTTTTTTTTTAAAAATACTGAAAGAAGTGCCTACCAGCATTCCTTGCACTTTGCATGTTTCAGCAGCAGCCATAGGAACTTGAAGGAAATCAGCAGATAAAACTTTTTGAGTCTTTTACATGCATTGCAGATGAATTTTATTTGCATTTTTACACTGAGTTTGCAAAAAGGTACTACAAAAAAGTAATTTGAGCTCAGAAAAATTTGGACTAAGAACTTCCAACTGCATTAATTACTTTTAGAATATGCCTATACAAAACCATAGTAAGAATTGATTTGTGTGTTAAAAGGTCAAACAACTTTGGGTTTATCTTGTTCTTTCTTACATTTGAGATAAAACCGAGGGAATAAGCAGTGAAGAAAACAGCTTACTTTTAAGTTTTGTTTTGCATTTGTGACTGTTTTGTATCTGTGGAACCCATTGGGGATATACTGCATCCTGCTGACACTTCAGTTTGCATTATTGACTTTTTTATTTTTTACAGGCGTGAATGGAAACAAGTTCTCAGGGTCATCTACCATTCTTGAGAAGTACAAAGTGGGGAAGGTGATTGGTGATGGCAATTTTGCTGTTGTAAAGGAGTGTGTAGAACGGTGAGCAAGGAAACTGTTCAGTACTGCTGTTTATTTTACTGGATAAAGCCCTGTGCATTAACATAATTTCTTAGAAAAATGTAAGGAGATGAAAGGAAAGAGCAGCATACCCATATGCAAAGATATGCATACACTTCAGGAGAAATAGGCATAATGAAATATGCAGAGCTTCTTATGTATTCTTCTAGCAAAGGAGTATGAGAACAGCAGAGAAACATTTTTTATCCCAAAACCTAAAGGAGGTATCACCTTCTAATGGTGACTCTTAAGGAAACCCCACAGATCTTCAAGAAATCCCTCACACTACAGATGGCTGTGGGTGACAGTATGTGGCATCTCAACAGTCTTTGAGAGCCCCCCCTTCTGCCTCAGCACTTCTGCTGCTCTAATGTCCCTACTGCCTGCTGCTTACATGATTTTTCACAGCTTTCAGTATGCTGTGGGTAAAGCATTCCTAAAGGCGTGCAGTTGTTGGCTATTAGCCTGTGCTACCAGCTCCCTTGTGCTTCCTTCTTCTGTGAGGTACTGCCCTGAGTAGCCAGAGACTTTGCAAATAGACCCTTCAATACACCCGACCCTGAAATATTCTTGTGCCTGATTTCCCATGGGGTAGACAGGATACCTTTACAGACCTGTGCTGTATTACTGCCCTTCCTCTGAAAGCTTTGTGTCACACTGTGCTGCTAGTGCAAACAGAACAGATGATTTGACTGTCACTTTCTCAGTGTATTTTTTTAGAACCACCTTCTGCTATCTTCATCAATCTGAGAGCTATGTCAGTTTCTTAAATATTATGAGGAATTCCCAACTTGTTTGCAAATACTGGGAAAATTCAGCAAATGACTGTAAAAACCATAAAAGTTACAGAAATGGTTTCTACTATTTGATCCTCATCTTCTGGTTTTATTAAAAGGAAAGAAAGGTACTTATGAATGAAAACATCTCATTCCAGAAGTGAGGTTGTACTAGCAGGTCTGTAGTTCCCTGAGTCTTCCCTTGGACCCTTATTGTAAACTGGAATAACACTGGCAAGCTTCCAGTCAGCAGGGACCTCCCCAGACTCTTAAGACCTTTTGTATATCTTTGAGCCATGTCCTGCCATGATATTTGCTAGGTCCTTCAGTTCTCTGGGATGAATCCCATCAGGCCCCAGGGACTTGTGAGCACTCAGCTGCTGCAGCTGGTCCCTGACAATTTCAGTGTCAGCAGATGGTAAGTCACTGCTCCCACTCTCCTGGTCCTCTGACTCAGGAGACCAGGCAGCCCCATGTCTATCAGTACTACTAAAGGGTGAGGCAAACAAAAAAGCATTGCATGCCTTTGCTTTATCTTAATGTCTTTTGGTCAGGTGACAATCTTCAACAAGTATGTTTTCTTTAGATCTCCCTTTGCTATTGACATACTTCAAAAAGCCTTGTTGTCTGACACAACACTGACCGGTTTCAGCTCTAGTTGTGCTTTGGCCTTTCTTGTTTTCTCCCTGCAAATATGACCCACAGCTCTGTAATCTTTCTGTGGAGCCTGACCTTGCTTCCAAAGATCATACAACTTCTTTTTCCTCTTGATTACCACGAGGAATTCCTTGTTCAGCCAAGCTGGTCTTCTGCCCTGCTTGCTTGACTTAGAACACAATGGAATTTCCTACTCCTGTGCTTCTGAAAGGTGGTTCTTAAAAACTGACCAGCAATTGATCCTCAAAAGAAGATACAGGATACTCTGGTAAAGAACTCTCTGAATAACTTAGTTTGCTTTCTTGAAATCCAGCGTAGCAACACTGCTGTCCTTTTCTCTCATTACACCAAAAATTTTAAACTCAACCATTTGATGATCACTATCACCAAGACAGACACCTACCATTACATCCCCCATGAGTCCTTCTCTGTTCACAAATAGCAAGTCTAGGAGGGCATCTTGCCTAGTTGGCTCACTGAATACCTGTGACAAGAAATTATCTCCTACAAACCTCAAGAATTTCCAAGACCTGTTTTCACAGCAGTATGATATTCCCACTTAATGTTTGGGAAGTTGAAATCTCCCATAAGGACAGGGTCTCCACAGTAATTTCTCATCTTCACCTACAGAATAACTCAACAGTGCTCACATCCCAACTGGGTGATCCAGTAGCAGATTGCCACTACACCATGTCCTTTGTTTACCATTGCACCCAGAAGCTCTCAACCACATCACTGACTGTAAGGACTGTACAGTGAAACCTCTCCCTTATATATAGTGCAACACCTCTACCTTGCTGCCCTGCCTATCCCTCCTAAACAGGCTCCTGCCTTCCATCCCAGCACTCCAGTTGTGGGACTCATTCCACCAGGTCTCAGGAACAGCAACGATACCATAGCTCTGAGATCTGACCAACACTTCCAGTTCATCCCATTTGTTTCCCATACTGTGTGTATTGGTGTGCAAGTATTTCAGATGCACTCCTGAGCTCTTCACACTCCTGGGAGCAGTGCAAATGTTCCCACTGGCATTGCCATCCTTAGGTGATGTCATCCCAACCCTTGGCTTACCTGCTACAATCCTGTTGGTATCCCCTTCCCCCATCAAGTCTAGTTTAAAGCTCTCTCAATCAGCTCCCCCAGAAATGCCCAAAGATGCATTTTCCCCGTTGGGACAGGTGGATCCCCTCAGGTCCCAGCATACCTTGTGTCTCAAAGGTTCTTCTGTGGTTTAAAATCCCAAGGTTTCAACTCAAGCACAAGATGAATGATGCTTCACAGTGTTTTCTCATGCACCCTGAAACTGGCCACACATCCTTTGTTATTTATAGAGTGAACAACATTCATGAAAGCTAGCAGATTAAAAGCATCAGCTTACATAATATATTATTTTCAGAAATATCAACTTTGCGTTTTGGAAATCACTTAAGTTCCACTGGAAATGGGACAAGGGGTGGTAGGTCACTGGGGTTTCAAAATGTCATCTGTGATTTTTGGAATGAGGAAACTGGACTAGAAAAACAGCCTTCCAATTGTAAAAACAAAAAGAAAAAAAGGCAAAATTAAACTGAAATGTCTAGTTTTGTATGTGATCGAATCTTTAGTGAAACGTTAAATGAATTTTATATAAAATAAATACACAACCGTAATTGCTAATAATAAGAGTGAAAGAGGAAAGGCCAACCATAAATGCTTCTCTTTTAATTCCTATTAATTCTACTTAATTTCTAATAGTGCTGTGCTAAGAAGCCTTAGTTGTGGAGCTAGGATCCCATTATACCAGCTGTTCTACAAAAAGAATAAGGGGGTCTCTTTTGTAAAGGGTGCCTATATGTCTGTATATAAAGACATAATTCAACAGATGGGCACTGACAGCTCGACAGAAGAATACCAGAAACCTGTCAGACAATGCTGTGGTATTAGCACAGAAATTATGTGGATTATATCCAGGGTTTTTTCTTAGGTGCTGTGGTAGAGGACATTTGCAGAAGGAAGTTGGTTGATGAATTGGCTTTGTGAATGTTAACTCCTGTTTTCTCACAACATAAGTGCCAAAGGTTTGCTAAGTGGATTTTGCTGATCAGTTGTTTGAAGACTTTCAGATATAATTTATAGTATAATGCACAAATTGTGATTCTGAATTACATGCTGTATTCACAGTAGATTTTACATCGTGCCTGTAATATGAGAGGATGGCATTTCACGGATACCATTTAGATAAGGCTTCTATCTAAAGACCAAATCAGGTTGTAACTATGACAACCTTGCAGCTACAGCTGCACTTTTCAGGGAAGAGATTCCCTGCTGCATTTTTTCAATAATGCATATATCGAATGTTAGATGTTAATTCAGTTATTTTTTCTGTACTGATTTGGACTAGTTGTATCTAATGCCAAAAGAATAGTGAAAACTACCCTGGAAGTGTAAAAACATGCCTGTTTTTTCTTTTGTACTCCTACCTCCTGTTTTTGCTGAACATGCCAGTGGTGTTCTGATGCAACCTGGAGTCTGTAGGCATTGGCACAATACAAAAGAGTAGCAACAGGGTCTTAAAGTATTTTCTTTCTTATGTTCATCATTAATATAAGTAGTAATTTCTTCTTAGTTTAAAAAAAATTACACTGTGTTTCTTTTTTCTCTCATTTTCTCCCCTTCTGGAGAAATGAAGATTTTTTATTACTTAAAGGGACGATTCACAAACAAGAGCTCCTTTCTGTGAGAGTACTTACCAAAACCAGTAATCCTTTTTACTTTGTATATAACCACCCTCTTAAAATCCTCAGGACTTTAGATGCTGTAGAATTCAACAAAATGCTTAAAAAAGGTAAATAAAGGAATAATGAAATACAAAAGCTCAAAATCAGTACCTAATAGATTCTACAGGATTTTAGACTACTCTGTAATGAACTATGGGGTTTTAGCTCTGCTGAATCTTATTGAATTTTTTTACTAGGATATCAGTCTTTCTTCTGCTCACTTACACATATATGTGTATGATTTTTTTCTTTAAAGCTTACCAGTTGAACAAAGCTAAGTGGAAGGCCGAAGGCAAATTTTGCATGTTGCATTAAGGGAAGTAACAGAATCGTGCCTGGTCACAAAGCATAAATTGCAGCTGGATCCTGGGATTAATACACCAAGTGAGCCAGGTTGTGGTAGTCAGGGAAACAGCAGGCACAAATGCTGCTGAGAAAACAAAAACCAAAATCAAGCCCATTCTGTGAATTTTCTGTCAGCAGTCTCGGTGGGTCACGACATTCTGTTATGACAACGTATTTACAGATAATGCCACAATTTGTTGATCGGTTTCTAATTAATGGCTCTCATGTTTTTCTTGCTAGATCCACAGGAAAGGAGTTTGCCCTGAAGATCATAGACAAGGCTAAATGCTGTGGGAAGGTAGTGTACAACAATTTGCATGTATACAGAAGCAGCACTAGCAGCTGCTCATTAGTCATAAATGGTGGGTGTATTTGGGTTTTCTGAGTATTTTCAGAATATCTGTTTAACAAGATGATAATGTATCCAAGAAGCAAATAATAAAAGCAGTGAGTGTTAGTCTACTAAATAACAGAGTAAAAAGCAAACTAATTCTTGTCTATTTTATTGGACAGACAAAAAAATGCTAATATGCACCCAAAATATATTGAAATTATTTTGATCTGTAAAATATGAGAAAGGAAATTTGTAGCTATATTGGTATTTATGTGATTCCCATCCCACTCTGCCTCTTATTTTTTCTCTTTTTATGGCTTTACATATTCCTTTTGTAAGCAGAACATGGATTTGGAAAGAAATTTTTGCAGCCATTTCTTTCTGTTTACATACTCTTACCATCCTGTATTAACAAGGATCTCTTGAGTTCCTAAACATTTTCTTTTAATTCAAGCTTAAAAAAATAATTCCAAAATTGCCTCTTCAGCAGAACAGCATCTCATATATAGTGAGTCCAGTTCTGGGCTTCTCAGTACAAGAAAGACAAGGAGCTACTGGAGAGGGTCCAGTGGAGAGCACCGAGATGATGAGGGGTCTGGAGCATCTCTTACGAGGAGAGACTGGGGCAGCTGGGCCTGTTTAGTCTAGAAAAGAGAAGATTGAGAGGGGATCTTATTAATGCATATAAATATCTCAAAGATGAGTGTCAAGAAAATGGTGCCAGACTCCTTTTAGTGGTGCCCAGCAAGAGGATGAGGAGTAATGACCATAAACTAAAGCACAAGGAGTTTCACCTGAACATGAGCAAGAGCTTCTTTCCACTGAAGGTGGCAGAGCTCTGGAACAGGCTGCTCAGTGAGACTGTGGAGTCCCCCTCTCTGGAGACATTCCAAACTCACCTGAATGGCATTCCTGTGTAACCTGCTCTAGGTGATCCTGCCTAGATCTCTAGTCCCTTCCAACCCAAACAATTCTGTGATTCTGTGAAATAGATATCTGAGATTGTCCCACCCCTGCTTTCCTTTCCTCATGAGTATATTTTTAAAAAGGAAGAAAAACAGCCAACCTACAGCCAAGAATGTAGACTAAGCACTGGAATAGATAACAGCAAATAAAATACTTCTATTTTCACTGCTTTTGATCTTAAACCAATATGCTCTTAAGGAACTTAGGAATTAAATGGTTCATAGTTAAGAGTTAGCTAAAATATCACAGTATTTATTAACAATCAAATTCTGCATTGAAGTCTCTTTCACAGTAGGCAATACACTATTCTTTCAAGTACTAAAAAGATGGACTTTTTGATCCAGACACCTTATGTTTTTTATGTAAATGACTGATTGAAATGATTCTAGAGGTATCTTTGTAACCAAGTCAGGGGTTTAAATCAAAGGTATCCTTTTTGTTGGTTACATGTTGTAACTGCTCTGAAGTGTCATTCAGAACTCCAAATGCTGCATGTGTCCTTGTAGGAGGATGTAGCAAGTCTGTGTGACATTCTTTGTGTGGTAAGGAGCTGTATGATGCTGTGATGGCTTCCTTTAAGTAGAGGTGCTAAAACAGAATTGTTTTATGTATGATGATTTTAAATCGTGTGTTAGATGCTAGGAGATCAGTGTTCCAGCATCCACATTGTTTTATCTCATATTCTCCAGGTTTATTTAGAAAATTTAGAAAGGAATCTTAAAAATGCATAACCATGAGAAAAAGTGCTAAAATCGCCTTTCTGAGATTGAAATGTTGCAATTTCTTCAGCTGTGGGAAGGGTGACCCAGTGCTTTCCACTGCAAACAAAATTTTTGGATGATGTGTACAGCTTGCAGCTTTAGGTGGTGTTTATTACTTGTCTGAGTCAGCTGCTTACACATTACAACTGTCTAGAGATAGACAGTCTGTTTTATACAGTAGAGTTTAGACATATTTTCTATATGTCTTTCTCCCTGCTTTAAAACAAATTAAAAAATCAGCCCCATGGATGCATTCTTGCCTGTTTTGAAAGGATCTGTATCTGTATAGCTACAGACTGTTGTTAGGAAGATGTTTATACCTGTTAGGGCAGTGGCAGAAATGTCCAGGAAGAATTCCAACAGAGAAAATAATTAAATTTTGATACAGCTTATTCCTTCCTCGCTTAGTTTCACAGGCCAACATAAGCACTGCTTTGAAAACACCCATCCAGCCCAAATATGGATGACTTGAGTGTTGCTCACTGCTCCTTAGCAGTTGATCTTGGGTGTCCTAAAACTTGAATACAGTTGACTAATGTATTTTCCACAAGTGGCTTAAATGTTAATTACACAGTAATTTCACTGTAAATAAATCATATTAATGTAAACTGAAGCATATATTGCACTATCCAGGAAAAACATTGTAATGACTTTGAAAAATACTGGTTTTTTGTATAGCAAAATAGAGCAAACAGTGGGGTGGTTGAAAATAAAGAACCACATATTAGTCAGCATTTTAAACAGTAGCTCAACAACATTTCGGGGACTGTTTTTAAAAATTATTATTATTTTAAAGAAACATTAGTTATTCCTGAGCTTTATTTAAAGCAATTAACAATTTAGTCATGTGAAACAAAGAAAGCACAGATAAAGCTATTGTGCCTTAGTTGTAATTAATGGATGTAATAAATTTAATATGCTATCTGTTCTTTGGGTAGAAAAAGCTATAATAATATTCTAGTTTTTGCTTGGACTCTTAATGTTAGTTTTGAATTTACAGGCTTCCATCCCTAAGGCTTAGTATGCTGTGGCTGTTCACTTCTGTCTGGTGATGAGATTCAGCATTGTGTTTAACAAAATTGCTTCATGTTTGTTTGTTTTTTTTTCCTCCAGAGCACTTTGCTTGGAGCAGGCATATGTTTGTTCAGAATGACAATTGGTGCTCTTTCAAACTGAATTTCAAAGGTGTGACTGTTTAACCCGTATATGCCGCCCCGTACTCTCACGAAATGAGATGCACACATGGCATGTGGTTTCTGAGTTATGTAGCCACACAGAGCTTTGGCAAAAACACAGTGCATCCGTAAATAACCCTGGAAGAAGAAGGTGAAGTAGCACAAGATCTTCAATCACTGCCTCTGCACAGTGGATCACATCTCCTTCTAATGCTCTGTTCACAAATGCATGAAGTGCATGCTACTAATCGGTGCATTAAACATGAATAAGTTCTGAGTCCAGTGACATGATTTGTTATCTGCCCCAGTGTAAGGGTGCTCGTGTTTTATGCAAGCATTGGTATTTATTTTGCAGTGAACCTAAATACATCTGTATTCCAATATTTATAAAGGAAAATTAAAATCATTCTTTCACATGAAAGGGGCACGTAATTTTTTTCGATCTCCAGTGTTAACCATGTGCTAAAATGTTCCAGAAAACAAGACATTTGAAACTCATTTGTTCTTGAAAGCCATTAGTTCCTCAGAAGTCTAGGGAAGGGGAAATTAAACGCAATCTGTGTGCTGTTAAGCTGTTGGAGTCACAACGATTTAACTGAGCTATTACACATTTTGCAGATTGTAAATCTGAACGTACATATAAAATGAACTGAAAACCATAACCAAAGCAGTTATAATATTTTTTTCTTGTATATATTCTACAACTTTTTTAAAAAAAATAAAGTCCTTGAATATAAATCCTAGGTAATCTGTCCTTGAGTAACCTACACTAAATGAGAGGTGAAGGCTGGAGAGGATCAAGAACATGTTGACTATTGATGAGGGGTGACAGGTTACAATGATCCAGCTTGGGGGCAGAAAGGTTCTGAACTTAATTTCACCTCATAATACCCACATAAGAATATAATCTGCACTTCCTGAATTGCTGTCATGTTCTGGGGTCTTTTTTCAGAGGTATCCCATTGTTTATGTGAGTGAAATACAGTATTTTAAATTAAATGTGGTCAGTGGTGAAATACAACTTAAAATCCAGCATCTGACAATAACCCTCTACTATATAAATTAAACAGCAAAAAAGGTGCTCACTGATCAAGTGATCAGCTGATCAAAGGAAAAGTGAATTGGCAATTCCATGTCTATTCAGATAAACTTCTCCATCCTGTTCTGAACAGGAGCACCTGATTGAAAATGAAGTGTCTATTCTGCGTCGAGTGAAGCATCCAAATATCATTATGCTTATAGAGGAAATGGACACCCCAACAGAACTCTATCTGGTGATGGAGCTGGTCAAGGTAAGACTAAGGAGGCTTTATTTATCCTGTTTGAATTCTCTGTGTTGGTGTGAGATCTGAGCAGCATCTGGGAACACTAAGATCTTGGGAGACGTAATCATAGACGTAATCATATACGATTTCAGTGGCAACCTACATTTTTAATAATAAAAATACTCTTTTTGATCAATTATATTAATGGAATTTATCTCTCTTCAGTTTTAATTAGATTATTAACACAGATTTGAGGTAATTTTGCAATGTGCACACTCTAGACAGAAGCAGATAGTGGTTTTTATATCATACTTACAATATGCAGGGCTGATAGAGATGTGCTTTTACTAACAGAACACCTGCATTTATTTCACTAATATATTTATTTCACTAATATATTTATTTAATAATTTGCCTTAAAGAAAGTAATGAATTTATCTCTCTGTGATAAATTTGTCTTAATTGACAATAAATGAGACAGATAGTTTAAATTCAAGTGATCATCATCCAAGAAAATTAAAACTCAAAAAATCTCACCTGGTTTGTTTGTATCAGACATTCATTCCCCTTATTTCCAGTTTACCAGAGAACAGATATGCTGCTTTCATACATGTACAGAGAAAACAAAAATACTCATTTTGCTGTCATCTCGTGAGCCAAATACACAAATTGCATCAAGTTTTAGTCGTGCATTCTCTTGTCTGAGTTGTGTACATACACAGCAACACTGCACATCAGCTTGATTGGCATGTCAGGTACAAATATTATATAGCAGCAGCAGTACTTTTTATTTCTGTCTGAAACATTGTTAGATTCAGGATTCCCCTCTAGAATAGTTACCAGCCTGGGAAATCTCTAAAAAAAGTGTGTAGTTGTTGAATTCATAATTTCTGTAGCCTACTCATTTCTCTTCCTTTCTGGAAGTTATTTTTATATACTATAGGCTTTTTTTGGGTTTCAAGACAGTATTTTTTCATATTTTAATTCACCACCATCTTGGCCTGTATTTCCTGAATTGCTCCTTCTCTTCCCTGTATATTGAAATGCTTGGAATGCCACCCACAGCTCAGACAGATCACTCCTACAGATGTATCCAGGGTAACCATCATAGAGACACCCACGTAAAATTTGTTGCAATGACTGAAAATGCTGCATCAGTAACTTGCTCACATGTTGTTATGTATTCCAAGAGGAATAGGGCATCCATAAAACAGAGACTGCACAACTGAAACATTCAGAAATCACCTGTAGGTGATGGAATCAGTGGATTCATTTATGTCGGAAAAGATCACGCTTGTCTGCTTGTCTTGTTTGTCCTCTTTAACTTTATTTATTGATATTTCTGCAATATCTGCAGAAATTCAGATTTGCAGTTCATTACAATTGCTGAATATTTTTTTTGTTAAGGTTTTTATTACTGGGCTAGTTTACTGTAGCCTTTACTCAAAACCAGGGCTGTTTTTCACTATATTTAAGGTATTACACTGATAAGATGAAGAAAAGAGAAACTGTATGCCTGTACCTGTAGGTAATAGAAATGAGTGATCAAAGGTAGGAAGATCAATAAAAAGAAATCAAGACAGAGAAGATCTGTGATTTGTCCAAACTCAGACACCAGAAGCCAGGATTACAGCTGAGAATTTAATGTAGATGACCCAAGTCCCAGTATAGTATCTTGGTGACAAGATCATCTTTCTGCAAAGTAATTTTTTTACTGTTTAACAAGAATTTTGAGCGTGCCTTTTGTAAAGGAAGATTTTACATGGGGTTTTTTTTGCTTTTTTTTTTTTAAATTAAATATAATCTTAATAATTTTTGCCACAGTGGTCTTTTTTCTTTCTATTATGTAGGGAGGAGATCTATTTGATGCTATCACTTCATCTACAAAATACACAGAGCGAGATGGGAGTGCAATGGTCTACAATTTAGCCAGTGCTCTCAAATACCTTCACGGTCTCAACATCGTGCACAGAGACATCAAGCCAGAAAATCTTCTGGTATGTCCCATTTATTATCTAATACTTTCTCTTACTTTGTTCTCATTAATGCAAATGCTTGTATATATAAATGTCAAGGAGCTGAGCAGAGAAGAGCAGGCATATTAATTTAGAATAAGCATGTATGAAATAAATCTTCTGCCATGGGATAGCAATCACCGTAATGCAAGAGAGCTGTGCTCAAACCTGTCCTTAGACTTATCTTTATTTACATTTTGATTGGCTGCCATTTGGATAAGCAGGAGTATTGTCTCACAAAACAATGAATTTTAAAACTATGTCAATGAATTATTTATTAGTTTGCAAGTGGGAGAAAAGGTGGGCTGAGTGCCATTTCTTCCATTTCTTTGGATGATCATATGGTTACCATCTGAAGCCTTTTTCTTCCCCCCCCATTTTTCTCTCACTGTCATTGTAGCATCATCTTTCTGATGATTTACCAATATTCCAGCTGGGAATTAACTCTGTACATACGTTTATTTTGTCCTGGGGAACTGACTGCTTTTGTTTTCAGCAGAGACAGAAGATAGCTGTGTTGACAAGAATTACCATGAACTCTGCTTTGGGAACCACTTATACCACAGTCCACAGAGGGCATCTTTCCCATTCTGTTCACAGAATGGGATAGGCACATGCCATTTGCTTATACACAGAGATTATACTTGTGCACTACATATTGGATATTAGATATTAAGTGTCACACACTGAACAGATTTTGAACTATTACAAGGATAGGGCTATAAGCTACAAGCTGAAAATATTTTCCATTTCATAGTCAATTCTTTCCCAGCTAATTCCACTGACAGTGTTTGGCCATTTAAATAAGCCCTCAAATAAATTAGATTGCTTAGCAAAAGAAAGGGAGGGGAGGCTTTTCCTGGAAAATGTAGTTACAGCAACATGGCACTTAGGAGTGAGAAAATGAAGGTGGAAGTCTCACAGTATCAGTGCATCTTCAAACACAGACAGTCCAAAGAAATTTTAAGCTCTCATTAGCGATTGAATCAGTTATAAATAGGCACAAATGTCCTTTCTGCCTAGAAAGCCTAAAGAGATTACTCAACAGATGCAAATCTTACTCACTGTGATTGACAGTGGCAGAACATAAAGATAACATGCTGGTATTGAATGTAAATGCAAATAATTCCTATCAATTGCTACCTAGAATTGCAAGTAGTTAGTTTTTTTGCACAGGGTCATCCAGCTGTCTGAATTCTCTTTACAAGTCATGCATTTAAAAATGCAAACTCTGAGTTTTGAAGGTGTTATATAAAAGAGAACAAGAGTTTCCATTAATGATATGAATTACAGAGAGGAATGAAAGTATTGCTGCCTTAGCAGTGTTCAGTTGTTTGAGGAAACAAAAGAAATTCAGCCATTCTGGAGATTATGGAGTCCTACATTCTAAAAATTGGATTCCTTTGATATTATGTTAATATAAATATTTTACTTTAAGAACGAAACTGAGATTAATTTATTAGGGTGATGTTTCCTTTGTGTTGGTCTGGTTTGATTTACTCTTGCAATCACTGTTGTGTAGCACTTTTCTTTCTATTGAAATTCAACTTGTTTCATCAATAAAATGACTCAGAGGTAGACTCAGTGCTAGATTATTTATGGGGCTTTTGGTAAGATACAGTTGGGTCTGCACAGAAACCTAAACAGTTCTCAGTCAGCTTTCTCACTCCTGTACTGAACTTGCCTAGACTGACTAAGCATAGGGAGGACATTTGCCAATGAAATATGCAGTGTAACAACTGACCAGATTTATGCCAAGTTAAGAAGACGTTAAACAAATCTGATGTAGCTGCCAGTCCCATTTTAAACTCCAGGTCCTAATCAAACAAAATTATAGTATTATATTCTACTTAATATATTTAAAACTTCTCAGCATTCTAGGATTGGGTTTTCCTTCCCCCCCCACTAGTTGCTTGAGGCTATGTCATGGTCTGACCTACATAGCTGGCAGACAGCTCCATTGAACACTAGCTCCAGCTGCAATCAATGGTAATAGCATTTTTCTCTTCTTTCCCTACAGGGCTGTGGAAATTGCCTCTTTTTCCCCATCTTCTTGGTGTGATGATGGTCATTTTCCAAACAATTTAAAAAAAAATGCAGATGTTCTCCTCCTCATTGTGCTTTTATTTTTCTGATTCTAGGTATGTGAATATTCAGATGGAACCAAGTCTTTGAAGCTGGGAGACTTTGGACTGGCGACTGTGGTTGAAGGACCTTTATATACTGTCTGCGGTACACCCACCTACGTGGCTCCAGAAATCATTGCAGAGACAGGGTAAGACATAGGCCTTGTCACCAGTTATTTTTGTCAGGTAGCTCCTAACTGTTTTAAGAACTAGAATGCTTTAATAGGCTGTCTCTCCATCTTTTTGTAACCAAAGCACCCATGGGCATCATTCACAGTTCCTCAAAGAGGCCAGTTTTCTTGCTCATCCTGACCCCAGAATTCACCTTTGCCTCCTTACCCACCTCCCTTGGACCTGCTGGTGCAGTGGAGTTCACTGGTTTGTGCTCCCTGCCTCACCTCGGCGTTCAGAGCCCATTATACCAGCCATGGCAGCTGCTTGGGGAAAAACAGACAAGCAGAAAACAGTGTTCACATTAGAAATGGAATAATTTATATTGGAAGAGGCTCCAGAGGTCACCTAGTCTAAACCTGTTCTCAGGGCAGCTCTAATTAGATCATGTGGATTCAAGTGACCTTGTTTGGGTGACACATGCTGTTTGATAACTGTTTGCTTAATTAAACAACCCCATTTTTTTGTATTGAACAGGTCATTGCATAAATACAAAATAATTTTTTAACATGGTAGAATTTCAGGAGTCATCCTTCCTTTTAGACCTATTAGAGCTCCATTCCATGCTAAACTGAGTCTTGCCATAGCTGTGACCCCCCTCTGAATTTGGTCTTCCTAATGGAGGGAGGTTTCTTGTATTGTTTCAGTCGTTGTTCAGTGCATTTGTTGTATGGAGAAGTATTTCACAGCTGCAGTGAGCTCAAATGTCAAACGGCACTCTGTCTGCATGTTTTAGATTTTGACAAACTGAGTCTACTGGATAGAAAAGAACAGGGCAAAAAGACCTCTTTTTGACCTCTAGTGTTTTAATTTCTGTGCTTTGAAAGAGAAGTGCAGTTCTTTTTCCCTGTGTTACTCAAGAGACTGGAGGATTGGTGTGTGTCTTGTTGCTTAGCAACACATGATAACCTAAGAGGTAGTTACTTCACTGAAGGGACTGAGAAGGCACATCCTTGTCTTTTATCGTTAGTGATTCTGGATTGGGAAAACCTTGGTACTGACTTGAATTTGAGTATATTCAGAACACTCTGGAGAGCCTTGAGGCTTCTGGCGGGGGGGAAAAAAAAAGAAAAAACATAGAATCTTGGTTTCCTAAAGACTGTAAAGTTGTGAAGAAAAAGGTGCTTAGGTACAAAATACATTACCACATAATCAGCAAGTAATTTAGAACAGATTCTCCTGTATTCATGTCAATGCAAATTTTTTTTCATTGAAATTACTTGGGTTTTTTTTAATTCAGCACAAGTAACACAGCCTTGTTTTCTCAGATATGGCTTAAAGGTGGATATTTGGGCTGCAGGTGTGATCACATACATACTGTTATGTGGATTTCCACCTTTTCGCAGGTGAGTGTCAAAGGGAAAAACAATAAAAATAATCAAGTTCTTTCTCCCTGAAGAAGGCATCCTGGGGGGAAAAACGGTGGATTAGATTGACACATTTTCTTTATGTCTTCGTCCTTTTCTTGAAATTGTTTTCACTTGTCCTTCTTTTTCGGTTCTGGGATTAGTTTTATTTATTTATTTATTTTTCTAAGGTCGCAGCCGGTTTAGTGCTGTGTGCAGGGATGTGGGGGTGTAAGGGCAGAGCCGCTTTTCCTTTTGTCTCCCTGTGTATCCCAGCTCCACGATCCACGGGCACACGCTGCCCTCTGGCGTTTTTTTTGGGACCCGGCAGCTCCCGGGTCTGCAGTGCCGGGGTGGGAGGGTGACTGGTGGTAAACCGAGGGGAGAGGAACAATTTGTTTATCCTGCACTTTTAACCTTGTTAGTCTTTTTGATAAGTGTCATAGGAGCGGTGGAGTTTGCAAACATCATTCTTGCTACTCAGCGTCTCCATATGTAGGAGCTCTACCGAAAATCAAATGGATATGCTTTGTGCCTCAGCCATTTTTATTTTCCAGGGAATTGGCATATTTAAATAGTGAATTCTTCTCTTAACATATAAATTGTTAATGCATGGTCTGTTCGTTCATTTTTACAGCAAAATACTTAATTAACTAAAACATCAGACCGAGAATATTTTGCAAAGAACACAATGTAAACAACTCTTGTTTATGGAAAACTGTTATTTAGTTTAGGTATTTGGGGTTTTTATGTAGTTAGTTCATGTTTAAAACTGAAAACTTGTTTTGAAAGATACAGTATAGAAACAAATGGCAGTTTATTTGAATAGATTTTAGGGGTTAGGCATGGAGAATATCCATATTCTATTAGAACCAGGCCTTAACCAAGGTTAATAAATATTTATTGCAAAACCAACTCAAGAGCTATATTGTTCTTTACAGAAATAGGTTGAGTGGATGTTCACAGCCAACAAAACAAGTTGAAAAACAAAAATCCTGCTGCCATTGATCTCTGAATATTCATGCAACCATGTTTTTGATACAAAAGTACTTATCCTTTTAATATCAGTAGCCTGCCAGTACTCATACATTTAGTTTACTGTGTTTTATTTATCTCCTTGATGGATTTTGAAAATTCTCCTGTTTTGATAGTTTAACAGATGAGGCTCATTTCACTACACTTCCTCCACCAATCATATGCTTTCTGTAGCAGGTTCTTTAGAACTAGGCTGGCAAATGACTTACTTCTGAATCCCCTTTCCTGTTCCTGTGTGTTAGCTGTGCAGTCTCTATTCTGGTAGAAGAGCTTTCACCTCAGTATATTAGGTTTTCTCATCACTTCTGACAGCGTAACTATGGCAAACAGCTCAGAAGTGCTGCCTCTATATAAGCTTGAGAAGTATGCTTTTCTAGTAGTTATTAACATCATTTCTGTTCCATCCCCAAATCAAGGTAAGAATTCACATGACAAATTGACTTCTTTCTCATCATCTTTTTCATTACTGCTGTTCTGCAGTGAAAACAACCTTCAGGAAGACCTCTTTGATCAAATACTTGTTGGGAAGCTGGAATTTCCTTCTCCCTACTGGGATAACATCACTGATTCAGCAAAGGTACTGCTACATTTTCCAGCCTGAAATAGCATTTCTGATGAGTCCCTGAAAAGATGTTGCTCTCTTGGAAAGGCAGACTAGAAAATTCAGAACAGACTCTTACCCACTGCTCCAGTTGCTGTACCTTTTTTAATTGGTTTAGCCTAACGTTAAATCAAAGCTCAGGTGTTTCAGGCTGTTGTGTTGCTGTCTGAGTGAGTAAGGGTAGCAGAATGCCAACTGCATTCAGTGAATATCACATGATATTCAGTTTATTTCATGAAGGATTATTATAGCAGGTTCAGTGCTTCAGCTGCAAAGTAAATGTCTCTAAATTTTCCCCTCCTATTACTCTTTAAAAAAGAAATATCATTGCTATGTGGAGTGAATGCAGTTGACATTTCTTCCTATTTTACTTGACCCAGTTATTAGAACTTTTCAAGAGGTGCAGCCACTGCTAATTAATTGCCCTTGCTAACAGTTCTTGTGTTATCATTGCAATTTTGTTTAAAACAGTTGTGTCTGCAGGATAAAGGTTCCAACTTGTAAGCCCTGCTACTCAAGCTAATTCACTCATGTGCTCTGAATGATATCTGAAGGCTCATTAGCAAGTAGAGATTATCTTTTTTATCCAGCCAGTGAGAAGTTACTTTTTTTCTGCATTTCCCAATGACTGTTTGTTTATCCATTTATCAACATTTCCCAAGCTGTGGTCATTTCACACACTTCCAGGCAGGCATTCTGAACAAGGCCCTCAGTCTTGGCACTAAAGGTGATCTCTCACTTCAAACTTACACAGACTAAGTAATTTGGCTGGCTGGGAAACCTCTCAGTTAGGTATGTTATTATCTGCTTGGAGAAGCCATTCCCCAAAACTGAAGCAATGAACACTCTTCAAATAATGCCTTCAGTTTCTTGACTTTCAGATGCAGTTTCTTGCCTCTGATTGGTACTTTTAATGTACTGTTACTATGTGTGTGCACTGCCCATAGAGGATCTCATCTCTCCCAGGTTTGTTTTTGTTATGGTCACCTGCATGAATATATAGAGAACAAAGTGGAACATTATAGCTGATTTTTTTAACATTTCCTTTTCATTTGGTTTCAAAAGATTTGGTGAAACATGAGTACAATGAGGAAGTTGCTATGAAATATGCTGCCCAGCATACTCTTAATCCTGAAGGGCAAATCCTTTGTTCCAGTGAAGTCACACTGGTATCACTGGTTCTGGAATCAGCTGGCTTTTATTTTCGCCCAGGTATCAAGAAACTTGCACTGAGAAGAACTTGGTGCAACAGTATTTCAGTTGTAATATCCTTTTCTCAAACTCTTCCTTTTTTTTCTTTTTTAATAAAGGAGTTAATTAGCCTGATGTTACACGTGAATGCTGAGGCCCGATATACAGCAGCACAGATCCTAAGCCATCCCTGGGTGTCAGTGAGTAAATTACATTTTACTTGTCTCTAATTTTATATTAAACCTGTAAATCTAAGCATTAAAGTGTAATAAGAAGCAGCAATACACTTCTACTAGGTCCATTTCTTTTTATGGAACTACTGGTCCTATTTCCACATAAAGGAGAAGAGCCATAGTCTGAATTTTGCTTCAGCTGTAGCAGCACTGTCAGCTTCTGGGCTCTGAAGGAACAGAATGAGGCTGTCACTTGCTGACTGCAATTAGAAGGTGCTGGGGGTTGCTAAAACCTTGAACATAACACAACAGGCAGATGTGAGACTTCAGCACCTTTTTTGTTATTTCGCATTCAGCCTAGAAAACACTCATCTCAAAAACGTGTCTGTGGAAGGGCTGTTGTGCCTGTTGACATCTTACTTGTTGCACAGCTACTTAGAGTACAGTCTGTTTCTTGAAGCACTTCAAGCTTGAAATACAATTAGCAAATTAGGTACCTAATTTAAGACTAAGCTGATGGCTGCCAAGTCCTTCATTTTTTTGGGCAGCAGCAATGGGGAACACCAAAGTGCACTGATCGATTTAAAATCAGTTCACTGTTAATAAATACTGGGTTTACATGTGCATACTCAATGTTTATTTTCACATATATTTTAAAAGAGGGGACTGAGTATGATCTCTGGAGTTCTGGGACACAAGAGAAGACAACTATAATGAGTGTGTTTGTGCATAACAGCTCCTCTGAAACTTATTTATGGGACTGTGTAACATCTCCACACTTAGGACATGATGGACCATTTAAAATACTGATTTAAAAGAATTCCAAATGACAAGTATGCTTTTTATTTTTAACATTATTTCAAGCACATTATTTTTAACATGCTTGAATAAAACTTGCAGCTTCACTTTTACTTAGTTGCATTCAAGCATACTTTTGGGTTTTTTTTTTTCCTTACTTGAATATTGTGTTTATTCTTATACAGGATGATGCTTCCCAGGAGAATAATATGCAAGCTGAAGTAACAGGTAAACTGAAGCAGCACTTTAATAACACCCTACCCAAGCAAAATAACACATCTGCTGGGGTTTCTGTCATCATGGTAAGAGAAATGAATATTTTTATACATTGATACTCTACTTTGCATATCTTCCTAACAGTGCTCTATGAGCATGTGTGGTGCAAGAATAGCAAAACCAAAGCTAGAATAGTCTCTAATTCTAGTCTTTATTTATGTATAAAGTGGATTGTCTCATCATTGCTTGAGAGCAATCAAGTCCATCACAGTGCGGTACCTAAGCTATAAAAACAAGCTTCCAAACAGAAACATGTAAACACTAAGTAGGTGTATGTTGAATTTGAACTCTTTCATTACAAAAACTGTGATTTTTAAATTTTTTTTTAATCATAATGACCACCTAGTTAGTTAAGTAGGCTCTTCCCCTCTGCCCGACCACGTATTGCCTGATCATGAGCATAATGTTGTTCAACACTGTGCTTGCCAGGAAACCAGACCCCATTTCAGAAACTTTCTCTGTAGTATTGAATGTTTGCCACATTAATTTTGTCCTTATCCAACCCCTGCTACATTTTTTCTGTTCCCTAATGGGGAACTTTCCTTGAAGCATACAACGGGATCCTGACGACCCTACAGCTCAACTTACATAAACAGTAATTCCAGAAGGCAGATGGGTGAATCATGGCAGAAGAAATGGAATTTATTGCTATCAGTACCAAGAACTGCATTTGTAATTGCCCAGTCACTTTTGCAGAGAATATGCAACTGCAATAGTGATGAACTGCCCTTCTGTCCTTGCTGTGGTCCATCCTTGTCCGATGCGAGGATGGACACTGCAAATAGAGTATCTTCAGTTAAAAATAAAACCATCTATGGTAGTAACATAACAGTGATTTCCACCCCTTCCCATTAGTATTAATTACTCTCAAAGTCTAGCCCACTTATGTTAACAAACAATTGTTTTAATCATCTGAAAGTCAGTAAATTTAAATAATGTTTCTGCATACGTACATGTGTTTGCAAATAAATTTATATATATTCAACAAATATATTCAACAATTTGAATGTAGGACAAGTGATAACATAAAAATAAGTCAGGAAATGGATTCAGGTTCATGCTGTTGTCTGCATTTCATTTGACAGTTTGACTTGACAGTTTGAGAGGGACTTCAGAGCTTCATTCTTTATACTGTTGAGACTATGGATAAGCCTGAAGCTGAAAACTGGTATAAAATGCACTACATCTAATAAGAGCAATTTTAATTCTAACTCTCAGCCCCTCTCCAACTTGCATGCCACTTAAGCCTGTCTCGGATCTCTGACACAGCATAGCTTCTGGCTTCTTATTGGTGTGGGTTTTTTCTGATTCTCTTAGCTACTGACATGCCTTCAGCCAGGAAAGTACACCTCATTTTCCCTTTTTCTGCCTTATTTCCTTCTAACAGGTATGGAAGGATGTAAATGCATAATTATTTATTTCTGAACGCAGCTCCCAGTTATTGGTGAAAGGAAAAGTAAAATCTTGATCAAAACCACTGTGATCTAATGAGGGTTAGGCCCCCAGTTTGTTATTCTTGCCCTGGTTTATCTTGAACTTTGAAATTTAGTTACCTTTGTGTTCAGAAGCTCTTCACCTGTACTAGCACTCATTGCTTAAAAACATTCAGCTTCAGACCAGCACATATTGTAATTCTCGTGTATTGCAGTGCATTGCTATATCAGTCCACCTGCATATTTAATGGAATCCCCTTTAGCATCACTTCATTCCAATACTGTCACCTGGCCAATGCAGATAATACCATCCTGTGGCAGATAAGTAAAACTGCACATCCCCAGTTCAGTGTTCTTGCACAGGAGGCTCCCGCTGCCCCCAAAAGCATGTTGCTGTTAAATTCATTACTGATTTTATTTTTTTTGTCAATTTTAAAATGTTCTGTAAATCTAAATTTGTTGCAATTGTGTTAGTTCTGCTTAAAGTAAGTCTAGTTTCTGTCCCTTGCTTCCTTCCTTTTTCCTCCTTTCCCAATGCCTGCATTGCTTTCCTCTGAGTAGGTCCAAGGCAATGGTACGTACTAACTGCAATGCTTTGTTCTGCTGCACAAAAATACATGTTCTCCATTTTTAACAAGAAAGGAGAAATAACTAAGCCAGTCTGAAGTGGAAAAAGCTGTACAGCCACACAAAACCAGTCAAGGAATATCTTTTAAGCACTTACCAAAAAAATGATCTGTCTTAAGCAAGGCATATTTGAAATATTCTAAGCAAACACTAATATAACTTTTTTTTTAACTTCCTCATACATATCCTGATCTGTTCTCCTGGCAGTAGTTTTGTGCATATGTATATTTTAACATATCTAAAAGCAATTAGAAAAAGATGAGAACCCTACGAAGACAGAGCCAAAGAACAAAAACACTGACGTAAACATCGTTTCTATTTAAAATAAACATATTAATTGTCACTTGTTTTATAGTACTACAGACCTAGTCAGGAGATAATATAAAAAATATTCTTACTTAGTTACAGTAAAATTAAGCCTCCTCTTGAATCTTTTTATAACAGAAAATCCTGAATTGTATTACGTAGGTATGTACTGCTGTGTGCAACGTGTGACAACTACCAGAAGCTTCTGTGAGGACAGCACAGGAGAAAATCACTGTCAAGCATGAACTGAAAGCATGTCCTTTCCCTTTTACATAACTTTACCTGCCACTGAAATAGCAGAAACCACGTTATTTACGACTCTTTTTCCAGCAAACAAAAAAGGAAATGCAATCCTGCCAGCATAGCAGCTGCCTTGAACTCCTGCAGACCACCTCAAAATCTCAAAAGCCCAGATGCAGCTCAGCTGGTCACTTCCTTGCATGCTCTGTGTGCAGAGTTGATTGTTAGTAGCAGAGAATTCAGTTGTGCAGTATGGAATTTTCTCCTTGTACCTCTATGCAGATAAGACTAGTGATGTCACTCACTTAAAAAAAACCCCAATAAACAGCAAAACCTACACATCCAAAATTCAAAATACTAAAATACTTAACCTTTTCTTTTGGGAATTTTTATAGTCAGTACTTTGGTCTGGCAAAGCCTGGCAGGAAGGCTTTGGGGGTAGGAGTGGTGTCACAAGGCTGCTTGCCTCCTCCCCTGCCCAGCACACAGCCGTAGCATTATATAAAATGGTTTCAGCACAAAAGTTGCCATCCACATACATCTAAATCCTTGCAGTCCTCTGTTTGAGAAATCAGAGGTACTAATCCAGCTCCTTGCCAAGTCGGATAAATGAGAAATTTGAATTTATGCATTCCAAAAAGGAAGTTTTCACTACCAAGCTACATGTTCAGTTTGGAAAAAAGAGGGTAAGTACCTTATTTCTGCTGTCCCTGATGACTTTGATGCAATAAACCACATCTAGGAAAAAAAAAAAGAACCATGCTAAATTTAACTTGTATCAGAAAATTATTTCAATATTAAATATTTTAGCGAATAGTATCAAACTCCTCTAAAAACACACAGAAATGTTCACACTAGCAAAGCAGGTCCTCCTGAGCAATCAGTCAAAGAAAGAAATCCCTAAGGAAAAGCCAGAGCACCTGACTTACTTTACAAGTAGCACATCCCAGCTCAGAATATGAAATTCCACATAACATTATAATTCTTACACGTGCATATGGAGGAGGTGCCACAAAGGTGAAACATGTATTTGTTCTCCACTATTCAGTTAAGTTGTCCCACATTTGTGGATTTAGAAAGCCCCAGCTGTACATGACTGGAGTAAGTGTACCTTGCACCATTCTATGTAACTGAATAAACTACAAAGAACTTAATTTATCTGTTTTAACTTAAATCTGTATTACCAATGGTACTTAAAGCTCTTCCACAAAGTAAGGTAAGCCAAGGAGTAAATGAATTTCTAATGATCAGTATCAGCCTTGAAAGTGTGAAACAAGACCAATTGCACTGTTCCCCCAAGTCTTAAAAAGCAATTTTGATGTATGTTTTTGACAGAGGAACTACTAGATTTCCCTTTAGGTCACTTTAGACACTGCACTAGCAATTAAACATTACACTCTCATTTAATTAAATTGCAGTTGTTGGCTTCAGCAGACATACTACATGCTCCAAATAATCCACCTACTGCACTATGGAGTTGTCAGTTTTCATTCTAACCTGTTACTCTCTTCTCCAGTAAATTCATTTTTAAGTACAGAATTCAGAAATTACATATTTTTGCCACCGTGTCAGCTTTGTGAGAGGTCATTTGCCTACTCTCAGCAATAAGCAGAGAAGCAGACCCTTTTCTCTAAGACAGAAAACATCATGAGGTTTCCATCTGTCACCTTCAGCAAGGGCTCCTCTTCTGTAATGTGTAGTTTTTTTACAGAAAATGTATTACTGAGCTCTCACTAAGCATCATGTGATGACTTGTCTGCAAAAACACAGGTGCATAAATTTGGCTAATAGCTGCTATGATGAGTTCCTGCTGTATCACAACCACTCACACCATCTTTTTTCCACATCAGACTTGCAAGACAAAGTTTTAAAGGTTGCAACATCCTGGCAAACATATGTCTGGAAAATAAGTTTTCCTTACGTTTTCCAAAGTCAGCAACAGAGAATGCTACCATTTAATTATCTATAAGAGTTCTAATGTTATTTCTCCTTTTTTTCCTGGCTCTAATGCATGCACTTGATGTCTTGTAGATTGTTTTAACCCTTAAGTTCAGACAGGGCTTTATTTAACTGCTGATTTCATGATGTGCCTTGGGTTTGTTTTTTTCTTGTTTGTTTGTAGAACACAGCTCTAGATAAAGAGAGTCAGATTTTCTGCAGCAAGCGCTGTCAGGACTCTGGTAGAGCTGGAATGGAGAAAATTTCTGCAATTGCTGCTGCAGCTGATGATCCTCGTGTGGCTGGGTCCGAGCCCCTCTTCCCTGCTGCTTCTGAGCCACTCCGATCCCCCCCGCTGCCTGCCTCAGTATCTCCTGAGCTTGCTGGGGATCAGCCTGGTGCATAGGACTGATGAAAACAAATCCAACTGAAGCTCCCCACACTCTGGCCACAGTTTCTCTTCATTTCCCATGACTGTTTTTGGTTTGTGTCCTCCTGTCGTGGCGAGCCCCTGCCAGGCTCTGATCTTCTTTCTCATAGTGAGCGAGTGACCGTGCGCTTTGAGTGCTCTTTGCCCTTGTCTTCAGAACAGCAGTAGGGGAAAGACTGGCAAATGTTAGATGATTTTTAAGTTATCTGTGTTAGTAATTAACTCCATTTCACACAGCCTTGGGCTCTAAATAGACTAACTTATGGTGTAGCTAACCATATTTTTATATGAGCAGTGAGATGATGAACAGTGACCGGGCCTCCCCTCTACAAGCAGGCCCCGTTCTGTTCTTCTCATGAGAATTCTCAGAAAAGGGGGAGAGGAAGACAAGAGATCAAAACTTCTATTTGCCTTCTATTCCAATGCCTCTATTTTTAGCCAAGTTTCTACTAAACTTGAAGAGGCAAATTTTCATGAAAAATTTTTTAGTGGACTAACTGTAAAATATCACGAAACAAACACTGGAGATAGAGAGGGAAGGATGGTTGTTTTCCATCAAGTTTGTTATCTAACTTGCAGGCAGGGTAGTGTTTAGATAATATGAATTTAAATAAAGTGACTTGGGATGTAAACATGAGCACTGGACATTTATTTGTAATGAAGACTGGAGTGAAGGAAGCCTTTTTGTTTTAGCCATTTTCTGTCTTAACTGCAAGTGTCCCATCCACACCTTTCTCCAGGGTCAGACTACCTATTAGGTAAAATAAAATTATGTTGGACCTGTGAAGGGAAAGCCTGCTGCATGTGATCCAAGCTACGATGAACAGAGCAGCTCCCACTTCTAGGATGAGCTGATACAGGAGCTGCCATCAATAGCCATCAAAGGTTGTCAGTGCTATCCCCCTGTTCACCTGGTGCAGGCACTGGAAACAAGGATTGGGGAGCAGCTGTCCTGAATCTGCAGTCACAAAATAGATGAGGTTTTATCTTTACCATAATGCTTAGTTCAGTATAGTATGTATTCAGCTTAATTCTTTTCCTTTGCTCGTTCTTATGAATTGGTCATAGTTCATTTTCTCTCTTAGCTATACTTTCTACTAGAATTGTAAAAGAAAGACCTGCAATAAACTTTCTTCATTAAAAAAAAAAAAAGAGATAAAAAGTCATTCATTTCTTTGAGAACTCAGTTCTTTCATCAGCGAAACTGTTGTCTTCCATACCTACCAAAAACACTTCATAGAATTAATTTGAGGGATTCCCTTAACCTTTTAAAGTTCATTGACTCCTGTGGAAGGCTTGGGAACACATGATTAAACATGATGGTTTTACCTTTTGAAGAGGCATTTAAAGATCAGGAAGTGCCAAGTGAGAACTTAAGGTCACGGTAGCTGAAAGATGTACAGCAAGAAGAATGGTAATAAAGGTAGGGAAACACACTACATGTCTTAAACTATGATAAAAAGGTTGGGTACAAGCAGTCATTGTGAATTAACTTTGTTGTGGGCTCGGTAGAGTTAAGTTTTAAGATATTTGGAGAGTATGAGAATAGCCTTTATATAAAATTATATACATTCACAATTTGAAACAGTGCAAAAATATGAAGATAGCACTCTACCCTTACTCAGAACAGAAACTATGAGAGTCTGTTAGCTGGCCCTGTGTGTGGTTGGTGATTTCTATAACAAGTCTCAGATGAAGCTCAATAAAGAATGTGTGATTTCAGGTGGAGAGGGTTAACCAGCCACTACCCACCAGAGCTGAATTCAGGGATTAGTGGAGAGGGAGCACCAAGAAAGTGATGAATGAGTTGAGTTCTGTTTTTCCTAAGAGGATGGATATTCAGGTGTGCAAGGCCTAGATATTTATTTTCTGAGGCAAATCCTCTCATGGATTAGCAGAGATACCCAAAGTGTTACACAAAACCTCATGCATATGTAAAAGAAAGGATGATAATTTGCCTGGTCAACAGCTGCCAGTTCTAAACTATTCCTGTGTCTAATGGAAGAAGAGAATAAAGATATAAATATCCTGAAATTGTGTCCCTGAGTTCATGACTGATCAACATCTGATCATTCTTATACAAGTATTTTGATTCACAGAGCAGAGGTGGGTGCAAGACTGTGCCAAAATGCCTATTTAAAGATAGTGATGACAGCTGGAAATGATGATCATATGGCCAACATAACTGGATAAAAACATGGGATAGGTAGGAAAGTTCTTAACTCTATGTATGACCTCAGGAAAGTAGTATCACTACTCCATGCCTTAATATTCCACTTCTTGAGCTTCCACTTGTTTGAGCTGGGGAATTTCAGTCCTTTAATTCAAGGGAGTGAATCTGCAAAAACCTCATTGACCTCTCTCAGAAACAGAGGTTCACAGTTCAGGTATGTGGTGGCAAGACCAGCAACAGTGGCAACTTCTGCAACATCTAATGCTGCTTTTCTTCTCTGTGCTTCAAAATCAAACTAAATGTATATGAAAGAGGTTGCCAAAATATATAATAAAAGCAACCAGGCGTCGTTCAGTGGGTTCTTGGAGTGCCCTAGTGGTGCAGGAGACACTCTAGCACCCTGGTGTACATCCAGGAGATCAGAAGCAAGATCCAACCATATGATTTCCAACAGGGATGACACATTTAGCCTTTATGAGAAAACTCTCCGTTTCCTCAATCAATTAGAGGAAATTTAATCGGTTTTGATCAATTTGAAATAAAAAACTGTTAGCTAGGAAGCAGTCATGTGTTAACACCACTACCTCTGTGCTCACCAAAACAGGGTTCAAATTCCTAATCACCGAAATTATTTTGGTCATCATTAACTGCATTAGTTTACTATCTTGGGTTGGTTCTGCATAGAATTAAACTATTTTGGATTTCATGCGATGTTTTATCATGTGGCAAATCCAAGCGAGTGGCTGAAGTGTTACACAAACATCCTAACCCAGTATGGGAAAGGTCTCACTGGTTTAGAGCAACACCCTCAAAACAGCCAATCTCTGGGTTTATTTAATGAGGATAAAACCAGTTTCTCAAGAACAATATAGTTAGTCCTCTTTACTCCTTTTGAATTACTTTTGGGAGAAAGAGAAAGCAAAACAAAGATGCCACACCACAAACAAACTTAATCTCTGTGAATATTAGGACATAAAATGGAAAAGCTACAATCTGGACAGTCACTATATCTAGGCCATTCTTACTCAATATATCTAACAGCAATCATGTCCTGACTAAAGCTACAATAAAATTAATTTCCCATTACCTTAGCTCTTCTGGACATTTATTGTGCTGACTGCTAAATCAGCAGAGCAGGAATCTTTATCAGGGATAAGTGCTGCAGACAGTTGGAGGACTACCAAGAGGGTGTCAGGGAAGAAACAGTAACAGATCCATACACTTTGCAAGAGGCTCCCTTTCAGGTGCAGAGGGTTTCTCGTAACACACAGCACAACATAGCCAACAACTGCAGAAATATTCTCAGAAGTCTCACGGCATTCATTTCCCTCTGCTTGTAGTAGCACCACAACACAAGCTTCCTTCAGAGAAACCCCCACCCTGACCACCCCATCACCTCTTGCCAGATCCTACGGCATTTCTATCAGAAATTTTCACAAAATAGAAGGGGTTTCAAGATACTTCTGCCAAGTACTTCTCCACAAACCAAATGTGCAGCACTGCTTCTGACTCCTTGACTCTCTGACCACCCTGACTCTCAGCAGCAGCAAATGCTACTTTCCAGAGCACCTCCCATAAAATCCAGCTGACAGCTGGTCCCTCTGAACTTACCAAAACAGAAGAAAGCCCAGACTGTCACATAAAGAAATGCTTTTCATAAATGCTCTCTCTGCATTTGAGGAGAGAAGTCAGTCCCTCTTTTCAGGAATATTCTGCAAATAACAGCCAAATGAGGCCCAGCTGCAGGTTAATGCCTGGCACCTGCTAATTAAGCAGGTTTCAGGCAATCCATGCTACACAGGTGCTGCCCTGAACAGAGTAACAAATACCTGAATAGTTGCAAATTTAACCCTGCTTTGCCATCCCACCACAAACAGCACGACGTGGACTAGTTCAGCCAAAGCTGAGATCCCAAGTGCACACCTGGATCCCCAGAGGGTATGTGGGCTTATCTATGGAAGGAGGGACATGTCCTACTCACCAAAGCAGTCCAGAATGGGGGTGTCCTCATAGGCCTGCTCCAGAGAAGGTGAAGATGTCCTTTCCCACAGAAGGGCTGCAGCAATCAATATGCAGGACACCAGGCTGCACCAGCTGCTGCTTCCCCATGGAGTGGTCATGCCATCACACTGGCTGGATGCAACTCGGGACAGCACACACAGGTACAGTTGTGCTTTCAGTTTGGGAAAGCAGCTCATGATCAAATAGGGCCCTTTCTGAAACAAGCAATCTGCCAAATCAATGCCCTATGAAATATTTTGGCTCTAAGATCAGAAACTATCATTTCTCTCAATAATAAAAGTGTTTCCTAAGTCAGCGGGAAATCAGAAAGAGAAGATATTCAGGATTTCCATTTGGCAAAATACACCTTTGCTTGTTTGTTTTTTCCCCTCCACCCAGCCTAGGAAATCTACCACTGGCTTCAAACAAATGCAAGTTGCACTTCAAGAGCATACCAATTACCCCTCAGACTCTTCTGATATGAGGCTATGAATGTTGTTGAACTGAAAGAACTGTGAAGTACAAGTTTTGCATAGCAAATGTTATTGCTTGGCACGCTGGGCACTTACTATAGTCTTTGCTTAATCACATCACATTCTGCTACACAAAACATAAAAATGTAACTCTACTGATATCACCATAACCACCTCCATGTGAAAACGTAGCAAGCACAGAAAACTTGGTCAGCATTTCCTAAGCACCAAGAGTACATTAAATGCATTAGCCATGACACCTTTTTCCTCTGTTGGGAATATACCGTGGAATCACAAGAACCCAGTACTGCACTGAAGCCCTCAATTACAAATGTAATTTTATTTAATTTCTTCACTCAAACTGAATTTTCTCATTCCAAATCTTTACTGAAAGAGATAGTAATTAAATGCTTAGAAAAACCAGGAACTGCTCCAGTAGGCAGCTAGAGAAATGTATGTATCAATACAGATATGGAATGTAAATTTCAACTCATATAGATCACAACATACAAAGAAGATTTTTATGCAATACAGACTTACAAAACAATAACAGTTCTTTTCACAAATATTTTCACAGAGTTCTGCACAGCAATCTTGTAGAAAAGTAGATTTGTGCAACACCAAAATAACTTATTGTTCCTTAGTATAAATTATTTTTCATTTCCTAAAAGAAAGAGGTAATTTAATATGACTGGGCAGGATCTGGCTGGATTTGGTGATAGCAAAACATGAAAGACATCGTTGCTTTTTTGCAGAAAAGGAACATGGCATGTGCTACGGTATTGCAGGGGCAAATTCTGAGGGGAAAAACAGAAAGTAAGTCACCTGCAAGTCTAGTACTTCTGCTGCTGTAGGGGGGCCATGCTCCAGCAAGCACCTGCTGCCTCAGTGCTTTCACAGTCCACCAGCAGAGGTGTGCTTTGGAATTTGCACCTCACCTACTAAAAAATACCTGCCTCTGTCAGCTTCTACTTTAAAGTCTTCAAAACAGCCTTTCTGATTTTGAGGAACAATCCACATTTTGGTGTGCTTTGAAGGAGATGCCAGATAGCAACTAAAAGGATTCACACGCAAACTCCATTCCTGATTTCTCTCTCTGAAATGCACAAAACATACAACTAAAAAAAAGAACTAATTGCCTAGGCCTAGAAACATGCTTGAATAGTAACATTGATGGAAATGATTTGCAAAGTTTAAAATTACATTAACCATAATTTAAATATTACCCCTTGATTCCCAGAAACTTCAGTGCTGATGTAGTACAATCATTTGGAAAAGTACAAGACAAAGTGTGGTACAGATAGAACAGATTAAAATTCCCCAAATATCATAATTCATTTCCATTATGTTAAAATCATATATTCCTCAAGGTTATAGATAAAGCTTCAGATGGAAAATCTGTTTCTTCATAATATAACTAGAACGTGAGTTTTAACCGTCTTTACTTTAGGTTTTGTTTACATACAGGGATCAAAATAGACTTCTCCTTGTGACTAAAAATATAGATTTTTAACTACAGAACCCAGCAGCTGTTTTTCTGCTTCTTTGCCCTTCCCCCAAAAAAGTCAAGCGAGGTCTACAAAAATAGCAATTAACTTTAAAAAATAGGTTGCTTCTTCCAGCAAATTTAAGTTACATTCAGATGTAATATAACTATTTATAAAGGAACCATGTGGCTCGACACCAAGAGAGGTGTGCTGTGTTCAGTTCCCTGCTGACACAGCTGCCCGTGTCAGTGCTCGTGTCGGTCGCTGTGAGGATCAGTATCTGGTTTGATACTCGTGGTGCCAGCGATTGAAGTCATTGTAGAAAACCACGATGCTCCCGGATGCCATGCCAGTCATTATGCACCTGAGGAAAGCACAGGAGCACACTGGTTAGTGAACCACCTCATGGTCATGTATATCAGTCAAAAACCTGAGGATTTACATCAGTCTAGGCCCAAGAACCCTGAGGACGCGACCAGTTTCCACCGAAGACAGCTGGAGCTAGAAGTGCTCCACAGATCAGAAAACTCAGGCTTTAGGGGCTCCCATCTTGGCCTTCCAAGAACTTCAGAAAGCTGGATTTGAATAAAACTGCCATCAGCAGCACCTCTGGCAGGCTTATGGATCACAAAGAGTACAAAACAACATGCAACAGTTTTTATGGTCAGCCTGAAGCTATGGTTGAGAGTTAGACAACAGAACTGTTCACCAGCATCACTGTCCTGAAAGGCCACTTCAGATTTGCCAGGATTATTTCTTGGCTGGCTTGGTTTGGTTTTTAGGGATATTGGAGTGGGATGAAGCCATGCTGAAGCAGCAAAGTGAAGGAAGTCTAGAAGTGTTCATTTCAGTTTCGGCTCCCTCAGTGAAGCACATCTACATGAAGGAGCTGGATGTGGGCACAGGCCTTGAGTTGGAAATACTAGTGTTTGAGTTTGAAAATGATCTGAGGGCTTTGATTGTTTTGGAAGCTCCTGAAAGCAATCACTGTGCTTTCCCACTGAGGCAGTCTTTCTTAATAAATTCCTTACCCTTGGCCTACTACTAGAGATCATTAGATATATTTGAAAAGCCATGACCCTGACACGGCACACAATTACAGGAGTTTCTACATTTTCTTCTCTACTGTCTCATTAAAGTATTACAAAAATCAGAAGCATAGGGATGTATAAAATTCTGGCACCTCAGGAAAAAAGCCTCAGAATTAAAAAATTCAGAGTAAAAAGCTGCGATTTTTCCTTCAAAACAAAGACTGAATAGGTGATCATCAAAACATTGCATTTTGATAGTATGACAGCATTTCACTTCAAGAGCACTATTCTGATTCTTTTTCTATTAGGTTAAAATGTCTTTTTACACAGTCTCAAACACACACATTTATGCATACCAAATAAATAATGCTGAGTAATTATGTAAAATTACTCAGTAAATTACTCTGAGTAGATCTCTTCTGAGTGTCCTTGTCTTCAAACCAGAAGTGAATAGGTTCCTAACTTGAGCTCATGAATAAATGTATATATTTCCATGTTAGATTTCAGTTTATTAACATGCCATAAATTACAGTTTAAAGATTCTCTAAATGCAAAATTTTATACATCTCAGAGGTCTGACATTCAACAGCTGTAACTCCAGTTTTTGAAATATAATTAACAGCAGAGGCTTTTTTAATGGAAAATGAAAGCTGTTCAATGTTTCATTGAAGTTCACAGGTTTTCCTAGCTTGGATTTTTTTAAAGTTCATTTTATCTAAGTTTTAGAAATTTAGTCAAAAATTTTGAACCATTCAGTATGGATTTCAGTAAGTGCAAGGTTAAGAGCCTCAGCAATATGCTTTACTGCACAATGTAGACATTCCTAAGGGATTTAGGAGCCAAATCTGCTTGAAAATTACACAGGAGCACCACTAATACACCAAAGCAAATAAAATTCTAGCCTGAAAGCTAAAAGTGTACAAATGAGATGGTAAACATCCATCTTATAAACAAACACTGTTTTTGTGACAAAAACACAGAAGCACTTTTAAGTACAGATGCACTGGAAAGTGTGATGTAAAACAGCAGCGAAAATACTCCCTGGCCACCTTCAGTAGGAGTCTTCAAAAAGGTTTATGATGTATGTAGATAAAATAAATTGTCTAAAATAAGAATTACTCTTTGCTTTGGCAAATACATGGATGTGTGGAGGGAATCTTGGTGTGCAACTATTCTAACTGCTCTATTTTTAACATAAAGGTCTGGAATTAGGAACGTGATTTGTATCATACGTGGAAGAAGAGAGATGAAAGCACACATGTAACCTTCCACCTCCATGTGACCCACACTCTACATTGGCCCAGGCCAATAACTCAACCTATCTTGAAAGTCTGCCAAATAAGATTTCTTGGATCTCTCTCTTCATTCCCCCAAGAGCTAAAATCCTGAAAAATATTATCTGCCCTAAATATGACATGTTAGGGAAAAAAAAACTTATGCAAGCACAGAATTCTCAAGATAATCACCAGGATCTGTGACCCACAGAAAATCAAAACTGGAAGAAAAACAGAAATGCAATTTAATTGTAAGCATGTATTCTCCAAAATTCTTGTCCAGACCAGGCTTTGCTCTCACCTTTGGTCATATGACAGGGCCATGGATCGGATTCCAGCATCACACCCTGGGTAAGCAAAAAGCTGCTTGAGGTCCCACATCTGCCACACCATGACAACTCCATTGTCTCCACCTGTAAGCAGATACTGTCCATCTCGACTCAGCTGAATTGCCTAAAGGGAAATCACATGGATATTTGTCAGATAAATATGTGTTGCTCTAACTCCCCCACTTTTACTTTCAGTAAAAGGTTTCATATTGACAGCTGAAGATCCAATACAACATCACATCAATACAAGCTTTTGGGAAGCAACATTATTGTTATATTATTTTATCCAGCAGTTATTTACCCAGTTATTATGCACAAATCTCTTTAATACATTAGATGTCACTAGCTGAGTTTTACCTGACCTGTGATTTACTCCATATTCCAAAGATCTAATATCAGGTCACCTAAAGAAATTTACTCTTCTAATTAGCTAGATTTACAAGACCCAGCAGCACTGGCATTCCCCCAAGGGTCTTAATACTATCCTAGCAGAGGCTGACTGCTGAAGAGAACCAAAATGTTATACAAATCACTAGAATTAATTTAGACCAGCATTTTTAGATTCCTGCTCTGGATTAATAAAATAGTGATCCACCTCTCTTAAGAGACACGGTGCTTCCTTTCATCATCCATCCTGAAACTGCCTATGACAAATTCTATGGCTTATACCCTGATTTTGTATGCACCATGGGGACTGATGGCAAATCTACTCTTGAAATCTTTATTTGGGATCCAGATCATGGAGAAAGATTGGGTATCTTTGGGTTTCAGAGTGAAATTTCTTGAAACAGAAATCTTCAATCTATTTTGGTACTTCTTGTGTGCTGTTGGAAAAATCATGATACATAAAAATAAATCTGGATACCCTTTCAACAAAATACACACTCTTCACACCATAACTTATTCATGATAAATTTCAGCTCCCTGACCCAACTTTTCAGTAGAATGATGTAAGAACAGAGGATATTCAGAGCAACGGCTTTTAAATTCCAAATACACACATTCTACAAACAGGCTGATCCACTTTAACTAAAACATTGTCACTGGAGGGCAAGGAAATTGCCTCAAGATGATAGTGTATAAGCAAAATTCCACCTCAAAGATCTAAATTTAGGAAACAGTAGAAAGAACTGAAGATAGGATCTTGCAAACATCTCTCTCTGCTGAAGTCTGCAAGTATTTTGGCACTTGCAGTCTCTGCTTCTACAGTTTTGCCATATGCAAAAACCTGCTACATACTGTGATTTTAAATTCCTCAGGAAAAGGAAGTTTTGGGGTTTTTTTAACATACAGAATTTATAGTGCCTGCCTCACAAAAAAATGAGAGAAGCTAAAACACAAAGACATTACGTTCATGCAACATTGAAGTGTTTATACAGACTGCTGACAAGCCTAGAAACCAAAATATACAGTGTGTGTAAGATACTGCTCCATGAACAGCAATAACTGAAGTCAGACATATTGCACATCTGTATTTTTGTATTGCTGTACTCTATTACTATGATGCCAAATACATTCTTTAAGAATTATATGATGTGCGACACTTAGATTAAGATAGAGTTTCTATATTATGTTATAAATTTTGAGTGTTTACTGCAACAACTCCCAAGTAATCAGAATGAATCACATTGCTAGAATTTTATTTCACACAGTAACTTTAAAAGGAATGTAATTGAAATACAAATGCATACTGTAAACAAAATACAACACTGAACAGAAAAAAAAAAGGATGATAAAACTATTCCAGCTGTGTTTTGAATTACGATGACAAGACATACATGCAAATTTGGACACAATAAAGCATATTTTTCCAACCATATCAAAGTATGAAAAACTAAATACTAACCAAGGCTAGAGTTGAGTATGCTGAGCTGAAGCTTCTCTCCCCCAAGAAACAAATGTTCCAACCATAAATTGCTTCTGTGATTTTTTTTTATCAGCCTACAAAAACATGGGAAGCACCTCCCAGAGCACAGACTCAAGGAGCCTGAAAACACTAATTTAGAGGCCATCTTAGAAAAGTAGGGTAACTCAGTAAGAAAGACGTAGAAAACAAACTGATATGACTGTGAAAACTATGTAGAACTTGCATGTGCTGAGTAGATGATCATGAGATCTAACATACTACACATAATTATGAAAGAGATTATTCATTAGAAGCAAAAATCAATATGGGGTGGTTTTCTTCTCTATAGCAATGGCAGTCTCCTAAGGGTATTTTCAAATTGCAATGAAGACCGTGACAAATAATTATTTGCTACACTTATAAAATTCAGCTGATGAAAATCCATTAACCTTATGGTCATGGTTCACTTGAATTTTATACTTGAGGCTTTTACCGAAGAAATGCTATATTAAAAGGCAAATTAAAGCCATTAATCTTTTAACTCTTCCACTACCTGCAAGATGCAATGGGGTTTGTGATCTTTTGATTACATAAAGTATAGGCTTTGAACCCTCACTAATACCTATGCAATTTTACTAAGTCATTGGCTTGTCAGGAAGACAAGATGTTGATTTATTTAGTTTTATTGTCTATTAATAAATTTCTCAGCCACTTGCCTACATATATATATACACACACATATATATGAATGAAGGAAGGAATGAATGAATGGAAGAAAAAGGTCACCCTGTCAACATTTCAGTTTCATGATATGCCCTCCAAGATTTAACAAACAAAAGGATGCTTTTACTCCCAAGTACTCCAACTGGTATAGAAGATGACATGAATCAATTTTACTGTTCTGCTTTTCCCCAGCGTAGTTTATCTACAATTCTACTAGCTATGAAACTGGAACAACTCTGCAACTAATCTTTCTCACAACACGAGCTTCAGACTCTCAAATAATCCCCAAAGCGCACAATTTCAGCAACGTTCTAAAAGCTGCATTTCTGACTTGTATTTCCTTGGAAAGTCTCAAAACTTTGCACAAATCCCTTTTAACGTTTCGGGTTTTTGAAAGGCAGTGCTTTGTAAAAAGGCAGAGCTGACACTGTGACAGCCCTGGCTTACAGCAGCAGGAGTCTTGTGGGCACTTCCACATTTCAAAACAGACTCATGAAAGGAAAATAAATTGGTTCCTCTGGGTGAAACAGCATACAGCCTTTGCTTAGGGTAAAATAACTTTGCTTCTCAGAACAAGCAGACTATTTAGAGTTAAGTTATTCATTAAGACATCTAAACACTACATGGTAGATGTACTGTGATATGCCTAAGCTCCGCCGAGCAATACAGTATTTAAAACAAAAACAGGTGGAAGGCATTGATTAGACCCCGAATTTCCCCAGAGCATCTGAAATTTTTCTAGCAGTTTTCTAGCCCAAGAATACAAGAAGGAAAATCAGAATGTTGATCCAAACATCACTACTGAAAACTGCTAGTTTCGCCAATAACGTTCTGAAATACTGGCCCATAATGACAGAGGGAAACAGAAACTGTGAATGTTACATTACAGATTCAACACTTATGACCTTTTCCTTCCCTTTTCCATCCTCCTCAAGCAAAAGCCAAGGAAGAGTGTTTGTCGGCACAGCCCATGGGTAGGTGCTATTCATTTTAAATGCCCCACTTTAATCATGCAGTTGCCACTCGCCTCCTAAGATGATATAGTGCAGAAGCACTGGGAAAGACGCTGTAGGTTGTTTAAGCATAAAGCTCAGCTGGGACCACTGGGAGAGAAAGAAAACAAAACAAAACAAAATAAAACCCCAAACCCTGTACAAATGTAATTCTGGCCCACAGAGAGCAGAACTTCCATCGCCTCTAGCAACATTCCTAAAGCTGTGGGTACTGACTGAAACACTACAGAAATTGTTTTAGCCGGCAAGGGAGTTCTAGATATTTTACAGATTTGCTGGCCTAGCTGACAACATAATCACAACTGAAAGTGACAGATTATCAACATTATTAATGTAAAAAGAGAAAACACTGTGATATGTTCTTGCTTTATGGCAAGAACTGGGATGAAGGGTAGGCTGAAAACCTCAAAAGCATTTGTACAAGGACAGCCAAAGGTACAATTTCTGAGAACAGATGCAAAAATCTACATTAATTTGGAAAAATGTCTTGGGACAGAAATATACACATTCCTACTTCATTTCCCCAGCCTCGAATCTGCACTTGAGGCTGCCACAGCATGCAAAGATGGAATGCCCTCTCACCCCTGCAGACTGCACTCTCACTATGGAAAAGAGACCTAGCAGAGAGTTATTTCTGCATATTCCACCACCAACATATCTGACACTTTGAAAATCCAGGAATACTGGATTAACGGAGCATGACAGACTTTTAGAAGGTTTTAACTGGAATATACTGAATTACACTGGAAACTTCAGTGCTGAAAAAGCATTCACTGTTCCATGTAAATTATAAAATGGAAATAATGAAGATCAAAATTCTTTCAAATACATTGACACATTCTGCCATCTTAAGAATTAGCATGGATAGAGTCAAGAAAAGAACTGATGCAAATTTAAAAATGCTTAATTTTGCACAACAGCTGAAAGAATGTCAATAATGCTGTAAACACAAGGGCAAAGAGGCATTTTCTTCCTGAAATGTGTAATCCAAATAAAGGAAAAATTTTTGAGAGTTTTCAACTCAAGAGAACACTGGAAATCCCAGCAGCTGAGTTCCTGGGATCTTCCATCAGATTATGAAAGTCAGCTTGGAGGTGTACTACTGCTATGTGCTTGGAACAACAAAAGTCTCCTCTTGCTGATGTTAAATTTTTAAACAGTTTTTATATAGAAAACACTTCTTTACTGTGAGGATGACTGAGCACTGGCTTGGTTGCCCAGAGAGGCTGTAGAATATCTCCATCCCTGGAGACACTCAGAAGCCACCTGGACACGCTTGAGGAGAAGGGCTGGATGATATAATCTTTAGAGGTCCCTTCCAACCTCAACCTTTCTGTGATTTTGTGCCTCTCAGACCACGACTACTGGCACAGAGACCATAACTTTAACTCAGGCAGCCTGAACGCTGACCCAGAAATATGATCTTGTTTCATGCCTCTGCTGCCTTCTGCCGCTTCCTAGCAGATTTGGCAATACTTGTTCATTCTTCTTCTTTCCCTTTCCCTTACTTCTCATTCAAGGAAGAAGTAGGAATATTTTTAATTCAAGGGAAGTATTCTTTTGACATTTCTGCTTCACTGTAGTATAGCTGGCAGCTTCTGCTCTGCTTCATAGGTAATATTTCATAGGAACTGTCAAGAGACCTGCATTTTGTAGTATAAAATAATTTTCATAAAACCATAAGCTTAAAATGCCTCCTGCATAGTTTTGGACTTGCTCCATGTCTCTTGCAGCTAAAGATGTGGAACTTAGCTGCCTGTCCAGCAAATGCCAAAGGGCTAAGGAGTTGAAATATAGACATATGCCTATAAACTTCCTGAAGCTCAGCACAACACATGCTATCTGAACTAAGATGAGGGAATGTAGCCAGAGATGCCAAAAAAAGGTAAAGCTAACATCCAAAACAGCCTGTCCAATGGCCTCCTGCCTTCAGACTCAAAAGTAAAGACACAGCCCAGCCCCTCCTGGTCAGCAATTAGTAATGTTTGTATTCTTCAGTTCAAGGAAATGCCTACACGGTATTCCTTACTTTATGAACAGAGTTATTTTACAATTAAAACTGTAAAAATCCTCCTAATGCTATTAGGAGCATATGGCCCCCTTAATTTTTTTCAGAATACTGTTGTAATGGTCTAGTGCCATGTATTTACAGTCTGGCTATAGAAAAGAGTCTCCACACAGCTCCAACGTGGACAGCTTTTCCTGATACTGGACCTGACAGTCCTTAGCACATATTTGAGGACACTCACCCTTATCTTGTCCTCTGTTTCCATGGTGGCTTGCAGTCTCCCGTTCACACTGAACACACAGAAGAGGCCATTTTCATAATATATGACACAGTGGCCTTCTCTTGAAGCTTGAATAAGTTTTGGTCTCAGGCAGTTTTCAGGACCTTGTAATCTTTCAGGACTTTCTAATGTCCTCAGTAGATCTCCATTCATAGAATGTATGAGACATGGTCCTTCTAATGAGACAGAATAAAATTCTAGTTATTGATTTACATGCTCACATAAAGACCTCATATATCAAATAATAAGTAATGACTTCTACTTAAATAATCACTACTATAATACAATATAATGGTTTTTACCATGTTTAAATGGATTGCCTATGACTTTAAGGGTGCCAGAGGGTAAGATGAACAGCTTATCCCTTAAAGACTTTGTATTAAGGTATTTTAGAGCACCTATCAAAACCAGTTAGAGACCTAGCAGATTTTCTTGAGTGGATTTTCTTTTAAAACTAGTCGTAGCTAATTTTGAGCGCACAAAATTAAATGTACTAGAATCTTAAAATGAGATTTTCAAAACACAAAGACACACAGAGCTAAGTGGAATCAATTTACATAAGTAGGTATTCTAAAAGTGTATATTCACATATTAAGATTTTAATTCATATGTGATCCACTAAATATTTGCTTTTTAAAATATTTTGAAAAATACCTGAACTGTACAAAAGCCACACAAGTTCACATACATAAAACAGAAACACACACAGGTGCAGATGGTGAGTATACCCAACTCTGAAAAAATGCCTCAGTGTTGGTACTTTGGAAATACTAAAGCAGAAAGATCCTAATTCCAAGAAATTTATGGTTTAGAAATAATTGTGGCCAGCAAATATGAAAATTATAAAGACTATCTATGGAATCCACACCATTCTTTATAATTTGCCTGCCAAAAGCAGGCCTTTGAGAACACAAATGGGGCATATTACAGGCTTTGCAGCCAAGCTCAAAGAGCCTGAACAGAATTACTAGTAGTGTATATATACCCTTCATCAAACAAACAATCCAGCACATTCTCTTTCTCCTGAAACTAATTTTTGCTTCCCTTTTTAAGAAGTTATCCATAACAAACACACTTCACCATCCTGGCCATCAAGAGCCGTATCCATCTGTATCCTACATGCAATTACACACTGGATAAACAAACAGAAATAGCAATCAGGAGGGAAACTGATGTGGTTGCCTCTTCTTATAAATGTCTGAATAATTCTCAGTTTTAACATGTTTAAAAAGAGGTTTCAAGTTCCACGGCAACTAAAAAAAGGTTAGAAATAAAACCACCATAAATTTCATAAATTCTGCTACCAAAGACTCTACTCCTTTTTGCATTAAGGTTATAGCTTCATGAACAGAAAGAAATGACAACAGATACCTTACCTTTTGAACCACTTATTACCAGGCCAAGCTCAGCACAAATGGCAGCACAGGTGATCTCATAGTCATGCCCTGTCAAAATAGCTCGAGGAGTTGCAAAATCACCTTCAATGAAAAAACAATAAAAGCAATCCCTGGTTACAATCTATTTCCAAAATCACTGCTTTCAATCATTGAAGCATCTCCGTTTCCTTGCTCTTTGAGTTCATGTTCCTTACAAATCATTTCAATGCTCCCTGTTTGCATATGGTAGTTCTGCACTATCTGTATAGAACAGCAGCAGTGCACTACAGGACTTCAGCCTGCACATTTACTAGCACATATTAACAGAAAAGTCAGGTGTGTAGTAAAACTAACCAAAGTTGGAGCACATATACTTGTGTTTTCCCCTCCTTTCTCTTCCCCCTCTATATTTTCTAGAGGGAAAGGTCTAAGTCAACTACTACCTTTTCCTATAATAGGCGTAAGTAAATGCAAGTGTGACTACGACAGGTATGGAGAGAAGACACCTTCAGTGCCCAAAGATGAAGTAAAACATACAGTGACTGATCTTATTTTAACCTAATAACAGTGCTGAAACATCAGCCTGAAGTCTACTCCTTTGCAAGATGTGGAGGATCACAGCCAGTAAGAATTTCTGATGAGTTTGCAAAAACAAAACACCCAAACCCGACGTTAAATTACCCCTGCTCCTATTAGTCATTTGCCTGCAACAAGAACAAATCAAACTGTAATATTTTTAGATTCTCTTTGTGATCAAACGTATGTGAATACAATAAGAAACAAGAAATTGTACAACTTGCACATTTAAAGGAAAAAGAATCACTCTCCAGGTCAAGGGACACAGAAAGGGTAAGCAAATGCTATAAAGCTCTTTAAATAGTTTTATAACGCTGCTCACAGATTGTTCACTGCCGTCTTCAAGAGTGCTACCATTTCACGGAAATAAAAATGTTATTTTTGTGTTACCATATAATTAGCTCATTCATAGCATTCTACAAAGTATTTAAACTCTAATGAATGTATCTTGGGCAATATTATCATGTAGTTTCAAAAAGGTTTAGATGAGTTTTTAAGCAGCAGGGAATAATTTCACTTCACGAGAAATGATGATATGTGAGATACCAACAAGGCAATAAATAAAGCAGTGGTGAAATCAAACACTTTTTTTCTTGAAAAGCAGGGGATGGTTTTGCAAAGAGACAGAGTAATAATAGGACCAAGTGACTCCACTGGTTACTAAGGTAGCGTCATTCAAATTACATTTGGGGTTTCAACTTTTCAAAAGATAAACCCAGCATAATGCCATTAGTCTGTCCATGTAGAGCCATAAGAGTGCTAGCAATAGTGATACTGGGTGTTCTTAGAAATTACTGAGCTATATTTAAGTTGGTAGATACTCAGACTCTGCATGTGTACAGCGAGAGACTCCTCTGGAAAAGAAGTGTCTGGGCTTGCATAAAATAAAAACTTAGTTTACTCTCCATATTTTACATTTTTAGTCAGACCATTTACATCACCTCCCAAAATGCCTGTGTAGCTGCCACATTCAAATAGGTTTTTAGTAAAGCTCATAATCTACACCAGAGTCTCAAATCAAGGATTTTGACCTTTCAAAATTTAATTTATTCTGTAGTTACTATTATAATCTATAATTTATATCCACAATACAAAATCTTGAAAAGAAAATAAATCTATTTCTTCTTAGATATAGACATGGACACTAAATATGTATGTGTGCATGTATATACAGACATAGGCATGTAAGTTATCACCATTTTAAATCTGAAAACACTTTGGAGCAACTTGCTGGATTGTTCCTAATCTCTTAATAAATTATCATTAAAAGCTATTGCTTTTGTTTTGTATAATGTTTGGAAAAGCACACTCAAACCCAGGAAGTATGGCAGACAGTTCACAAGCAAAGGAAAAACTCCCAACAAATTAGAAGCATAAGGGTAGACTTAATGACCTTTAGGTACTTCTCAGGTGGCTGATCCTACAAACAATCACAAACCTTTTAGAGCAAACTTGCTCTATTGAAACTTTCCTCACCCAAACATGGGGCAGGCACCTTGGATGATTCATAAATGAACACTACGTAGCCAAGCCACAAATTTGCAGTTTTAGGGGGAAAGGTAACAGCAACCATAACAGTCTTCCTATCCAGTAACAAGTTAATGTTGCTGATTCAATTCTTTCTCCCTGTTGTCCCCAAGCCATAAAAGGAGGCAGCTTCGTGCATTTAAAGGTCTTGTTAGTTTGGTTTCTTTTAAATGAGCTGCCTATGTAAGCAAAATTTTAGAATTCTGGTTTTATTGCTTTATTTTGCTTTCAGAAATTACATTAACACATACTCACACAGACCAGCAAGGAATTAATCTAATTATACACTACACATTAATGAAACGTTTGAAGTCAGAGAAGTTTTAAATATACAACGTTGCAGTGGAGGTAATGAATGTAAGATGTTGGAGCTAGAAGGACTTATGAGAAGCAATGTCTGAATGAATTATTAGGAAGGACAGATAAACAAAATCCTCAAAGTAAACTTATTGCTTACAGCAACTACATCATTATAAGCTTTACCTGCGTGAAGCTGCCAGTAACTACACACTTAAAATGTAGGAGATAAGATTCTTAAAGCAAGAAGTAGAAACTGAGTATATATATTTATCACAGTTCACAGAAATTAAAATTACCTAAGTAACACTCACAGTCTTTTCAGAATTGGGACTTGACTTCAAACATAAGAGAGTATAAATCTAGAGGTGGCAGGATCAGTATTTCATAAATTGTATCAATCGTTTACTGAATTATATTTGTACTAAAGAAACACTTTAATTAAAACAAACAAACAAAAAAGGAAGAAATCTGAATAGTAACTTTGAAGAACTTAGGACCTGAATAGATACTGTAAAAGAGGAGTCTTGTGAAAAGTCAGGCTGACTCCTTTGATAAGAATGTCAAGTATTTAGGGGTTTCCAAGCCTCTGATTTTCCAAATAATGGGGTCAACTTAAAAGCTGGTCATAGAGCAGAACAGATTTCTTTAAAAGCTTTTAAACTGTTATTGCTTCAGAAGATTGTCATGGTTTTCAATAATGCAAAGAGAAAATTTTATTTTGTTGCTGGTTTAAGGGGCACCACTTCAAACTTTTCTAAATTGTTTTCGGGGAACTGACTTGCAGACCTTTTGAAAAGCTGGGGAAGTGACTTCAAAGGGAAAGGAGTCTTTGTCCGCTTAAGCAGGTTTACGACCACTGATGCAAACCCTAACTAAGAACTGAAAAGAATACTCAGTGAATCTTTATGGAGATCCTTAAGGAAGATGAACAAGTCAAATGAAATTAAAGATAGTTCAAATCCTAGCACTAATAACCAGGACACAATAGTTTTACAGATGTTCTTTTCTCAGCACAGGATACAATAATATCCTTAGTCTATACCATCACTGGGTTGCTACTTGAAGTTGAATGCTGTAAGATTCTTAATGCCACATTCACATTGTAACAAACATTGTCAATGATTTATTTAAGATACAGAAGGTGTATGTAAAGTTGTTTTCCAGTAATGGGCAGAGTATTTTACCTTTGCAGCAACCACTCAGATTATTTCGAAAGAACTCTCGTACATTCCAATAAATAATTTCTGCAAAGCTGTTTTCCCACAGAAAATAACATAAAATATCACCCTTACTTAAGTGACTAAAGTACATTTTAAATCATGAAATTCAAGCTTCAGAAGATAAAAGAAGAGCACATGATATCATGTCAGCCTACAGTGATATATCAGTGAAAAAATGTTAGGCGTTTGGAAACTACGTTTAAAAAGGAACAGTGGGATTACAGCAAAGTCAAAACTTTTTTCTAGTTTAATGACATCCAGAAGAAGATACGCCCTACTGGATAACAAGAAATTGGTTTGTATTGCTGGGTCTCTCTCTGCTATTCTTTTCCAGCTTCGGTGATGCTACAATACAAAACAGGATCATGACACGTGAAATCCATCCATAAATTCCTAAAATGTCCGCTTTCTTTATTTTCAGCACTAAGCTGTAAGAGCTGAGACAAATGCAAGAACTCATTTGAAAAAAAGATATCCCCCTAGAAAGAAATCAAACTAAGACTGACTGATAAACTTACCTCACAGTTAAATACAAGACACTCTTCCGACTGTTTATGAGTGAGATAATATTATGCAACACATTAAAATATAAAGTATTTGGCTATGCTCCTTTTTATGTTTTATACTGAGAAGACAGTTAATTATGAAAAGTCAAAGAGAGCCAAGCAGTCATTTCTAAATTACTATTCTATGATTGCAGAGGCTGTGGGACATTTTAAATGGCAAATTAATTATGTGATTTTATGTCAGTATAAAATCCAAAGTAAATGAAGCATCAGTTAATCTATCTTTTTACCTTCTTCTTGCAAAAGTAAGTGATTATTTTCTCAGAATGATGCATCAACCAAAACAAATTACACATGTAAGAGAAGTCTTCTAAAGTTAATTTTTAAATTTTCCCAATTTTGTAGTTGCTTCCGATGATAAAAATTGAGGAAAACAATAAAAGCTTTGAAATAAACCTGAGAAGTACAAATGTACCTACAAAAGTGTTTTCAGCAAAATGTAAGTAAATCAAGAAAACCAATTTGCTACTAGGCTTCTATATGGATTACATAGGAAATTTCAGAGTTTAATTACAAAACAATAACTGTTTAATATTATATAAAGTCTGTGTATTAATATTATTTACAGATCACAAACAGTGAACATTTAAATAACAACCAATTGGTTAGAACCTCACTTCACTGGCACAGAAAGTTATCTGATGGACTGAGATCTTACTCAAGTGATACCATACCATATTACTGAAATATTCTTAAAACTTCAGTTTGAATAAGCTTTCCTTTGTAAATATGCATTTTTATGTAACAATGTAATATTTTCATATTATATAGGAACTTCATTGTTGTCTGGTTCTTCACATGACACTCCATCAGCATTTCCTCTTTATTCCTTCAAACTACTCCCCATCTGTTCAGACTTATTTTACCCCAAAAAGTACAACCTTATGCCTAGATGCAAGTTTTGGTTTTGCAAAAAATACTTCAACTATATATTTTCTGAAGAAGGAATATCTTTGAAAAACGTATCATTCTATCCTGAAGCAAAATCAAAACATGTAAAACACAGGAAATGCTAGAGTGCTGATATCTTTGTTCAGTAAGGTTAAAATATACTAGATTTATCCTGCAGAGTTTGTTTCAGCCAATGTAACACAGAGAGGGTTAATGTACTTCCCACAGTCACACTGTGCAACAAGTGACTCACATTTATTCAGTACTAATGAAAGATTTTACACACACGTTGTGTCACGAAAAGAGGTCCACTATGTTCCAAAAATAAACACAATAAAGAAAAAGATGTCACAGGCCTTCATGAATTGCATATTACAATTCAGACTTCAAAAGTCAATAATCCCCAGTCTCTTAATTCCTACACCATGTGGAATGCAAAGCTTTCTGGAATGATTTCACTCTTACTGGGGATTCATCTGCTGCAAGTCCTGGAAGTCATTCAGCAGGACTCCTCCCAATGAACACCAGCTTTTTGAAGCCCCCAGAAAGTATCTGCAGGTGAATATTCAGGGTCAGTGTACACTAATAATTTAATATTTGCACCATCCCAACTTCATAAACTGTTACTTCAATGTCAGCTTTGAAGTTTTAGAACACCGTCATTTTTGTCTGATAACATTCTAAAACAGGTTTGTGAAAGGGTTTCTTTTGTTTATGCTAAAAAAAAAATCTATTTTCTTCATATTTCTGTCTTTTGGTTTATAGTTACCATTACCTAGTGAGTTCAAGCTAAAAAAGACAAAAAAATAAAGATAAAAGGAAAAAAGTCATCAAGCAATTATTTCAGTCAGAAATAGCAGCTGCTGAGGAATTGTTTCTAGATAAAAGTCATCTTACCTCTAGCTGAAACACATATTATTTCATAACTCAGGCAGAAAATAATCTGAGATGGGAGGTTTCGTATGAGAACTCCATTCAAGTTGGTAGTTTTTGATTATTTCCCCCCCTATTAAAACACTACATTAAAATAACTTAAAGTCCATGCTTTAGCTATTTGATTGTTTCTGCAAAGTTAATTTCAAACCAATGCACCAGTGTTATATTGTACTAGATAGATGCTTACCACCATTACTTTTCAATGTAACTGGGAGTGCTGATTGCATACAAGCTCAGAGCATACGTAAATTAGCTGTCTTTTTACAAGTAACTCTCTTAAACCAGATATTTTTCAACAAAGAAGGCCATAATTCTAATCACATATAGCATTCTTGCACTAAGCAGATTAATGCTTATCTCTGTGATGCTAGTGTTAATAGAATTTAGATCCAGAAACACTTAAAAGTAATTTCTTACTCAAGTTAGGATTATTTTATTGACCAAATAAATTTTACAACATTTACAATGGTAATTTTATTCTAGACTTAAAATTATTATATCTTCTAGATTACTCTGTTCTGTCTTACATGGTATAGACTTTGAACTGAATGGTTATTTTTCTCAGCAACCAAATAAGGTAAATAAATGTGATGTATTAGTAAAACATCCCACAACTATGCATATGGTTCACATGAAGGCTGCGTTCATTTACCATATGAATATAATTCCTTTTACCACATCAACCATTAGTTACAGGTTGTAAATATAGCATTGTTTTTTCCTGGAACTCAAAGGTCTGCATTACATCATGAAGCACTAAATATCCTTATCCTTCTGGGGAATTTCATACATCTAGTTTTAGTAACACCTGAAGCTCGATGCTGCCAACAAAGCAGAATCTGAACTCCTTCTCTGTTTCCAGTCTCAAAATACACTTCCTTCACTTGCATCCGGACTGTGCCTCAAAACTTGCTCTACAAATGCTACTTGCAATTACTTACTCTGATTGACAAATCCTGAAACACAATCTCTCTTGGCCAGTTGAAAACATGGATGACACAGATGCTGCACTTAACATTGCAGGACCTACTTTTAGCCAAACCAAGTATTTATGGCACACAAACTTACATGCTCATCAGGATCAAGTCACTGTGACTATTTAACTGCTCCCCAAACCATCAGTGAAGGCTATTGCAAGCTTTTTTCAGTGAAGATCTTGTCCTCATAGGTATCTGTGACATGACTTCCTTGGCATAATACAAATAAAAAATTATATTGCTTATGCAGCATCACTGCAGATTTCCATATATCCCAGAATTAAGCCACCTGTTATACCTCATCTTTTTTAAGTTTGAATATGTGGAGGCTAGAACCATCATTTATTTGTGATTTATAGAGTACCCTGAGGAATGAGGCCTCAAACTCTTTGAGGTATCAATGTGTTACAGCTTAAAGAAGAAATGACAGTGACCTTCTCTAGCTGTAGAGTTTAAGGCTCTGTTCTAGACTCATGCAGACTGCCCCAGTACTTGCTGCAGTGGCTACAATGGTGTCCCATGAAAATACAGGAAACTGTAAGACCAGTTACAGCATCAGGGTCTCTGTCCACTAAACTTTCATGACTGAACATCAAATAATGCAATAACTGTTAGGTAAAAGAATATTTAGTGGTTTCTACTCCTCTTCAAAAACATGTTACAGATATTTTCTAAGCCTTGTGGATCTTCTCTATGATATAAATTTTACTGAATTTGACTTACAACACAAATAGAAAAATTTAATAGTGTGCTTAATAAAGCTCCAGTAAAAAGAAAAAAGTATTCCCATTTCTTTTTACAGTCCCACTTAACAAAACACTCCTGACCTATTCCTGTTTCAGTTCATACACTGAACTTAAATTCACATTGTATTTTCTCATTACAATTTTAATAAAAAGGATAAAAATTATACTGAAGATTAAATCCTTTCTCTTCTTTTTGCACCAAATATGTGGATAGATATTTCCAAATATGTGGATAGATATTAATTTTTAATATTTTACTAGGCAGCGCTTAGGAAACCAAAATCATCTTCAACTGGATGCCAGCAGATGGTGCTGAAGGACTCTTGCTTTAGATACAACATCTTGCTACTGTCCAGCCATTTTTGAGAAACAAAGAATATCTGTTACATCTGCAGTTAAACAATATTAAAATAACATTGAATTATTTACTGGTCTTTTTCTTGAAGAACAAGAAGAAGAAGGGCTCACACAATAATATAATGTGTTCAGGGTAAAAAATAAAAGTGCTGTTGAGCACCCAAAGGAGTATGTGCAGACTGTTCTTAAACTCTCAATGCTGGACTATCATAAAGCAACACTTCTTTCTTACCAGGCTGACTCCAGTGAACAGCAACTGTCGTCTTCATAGCTGCAGTGACTCCAAATATATTTTAGTATTTTGAGGCTCTGCAAATTTTTAGCTATTCTGGTAGACCACCATTTGATAAAAAATAACAGTAATAGCACAATTTCCATTACTAACTAACATGATTACTGATTTATGGACACTTTGATACTCCTACTACTTAGCATGATAAATGCAAAATGGAATGTTAACAGGTAAGCTTTTTACAACTACTTCCCAATTAATTTTTTTAAGAGAAGAAGCTGTTAGGTAAATTACTTCCATTTTTTTAAATAATCATTAGAATTCTAAATACATTTTTATGTCATAAACATACTTTAGAAATGTGGAACCTTATCTTATCTATTATCATTGGTTTTGAAACTGAAAATAGAAGTCCAGAAACTTGGGAATCAAGATATAGGTTGAATCAAGACGAGGACGAGGGAAGAAGGCAAAGAGGGTTTTTTTGCTGCTAAGTTAACAGCAGACATATGACCTGCTTGAAATCAGTGTGACTGTTCAGTGCATACAGAGGCAAGCACATATGCAAATGTTCATAGGATTCACTTTTACAGGATTAGTGGGTCTGAGCACAAAGAAATTATTACCCATGGCATTATTCTTCAATCAACCAACACAAAGATGCTCATCAGGTATTATCCCCTCTAACAATTAATTATGAAGCACTCACACATAAAAAGTTTGAATTTTCAAACTGAAAAATGTGTGTAGCAGTTGATGAAATATAGATATTTTATCTTTTGCTATGATGACTAATACAATAAAAACTAATGGTTTCTCTAGTCTCAAACTATAGCTTTAATGTTAATGTCAATTGATAAAAAGTCTTGCAGGTATTCAACATTTATTTAGGAATTCTAGCTGTAAAAAAAAAAAATCAAACAAAAACCAGTTTCTTTTAAAAGTAGCTTGGGTAGTAGCAAGACTTCTTCTGCAAGACAACTGGTGTATAAATTTTGAGTCTTTTGGGAGATTTCATATTTTAAAATTGAAAAGATTATGCATTTTTAAAATTTACATCTGCGGAAGATATTCTACATTTTATCAACAGCACAAGTGTTCAATGAATCCTCTTGAATCTCAGTTAAATACAGTAATTGTTGGGTTTTTTTGAAGTATGAAATCACATGTTTACATTCATATGTGTCTTGCTACACAGCTACACTACTAAAACCATTTATCTAACACACTTCAGAATACCTGAATATAGTACCCTGTAAAGAATATAAAGCTATGCAACGAAAGCACCCCCTTAATCCTCGTGATGCAAATGTGATACATACAGAGAGTAACATTTTCTAGTTTTATGGGCTAACATAAAAGAGGTAATATAATTTGTTTTATTCACATATGTGTGGAAGATCAATGCAATAACTCAGAAGAGATCCCATTAGTATTAGCAGTAGTGATACAGTTACACAGACTCTACATTTCCCTAGCGCTGAATACTTTTATCAGTCAAGACTTAATTTCCTTGGGCAAATCAAATTTCTAAATTAAAAATATTTTTGTTTTTCAAAATAGGAGAAGTAATAAATAATTATGAACACATCTGTAGATATTTTGAAAGCAACAGAATCATCTCTTCATTTCCTATGAATGAAGAGCAAGAACTGCAGAAAAGCACTTTATCTTCCACTACACTATGGAAATACATACCATTATTTAAGCACAAACCATTTTATAAGCATAAACAACATTAAGACAATTAAATTCACCAGTGTAAACCTCCCCTCCAAGAAAGTACCTCCCAACAAAATAACTACAGTGAAATGCCAAAAACCTTGAAGACATAGATCTACATTTGCTAATACAATTGGCCTCTCCCTAAACTGTGTAGGTGAGGGATCATTAAGGAAGACTGGAGAAAATGGGATATTGCAACTAGAAGGGCATTTGTTGGTAAAGGAATCCAACAAGTATGTGTGTAGCAAGTAATCTGGTGACAATTTTTCATATTTCAACAACAGCTAGAGATGACCTTAGAGATTTGATTATAACCAATGTAGCAAAACAGATAAAAAAAAAAAACATGGTGAAAAGAATTTATATGAATGGGAAGATATGAGAATTTCCAATATGCTTTATAAGGGAGAGATCAAGGACAAGAAGATAATTTTTTGAAGTACTTTGGGAAGACAGGTTTCAATACATAAAGAATATCATTCTGTAAGATCTCATGGGAGGTTAAGTCTAGAGAAAAACAAAGGAAGAGGTAATAAGGATACAAGTGAAAACTGCTTCAGAGCAGCACAGGGATAGGACACACAAGAAGACACCAGCTGGCACAACTCAAAGTTCTCCAGTGACTGTAACATGGGAAAGTCAGGCAGAAAGATCAAAATAAATGAGGTTTTTCTGAAACAATGTAAGCAACAAGGTATGGGCAAGCAGAGACAAAAGCAGGAGAGCCACACATTGATGAGATGCAACTAACAGGGACATCAGGAATAACAGTCATTCTATAAACAAAAATATGCCAAGTTTTCATGAGAAGTTGGTCTGTTATTAAGAGCAAGCAATACCAATAGATGATGTCACGCATTTAAAAGTACTGCAGTGAAAGTCTTGAATAGGAAGGTCAGCTGGAGTCAGACAGCAAACACATGTGAAACCAGCAATGAAAACTGTTGTCTCAATCAAAGAATATCTAAATGACAAAAATGTTTGGAATTCAACTGGCCTGATAATAGTGCTCTGAAGGTAATGGGAAAATGAAGCTACATAATTCCAACAAACTATCGTTTTGTGGATATTGGGTGAGGTTCTGCAAGACTAAAAAAAGTCTTCCTGTTTCTTAAGCAGGAAAGAAAAAGAGGAAAAATTAGAGAGTTTTAAGTCTGTTTAACCCCAACAAAGAGAAAAAAATACTGGCAGAACACTCATATTTTTATATACACACACACAATTTCCTAGAAGAAATCGAGGAGATGAGTAACAGCTGATTTGGATTTAAACAGCTGCTGGAGCTGCACCAGGTCTGCTGGAGGTCTCCTGGGTTGGTACCCAGCCCATCCAGGAGGGATTTTAACAACTGCTGGGAGTGCCAGTGACCCAGAGCATGGCGAACAGGAGAGGGCAAACGGGCTTTTTGACGGGGCGCTTTTTGACGTGGCACTTTTTGATGGATTACAGCTACAGCTACAAAATAAAAAAGAAGGGTAGTTGTAGTCGGTGACTCCCTTCTGAGGGGAACTGAGAGCCCTGTATGTTGACTGGACCCATCCCACAGGGAGGTCTGCTGCCTTCCTGGGGCCCGGGTGAGGGATGTTAGTAGGAGACTCCCTGAGATCATTCGGCCCTCAGATTATTATCCACTGTTGGTAGTCCAGGCCAGCAGCGATGACGTTAATGGAAGAAGTACCAGGGCAATTTAAAACGATTTCAAGGCACTGGGTCGATTAGTTAATGGGACAGGAGCACAAGTGGTGTTCGCCTCAGTTCCTGCAGTAGCAGGGATGAATGAGGAGTTGGAAAATCCATTGTATCAATAGGTGGCTAAAGGATTGGTGCCACCAGCGAAAATTTGGGTTTTTTGACCATGGGGGCAAATTCCATGGTACCTAGTCTCTTCAAATCAGATGGGCTTCATCTATCTAGGAAGGGCAAAAGGACTCTAGCCCATAAGTTGGCAGGGCTGATCAGGAGGGCTTTAAACTAGGTTTGAAGGGGGAAGGGATTGAAACCAGACTCTCCAGAGATGAGCCTAAGGGTGGAAACCCCGAGTTAAGGGTGAAATCAGCAGCCCAGCTGAAATGCATGTACACCAATGCACACAGTATGGGTAACAAACAAGAGGAGCTGGAAGCCATCATGCAGCAGGAAAGCTGTGATGTAGTCACCGTCACGGAAACGTGGTGGGATGACTCACACGACTGGAGTGCTGCCATGGATGGCTACAAGCTCTTCAGAAGGGACAGGCAAGGTAGGAGAGGTGGAGGGGTGGCTCTGTGTGTTAGAGAGTCTCTTGACTCTGTGGACCTTGAAGTCAGTAACAATAAGGTTGAGTGCCTGTGGATCAAAATCAGGGAGAAGGCCAACAAGGCTGACATCCTGGTGGGAGTCTGTTACAGACCACCCAACCAGGATGATGAGGGTGATGAATTATTCTACAAGCTGCTGGCAGATGTCTCAAAATCATCAGCCCTTGTTCTTGTGGGTGACTTTAGCCTGCCGGATGACTGCTGGAAATTCAGCAGAGAAGAGGCAGTCTAGGAGATTCCTAGAGCATAGAGAGGATAATTTCCTGCTCTAGCTGGTAAATGAGCCTACCAGGGGTGGGGCCCTGCTAGACCTTCTGTTCTCAGAGAGGGGCTGGCGGGAGATGTGGTGGTCGGAGGCCGTCTGGGGCACAGTGACCATGAAATAATAGAGTTTTCAATACTCAGGGATGCAAGGAGGGCCATCAGTAAAACCTCTGTGCTGGACTTCCAGAGGGCAGATTTCGGCCTATTCAGAAGACTAGTTCAGAGTGTAACCTGGGAAACAACCCTTGAAAACAAAGGGATCCAGGAGGGATGGACATGCTTCAAGGAGGAAGTCTTGAAAGCACAGGAGCAGGCTGTCCCAGTCTGCCAAAAGGCAAGTCGGCAGGGAAGACAACCAGTCTGGCTGAACAGGGAGATTTTGAAGGAAATTAGGGCAAAAAAGAGAGCTTACTGATTCTGGAAAAAAGGGCTGGCTACTCAGGAGGAATTTAGGAATATTGTTAGGTTGTGTAGAAAGAAAATTAGAGAGACAAAGGCACAATTTGAGCTCAATCTTGCCACTTTTGTGAAGGATAACAAAAAATTCTTCTACAGATACATCAATAGCAACAGGAGGGACAAGGATAACCTCCATTATTTACTGGACATGGGTGGGAATATAGTTATCAAAGATGAGGAAAAGGCTGAGGTATTTATCACACCTTCTTTACCTCAGTTTCCAACAGTAACACAAGTTGTCCTGAGGACAGCTGGCTTCTGGAGCTTGTAGAAAGAGATAAGAATCTGAATACCCCCCTATAATCCAAGAGGAAACAGTTAGTGACCTGCTGAGCCCCTTGGATCCCCATAAGTCTATGGGACCAGATGGGATCCACCCAAGGGTGATGAGGGAGCTGGTGGAACAGCTTGCCAAGCCACTCTCCATCATCTACCGACAGTCCTGGCTCACTGGGGAGGTCCCAGATGATTGGAAGTTGCTGAACATCACACCCATCCATTAAAAGGGCCAGAAGGAGGACCTGGGAAACTACAGGCCCGTCAGCCTGACCTCAGTGCCTGGCAGGGTTATGGAGCAGGTCATCCTCAGTGCAATCACACAGCACCTACAGGATGGACAAGGGATCAGACCCAGCCAGCACGGGTTTAGGAAGGGCAGGTCCTGTCTGACCAACCTGACCTCCTTTTATGATCAGGTGACCCACCTGCTGGATGAGGGGAAGGCTGTGGATGTGTCCACCTGGACTTCAGTAAAGCCTTTGACACCATCTCCCACAGCATCCTCCCGAAAAAGCTGCAGCCCATGGCATGGACAGGGGCACTCTGTGCTGGGTTAGGAACTGGTTGGAGGGCACTGTTCCACATGAATAATTTCTCAAGGAAAATAGGGAAGCAGACGTTCAGAAGATGCTATTATACATTGGAAAGCTATATTCAGAAAGTTATTCACTGTCAAAATGGTAAATGTATTGATGGGCATTCCTGAACTGTGTACTAGCTAATATTTTCTTTAATGACCAATCTGGTAGAATAAGACTGCAAAATATATTTGCAAACATGAGTCGCTGCAGGTCTGCTGGAGGATTCCAAATAAGTTTGACAGACTGGAGAAATAGTCTAAAAAGAATACAATTCAGAAAGTTTAAAGACAAGATTCCACAGCTAAACTACAAAGAGAAGGAGAAACAAGTGAGTAGATGGTGGTTCTTCAGAAAACACTGAAATTCATACTGGCTCATACACTTCAAACTATCAACACTGTCATGCTGTTTTGAAACAAATATGGTCTGTAAAACAGGTTGTTTTCTACTTATTACTGGAAAGCCTTCAACTGCATTCCTGGGTCTACTTCGAGGAAGACAGTCAACTGAAGAAAGGAACACCAAAAAAAATCTGATGTCTGGAAAAACACAACTTATGGCAAAAGACAAAGAACTGAGTTATTAAAGTTGGAGGCAAAGAATTGCAGGTCATAGCAATCCAAATAACCGGAGATTGTTGCAAGAAGGAAATAATCTGTTCTCTACACAAACAAAAAGCAGATAAAAGATGACAGAATGCAACTGCTGCTGCAAAGAAAACTGGATACTAGGCTGGAAAAAGTCTGCTAAGGACAGGGTTTCTAAGGCTCCAAAATGTATTTGTTGAAGTTTTTAAGAGAAGATTGGACAAACATCAGTAGAGAATGCTTTTGGCGTAGTTAAGCCTTCTTTGGGAAAAGAGAATAGATCAGGTGACTAAAGCTCATGCCCGCCCTGCTTCCTATGGTTTTGTGATTACAAAGGAAAATGCAATCCCTCAACCTAGGAAATGTCCAAACACTAGGAGTTGCCACTTGATCTTCAAAGCGAAAGTGGGATCTGAAAGTGATGCACACCATTTGTATGCAAATGAATCCTCTCATCTCTTTTCTCCAGCCATCACACAGTTCCTCCTCCCACCCTGCACTTCTCGCCTCCCCTCTATCCCCACCACATTATGCTGGGGAAGCAAAAAATGTGGCCCTCTCCCAGGAACCCGTACACACTCTACCACACACGTCCTGGTGCATAATGTCACATCCCCAAGTGCTACCTTGGAGCCTCTAAATATGCAAAACCCAACTTCGTGACACAGATCACACATGGGCTTCAAGGAGTACCAAGGGGAGGGTTACATCCTCTCCCTCCTACCTCCTCCATCTGCCCAAAGCAAGCCACATGCCAAGGAGAGAAAAAGAAAAGCCCCTTACGCTATGCAAAGTGATTTTACATCTCCACAGTAAATTATGCTAATTAATGTGAACGCAAAACGGCTCAGGGCTATTCTAAAGGATACAACTACTTCAGATCTGCTGCTCTGTTCTGAATTATTCCAAGGCTTGGTCAGAAATTGTCCACAGAAACATTTCTGCATTAGAAAAAGCCTGTGCTCCAAAGTGAAGTACTGCCACACTTTTACATTTTCAAAACCAATTAATTTAGAAAGAAAAAAAACTCTATACATTTGATCAAAGAGCATGATGAAATATTTTTTGAATTTCAGGTTTTAATTTGAGAAGGAAAAAATGACTTAACCTAAATGTAATCAAGCTGTTTTGTGAAGAATAAAAATAGTTTCCAGCAGATGTGTCCCACACAGAAATTTCATATCTTTGAGATTTAAATTTGTCAGATTTGTTTTATGTTGATCAATGCATTCTAGAGTTATCAAGGAGAAACTAAATAGACAGTGACACTGCATAGGTGTAATTTAAGAAATCAGCCTCAAAGTTAAAAATTAAAGAACGTAAATAATTAATATTTCAATAACATATTTCTTCTGTTAAATCAAAAATGTAAGGAATTTTTCCATACAGCCCAGTTAGCCAGAAAATTGTCCTTGATAAAGAATATCAAACCAAATACTTATTTATCAAAGTGCTATAGCCCACCTGGCTTGTCAGTTTGAGTTAAGTATCATTCCAAAACATGAATATACTCAGCCAGAAATCCAGAATTCAGTGCTTTCCAAAGTAAGGAAACCAGATAAATGAACCTAAATAAAATATATCTGGTGGACTAATGGGTGCCTAATGGTATAATATTTAGGGTAGATGGATCATACTAGCCTGCTGACTGATGTATATCAGAGGCAACAGGTACTATGAAAAGAGGAAATACACACTCCAGTTCTAAATTATTTCTGTTAAAATTGCTCTGGCATCATGATTTGGCAGAGTGCCACTGCATGCATGTTGCTGTAAAGTCATTTTAAGATGGCAATTAGAGATAATTAAACAGAGAAAAAATAGAAGTATCAACTGTGAGAGTATCTAAAATTCCAATGAGTAGTTCTCATTGAAAGCACAAGTAAACTGTATTTAGAGGTAAAAAAAGCTTCAAATACAGAAACACATTAGACCAGTTAGATATCTAACATCCCACAAATGGATAGAAGTTACAGTTGCAGTAACAGGGCTCAAAACCCAACAAGTGTGCTGGTGCCTTCCGTTTCTAACAAAGTCAGAACTAAGCAGAAACAGCTCTTTTTATTTGTCTTTTCAAAAAAATTTTGACTGAACAGAGAAGCCTACAGACAGCAATTTCTGGTAAAAATTAAACACCTCAGATTACCATCTCTTTGAAGCAGAATCTGTCTTTTACTATACCCATGTCTAGGCCTATGTATAGTGCCATGAGATTCCAACTCATACCAAAGGCTTCCAGCACACTATATCACAAAAAAACCCTACATAATGGCAGCTAGTAAACACAGGAGCCATTTTAAGTCCCTAAAAGTACCAGTTTAGTAGAACTGCAAACAAAGAGACTTACCAGGTAGCTACTGTTTGATTTTAAACAGCAGTTATAACAGCCTAGTATTAACTTTGAAAACTGCAAAATTTTGTTAGAAATTCGCATTCAAATTATCAATAGACTTTAACAAAATCTACCTATTTGAGTCAGATACGAGGTACAAAATTTCACCACATGATCTGTTAAGGCCATAAAGGAGCCCATAACCTCAAGGTCTTGGTCAGACAGGAGGCAAGCCTGGGAATTGTGCAACAAGTCCAACTTCTCAGGGCAGGCCTAGGAATCTGCAAAGATGGGCTGCACTCATAGGCCTTGAAAACACAGTAAGGAGACAACTGTTCATTGCTTCACACCAGTGCAATATTCAGGATTTTCTCCTCAAAAGGGCAGTTTTGTTCTTCAGAGAAGAACAGTTTGACTGTCAAGCTCTTAAGTTCCCTGCACCGACTCTTTGAAGTTTCCAAGTTTACAAGCACTGCAAAAATAGTGCAGAGTTTGCATTTTCTTTAAATTGAGAGATTGCAAAATACACATGAAGGATTCACAGAGATCTTGCCCCTCGACCAAAGCCACATTTATGTAGAGATGCTCAGAAAATTCTGCTATCTACTTCCCAGAAAAACTCCCATCTCTTGAACCGGGCTGCTTAGGAGGATAATAGGGATAGTTTGCTCACATCCTCTGCCTTAAGATTCTGCAACTGCATGAACTGAGCTGTATCTTATTCAATTTTTGAATAGTTTTCCCAGCAACATGAAATAATTTGCAAGTTCAATGCAGATATTCATCCTGATATTAATTAGTTGTGCTTTGTCAAAGTAGTTCAAAGGATGCAATTTCAGTCAAACCACCTCTGTGTTTCAAATTCAAATAACTCCAGCTGAGTAGCAGATTGAATACGGAACACATAACTTTACCAAATCAATTAATTTGGAAGATGTCAGATCCTGTTTAAATTATATGAAATTGTATGCCAGCTGTAACTGCAATATATGACAGATCTACTACCACTTCTTGTTTTCCAGATGTCCATTTTGTTCTCTGCATACAGCAGGTATGTTTTCACTAGTATTTAAACAGGGTCAGAGAAGACCTTAAGTGAATGGCAGAAAATCTAACAAACACACTTTTTAAGGCAGAATATACTGCTTTTCACCCCTTCTATTCAAGGCATTTTATTTTTGGCTGAACATGACCTCTGTTTGGCTATGATGTGCCCCTATATTTATGTATGTAAGCTCTCACAAGCTGTCTTGAAAGCCTCTCACTCCTATGAGAGATCAAATTATTTGGCAAGTGCAAGGTGAGTTTGGGTGGGGAGGGGTTAAAACTGATTTAGGTTGTAGCAGCTGACTTATTACTCTGGTTATACAGTATGAGCCCTGTTATGAGCCCTGTTGCTTGCACTGGAACCAGTTAAAGTGCCTGCTATGTAAGAGCAAGGATTAGGCATGTAGCACCCTACCAAAGTGTTAAACTAAAAAAGTTTTAACCTTGCTTCTTTAATATGCCCCATGTGTCCCCCTTCTTTCACCTAAGTGTCCCGCTCAGGCTGTTACACATCTTGTTAGAATGACATTACTCCAAGTTAAAATTCACTGTCCACGTAACTCTACTGATAGCCAAGGGTGATTTTAAACAGCAGATGAAACCACTGTAGAACTTACAGGCATAAGATTACAGTTGCATGCACTGGACTGACGTACAGTCTTTTTTGTTCTAAACAACTCAAATGCAGATACTTAATGAAACTGTATTGTCATGAGAAAAAATATTTACTCAGATTGAACAAGAAATATAAAAAATGAGTTCCCCTCTCTCACTCTTGGAGCCACTCCTTCCCAATTGAATGAATGGCAAGAAGAAATGTATTTGTAATGTTCAGTATCCTATAACTTTAAAAATAGTTCTACTTACGCTGCAAGGCAAACACTGTTTACCCTCAATTATTTTAACTAGAGCTCATCACAACCACAAAAAAAAGCACTGTACTTTGACACCATTGTTACTTAAAAATTTCGTCCTGCAAAGTCTTCACTCAAGCCATTTTGAGACAACATCCTTATAAAACAGGTTTTCTTGGTTTTGCTTACCTCTTGGATTATCACCAATGATGTTGGTTTTGCCATTCCAGTACCAGAGCAGCAATGTTGCATCACGTGACCCTGAGAGGATGTAACAATTTCCTCCAATATAGGACTCAGAACGAGCAAGACAGGTTACAACATCCCAGTGTCCAAACACTACTTGTATCAGTTTACCTGAAACACATAAAATTGATCCCTTTAAAACTACTATTTTATTCTAAGGCAAATAAAATACATTATAATGTATTTAAGAAATATTTGTGTTATCAAAAAAAGGTTCAAAGCAGAACTGTAGTGGGCAGTACTATTTTTCCTTTATTTATTTGGTGGAAAGTTATTGAAAAGTGCAGTAGTCCACACAGTCCATACAAAAAATCCTTGCAGTCTACAAGTATTATATTTTATACAAAGGCCAAATGTGCCAGATGCTTTTTTTTTAAATCTGTATGCTTACAGACAGGAAATATGATGGGATTCTCTTTCAAGACAAGTTTAAGGTAAGTTTACTGATAAAAGTACCAGTAAGAATGCAAATCTGATGGCAATGTGGGGAATGTAATAAGAATTATAGAACACTCAGGACCCAGAGGAAATTGGTAGTGTGGGAGCTACCTAGAAAATACATCATGTGCAGCATTCGAGCATCTCCTTAAACAGAGAAAAGGAGATTTAGTTGAAAAATTACTCCTGTATCCAGGTTTTTCCATCACCATTTTAACACTTGCCAATCATTTCAATCAGCATCCTTCCCTTTTAAGAATTTCTGTAATGCTTAAAAGAGCTCAGAAGACAGACCTGGAAAAAACTCTCTCACCAACTGCATAAAGGACAAACATTTGTACCAGTGGCAAGAGTCATAAACGTTAAAAAGAAAGCCCAGGCAGTTAAAAATGTGCCATTCAAGAGTATGTGTGCAAACATGAATATGATTATTACCTTTTAACCTTAACCAAACAGGACAACATTTTAGAAAAATGTAAATTTGGATGCTCATGCATAGTGGATTTGCATGTGGGAGAGGAAACACGTGTGAGGTCGCCCGTGGCAAAGCTCTGCGACACCACCCAGCCGGAGGCTGGCTCCCACACAGCAAACATGTCATGTGTCCTGCCGGCTTCTGGATCTGCCAGTAGCACACATGATCCTAAGAAATGAGAATTTAAGCACTAAAATCAATCCATCTCACTGGATTTGCTGAAGCCCAGCAAGTGCAGATCTTGAAAAGATAGGGCAGAGGATACGCACACACGTTTCTAATGCGCCCGCTTGGCCCATCCAGGTAACAGGGGCCAGGCCAAATTCTGCACCCAGTGACACAAGGAAGTGTGATGTGTTATGCCTCTAATGTGTGACCTCAGGTTTCTCAAGCCCAAATGACCATGCATCCATTTGTGCTTTGGGCTGAATAAAGAATGAGGAAGAACAGAAGGGAAAAAGAGTGATGGCTTTGGAAGGAATAACAACACAGGCCAAAAAATACACAGGAAATGCAGACTACTGCATTTCTGAATAACATAAATAAAAATAAAATGAAATAAAATAAAATGTTCTGAAGAGTGTCTAAAAATAACAAGTAACACAAATCAGTGTGGGGACTCAAATTAAGCACATCTTAATAAAATATTTTGGTGCATGAATTAAAAATTAGTCAATCATTTAATATGGCTAGTAGTGAATATTTCATAGCTCTCTTTTTATGCAGTACAAAAGCACTGTATTTGTATCCAGCCAATAAATAAAACTTAATGGGAACAAAAGACTTAAGGGAGTGGTTCTGAGGAAAGAACAAAAATAATGTTAACAGCCTGACTCATAACAGAAGATCAAACAGGTAATTGCATTAAAGTGGAGAAAACCAGGAAAAAAAAAACAACCCACGAGAAAAAGCAGAATAACAAGATGGAATTTAAAGGAAGCCTGTACATCAGAATCAAAAATAAAACACTGGTAAAAGTTATTAAGCTGCTATAATCCTCCAAGAGAAAATGTGAGATGAAGCACCATCACATGAGCCTTTCCTAACCGGACAGGGCAAACCCCTGGATGCACACTTACTGTGCATATCTACCGTGCAGTGGAAGGATGAGTAACTTGGGGATCAAGCCTTTCACTCATATCTGCAAGTCTGTAATACATCCCACAGCAGCCACCTCTGCCCACCAGGGCTTTAATTCCTGAGGCAGGGTCACTTGTCTCAGACGTTGGCCAGTCAACAGATTTAGTCAGAAGAAGTTTCTGAACTTTACAGCTACAAGCAGTGAAACACTCACAGACTACATTTTGGCAACACACAAAAGCATCTTACCAAGTGTAGGCTTCTCCCTGAAAATCCAAGTTGTCAATTACATGGTTTAGATTTGAGAATAATTACGTGACATATTTTCAGTTGTACTGCCATAGATATTCAACTACCTGAGCCGATTCATACTTTTAGAACAGAAGTTTATGTTATAAACATCAATGAGCTATAGAGATCTCCCTTTCAATTATTTCTATGTTTATATGTTCTGTTCTAGAAAACAAACATTTTTCAAGGCCATTTGCGTGACAGTCGTTCCTGCAGTTGCACTGCCTTGTTAGTTTTACTTTGCTATTGTGTAGCTTAAGTTTTGGCCAATTTCATCAAAATAAGAAATAAGATCCTGCTCTTTTATACTGGTAAAAAAAAAGGAAAATTAATAATTTCATAAGAGTTCCTCAACTTTTTTGTTTCCTTTAAAATGAGTTGTCCTGTCTGTACAGTAATATCAAACTCTACCGTATGCACTCAGATATCCTTTTCTGACAGAACAATTTTTCTAGTAAATGTTTTATTTGACAGCTGTGCTACAAATAATTAAAAGAAAAATAAGACTCAAGTCAGCACTACTGAAGCTAAAACGCTGTCTAGAAATCCTTCCCACTGGTGAAGGAATGTTTTATTATGCTTCTGCTATACTAGCTGTGCTGAGAACCCATGATTTATGTTAGAAGTATTTCCTTTTAAAAACAAACAAACAAACCCAAAGTCTAATGGGAAAATGGTTCCTTTTTTTGTGTAAATGCTAAAATGTATTTGAATTCAGCACTTGTGATCACTTGCCATTATGCATTACTGATCACATCATCTTTTCCCTTGCTGTTCTGCCAATTTCAAAATATTTCACTACTATGTTCCCATTTAATTCAAAGCAAAATAAACTACATCTGGATTCACTGGTATAAGCTAGAGCTAGAGTTGCTATATTGACAGATAGGAGACACACAGAAGACACAAATCTCTTCTGACAATGGTATTCTGGTTTATACACTCATTAGCTACAGCAGGAACAACGTGCCTGCTAAATCTGCGTACTCACAGAGGAAATAAAGAGATATTTGTAGTTTAGATTGATACAGGACAAAGCTACCAAAATCATACAAGTTCCTCCCATACATGTAAGGAAAAATACATCCTTTGACATAAAAGAATTACTTCTCTGTTCGTATAAATCAAGAATATATACTGAATATTTATTACTGCTAGTGATCCTTTCTGAAGATCTACTTTAAATTCACAGTTTCATGTAAATTTATTTTCATCAATGAGAAAATTAAACTAAGAAGGGTCTAACAAGGTGTCTGTATAATGAATTGTAGGCAGTCAATATGACGTAAATGGAACTTCTCCTTTATACTTAAGGTTTTAAAATTGCAAAAATGACAGCTATGTTAAAATATGCCATGAGATCCAGTCTTAACAGATTTTCATTAAAGACCATCCTGTTTTGTTAAACATTTTGGCTTGTCAAGTGTGAAAAACACTGCTAACTAATATATTTAAGAAATGATGACAAACATGTAGGATATTCCCTAGGGATTAATAACCTACTGGAAAGCTTGATGGCACACACACATTAACCACACTGGGTCATTAATCCCAAAGAAGTACTTTGCAGTGAGGTCGCTGTTCCCATTATAAGATAATGAAAGGGAAAAAATCATACCTATTTTTTTTCTGGGGTACCATGGCTTTTAAATTCCTGTAGCTCTTACACTGAAAGATTCTTTTCTATTTAGCATGACACATGCATGACTTCAATGGTTTGGATACACTCCAGCTGACAGACTAATTTAACTGCTACCCATTATATCGATCAGTTTATGTTATATAAAAGAATTCAGTGCCTCCAGATCAATTTTTCCATTATAGCACAGCTTTCAAAGGCTTTCATAAATATTCTTTCATCAGATTTCAAGACTTAGCTTCTGTTCTCATTCTACGGTACTTCTCTGTATTTCCTCAAAAATTCTCTGGTGCTGAAAACCAACCAGCATTAAATTCAGGTAACCCTCTAAGAACAATTAATTCTCCTGATATGCAAGGCTTCACACAAACTCATTTACCTGTGGAAACTGCAGCGTAAGAACAGGCATCCCTATCCTATAGGTTTGAAGTGTGATGCTCTGTCTAAACAAGAGTTCCTCCTCTCACATTTGCCATCACTGCACAAAAATGATAGCACACACAACAGCAGTAGGTAAGAAAAGATTTGACAAATATTATTAGTAGGGGGATAAATACATACTCCACTCCTCATTCTTTCTTTATTTGAAACAGTTGGCTGACAATGAACAGAAAAAAATCTTTTAAGCTATCCCCATATTTTAAAAATACACTACCTGAGTCAGTAGAATAAACTCGGAAACTCTTGTCCCAGAAGCCGCAGACCAAGATGTAACGATTATCAGAGGTGATGACAAAACACTGGGAATGTACCTGAATGCTTTGGTCTAAAAGGTCAGTGATTTGCCTTCTGTGCATACCTGTATTGCTGGCTGAACAGAAAGAAACACAAACCAAGAAATTTTAGCATCCACATTCACAGAACAAAAGCACGTTCTAGAAACTTACGTTCAGACCAAATATATTCCTCACGGCTATTACTTGTTTTTTTGTGGTAGGGACGTTTTCTTTCTAATTCTATTACACTTTTGGAAACAATGCTAATTCCTTGTAGTACACATTCTAAAATAGAAGAACTGCCTTCTTTAAGTCAAAGGCAGCTGAGAAATACAAATGAAATATTTCGCAAAGGCATGATACGTAAAAACATAATAAGCGTCCTTTCCCCCTTCTTCTAGTATAAGCAATCAAAAATTAGAAACAAAGCAAGGGAATGTAATGATAAGAGAGTACATGAAATATATAATGGCTCAAACACAGCAGGCAACAGAATCGTTATTTCAAAATTGTACACTACTTGGATTTCATAGCAAGCATTGTAATTTAAAAAAAGAGTAACTTCAGTAGACATCACTACCATTTCACAATTTTAGAGCATTGCAAAAAAAATTAACCAGCTTACCTCCACAATCACCTTTAGGGCTAAGAGAAAATATTTGCCCCACTTTGATCATCTGATGGTTTACTTCACAGAAGCACAGAACCAATGCGGTTGGAAAAGACCCCTGAGATCATCGAGTCCAACCTTTGACCCAACACCACCATGTCAACTAGACCATGGCACAAAGTGCCACATCCAGTCTTTTCTTAAAAACCTCCAAGGAAGGTGACTCCACCACTTCCTTGGAATCATCACATCATTTTCTCCAACCATCTTATATTGGGAACCCACAGAATGAACAGGAATCAATTAGTGAAGACATTTTTCATACTATATTTTGTCCTTATTAATCAACGTGTGTGCACATATATCTCTAAGTCCCTACATATATATATATAATGAAAATGCTACACTGTAGGAAGAACTTTTCAATGTTCCCGAGGGAACTTGATTTCTATCCATGGCAAATAATTTTTCCCGGGCCTGGGTTTGTCTGCCAACTGCTTGAAGCATCATTACTTCCATCCAGGTGGTCCCCTGGACCTGCCTCTGTCCTGGTCTTGTGCTCTTCTTTACTGTTTATTCTTTAACTTCTTTCTGTTCTCACAGGCTTGCTCTCCCCTGAGCCTTGGGCTTATTCCATTTACTCTGTATCAAATCCTTCATTTATTTATGCTTTTGCTATGTTTAAAATGCTGATACTGTCTTGTCCATATAGGTAGCAAATAATTTAGCAAGGTGTTGCCACTTGCTCTGCAGTTAACACATGGTCTTGATTGCTGTTGGGGTCACTTAAAGAGTAACAACACCACATTATAAATGCACAGTGAAACATTCTGTAGGACAAAATAACAGCAAAAAATCTCAAAAAGCATGCAGATTGACACATGTGGATAAGACCTTCAAAAAATTTCACCTCAAAAAGAAGTCTTCAATTTATGTGATATGAGATATCGCTGGTTTATGTCTTCCTGGGAAAATGAGGAGGGCAGGAATCCCTCCTTACAACTAAGACAGCAACAAGGTTCCTGCTATAACCATAAAAGTGTAATTTTGTGGTCCTCTTAGGTGCCATTTCTAGGTAAATGTGTCTAGCCACAATTAAAACCCTTTAATATTACCTACATAATTACTTGTTTGCACCCAATGATGCTACTTAGCAATGACAAAGAAAGCCCCAACCCTTTTAAACTATGTCCAGTGTAATCACAAGGCTGATTTGAGATCTATCATATGAAGAGAATATTACACCATTTTTCAGAATGTGAACATTGATTTTAAAGGTGTTTATACCAAACAAAAGCCAAAGTACTTTATAAATTAAAGGCAGTCCAAAAAGGGAATTTTAATGTTAAAATTATGAAAAAACCCACAAAGGATAATAAAAATTTTATGTCCTTCCTCATGTTTTTCACAATATGTAAAAAAAAGTAATCAGACAAGTTCAATGTGATTTTGAGGGTTTTGCTGTAATATTTACAAGTACTTCTAAGATCTTCTTGATAGCAGGTTTTAAAGCAGAATATACATTTCCTGCTCCAAACATCTTTTGGATAAAATCTATTTCAGGAAGAAAAGAGAGTTACAGCATGTGTCCTCCTCATTATAAATTGTAACTATTATATTATTCAGTTGAGAATTGATTTTAGAAACTTTGGGAAAACATTTTATCAGCTCTTATAAAATGGTTTCATATGCCCACACTGTTCCTGATTTAATTATCACAGAGCTTACCCAGCAAAATGGCTACACAGGAACAGTCTGTACCTACAGACTGATACAACGCAGTTCCTACTGGGATATGCATATTAGTTTTGAAATTAATTCTAACTAGCTGAAAGACCTGCCATTCTAACCTATCCAGGCAAGTTCAGATCGCTCAGATTTTCCCATGCTTCTGTAATTGGCCACTTCCTATCTTTTTCACTTAAACTACAACCCTGAAATAGCTGGTTTTTAAACTAAGATCGATGTCTAATAGTGGTTGGGGGGCACAGAATCCCCTCTGCTGCTGTCCCACAACTACTTTGTGTTTTGGGGTTAGGTTGTTTGAGTTTTTCTTTTCTGATCCTATATAAGGCTCCATTTGCCACGCTACAGATTCCTGAATTACAGCCCAAGTATGCACTCCCCAAAGTTGGGTCTGTAATGAAAGAACTGACCAAACTCTAACCATGCTAATAGAAAAATCAGCCCTATATGAACTAATAAACCTCTATAATAAAAAGTCATGAATTGAATCTATTACACTGAGTCATTACATAAAAGAGAGACATTCCTCCACCCCTTTTTAATAAAAGAAAAACATACACAAATTTAACTAGTGAAGCTGATCAAAAGATGCAATACCCTTGAAAAACGAACACTAATATCTCAATACTAAAATGGAGTGGGCAATATATTTCAACTTTGAAACCGCTTTGCAATTACACATTAATCCCCTCAGCCTGAACAGCAGGTCTATGAAGAAAGGATTGATCTCCTTTAATGATGAAACCCTGGCACTATGGTTTTATTTTTCACAACACGGTGCAGTTAAGAACCCCACTGTTATTATGAAAATTTCCTCAGCAAAGGAGCTCCATCACATTACCAGTGCACCAATTCATCATAACGTGCCTCGCTCCTGCTCATCAACAAGTCTGAGTGATGAAAAGATCCAATATTATCCTGACAGTACTTCATGCACATTCTCAATCACACATTATTACAGCATCCATATTAATTTTCACTGACACGCGTCCTAGGCCTGTTCAAATTAGGCAAACCAACGAGGGGGAGTTGATGAAATACCAGCATAGCCACAGCTCATTGCATTCCAATTTGCATGCAAATGGTTTATCAGGAAAATTCCATTCCCAGCAACCAGCAAGTGAAAAACAACCGTAATCTACACTTCAGGGCCACCATACAGAGCTTAATGAATCGCAAAGAGAGAAGGAAGTGACAGACCTATGAGAGGATCGATTTCCACTGGCAGCTGGTAAGCCTGGTCTTGTACAGCACCTTGATGAGCTGGAATTCAGGAAAGAAGATTTTAAAACTTTGCATTTTTTTAACAGTGAAGCCACATGCATTTTATAAATCAAAGCTACGGCCTTTTTTTTTTTTTAACTGTTCAAGATTCTTCTGCATCAATTGAATTAAAAAAAAAAATCCAGGTGCTTTCACGGGCTGCTTATTAAACATTTATTTTAGATTAGTGCTATTCTGAATGTATGCCATCAGCAGCAGCTCTGGTCCTGAGCCATAAGCTCTAGCAGATGCTTTACTGGCAACCTCTCCTGTCGCAACAAAACAAAATTAAGTGGTAAAGAGGACTGAAAACAAAATGTGACAACCATCTGCTGACTGTAGTAAATACTATTTTCCTCTTTACTTTTTAAAACACTGCTTTGAACAACTGAAGCACAAAGGACATTTTTTTTTAAAAAGTCAGTTTATGATGCAGACAGGGAAATCTTGTAGTCATCCAGTATTTAAGGATTCATCCATCACCAAAACCCATTTTATTTGTGAGTTTGCATAGAAGTTAATACATTAATTCTGCCAACCTACATTTCATCTGGGCACTTGGCACACCAGTGAAATGTTTACGTACTGAATTCTCCTTCAGTGTTAGAAAGAAAGTAAGCCTTTTTTTTCTCAGCTTCACTAAAAACAAACAAGCAACCCCTGTCCTCCCCCTAAAAAAAACCAGCCCACAATACATTCTTTGAAGAGAAATGGATAATAACGGCTGAATACTTAAACCTATGATTTTTCCATCTACCATCCATAGCTTAATATAAAAATTAGTATCAATAGAAGGATTTCTTATATAAATGATTCATAAGTACATTCAAAGTTCTGCTGCAATAAAACACTAATACAGAGCAAAACACAAAATCTACGTGACAAAACTGAGCATCCTGCTGGGTACCAGTGCCATTAGATGTCAGCAAAGCCACCAAATTCACACACAAAGGCAGGAATGGGATTTTTAATTACACATTAGTGACAACTGGTCACTTGGCAACTTAACTTTTTCATCATGATGCCTCATTAGTAAAGACAATGCTTAGCCCACAGCAGGAGATATGGAGTAGTAATGATACCTGCTCTCTAATCCCAGCAGATCCCATTTTGGTATAAATTTGGAAGTCAACAATAGTGAAGGTTAGTCTCAGGAGTCCATACCCAGATATCTTAAGCACAATACTCCATCAACAACTTGCAGTTGACAAGTGTGCTCTCAGAGAAGTGGGGTGAGGTGAGTTTTTGTTGGGTTTTGGTTGGTTGGCTTTTGTTTGTTTTGATCTAGGTTTTCTTGAATTCTTTGTAAAGGCAAGACAAGTTTAAAATGTCTCTAAATGAAAAAACAGTGACTCGAAAGCACAGCTTACTGTTCTCCCTTTCAGAGGTGAGGGAAAAACAAATATCTGAAAGTTTTGTTCAGCTCAAACCAGTTGATTACCACAAATCAAAATCAGCTCCTACCACTTTAGAACCTTCTTTCTTTCCCATGACCGTTTTATGTCCAGAAAGGCCATTTTTTTAAAAGCCTTGAATATTATATGCCCAAGGTCACACATCCAAGGTATGAGAGGATACTGTCATCCTCCTTTGAAAGAAATCTCAGGAGTCCTGTAATTAGTTCTTGCTTACAACTTGTTATCTAGACAAGTCTCCCTTCTCCTCTTCCTTCCCACCTTTCTTTTTAAGCATTTCTTGGGTGGGTGAAATAATACATAGATGTTTCTATTTGGACAATGTTGAGAGGTAATTTGTAAGAATTAGGAAAAAGTGTGGGAGTCATCTGGCTTTTTTCAAAAAGTAATCAAGGACCATAGGTCAAGATTTCTCAGTAGGAATCTCAGTGATGTAAGTATTTCTCTGGTGCTAACATCTTCTATTTAAGTTATGTGAGTAGAAGCTCTTTTTTCCCTTTCTTGAAAAGCCTTTGACCAAATTTACTGCATACCACTGAAATAAACTACCTTTCCCAGCTTGGGTCTAAGACTGTCATAGTCAGGGAAAGGAGGATGAATGTTTTAGATTGGAAAATATTAGAATTAAAAGCAGAATGACTAAATTCTCCAGTCCAAGACATTTTTAAAGGAAAATTAATTTGATTAGTTGCTATGCAAATGGCTCTGGTGTTTTCTTTTCATACTGACAAATACATAAACACTTAATAACTTTGGGATGCTTAAGGTACAGACTTCCCCATGCATTTTATTTATTAATTCTCATTGAGTGGCTCTAACATCAGATTATGGGGTTTATAATCAACAAGAAAAAGACAGCAGAAAAGATTTCAGACAAGTTCTACATGTTTTAAAACCGTCTTAGACATGATATGGTTCAGGCTTCCAACTGACTGAAAAACAGATTTAAGAGGAAGAGTGTGCCTTTGGCATGACCAAATAGTGATACGCTGTTTTTTGTCTTCTTGCATGTTGCCTGATGGCCTGGAAAGCAATATATTGTTGTTACAAAGCTTTTGTGTGCTACACATCTCACTACACAATAGCTCAGATTACCTTCTCAAGGAGAAACTAAGTCCACATGTGAAGAACGTGCTGTGTCAAAGGACTGGACTTGCTCTTTCCACTTTAAACTTACAACAGTTCAGCAGCAAATCTTGACAAGACAACGGAAGCACTGCTTTATGGCACAGGTTTCTTAGGCTTCTGACTTTAATTTACTTACCAGGGAGATTATGCCACTTGTTTACAGCAAAGAGCCTGTTTGCAGTAACCGTGATCACGGCAGGAGTGGCCAGGCCAGGCTGGGTGTTGGCTGCCACGTGAGTGACAGGCGAGTTGGACGGGAACTTTAGGACCATGATAACGTCCTGTTGAGCTTGTTCTGTGAACATCAACGGGCTCTGCAGGAGGAGATACTGTTGAGTGCACACAACAAGGACCCAAATACACGGGAAAAGAAAACACAGGGAGGAGAAAAGACGGGACAAGAGAAGGAAGATTGGATTAAAACACACAAAATCAGAGAGCAGCTGCAGAGAAAAGCAAATGCAGTAATAGTGGACAGGCTTGTGAAAAAGACTATTTGAGGTAGAAAAACCTTTACACACACTATTAATCTCAGGGCCTTGCTGAACACAGAGAGTGTCTATATACAGACTTTGCTACAGATCACAGCAGATTAAACTAAAAGTTTTCAGTCACCTATCTCTGCCAAAAGAATTCTCCTTCGTATCTGCAGAGACAGTATGTCAAGGAAAGCAAAGCCTAACTAGGAGGGAAACAAAAAAAAAAAAAGTGAGCAAAAAGAATTCCTGCTCCCAGAGATTTTCTCAAGTTGCATTAAATTGGCAGACTGTAATTCTTTACAAGCCAGAGGAGAACATGAAAGCACATTAAAATAAACAGATACACACATACACTAGATGTATGTTCTGTATATACTTCTGGTGCACAAAAATAAGATTTATGAATGCAAAGTAGAAGACTTCACTGCAAATGTGTTTGAAAGGACAAACATAATTAAATGCAGTTGTAAAGAATATAAAGTGGATGTGATTACAGACGCTACCCTGTGTTGTTTCCAGAATGAATTCAGATTCTCATTTTCAACATAATTTTTTAAGGTTTTAGTTTTTTTAGTTCAGTAAGTTGAAAAGTTTAATAACTTTTTAACTAAGTTGTCTAAGAATATTGTAAATGTCGAAGCAAAATACTGAGGACCTTAGATCTGGATATCAAACATGAGGAGAAAAAGCAAAATGTAATGGGTTTATGACTGTGTGGTGCATCTAAAAAGAGAACCCCATTGAGAAGTAGAGGTACGATCATCCTAGTCACCAGTAGCCAGGTTGCTCAAGTATTTGTAATTTTCTAATAAACAAATTAGAGTACTAATGAAGTGTCCTTGGCTGTTTTCCACCTGCAATATTTCATTACATATATGTGTATGTAAGTGCATACATTTAATGTATATTTATACAGAACCAATAAAAAAATTAAATACATTTGCATTTTTATTATCACTCCTTTTTAAAAAGTTATTAAGAGTACTTAGAAAAACATATTGCTCTATGAATTCCTATTTACAGTCTTTGCATAAAGGTGTAAATAAAAGCAACTAATAAGCTACCCAGACACCCTTCTGAGCAAGTGGCTAAAAGCCAATCAATATTATGAGTTAATCCTCCCTGGATGCTCATTCAATTAAAGGTGTCAGTAATGCCTCATCTGATGTGGCCTCAATTAAATCCAGCTATCTGATGGTTGAAAACACAAGGGGATACAGCAACAGCAGCAAAACCAGACAAATAGGCAGCCATCGTGTGACTGCTAATTACTACACCTGGTGTATATTATGGCTTGTGCACTTAACACAGCACGTGGTAGCTTCCAATCCGGCTGTATTCATGCATTCATGCACACACACACACATGTGAAAACAAAACTCAGTAAATAACAGAGCTAGAAATAATTCAAAATTGTGACAGGAAAAATATCCTTGCTGTATTTCAGCTCCAGGAACTACTTTTAAACTGCTTTTAAAACCACCTAATGTAGTGCTATTATAAAATCACGTATTAATACCCACAAAACCGGTCAAAGCAAGTAGAGAACTAAGGACTTTTTTTCTGGGTGTACCCCAGCCCAAAAAACCACAGGAGTTAGAAACAGTTAACATCAGAGAATTTAACTTCTCATATTACGTACTAAATCATTTATATTTCAGCATCATGAAAAACACTATGATAAAACCACACGAACTGCTTCCTAGTATCAAATTTATTCATATAACAATGGGTCTGACAAACACGTCAACAAGCAACTCCTCAAGTTCCTTCTCTTCCTGAAACAAATCCCTTTAAATTAGAGCAAGTGCCTAGTGCATGGCACCATGACAGATGGACACACACATGGCACGGAGCTGCACGAGGGGAGTGTTTGGGCTCTCCAACACCCCTGTTAACAGAGCTCTTCAGAAAGAGAGAGCCCTGTGGGTTGCACACACAAGGCACTGCAGGAAGACAGGGACACTCCGTGGGAGGTCCAACGGGCCAGCAGACCACAAACCAGCACAATCATCTCTGTGCATCCCTTACAGGGGATCCCAGGGTAGGAGCACGACCACGGCACAGCTGCCCAAGCGTGGTATGTACTGGCTGCAGGAAGGGTGGTGGGGATGGGGGGACACTGAGCTGAGCAGGTCTCATGTACAACAAGTGACCCATTTGAGGGAGGTTAGTAGCTCAATTTGACAAGAAAGTTTAGATTTATCAGACTCCTACACCACAAGATTTGCAATCTACTTTGGAAACATGCCAGATTTTTGTGAAATTTTTTAAAACCTTCTCCATTTCATGTTTTAAAACTATCAACCTTAGTCTGCTTGAGTAGGACATATGTCCTACAGGACATACAAGAAGAAAATGTCTTTTTCTTATATTGCAGTGTAAAATGTTCATCTTAACAATAAGGGAACATAACCTTTTGAAAACTCTGTGAATTAGCAGACCATTAGCTCCACTTGTCAGAATATCACTTAACATACTTAGTTCTGGATCTATGACAACACAAATGATATTTTAAACCCAAAGACTGCACACAACATGATATGAAAAGTAATCAGTATAAAATAATAGTTTGTATAATAAAATTATATTCGACACAAGTAGAGGTAAAAGGGAAAGCATGTTAATGCTCACTGCCTGGATTTTATCACCCTAGCTTTACTGCAAAACACATTTAGTCACATTCTTTGCTATGTAAGTTTCAGCTCATGAATTCCTAGTAATCCTGGTTTTAGGGGAAAACCTATGCCTGGGGGAAAAGACAAGGAAGTTCCACCTCCTAAATCCATGTTTCTTGGGGAATCTGCCAAAGATTAACTAAATTGTCTCCATGATGACTGGCTCTCACCTGTACAGGTATGGTATTAACAAAAATCAACTGATGAAGTGTTCTTAGATTACACTGACAAAAAAAAGTCTGTACTAGAAATCAATGCAATCCTTTCAGCAATAAATAAAAAAAAAAAAAAAAGAGTTAAGCACTGCATACACTCCTACCATATCATAACTCATCTGCTGTTTTTAATAACATAATTCCACGACCACATAAAAGCAAAGTGAAGTGGCCAGTTCTGCAACTTTAAGACAGCAAAGGAAGTGAGCACAACAGCAGGTCACAAAGGGTTAACATGGTACTTACCACCTGCATGGCAGAGCTTCTTGGAGGATGTGGTTCTATGAGCAGTTGGGAAGGGGTCTGTCCAAAACTTCGTATTTGAGCTTCAACAGCCTGGAAAAGGCACAGGCAGGTTTGCATGTTAAGAGGTGCTAATTACAGGCAATAGAACCATAACTGTCACCTGAAAATGTCATTCCACACTTCTGGCTTGTTTCATGTTGAAAATCAAGCCCGTGTGTTCACTGTGGGGCTAAGTGCTTGGCACTGGTACTAAGAATGAGGTAATCACTTTAGTACTGTGGATGCTATTTCCATGAGAAACTCTGCAAAACCTCATCCTGCTCAATGATATTAAACAGAAACAAGCTATTATAATCAGAAACCCTCTTTATTGGCTCCATTTTTCCTTTCTAACACTGGCTTATGCTGTTTGTATCATAACTCAAAAGCAAAAGTTAAGTTTTAAAAAGTTTCTGTAGGTATTAAGAGTGTTCTACTTTCCTTCTATTTAACCTCCACTGCTTAGCTTCACAGCAATGCTGTACTTTTTTCTTACTTTGAGGTTTATTCCAAAAGAGCAAACAACATTAGGATGCATTAAACTAACAACTAATATTAAATGCAGCTAAAGGAGAATGTGAAGGTATGAAAGGTTTTTTAAAGTTTCTCTGTATCTTCAGCAACATGCTTTAGCACTTTCTTCATAGGCAATACATAAAAATATCATCTCATGTTTAGTGATTTCTTAAAAATAATTATTCTGAAATGTGTGAACTTGTACCTCCTGCCTAGGCATGTCCAACTAGTTTTCCATGTTGCCACCTCTTGGCCTACTGGCTTAAAGGTAACAACATTAAGCAGCCAAAATTCAACAAGTTATTCCTTGTCAGACTGGTCCCTGCACTATTCACAGAAATAGGCTGATACTACACAAAATCTTAAATCCTTCATCTCAGTTTACATCTCTTTCATGGTGAGCTGAACTACCCTGCACTTGCTGTGGGATAACAGACTGAACACGGGCCCATACTTCAGTTTCTCTGTTGCACGGAGCACTGAGCTCTACATTCCCAAAAGCATCCAGTGATGTTGAGTACCTAAGGTGAGGCATTACTAGGTTCTATTTTGAAAAGAAGTCTTGAAAATCAGGCCCTTCAAAGAAGTGTTTTAAATGGGATGCTTGAATGCTAAACCACCAAACCACTAGCTACTTTTATAGCTATATGAATACCATCATGCTTTTCTCTCAGAGTCTTCTTTTTCATGATTCAACCTTCCTGGAGGCTCCTTACACTTTTATTTGCTATTCTACTTTAGCCACTCATTAAAATTTCTGAGACAATGGGATTTATGCTGATCTTATTGTTGCAAACAACTATTTTTAGATAATAATAAAGACCATTACTAGGACACACAGTGTTCTCCTGTTACAGAAATAACAAAGCCAAAAGTAGAATGCACCTGAGGCCTTAAAATAATCATCCTCTGATAGGAAACATGCCATCCAAAACACTTGATCTTAATACATTTGGCAGGGCTTTTGAAACTTCTGAACTCATCAGAGCAGGAGTTGAAATCACTCTATGACCAGATTCTAACACTCTTGCCCACTCTGGGAAGCGCCATAATCTTCAAAGAACTGATGAATAAGTAAGTTTATCAAAAAGCTGGTTGAAATCTGACATACACACACTGTGATTCCATGAGTACGTTTTGAGGAACAGCAATATCAGTTCATGAAACACTAAAGCTCACTAAGACCATACAAGTCTCCTTCCTGCTGATGAGACATGCTACATTAAAATTCAAATCTGGGGTTTTGTGACTCGAGATATCAAGGGAATTACAAAGGCTTTGAGGTCTCTTAAGACATGAGGCATTAACAAAGCAACAGCATAATGGTCAGCAGCTCTACCCCTTCCATAAAAGCTGTTAGTTTCAAAACATCCAGATTTTAAAAAGATATGCCTACATTTACTTGCAGATTAAGAGGCATATTTTTATTAGCAAATGGGAATTCTGCTTTGCATTGAGGGTAGCACCAGAAGAATACAGGGGGAGCAGAAAGCAGACTGTCCTTGATGTCAATTATTCTATGCTTGTCAAAATATTTAGGGTAAATCTACAGTCCATAGGATCTACTATTTATTTCCTATTAAATATATAACTAATAAGTTATTCAAAATTAATAAAATATTCTTGAAGCACAACTCCCATGCATTTCTTTTAGAGATGAAAATAGAAGAAAGTGAGGAAATAATAAGCTTCAGATTTGTTAACTTCCTTTTATATTGACTTATGATCAATACAGAAACTTTCATTCCCAAATGCCCACATTCAGCATTTAAAGGGAATCAGAATTTTTTCTTAATCATGGAATCTGGTATGTCCTTTAATTTCCAATGCTACCACTTGAAATTATAGACTCTTACATAATACCAGTACTAAGTAAGGGAAAATGAAACACAAGATATCACAAATTGATGCAGAGTATTTCAAATTTCCAATACATTCATCATAACAAGAGCCAAAATTGATGTAAAACGAAAAATCAGATGTTATAATTGCTTTAAACCAATGAAAGATCAACAGTCAGGATGCTGTTTTCCACAGTCCAGATCTCAGAGGAACTCACTACCTTCCAGCAATGTAAAAACTGGAAGAGACACAGTTATGATTCCACTCCTTACTCTCACACACGATGCTCATCACAATCACACTCCTAGACCACCCAACAGCAGCACGAGAACAGCTATTTGCCTCCCACCCATTCTCAGTGCAGAAGAGAATCTCTCTGGGATATTACAAAGAAGTATAAAATATGCTACTCAACCCACCAGTCGAGAGCCACTGCCTGTTTTCACAGCGTTCTGTCAGACCTGGGGAAAATTCTGGCCAATGGGACAATGACTTTGCCAAAACCTGTCCCAGAGGATCACAAATTCTCTGTTTTCAGTCTTAACAGTCAGTTTCTACATCCCTGTTCATGATCTAGCTTGAGTTTGTGATGTACAGTTCCATCACAAACAAGTCTTTTAGACTCATTAGGTTCCATCTGGTCCTTCCAAAAAAATACGAGCGTCTACAGTTCCAGGACTGCAGTAGTCCCCTGACACTGTCTTTCCCTTTTAGCCAAGAGAACTGGGGAAAATCCACAATCACATCATGTCATACTACAGGTAACAAGGTTTCATAAAACATCAAAACTGCAGATAGAGTATAAAAGCAAAGATACTGGCATCTGTACGTCGTCTTTACTAGTGCCTTCAAGAGATCCAAAAGAAATCTGAACAACTCTTGAGTAAAGGCAACACCACTTGGACAAATATGTCTAGACATAGTGGCTAGACTTCAGAAAAAAAATCTCCTGCATTCCTTCTAATTACCAAGAAAAAATGTAAAGGTTTCTTTATTTAACTTCCACATTTCGTAATAACGACTAAGAGAGTGTATTAGCAACCCCAAATGATTCCCTTCTTTTCCTAGATTGTATTTGAAGTCAGCCCAGATGTCGACTCGAGGTTCTGATGTCTCAGTCAGAAGGATCACACACGGAAAGATGACCTTCCTCTGTCAGCAGAAATGTGATGGTGCAGCTACAATCCATCCCCGCTCTCTAAATTTACATAATATTAGAAAGAACCACCAGATGTCAATCAGACTTTTGTTCAACCTGTCAAAGAAAATCAGGCAGGAGCAAGGAATCTTTTCCTCAGAGTTATAATTAATATCTCCTTTGAAGAAAGCAACCTACTACTTACCTGAGAATATACAGTAAAATGACCAACAGTGAAAAAGTCATCCACTTGCTTTCTAATGAATTACAGCCCAGCTTCTAACTGAGTTTTCAGTATTACTAAGAGACAGACAGCTGATTCTAGCAGCAAAGGAAGGGCCTGTGATCTCACACTGCTGAATCCCCCTGGAGCATACAACCATTTAGATGACTGTAGGTAGAAATATTTGGGAAATTTCACTAGTTTCACATCTATTAAAGGCACTACCTTTGTTTGAAAGATATCTTTAGCTCTACAAACTCTTATTGCTGAAAGCATGCTGCACACCACAAACTAAAAGATAGTATCGGTCAACATTTTGTTTCATTGCTTCTCAAATATCTCAGTAAAACTGCCTTCTTCCTATTAATCCTCTACAAAAACAAAACTTTGGTAAGGCCAGAATTGTTCCAGATGCTACAACAAGAAGTAATAAAATGAAACAAGGTAAGCAACCCTTTACAATAATCCACACAGTATGCATCTCAAACCACATACTTACATAACACAGTGTTTTGAATGTTAATTAATTTAGAAGCATGAAAGCCATAAGCAAATTTCACAAGTTAACATTTATCTGGTTACCACAATAACCTGTTCCTTAAAAAGTCTCCTAGATCATCTCCTCTTTTCTTGGGGGGTAGGAATTAAGAGAGGAAGAGTAAAAAACTTGAAAACTTGGCTTAGTTATAATGTAGCTTCTGGCCACTGTTTAGTACGGATATTTTCAGTCTCTGAACTTACCCTCTAATCTAACTGTGAAGAAAGTTAATTCAACAGTATGCAGTACCCACCAAATACGGCTGTAAATTTTTTGGGAAGGAGGGTGATGGGGAGGTTGAACATATGGATGCAGTTAAGGTAAAAACAGATGTTTGTTACTTTTCTTTGCAGCAACACTCAGAAACTAAGTCAAAATTGCTTTTTTTTCATGTTTATGTCTGAAAGAACTATAAAATTAAATATGAGGGAGGGCGGGTGGAGGGGAAACTGCAGTGAGTGTCACAGAGAAAGAATGAAACGGTTTCCAGTTTTGAATTCAAATCCTGAAATGAAGGCCCATAATAGTTAAAAGGCAAGACATACACCATTTAACTCCAGATTTAAAGACCTTTAAAGGGACTAGCTCAGAGTGCTTTCATCATGCCTCCTCAGACACAAAACATTGAACTGCCTGAAGAGTCCAAGGGCACAGCACACACATGTTAAAATGCATGCCTGGGTCTGAGGGCATGACAAGCTACAACCTTACTATTCCCTACAAAGAGGTTGCTTTCAGTGCCCTTGCAGATCTACACCTAAGTATTCCCAGTTACTTCCCAAATCTCTAAGACTTAATTGCCAAACATTTGAAAACCCAGGTGAAATAACATCATGCATTGTAATACATATTATTTCAGCATACGTGTCATGGACGGAAAACGTTTTGGGTTCATCCTCCATCCTTCTACCCAGTATTTATGTCCAGAAAATAAGAGCCCTTGCAAAAATAATTACTTTGGCTCTCTGCCGCTCCTACCTCACTTTTCAATATTCAAAAAGGTTTACACACATGTTCCTTAGTGAGTTCTATTGGCTTGAGCGATATGCAATAATGATTACTTGCTTTCCCTTTCCTTCCACCCAGATGTTGCTTTACAGCATCAGAGAACACAGACTATTTGACAGGTTTCCCCTCAGACAGTGAAGTTGAATGGCTTAGAGGCCAACTGACGAGCTCCTTTCCCCACGGGACAGTGATTAAAATCAAGCCCTGCTAACAAGTGATCAGAAAACCTCCTCTGACCAGAGAGCCACTTATGCTCCTACAGGAAGAGTCTTAGTTAAATTCCTCCCAGACTGCGGAAACACGGGTAACACTGGCCAGAGAACAAGCACAATTCATAACAACTAGATAAAACTGCTGAAAAGATGCAGAAGACCATAAAGAGAAGCTCTTTGTAGCACCATCTCCCTTGTTTCCTAACAGTCCCCATTAGATCAAGAATGTGAAAAATGGGCAAAATGCTTTTCTGACACAGGCAATGTATATGCTGGCTGACTGTACACCTGCCCTGGGGACATTGCACTACACTTGACCCAAGGAAAAAATACAGCGCTCAAATGTTAGTATCATAAATTCACACACTCCCATTCGCTGTTTTGAAAATAAAATGAGCAGTCTACTTTCTGCATGTCAAACCAGAAAATTGTTTCTCTTGTTTTGACTTCACAAATCAAACCTTTTGAATTGAATCACTTCAAATTTGTGTTTTCTCATTGCTCTACTCACTCAACATACTGATTTAAGAAAAGTGTCTTTATTAGCTTTGAATTCTTACAAATGGCAGAGAGGGAATGGAGCAAGGACAGAAAAAAGGCTAAAGAAAAGATGTTGTAAGATCAAGAGTTATACACTGTTCTCTAGGTATCATTAAATCCAAGTGCAAAATGTTTGTGATATACCCTCTGTTAACCAAGCAGGGTGTAGAAGGTGCCTGTTACTGCCCACTAATGCAGGTTTTACTTCAACCCAAGCAGCACAGGTTTATGGCTTCAGAGCTGAAGCGTGGGTAGAAATACTGTCAACAGCCCACAGAGGGGGGCATTATTAGAGTACATGAGAGAGTTGCTATGAAGCAAAAAGTGCACAACCTTTGCCTGCTGTGGTGCATGAGGGATGTATGTAACAAAACTGAGTGTGCCTCATTACACAAGAAAACAACAGATACACGTAGAAATTAAAGCCATCAAATTTAAACTAAGCATAGAGGTTTTTCTCCGTTCTTTTTAGCTTCCTTGCAGGAAACACATCTGCTGTATAATATTTTTCTTTTCTTCTTCCCACTCCCCAGTTTCACTTCCTTCTGCCTGCTTAAAATACCAGAGTTGTCTGGAGATCGATTACTAAGTCTAACCAGTTGTTATTTATAAAATCCAAACTACTGCAGATACCTGGAGGGGGAGGGGTTACTCTATGCAGGATTACCTTTTTTCTCAAAGCTATTTGAGATTCAATATATGAATAATACATTATTCTATTTGCATCAGAAAAGTGTAGAAAGGAGCACAGCATAGGATGCCTTCCACCACATCTTTAAAAACAAAACCCCTAACCCAGCTTGCAAACTACACTAAGAAATTTTCTGCGAGAATAAAGAAAAATGAAGTCTTTTTGTCCAGACAAATCAGTATGACAATTACATGGCAATCAAAGTAAAACAGGAAGTAATCACAGTTTGTGAGAATACAAACAGAATCCCCTCAGGGCCAGGCAAGTTGTTCCAATCTGAATATATACATTCCAGGCATATTAAACAGAGGCACAGCACGGCCTGGCTGCAATCTCCAGCTCACGCAGCTGTCCGTCTACTGCGGCGTAATCCCAGCTGCCAATCTGAAAGAAACCAGTTAGTCAGAGCAGACACAACCAACAGAAACAAATGTCACTCAATAATGTTCAGAGGCACTGGGTTCATGGATAATTTCAAACAGTATCTCTGTCTGGAGCACTGATGTGCTCATTCAAAACACCTAAATCTTTGGCTACTGGAAAGAAGCAGATAAAAACCACTAGAACTACAAAAACAGGTCTGGTAGTACTTCAAAGAGACTGACAAAATAAAAAGGGAAAAGAGTTTAAAAAGAGAGTTGAGATGAATTTAAAGACCTGCAAGTAAAACTGTATTCAGTACATGCAAAATCCTAAGCAGCTCTGGGACTGGTTTTTAAAAATATAACCATTTCTGTTTTATTTGAGCACCACAACCAAAATTGTTTCAATCTCTCTTTGCCATGGCAGATGAAGATTTCAAGAAAGTAACTCACTGCTTCATTTAAATTCAATAATTATCACAGAGAAAACAGTGGTATTGCCACGTGCAATACTCTCAAACTTCATCAATTTCTAGTATTATTCATTTACTCTTCTAAATAGCTAAATATAGTCTCTAAAACTTGCTACCTTCTCACAGTGTACTTGCTACTTAGCTGATCCCAAATATTCTGATATAAAACTTTCTTCTCTGGAAAAAAGCAATCCAATCCAATCCAATCTGTTAGCATTCCACAGAATTTCTTAAACTCTGATGTCATCTCTATTTATTAAATAAAAAAGTTTAATTAAAATAAAACATTTCAATATGAAGGAGGTTAATACACTGATGTAAAAATCCAAAAATTAATGGTCTTTAAACTCTTATGTGATCATCTTTCAGAATGTGTAACAATTGTGAAAAAGAAACAAATAATTAATTTTGCTAAGCTATGAAATACATTTATTTAAACTCTCATAACCACTACATGCAAGACCAAACTTGCTGTTTCCAAACTACGGGGAAAATACTCTCTCAGAGTCTTCTACTGCAATGAATGAACTTTTTGTTATTATTTAATAGCATGTAACATTTAACTGAGACTTGATTTTTAGACACCGCTTGAGGAAAAGCACCTTCGTCGACCATAAGCTTTCTCACTCAAGCAGCAGCTATTGATCACATAACTAATAACTAAAATAATAAAGTGTGGTAAGTAAATACCACACACATCTACAGACACAGTGGGAACACTGATGAGCTAGATACCCTAGGCTGCAACAAGCAAATAGAATGAAAACATTGCAAACAAAATTTTTTAGTTTCCCAATTATTGTGAAAGTCAATTGTTTGGACAGCATAAAGAACCTGCAAATAATCAAAGCATGCTGATGACACAAAGAAATTTTTGTAGCCTATTCACTTCCATGTTTCATTCAAGCTAAATGACTTAGTATATGATAACTGTAGCTATCATACAGAAGTATACCTCATCCTTTCCACACATGGAAGAGGAAAAGAAGTTTAAAAATAGAAATAATTTCTATTAAAAAAGTTATTTTTGAAGGATTATGAACATGGCTTTCATCCATACCTTGTTTACCTTGTGATTACTCTCTCTTATTTAATGCTGGCCAACAAATATGTCAGTTATCTAAGACTGACCAGCCAGGCACAAATGAAAATGTAACGAGCCCAGGGGGTCTCAAGACCTCTCTGGCTCTGATAGATCCACAAGACAGGTCAAGCAAGAAGAGGTGAGGGAACTGACTGCGCTGAAAATTTCTATCTTTGAATTTCAATCAGAGGCTGAGGAAAAAAGCATCCTGTGCTGAAGAACTAATTCACATTAGTTACCTGCTTTCAAAAAGCTTTAATACTTCCAGCCAAAGCATCTCAGTCCTATTTTAATTAACTCTAAACTATCCTTTACCTGCTGGATAGAGAAGCAGAAGCAGCAGGTAAAATTAGAATCTATTCTATAATGAAGGATAAAAGAGAACATATTTTTCTGGATCAGAACCTAGCCGAGTACTTTCCATGTCTGTTTCTAAGCACTGTAGTAAATATTTAAGTTGAGACAAAGGGCAATAAATCCCCATTTGTCATGTCAAACTCTGGGCTGAATGGAATCAAAGAAGCACCACACCTCCCAGATATCACAGTAAACACTTGCTTTATGCTCATTTTGCCTGTTCACTCCAACACCACAAGCAGGTCACAGCGTGAGCTGAGGTGTGAGAACTAATAGGGAAATGACACTGAGTGGTGGCAGGAATGGTGCTCCTGTTATTTTAATGCTCTTTTCACTAGAAGAAAGTACTTCCTTTCATGGGAGAGTCCTGCTGCCCAGACAAGCTGATTTCCTGGAGCAGTGCTACCTGCCCACACGGGAGGCCCTGCCTGTGTCACGCACTCTTGCTCTGGGTGCCTTCCCTGGAAAAGACCAGGACCAAGCATGAGTTTGGTTGCATTGCCAAGTCCACCTCTCCTTAGCCATGAAGTATGCTTCCTTTAAAAACAGTTTTCTTAATTCTGGTTACGTATAATTGTATTTTAGAATAGATCTGCAATTAAAACAAGACCAACGTTAAACATTTATTTGTTTTTTTCACACTGTTCCTGTGCTGTACAACATCAAGGGTGCCATCTGTGCAACACACTTCTGGCCAGAGATGATTCAAAGGTCGATTCTACAATACTCTGAATTTTGCCTGCATGAATTCGTTACTTACTGAATTCAGCACATCTAAATTTACTGCTCTGTGACAGTATTTTATAACCATTTTATTCTACATTTTAAAACTCATCACAGCCACAAAGACTGTTGCCCATCTTGCTAAAACCAGACTGATCATTTTCCCAACTATTTAGTAAATGTTAACTATGCTATAAATACAAATTGTGTTTATACACTGTGAAAGATTCACTGTTGTCAGGGTTTTCCAGCTGAGTTAGAGCTGAAATATGCTATTAACTCCCACCATGAACACAGCTAAAAGAGAGGCCAAAATGCTTTCTCTGGGATAAGATATCAGATCTGCTACTGCTGTCATGAAACTGGGGTCATGTAAACTAAACATCCTTGTAACTTCTTTTGGAAAGCACAGAAGTCTCTCAAACTGTAAATATTTAAAAATAAAATAAGACTAATAAGAGATAGGTCCAAGATGCACAAAACTTACCCAAAGATATTAATCTTGAGCAACATTTAAAAGCTATTATCCATAAAATAATTTATCCCATATGCCTCTAAGCTGAAAATAAAAGAATTATTTTCTCTCTGTATATAATCAGAAGTGGTGTATTCAAATAACATACCGAATGCTGTGTCCACGCTGATTCTTCACAATTTTTGAAACTCCTCAGTTCATATGGAAATAAAATATCATCAAGAGAAAGAAAGGTGCCGAGAGAATGGAGAAAGCTGTGCTTCCTAATGTTAAACAGACTACCTTCGTGTAACAAAAAGGCACCTTCTCTTCAAAGGAAGAAGTATAAAACAACAGAACCATTTAAGGCTAAAAGCAATCGCCTGATGGGGGTTATTAATTGCATGGGACTTATACTTGTGTTTTTTGAGCTATTATTGCTAATTTAAAAATCATTAGTCTTTCGTAATTGCTGACTTCAAAGATCGTATCAGATGCTATTTTAATTTTTTTATTTTTAAATATGGTTAGGTGCTTTTTGATAAGGGTGGTAGAAAATTCAGAATGCTTCCTGAGGTGCAGGGGTCCCTGGATAAACCAACGATGCATTCTCCAGGTAATATTTTGTCTTCCCAGTATTAACTTCATCTCTTTTCTTTGCTCTTATCCAGTGTTTACACTAACTACACAGGAGTATCAGTGGAAAAATGGACTTCTAATTAGTAACAGTGAATCTGAGTGCAGCCCAGATTCACAAACATCCTTTGTGAATCTAAGCCAGAGACAAGAGAAATTTCTATTCTTCTGATCGAGACTCTGATGAAATAGCCACAAATTGGTCCAAGATGCAAACTATTTTCTACAGATTGTGCTTCAGCTCTTAATCAGTTGCTTGTCCAAATGACTTACATGTAATTCTGCTTTTTTTTTTCTTCTCCATTCTTGGATAGCTATGGCAAAAAGAGAGCAGAACTTGTGATAAGAAGGTGCTGTGAATTCTCTCCAGAACAGCAGGATGACATTTATCTGTGCTACATGACTCCTCCTTGCCTCTTCTATAGGCATCAAAAAAGAGCCCTTCCATGGCACATCTTGCGTTTGGGAGTTCCACAGATCAAAATACGGTGCTCAAGAGCAAGTCAACAGAAGGCAGAGATACAGCACACCTCTGCTGGCAAATACAGTATTTTCCACTGGAAAGATGGTTACTGCTTGTCAACTGAACAGCAGCTTCCCTCTGCAGCTGTAACCTCCTTCAGTAAGATTCAAGAACAAGGATCAAAGTCAATGACAATGCTACTAAAATGGTTCGAGGGAAAAGGAGGAGGATGAAGGAATGGTCTCTGCAGGGATGAGTAGTGCCAGCAGAGATACTGAATCTCTTGCCTTGCTTCTCCTGGCTGCAGCTCCCTTCCCCCACTGGCTGCGACTCAAACCCTTCTCTCTTGATCTGCTCCCCCCCCCCCCTTCCCCCCCGAGATTTGCCTTTGAATTATGCAAGCTTTGCACTCCCCAGGGTTTATCTGCCAAAAGGTAGCATGTGTCCCATGGTTTGCATTTTAGTTTAAGATTTTCTATTATGGCAGTCAGATCCTTTCAAAATACTTTACTTCCTTTATTCCCATAGGCAGAAAGAATGGCAGGAAAAAATTGTTCACAGAAGTATAAGAGGAGGTAAAAGTTCTACATTTTCAGTTTTAAAAAAAAAAAAAAAGAAAGGTGGAATATGGTTTTAATCAAGTAGTTTTCCTTCCTAGACGAGTACTTCCTTCTTGTAATATATATAACCTGACTGCCTATAAAAATAAAGGTGCCAGTTGGAGCCATTTAGGAGACCTAAGGAAATTCTGCATTAACCTACACTCCTCCAGTCCTCAGTTCCTTCCACTATTGTTCTGTGTGTGGCCTCTCTGATAAGTCAGGTCACCAATATCCATACAAATATCTGCAAGATACTTCAGAAACACATGCATCATAGCCTTCTCATTACTGATGTGGCCCAGGCTTAGCATTGACTATGTGGGGAAATAGCCATGGTTTAAGCACGTGCTATTATTTCCACACAATACCAAAAAGCCTCAAGAACTTGCAGCCCTCAGAGCATACAGAGGCTTCTCCTTGGCTTAGGTTTGCAAATAAAAATACATTTTCTGCTACAACTCCTGAGATTTAAAGACCCAAACCTCGAATCTTATTGAGAGCAAAAAGCTAAAAACATCCTTTTTGACATGAAGGAATCCAGAGTAAAATTTCCCAGTTTAATACTTGACTAATAAACAGGTACTAAATCTGAGGTGTCGTGCCTGCCTAAAAATACTGCTAATTTCCCAGATCAGAAATTCATTTGGCCTCTAACCAGGAACTTGGTGGAGAAAAGACAAAATATTTTCTGGCAAGCTGCCTGAAGGAGAAAAATAAATGCTGATTGAAGCTGCTTGGCAGTACAGAACGTTAGCATGGGTCCTCAGGGAGATGGATTAGCAAGCAGGAAGAAGGTGATGCTGTCAAAGGTGCATGATAAATTCATTTAGCACATAGATATAGAATGATTATGCACATAGATATACACACAAACAGATTTTTCATTACTTTCATCTCTACCCATAAGTAAAAGCAGGATAAGTCACCATTGGTGATGATAGCCATTAAATCTCTGCACTGTCAATATCCCATCAGAGCTGATCATACTCAAATCTCAAACTGCATATACACACTTACATAATAAGAAATACACCTTAAAAAATACATGTAAATAGCAAGGGATACCTAACAGGAATCCTTCAACTGTTTTAATGACCTGCTCAAAAATGCTAAATAAAAGTATTCCACTGGACCAATCTTCAAGCAACTCAGAACAAAAGTGCTATAAGACATCATTCATTCTGCTGCCTGCATTCATCACTATGTATTTTTGACACCATCAGTAGTGTTTCAAAATTCTGCTGCCACTAAGCTACTCCATTATTACGAACTCAACAACATTCCCCCTTCTGTTTTCATTTTTATACGCCACTCAGCTCAGGCAGCACAGAACAACTCAAAAGAAAGAAACATTGTTGTAAAGTACAGTAAAAACATGACAAATCCAAAATATCTGGTAACAAAGTGAATGCCTCTCTGAGATGACCCACACATCCAGACAGATTTGTAACTTCCCTGGTCTCAAGTTACTTTTTTGTCAGACTACAACACAAATAGAATAGATCCCAGTTCGTCTAATAATAGAACTGTTCTAGAAAAATTAAAAGCTTAACAAAAATTGTGTGCATAGACTGCTATTTTGATTAGTGTTACTTCAATTATTGGTTCCAGAAGCAATAGTTCAATGATGGTTCATTTAATAACAAAATTAAGAACAAACTACGTACATTACCCAGTCTATATTTCAGCTCACACTTAAACCAAGTACGTCAAGAGTCTAATACTCTTATAAGGTAAGAATAATTCCTTGTCAGTGAAAAGTGGACAAACATTATCAGTGAAATGAAAACATGACAGGGTGAACATCTATTACTCTAGTACTAGGTCAACAACTTTTTCAAACCCAGATGATGACATTTTTCCTTATAAGACAAGTGTCCCAGTATCCCCTTTCGTAGCTCAATTAAATGTATTTATGTGCAAGGTAAGTATTTTAGCTTTAAGTAGACTAAAACGTTGTCTGCAGACTGATGGCAACCCACATAATGTTGACACTGTGCTGGTACTTAAGCCAGTCCCTGTGTACCCCACATGCCATGCAAACCCCCCAAACCTTCTCACTGCACACACAAACCAGCTACAACCCACAGTGTTGCTATGAGATGACTTTCTCTAAGAGGCAGGCAAGGTGCCCCACACAGTCAGATGGCCAGTATGTACAGAGAAAATAGTATTATTTAAAACAGTAATCACTTATTCTCAGACTTTCTTTAAATAAGCAGTAGATAACAAACAAAAACTTCAGGTAGGATTAACCTAGAATTCTACTGTGAACTTCAAACCTAATATTTATAAGCAGAAATGGATTCATTCTTGTTTTCATTCAGTTCATGCATATATTCTCTGTTGAACATCTAATCGCCCATTTAAATAAAATAGTTGATAGCATTCACATTACTTTGTTCTCAGGGACTGAGAATATTTTATAACAAAGTAGCACTTACATTTATTCTATAATTAATATACTTGCAGTTATAATTGATACCAATGTATTGTCTGAACAGAGGACACAAAAACGATAAAAATCTGTTTGAATCGCCCACTCCACTCTGTTCTTTTTTTAACAGCTGTCTAGATGGAGGAGGAAGGACTCTTTAAGCCCACAATATCCTACGAGATACTTCAGCAAATAGATTTTCTGAATGATGCTGAGTCTGAGTAAAACTACTTATCTTTCCAGTGTTTAAATATCTACTTCTGCATATGAAAAATACAGGACAAGGTATTTTAGTTTGATAGTAAACCAAATTAAAATATTGGGAGCTGCAAAACTCTAGTGTTTTATGTGTACTACATATACAAGACTGTGCTTAAAGAGAATTGTTAAAAGTGCAGAAGTAAATCCAGAAGTGCCAGCCAAGTCAAGGTTGCTCACTGCCTTTTGCCACTAAGATCCAGTATTAGGGAACACAATGACTGATTTCAGCAACTGAAGCAATCCTCGAACATTTATTTTTATACTGGTATCCAGTCTGGGCTGAATCCAGGTGCACAAAGTTTAAGAGCAACTTGCATGCTTGTTCTGGTAATTCTGCATGCTGTGACAACTGGTTCAGGCACCTTGCATTTGACTGGCCTGTAGCCAAACCACAAGAGAATGCAAAGAAATGGAACATTCACCAGAAGCCTTGAACAACGTGGAATCTTTGCATTTTCAACACTGCAGTGTTTAATGAAGATTTTTTTCTTTTCTGTATTTAAAGTACAAACTTACCTCTCTCAATACGGAATCCGTTATTGAACTTAAATTAACAGCTCCTTCATAAGTCAAATAGTAGAATACATTCAGTGACCTAACAGCCTCTGGCCCTTGTTGTTTGTAGCCAAAAATCAGATCAATCCACTGGTGGAGCTGGCAGGAAACAAACTCACTTTCTAATGCCTGTAACAAAAACACACACACAAAACACATAAACGTGAGTTTCCCTGATGGTCATCATTTGGTAATCACAGAAGCATTTTTTTTAATAGCATATAAAATTACCTTAACAAGTATTGTTCTGTAACAATACAGAATTGCAAAGAGTATTTTAGACATTCTATCCAAACAAAAGGTGGGCCCTGTAAGAGATGCCTGAGTCTCATGCCCTACTTCCCACTAACCAGGAAACCCTGCTTTTAATACTATAATAGGGAGAATAAGACAAAAAAGCAGTAAGTGGAAAGCATTTGTGCCTTTGTAGACAGCCTGGCTATGTTTTTATGAACTTTCAAGATGAAATTGTGCTTTTCTGTGTGATCTGCATGGTGAATAATAACAGTACAATTATCTGATTCTGACAGCCAGAGAGAAGATTGATAAATTTGGGGAAATGGAACTAACTAGGGATGTTAGGGTACAAATTATTTAACATGTTGGACTACCAAACTGCTATCACTTCTATGCATTTCTTGTATACATCTCTTATACAAACTTATACAGAAACCTATACAGAAGCACTATGCTGAACAATTAAGCTGCTTTTCTGAAGATGTTATCCAGTTACAACCCAATCCCAAAGACAAAAGCATCCAAAAAATAAAGAATCTCTCCATATTGGTATTAGATACGGCACAACTATATTAAAAGGTAACCTAAAAACCATTGGTATCTGAAGAGTTAATTCATCTAGATTAAATCACTAGTGGGATTTGCTTTTTCTATTTTATACAGAGGGTTCAAAGTACTTCTTATTTGAATTAGCAAACAAAACAACATAACAAACTGATATTCTCTTCATCTAACAAAATGAATGGCATTTTCCTTGCAAAGGAAATTCCTAATTTTGAGCAGAGGAAGTTGAAATTAATCTGAAAACCAGGGAAATCACTCTGCAATTTGCACACAGAAATGATGGGTTTGTTTCATTAACCGATGCCTGAAAACAAGATTTAAATTGACACATAAAACCAGCAATTGTCTTAATTTGTGTGGTGCACTCCACACAAAAGCCCTAAATATGTTCAAATTAGAGCAAGCTGCTTGATTGTCACTGCAGTCTCATGTCATATTAATGCATGACAAACATTAAACCATACACTTAAATGGCAATTTATATCATTTAAATGTTTACTGCCACACCAGATCATCACTCATTTAAATGTGACTTTCTGACAGCTAATTTCAGTTAATTTTCCTCGATTCACTTAATTAGAACTTTCAATCAAGAAAAGACCTGTACATATCTTAGACATCATATCATTCTTTTTTTATTATTACTTTTATTAGGATACTGAATTGCTGAAAGCATCCTTTAAAATGAATTACCGCACAGTTTAGTATCTCTTTGGATGTTCATATAACAATACCTTACAACATATATGCTTAGACAGGACTTTTTCTTTCTTTTTTCTTTTTTTTTTTTCTTTTTAATTTAAAAATCCCCACCCAATGTTTAGACACAGACACACAATTAAAACGATAAAAAACCACAAGCAGGTCAATTAAAAATTAATGATTTCAAAATTGTTTAATAAGATAAAACCAGTCAGGAGTCTCATGAGTGTCCATAATACCACAATGTGCAGCCATAAAATTCTACAGGGCTCAGCAAATGACAATGATCAGAATTAATTTTCATGCTATCCTGCTAAAAAAAATTAACCCTAGAACATACTTACTGTTATCATTATAACTATGTAATGCCAAGAAAAATAGTGTTATGAACTTATGATTTTTTATATATATATATATATAATATTTATATATATTTAGTGTGCGTAAGTTGTTCATATTTTCCTTTTCTACAAAAGCTAGACTTTTAGTGAGTCATATTATCCTTACAAAGCATTTGGACATGAATAACTAAAGGAATATCAGTGCAATCTCCTTAGATTAACATAATTATAAATGAGATTTTTTTTCCTTAAAAAAGCAAAACTAAAACACGCTCTTTGCCTTCTCATGGAATGGTTGGGACCATCCTGAATTTACTTCTCTTTTTCAAGTTTGAAATTATTTTACACTTGTAATTTGTACAGATGCAAAGTATATTTTTTTTCCTTATTAGGCCATTTAAAATCTACTTTCTTAGTTGCCAAATCACAAATAAAAGGGCTAAATGAAAAATGGCTACAGTCAACATCAGGACCCTGAAGGACAGACCAAACACAGCACACAAATTCAAAAGCTAAATAAGCTTGCCTGACATTCCAGGTTCACAGTTAAGCTCTTGGTTGGAGGGAAGTGCTTATGCTATGACATAATCAATGAAGAAACAACAATTAACAACCTGTATAATGATTAAAAATAAGACTGTCGAGGAAAACAACACAGTAGACCAGAGCAGGCCATGTAGTGCACTTTGTAGCCAGGCTGGTGTCTACTATGTGGGTATGGGCCCTCCTTAAGAAACCATCTGAGAAATAAAAAAGTTGCAATTTGCATAACCATTCAGTTATAAAAACGGGGGATTGGTGGGTTTTTTTTTTTTTTTTGGTTTTTTAAACATCACTGTTAGCCTTTACTTCTTGCAAAACTAAGCCAAGGGTATGGATGGCTAAGCATTTAGGATTACTTAAGCATCCAGGACAGCCATTGCTCATTAAGGCTCAAGTTAAACACAGCACACAGCAGTGGGATAGGAACATCCTTCCCATGCTGCTCTTAAAGCAAACCCATCAATTGTTAGAGCTCCCATGGCAGACCAAGTACATCATTTACTGTTTGCTACAAAGTAAATGTGGAAAACAAGAAAACCCTCGAAAGCATCCAGCACAACACAGTAATGTTCAATCCTATTGAGTTATTGTAAAACAAATCAGTGACTAATGTCCAATTGTTAAAGGATCAAACAAGACCATGAAAAGACTGTCACGTGAAGCCACACACAAATTGTCAGTTCTGTCCACGGGGACTCATATTAACTTTGACAAACTGTCTTGGGGCTGATATCTGGTTTTTTAATGAGATCTATTAGGCAGAGACTAAAACACTTGAGATATGCTAAAAAGTACAGTATACAGATGTCAAACACAAACACCTATTAGTAACTTTCATTTCTCTGTTCCCAAGGTAGAAACACTTCAGATACATCAACAAATAGACGCTTTGATCTTAACAAGGAAATTTTAGTTTATTCATAAATATTTTTCAAGTGCACAATCTGATGCCACTAAATATGTGCAATCAAAACCACCTCTTCATGAATGACTCTGAAATTCACTATTTTATGTGCATCATCTTCTGTCCTGTTTTCTGAAAGGAATGAAGGGAGAATAATTTACTGCTGGCAACCAAAGACTAACATCAGTCTAATACTGATACAAATGATTTCACAGAACATGGCTGGAATGACAGAACAGAAGACTAGCAGGTTAGGAAAGATTTTTCCTTTTTCCAGTATCAGTTCTCAAACCATTTATTATGATATATTTTCCTAAACAATATTATCCCCTTGGAATCAAGATTTGTATCTTTAAAGTGACTACTATTGGCTTTTGTCCCCTACTCCTATTTCTGCTTTAGATTTCATGCAATGACATACAGCATTTGAAATTACGTCTATTAAAAATGAATATATACTGTGCTTGAGTTTGGGATGTTCCAATGCTGAAATTAGATGAAAGGCTTAACTGCATTTTTTTCATCAGCACAGATATATATTCATAATCAAGCTATTTAGAAATAAATGACCCGCTTGCCTTATTCCTATGCTGACCTAAAGTTAAATGATTTTGAAGCAAAGCATAAAGCATGCATGCAACTCTTATTGGAAAGACAGAAGTCCAACCTACACAACATGTGGTTTATATAGCTAAAATTAAAGTAGAAAATTTGATGAGAAACCAAAACTGCTCATACATGAATAAACTTTCCTATTCACTCAATTGAAAAAAAAAAACAAAAAAACCAAAAAAACAAAATAACAAACCCAGGAATACTACATCAGCAAGTAAGAAATTACAGATCTCCAGTACAAAAAATTGCCTTTAATGGACTAAATATTTCAATTCCTTCCTGAACTAAAGAATTTCCTATTAAATATTTAAAATAATGGAGTCTCTTTCACGTTCCTTTTGAAAAAATATTTATGTATGAACAGAAAAGCACGAATTAGGATTTCACACACTTTTAGCAAAACCACAATTTTCAGGTGAAAAATACTCTTCTTGAACATGACAAAACACCCACATAACTGCAGGACCAGGTAACTACTTTAAACTAAGCACATGTTCTGCCTTGGAACTATGTGTGTGCACATGCATTCAAACAAAACCCAAACCCCAACAAAACCAAACAACTGGAACAATGTTTGCATGTGTAGGCTTTCAGACACAAGTTGGTAACACTGCCTTAACATTGATATATGACCTTAGTAAGTTACAATGAAGAAGGTTGTTTTTTTCAGCCTAATTAGAACTGTTTCAAATTTTCCTGCTAAATATATGATAGAAAGTCCTTTCAACTTTTTTTTTTTATTATTCTAGAGTTTCTTTCCACGTCAACCTTGTTCCAATCAAAATATGTTTTGAATTAAATTATTTTGATTCAATATGTGGATCACATTTCACTTCTAAGATTTAAAGTCCGAAAAGGAAAAGTTTAGGCTGTTCAAACAAAGCAAATGCGGCCACTTTGCGGAAAGCTATTCACATTTACCAAGACTGACAAATTGTTTGTGTGCACCATTAGGTCTAGTTTCTGCAATAGTTGCCAGATTTCCTGTCCTCCTAATAACATATTAACTCTTGAAGTGCTGGCTTTATCTTTTGAGGTTTCTCAGTGACCTCCAGCATTTAAAAGTAAATTACCAAACACACTTTAACCAGCAACACCGTTTGATCGCACGGTTAGGCATCTGAGAAAAAAGGATGTATAAAAAGTTATTAGAAAGATACTGAACTCGAGCCTGCCTTGAAGATATCAGAAGGGAGAGGACAGCAGACATAGTAAGGAGAAAACTCCGAGTTCTGCATGAGGTAATACAAATTTCAGAAGGATGAAATGGACATCAAAACTGTTTAAGTGACTTCTGGTTTCTAACTTGCTAAATAACTGTTCCAAGCAAATGCATATAGTTTTATTTACTGCATTTTGCAATTTGTTTTAAGCATGAAATATTCAGAAACTGAGCAATTACCTTACAGATAACCTTATAAGAACTATTTCATTTTTCCTTTTGTGTGTGTTCCAGAAAGGCAATGCCAATTCTTCATTACGGTTGTAACAAAAGGTAGCATTTTACTTTATTTCACTTGGTTATCAATACCAGGATAAAACAGAAAAAGAACTCTGGAAAACATAATCTTCATAAAAACATTTAACTCAGATGCTTTACCAAAGACAACTGATCTTACAGAACAAAGGATATCAACAGTCTAAGGAGAAGTTGAGACACAGGAGAACTCTGGAAGATAAACTTCCATTCCTCTGTTTCTTCTTCTCCTCTATATTTAACAATAAGCTACCAAGTAATGACAAAAAAGAAAATCTGAGTAATAGTGTAACTTAATGAAATTCTGTGGCAAGGTATATTCTGCACAAGCAGAATGTAAAGAAAGAAAAATATTCTGCAATTTAATGACTAACTCATATCTGAATTATTAGCAAAATAAGAATCAATTAGGAGCACGTTCAGCTAAAAATCTTGATCACTTTTGTACCTTCTGGTGATTTGTATATTCAGTCTACAACAGCTATTTTGTAATTTAAATGGACAAGTCAGACAGCTGCTGTGTATTTTATAAAATGAAAGCTACATTTCCTTTAAAATTTGACTTTATTCTCAACTAAAATGTCTATCATTAGGTGTCAGGAATAAAAGATTTTGGTGAATACGAAAACTTGGAGCATTCATAGCTACTGTTTCCATAAAGGAAAGCGATCACCCTTAAAAAAAATATTTCTTAGTACATCCTTGATAATCCGCAAATTTGAGAGAAATATTTTAAGGCAACATGAACAGTATATAAACAGATCAAATGCTTCATTTTTATTCTTAAGTTTCAAAGTTTAGACATCTACCCTAGGTGCCAAAAGTGAAAACATTTACACAGAGGTTCATCTTCACTCTTGTGAGCAATTCCACAGCCTTCTCACTAGAGCAACTTATACTTAGATCTTCAGGATCTTCAAAGTTACACGTGAGAAGACGACACAAGCATATGGCTGTTAGAACCAAAAGATGTTTTCCAAAAGACATACCAAGAATGGCTTCTTCCCAATTGTTTGGTTTCAGCCAGAGCTAGAAAGGATATAGAACTGTGGTAGAAATAAAAAAATGATCATGAGGTCTTTATTAAATTCTCCTACATGAAAAATAATATATAAAAGCCATATTTAATTAAAATTGTGAAATCACACAAATGGCTAACATTATATATAACTGTGATAATACTGATATATGTGGCTTGCATTTGACCTTTTCCCAAGACAAACAGAAAATCTTACGATGACTGGTTAAACCATAACTATTTATTACTACAAACATAGCTAAAAGCAAGTATTTATAACACCAGGAGGTGTTGCTGAGTTATCCACCATTTCCACTTCCTCCAACCACATCCCTGCATTTATTGTCCACATTTAAAATGTCTGCTACATTGTTAAGAGGATTCTCTCCTGCAGAAAAGTCATCAATATCCCTGAGGTCAAGACAGGGAATGAAAATTCTTTTTGAAAATCCTCACACACAGCACCAAAAAGAGGCAGGAAGTTCCCTTCTCCCCAGATTTCAGCAATTCCTCTCCCAGTTCCTCCAGCACTTGTTGGCATGAAGACTGACAGCCTGGATCTGGAACCTATTACCCATGGAAGCACAGGCTGTTAACCACACAGCTGATAGCTGGCTCAGTGAAATTAGTTTAAATGACGGGTGTTTAAACAAAAAAAAACCTCAACCACCAAACACCAAAATCCCACAACATATGAGTGCATTTCACAATGCAAGTTCTCTGTGCTGGTTATCTTTTCTCTCAGAATGTTAATGCAGGTAAACTGCTTCTAACACTTCAGTTAACTTTTATACTTCTAGCCAAGGGACTTCTGCCTGGCATCTCCCTGAGCTTTGCCAACAGGATCACAGTTGTTCCTGAACTTGAGTACCCAATACCTCCAAAAGGGATGGTAAACAGTGACTCACCTTTTTATGTTACAGATTCTTTCCTGTTAAGAGAGAGGGCAAAACACGCACTACAAAATTTTGAACCACATAATGCTTGCTTGCCTTTGAGACTGTACAACCTTTTAAAAAACTGAAGCTCCAAACAGGCCAAATTCTGAAATTCAGGGAACTACTAAAGCACACTTAATCAGTGGTGGGGTTTTACCCTACTGAATACACAACTAGCATAATTTGAATGCAGTATACAGTGAAACTTGAGTGACTGCAGTGAAGGTCATGAAGTTTTAGAAAACACCATAAATATGAACTGAACTTGTATCATTAAAATACAAAACCTGGTTTCTGTGAACAGACAAAACTACAGTTGGAACAGATCTCATGTTAAGCATTTAGGCTGGATACTACCAGCCCATTTAATGCTCAAAGTTTAAGCCTAAGCATACTGTTTGGTTAATGACAGCACAATACACTTCAAGCTGTGAGAAACTAGTGATTTTTTAATGTATTTTACATTTAAACCGCTTGTACTTTTCTTCCTTTTGTAGGATTCGCTCTGTAAGCCCTAAAAGTCAGCTGTTGCTTTATTTTTGCACTCTGTTTCTACAGCTTGCAGCATTTATACCTCGCTTTGATGTGTCAGTTGTATATGCAATTCACAAGAACTGTGATGATCAACAAGTATCAGTATGCATGTAAGAGGATGACAGAAACAGTTGCAAACACATGGCCTTCAAATCACTGCAAACAGCACAAGCAAACATCTTAAGAGTTGTAGAGACTAATCTAATTTGTCTTTGAAGCCAGTTGCGTGGAAAAAAAAATGTTCTAGAAAAAATTGTTTAAGATTAGGAAATGGTATGACAAAAGGTCAAGGAATTTAAAATTTAAAACACAGTTTAGATGCAAGTCAGGCAGACAAGTCATTTCAATCTCGTAATTTGACTTGTCTGTTAACTCACAGAATAGAACTATTCCAAAGCTTTTGGGGAACAGAACACAAGATTTAAAAAGGCAATTAGGGTACCACATCTGAATAAATCAAACAGCTACAAAAATAGGAAACGCCACTATATCATCACGTGGGACAAATGTGTAACCCACCCTGGGGCTAACACACATAGATAAGAACAGGATTTGCTTCCTTGAGATGATTATGAACAGTGCAGCCCTGACCATTCTGAGTGGTCGCTTAGCAGGACAACACAAGGTGTGTTTGGCAAGGTCATAAGACTTCTTAAAGTTGGTATTTACATGGGATTACAAAGCAGAATCATAATTTGAAGATTACAGAGAAAGGGAGAATTTGTGCACCAAAGACATTCAGCATCTAAGAAAAAAAAAATCAGATATGTGGAATATACTATTTGGAAAATTAAATGCTCTTTGCAAACTTGCTCAAACACAGCAGGTTCTCATTTAGCCTCTTTTTTTGGCACATTTGCTAAGCAAGCTATCAGGAAGTCTGGATCTAGACAAACTGGTGCTAAGGGTGGCCCACCTTCTATCAAATACACTAGGACAAAAGCTTCCTCAATCTCCTGATTAAGGAGGACACTGCCCCACTCTTGACTCTTTGTCATGCCCTGTCCCAGTGGATCCACTGGGCTGTCTCATGCTCCCTGGGAGTAGGTTGGCTAGTGCTGGAATTCATAACAGAACAAAGAGCTCTCAGGAGTCAGGTTCAATGCCTGAACGAAATCAAACTGAAAATGGATTGTATGTATTAATTACTTCTTTAAATGTCCATTCTTAGAGAATGAGAAATCTCTATGTCTTTATTCTAATTTCATCATGTATTGCATGTTGAGTTTGAAGTAGTTTTGTTCACAACACTTTCTTGCAGACAGAGTAATTTCTTCTAGATTTTATTCCCTTCTTGCACCTAAACAGCTTCAAATTTCCACTGACAGCTGTACACAGAACGGCAAGTGATATATTGAGTATATTGAGCATGCTCAGGAAACCAAGGCATAAACACCTCCAAGTGCAACAGACATTCTGTAGCCAGTTGAGAGCAAACTTTTCATAACCTTTATATTACTCTGCCATGAACCATGTTAGTGTGAAGGGCATAGGAGATGAATACTATGAACATTCAGAGGTTATATGCTAAAAAAGATTATGGTCGGTTTTTAACATTTTTATCAATTACGTTTTCTCCAGTAATAGGCTAAATAAGATGCTAGAAAACACTAGAATTTTCCCTTCTGTAAGTAATATAATTTTTTCTTCATAGGTGTCCTAAAACCCCCCTAACATTTTGAAATAAAATAAAAATATACTGTAATAAAATAATATTTAACTCCCATCTTCCAAATAAACGTTTAATTCAGAGACTGAACTCCTAGGGGTAGCTCTTGCTCTTTAGAGGGAAAACAACAACCAGCTATGACATTACTTGCCAGGATGAAAAAAGAACAAGCTTAAAAAGTATGCAAAAACAAAAAACCCCAAGCACAATATTATGCCATGTTTTAAAGTAGCAGCAACCAAATTACAAAGTTTTAATGAGATAACATTCTAATAAAACCACCTAGTCTAGTGAGGTAACACTAATAAGATGATTTTTTTTTTTATAAAATCCCATGCCTGTGGAGCAGCTTACCTTACCCACAGTATGCTAAGCACAAGGAGAAGACCAGGTCTTTGTCTCAAAGTCTGAGGCTGTTAAGAGCCATAAGGGCCTGACTTTACCCAGGAAAGCTGAAGGTCCCCACAGCTCTTTAGTACCACCACCACATCAGAGGGCACTCAATGCTGCAGATATCCCTGCACCCTCTGTCACCTCAGTGCCACACGTATCTCCTCCAAACTCTATCACCTCAGGCATGCAGGTACCTTCTCCAAACTCTATCACCTCAGGCATGCAGGTACCTTCTCCAACAATTGTCACCTCAGGGATGCAGGTACCTCCTCCAACAATTGTCATCTCACAGATGCAGGTATCTATCTCCTCCAGCCTCCATCACCTCAGTGCCATCACTATCTCCTTCAACCTCTGTCCACCTCAGGGCTGTGGATACCTCCTCCAACCTCCATCACCAAAGCTTCAAGAGCACCACCCCGAAGAGCGTACGATGGGAAACCAGCTCTGTATTTTCAACTCTACCCTTTACTTTAATTACTCCAGGTAAATGCCGAACAGCAAAGAAACCCTTTGGTAGCGTTTGGCAACAATATAAAATGGCGGGTGAGGCAGCTGGGGATGCCCTTCCCCGCGGGGCCGGCGGTCCCCACTCGGGGAATGCCGCAGCCGGCAAAGCGCCGCTCCCGCTTGCCGGGAGAGCGCACCGGCGGCTCTGGCCCCGCATCCCAGCGCCGGGACAATAACCGGAGCCCCGCTTCCGCTGCCGCGGGCCGAGCGGGAGGGGAGGTGGAAAGAAGGGTCATGGGCCCGCTGGGTGTCACCCGGCGGAGCACCCACGCCCGGCTGCGCTAATGAGCCGCTGCCGGGGACCCTGCGGCGGCTTTCAAACCCGGCCCGCTTCAAACGGTGCCACCCCGCCACCGAGGGAGGGCGATTAGAATAAATGACCGGAGTAATTAACTCTGATTGGGAACCACCTGACTGGAAAGAGAGGCGAGGAGCCGTGCAGCCGACGGGCTTGTGGCCGAGAAAGGAAGCTTTCCTTTACCCCCGTGCTTGTGTGTGCTAAGAGAGCTCTTCCTTTCAAATAGGTATGTGGGGGCACTAATGAAAAGCAGCTTTCAGCCCAGGGCCTCCCCATTCACTCTGAAAGGGGCAGAGAAGAAAAGCTTCAAAGTAGAACTAATTTACTTCATCCAAGCCCGGCTTTGGGCAGCCCTGCAGTTTGTACTGACACCGCGACAAAATATTGATAAAAAAAAAAAAAAAAGGCTTGTCCTGTTTCAGAGGTTAAACATTTTCAAACCACCTGCAAGTTGCTGATTTTTTTTTTTTTGTTAGCTTTTTTGGTTATTTTATTTTAATATGGCTATTAAGGCCTTCATCCAGAAATCCAGCCTTTCCATTCCCCGTGCTGCCAAATTTTTCAAAGCATGAAGGCGGTCCCTTCCCTCTAGTGGTGGGAACTTCATTTTTTTGGGCTATGGAAAACAGTAACAATCACACATACCTTTTTTTTTTTTTTTAAATAAGACTGGCAATCTCCAGCAGCCCTTAGGCAGGAATCATATTCGCTGTGCCTTGGCTCCCTCTGCCACGCTATTCTTGCCACTTGATTTTACAAAGCAGAGTTACAAAGAGTGAGGGCATTACTACCTGCTGTTTTACAAGCAATCAGCAATTCATTGTACCAGTGTTGTCCTGTACCTGCTGAGTAAATGCTTTAAAAAAGTTCCACTAACTGCCCAGTAACAACTACAGTATGGTAGCAAGAGCAATTCACCAAATGTTTATACCGAGCCTCTGATTTATTTGACAGCTTTACACCTTCAAGACATGATATAATTAAATGTTTTGACAATGAAACAAAAATTGTATAAATTAGAAAGTCGTTAAAAATCTACAGTATCTAAAATGAAAATGTAGTGCGACTATAAAATAGGATTTCTAAAATGCTTCTATAAAACAGATAAAATGTATTTCACTTTTAAAGAGTGATTTTTCTATCCTTAGACTTTCTGCTACTGTATTAAACTATTATACATCTAAAAAATTTCTATTTTAATCACTCCATGAATGCTGTTCAAGAAGACTAAAAATGTAATACTGTGTTATTTTAAAAAGGCAACCAAATCATAGCTTAAGCAAAAATAGTGGACCCAAAATATGAGGAGACCTTTTAAAACTTAAAATACTAAGCATTATCTTAATTAATTGTGTCAATTGTTGTAATTTTGCTTGTTTCAAAATGTAAACCAAGAGCTGCCACGATGTCTTAGGGGACAACTAACACACTGTGATATTAATCCTACCCCTCCAAGGCACTCAGTTCAAACCTCAGACAACACTTTTTATCTGCGTAGACCAGCGAGACACAAACCGGCACTTCCTATTGTAGAGAAGAGGACACAGGAATGCTGAAAATGGGGTTCAGAAGGTGAAAAACTTGAGGCTGACCATGTCTGTTTTCACAGGGCGGCCCAGGAGAACAGCAGGAATCACTATTTATGTTACAATTGAAAAGGAGCATGTTAAAAATCAGATTTTAAAATCGAAACAAATGTCCATAAACTATGGTTGCTCACTTGAACGACAGTTCATATCTTTAAAATGCAGTTTCATTATCATTTTTTGGTAGTATGTGTATAAAATGTGAGCTTATTGCTAGACTTAAAAGCTAATTGTTTAAACAATGTATAATTATATAACCATTATTTAAACATTAAAGCCTTTAAGCAACTATGCAAAAACATTTAGAATCAACTTTGCAATGCAGCTGAAGAGCACTGTTGTTCTAAAGGAAACTGTAATCCAGCAAAAGGTAACAATGACCAGTTGTTTATAAAAACCACTGAAATGTTTGGGAACTAGTTCACATTCTCATGCTGTGTTTATGTTTCCATTCATCATCCTTCTCCTTGAGAAGATAGCTCAAAAGGAAGAAAGACTGGAGAACAAAATTTTGTTTAAGTTACACATGTAGACGTCAGGTAATTTAACAAATAGAGACAAAAAAGGGATGCCTGTGTATAGCTAAAATCATTATTGCATTAAATCATTTTCTCCTCTCTCGCTCTCTCTCTGAGGGACCCATCCTTGCAGTGTGGTTTATATTTATTTTGTAGATTCAGATTTGCCAGGAACTTCTAACTCACAAGTAAAGAAAAGGAACCTGAAATACAATCAAAATGTAACAGTATTCTGTATCTATAAATGTTACTGCAGTGTTGTCAATTAAAGAATAGACATGATCTTTGCTTAAAATGTGTCTCTTAATGATTGACTCCTGCTCTCTTTACACTTCTCTTCCATCTTATTGTAACAGAATAAAACACAACATAATACTGTGCCCATAGAAAATAATCTGGCAGTGATGTGACATTTCCAAGACTGGTATAGTGGGCAAATGGAAAACAGTTATTCATCACACTGTTCATTAGGAGGAACATGGCTGTGGTGGACTGTATTTCTGAACAGAAATATCTTTTTTTGCCCCATTTATAAATTACTGAAGCCATGTATCACATTTCTGTTATGATTTATGAGATAACTGAACGTGGGGTAATCGTCTTCCTTTACACCTTTGTGGAAAAAGGTTCAGGAAGTTATCATTTTGTTTAATCAAATGTTTGGGTTTCAGTTCCAGATTCAGTTCTGGGTCTGTCCTCCAACTACCATGGGGTTTGAAATAAATTATATTAAGAAAATTGTGAGAATCAAAGTAAAAATAGGTAGTACTCCTTGGAAAGAACTTATTCTCTACTTCGTTATTGTTTCAAGAAATATCTAGGATAATCACAAACAGTCATATTTCAAAAACGTTTGTTCTGTGACAACCTTGCCACAGAAGGATTAGACAGGGTATGCTCGCTTACTACCAAACATTCCAAAGTAAGATGAACTTCTCTGACTGGTCCTATTGAGTTACTGCTGTATTTAATTTGGGGAGTGGCACAGAGGATGGCTGAGTGCTTTAGGTGGAGTATATCAACCTTAATGCAGAATATTCCAAACGTTTATTAATGTAATGCTAGAAACCATTTGTTAATCCCTCAACTTACAACGCCCTCAATTCTCTAAATACCTTTTTTTCCCCCAGGATGTAAATAAATTCAACTGGATATTTTATAATTAAACAAAACATCAAAGTAATGGACATTTATGCAGCCACCCCACGCTGATGGATTTTTTTTTTAAACTAAATGTAATAATAGAGTATGTCTACTACTTCTCTTAGCATGTATGCACACATACTAAAATCTATTCAGAAACATTGTTTTATATTAATATAAATCTTCCTATTGTTATTCCACAATAAATTGCTTTATAAAACAATTTAGATTTAAGAAAACCTTTTCCTTTCTCCCTCAAAACAAACTTGTATTATAGAAAGAGTCTATTCCAGGGATCAGGTGACATGGAAATACACACTCAGAAAAATTTCATTTTATTTAGAAATCTTCTAGACAAAGTCAGTATTTGCCACTTGCCCTCATGCATACAATCACCTAGACAGAAGTGTGCACTATCCACAATCCTTCTGACATTACAGATGAAAGTATAAAGTATACTGCACTGGAATTACCATCAGCCATATTTGTATTCCCCTTCTCACAAAAACTCAAAATCCAGTTAAATTTGGTTTGCAAACATGTACATAAGTGGAGGAGTCTTGAAATTCTGCTTATCTGTTCCTGAAAGAGTAATCAAGGAAAATTTTTGGTGACTTTGCATAATGACCTTACCACTGAGATGAGAGAATATGGTAGGTGCATAATTTAATATCCCTCATGCCTTAAATTCTTTCAGATCAGTTATGTTAATCCTAATTTTTATTTTAACAACCCTCCTCTCCAGTTTCCTCACACGCAGGCAAACAATAAAATGACCGATGCCTTTCCACATTTAGAAAAAGCTCTGTCTACGTCTACATTTCATTCTTTTTTTATCTAAGGTGATCTGTATTCATCACTGAATTGTGGCAATGTTAATGTTATTTTATTCATTAAGTATTTTTGTAAAAATTCAACCTCTAAATAGGAACGAATGTATCAAATGACCCCAAGCCCTAACTCGTAAGGAAATAAAGTAACCTGCAGCAGTGATAGAAATCACGTGCAGAGATTCTGCTACCTAAAACCTCTCTCAAATTTTAAAGCATTTAAATAAATCTCCCATTCACCATTTAAAAAAAAAATCATAACTAAATAGCCACCTTGAAAATTAACAGAATTAACTGTAAAAATCTGAGATTTGATATTATAACAATCACAAATGCATATATTTCAGAAAGTTCTGCTGCAGGGTTTTTTGTAAATTTGTTTCAGCTTGAGCAAGCTCCCCTCTTGCTATTTACATACTAAATATATACAAGATGTAGTGTAAAAGCTAAAACTTCAATACCTTCTTTAAAATGTACATTCATAAAATCCATAGGTATGTAATCACAGGGACTTCTCATATAACACAGTAAACACCTTAGAAGGCTTTACATATTTATGTCACTCGTGCACTGTACATACACTAAACAAGCCATTTAGTTTTCTTTTTTTACAAAAATACACCAGGCCACATTATAAAGATTTAGCATAGCACTACAGAAAATAAGGGAAATGTGCCATGATTTATTAGCCAATTAAATGCGTAATTACTGATTTATCCTTCAAATTACCTATGAAAAGCCCTATTGTTATGACCTGAAATGAAATTTTTAGTGTATGATTATTGGCAATACTAAAAACTCACAAGAAAAATGTTCAGCTTAGTGTGTATACACGTACACACACACAGATATAGAGAAAGATAAAAACTTTTTACCTGCAAAAATCAAAGTGTGTATATGGGAAAAGCCATTATTATCATGACATAATGACAATTAAAATTGTATGGTTTCATATTTGACATAACTATATCTGTTCCTGCCCCAAAATTGAATGTTAAGATGTTGGCAAAATATATTCCTGGACACTGGAGCAGTAAAAATACTAACATGCAAAAGGTTCTTAAAATCAATTGGTGCTAACTTTTAAGTATTACAATTATACTATTGGTCCTGAGCTGTGGATATATGTAAGAAATTCAGTATTACACTCTATGGACAAAAGAAAGAGAAAAGAGAGTCCTTAAAAGCTTGTAACTTAGTTATGGACAGAAACTTCACCAGCTGCCTTGTGTTTCAGTGTTTGTTTTCCAGTCATTTCATTGCCACTAGATGATAACAGTACAGTGTAATGATTAGGATTTAGTTCTGCACAGAACTAAATACTCAATACTCAAGCAATACTCAAGCACCCAGCAAAAAACCTTCAGAGAGGGAGAAGAGTCAGAACTTGCAGATCTACCAGGAACAGAAAGCGACAGTGGCTGCCTAATCATGTAAATTCACAAGAACATGGTAGTCTTTGCCAGGCACAAATCCTGTCTGACCAGTGACTGTGATCTTGGGAGTGCAGAAGAGGGAGGAAGAGAAGAAAAAGACCTTCGTTCCTTCAGTAAGTTTGCACAGGGAAACCAAGAGGAGGAAGGAGAAGGGCTACACTGCCAGCTCCTGAAAGCCACAATTCATTCTTTCCAGTTATGCGAGAGTTAAAAAATTGAAAATTATTATAAAAAATTTTGGACCTCAAAATATAGTGTGATTTTTAATTGCCTAGGAAAATCTGAGACTTCAGAGTTCAGATTTTCAACCATCTATCCACAGAATTAGAAAACTGCTTTGGAAACTGGTAAATGATAAAACCTTAAACTTTCTGAAAGCTAACTATTTCAAGAGCAATAGATTAAGGAAAAACACAAACTACAGCAAAATTTAAAGTGAGAAAGGCTGGAGACTAAAAAATGCAAAAACCTCAAAGAAAAAGTTTACTTGAAACCACAAATAAAAAGAGATTGTAGACTAACTTCACTATGTAACCTAAAGATCCTTCTACATAAAACAGTGGGGGGTTCACATTATATTGAGTGAGACGTACACTAACGAACATTTTCAAAGGCCTTACAGCTGCTGGACCACTCAAGGGAAACTAACTGTTTAGTACAGCCAGTAAAAAGCACATAATTAATAAAAATATGAAAACAAGCAACTAAGGTTACGTTGAGCCTTATGTTAATCTCTGCACACACAGGGGTATAAAATGCAAATATTACCAACAGTTAAGTTTCAAAAACTTGTTTCTTTTACAGAGGACTTCATTAATTCCATATGTATAGCAAGCCTGTCCTTTTTTAATACCTAAATCCCAAAGACTTCTCCTTCAGAAAATTCATAGGTTTGGACTTTGGCAAAACAAAATCAAAACCATGCCATACAGTCATTTTGTTTCTGACGACGCAAAGTGACTCCACATTCCTCTGATTAGACACATCATAATGACTAATACATATAAGGAGCAAAATTACCATAAGGAACTAAAGTATAATTTACACACAAACAAGAATATCCATAATATTCACCACACAACCAAAAAAAAAAAGTCGAACAAAAAACCAGACATCGAATGAAGATTCAAGTACTGGTAAAAATCCAGTTGTAAAACTCCTGAGAATGATTTGTTGGTTTAAAGTTTGTGTGCTGAGTTGAGCTTACATAGGTACCATAAGGGCTTAAAATACTGAATTTAGATTTGATTTTTAAATATCTCCCCTAAGGAAATAAGCTTTAGGGGCTAAGTTTCTTGTCAGTTCACCTATTTGTTCATGTCTCCCTTAGAGCCATGGAAATCTCTGGCTTATTTCAAGTAGATTTGAAAGATGGGTGAAAGTCTCAAAGATAATTAGATTTGTACAGCTTTTCAGAAAATCCATGGTCAGGCACAGGCAAGAGGGGTAAACAAATACCTCCACCAAGAGAAATCCAGGCAGTACATATCCATAATACCCATGTCATTGTGTCTGGTGAGGCAGCATATGCACACTGGCCAGTTCATGGGCAGCCACCAAAAGTGGTGGTGCTGCTTCAGCTGCAATATCATAAGGAATATCTGGGAGAAGCTGAAGTTCCTGTTAAGGGATGAAGAGTAAGAAGCAAAGGAAACACAGATGTAGGAAAGCGGGTTTCAGCAACAACTGGTTGCTTTCTCCAGGTAAGTGCTTTAAAGATGTAAAAATAACTTTCAATTCTATTTTGAGAAAACTATGAGGTAACGTTGGAGATCTTCAGAATACGTACTCAGCAGGAGGAGTTTCAAAGATGCTTATAAAAATATATATACCCGTTTCTTTAGAACTTATTTTTAAGTACTTAATCAGACAAAATAATTTTAGTGTCTTTTTAAATGTACTTCACAGATGTCCCTTATTCTGATTTATAAAAGAGGACATAAATTTAAGTTCAACCCAAGAAATTACATGCAAGTGTTAATACTAGAGTTAGCAAAATAGACTGACATATTTTATAGCTTACTGTGTATTACACCTTCCTAACTAGCTACATAAACTGAAAACGTGCAACATTTTTAATTAAGTAAAAAGACTACAGCCCTAGATGCTAAAAACATAGACTTTTAAAAAACACGATGATTCAAGGATTTTGGTAGGTAAAACTGAACTATGGAAAAATCTTTACTTATACATCTTCAAACACAGAGCAGAAATCAGCTTTCTGTTTTCTCCCAACCCACATGTGTCACTTCAAATTCCAAATCCAGATTTTGGAGAGAATGTGTATGTTTTTAGGACTTCTACAATATGCTAGGAAGCTACTGTTCCTAGGTATACTTAATATGAACCAGTCCCTGAAACACTAACTGAACATAAATTAAAAATTTTGTCATTAATTTTATTTCACTCTGGAATCTCCATTATTGAGAACAAGGGGGGTACAAAGCAGAATGTATATTCTGACATTGCTTTGTGAAATTTGGCATCCGTCAGTGTCATATAAAACACATCAAAAAAAGCAGCACTACCAGTTTTAGCACAAATATTTAAAGTAGCTCAGTATAAACTTTACGTCCAAATAAAGTCTACTAATACCCAGCGAGCAGTGGCGCAGCTGCATTAGCTCATGTAATGTTTCACACATGGAAACCAAGATGCAAGATTACCTCATTTATGGTAACACTCATAAACTACACAGTACACAGTAAACATGTCTACCGAGCAAATTAAAATATCACTGCACTATGCAGCAGCTGAAGCTATCCAGAACCTGTTTATAATCCAATAGAAACAGAAATTTGTCTTCAGTTCTAGAAACAGGGGGGAGGGGGGGGAATCAAAGTCTAAGTAAAATAAACTGCACTGCAAGTGTCACTTGCCCCAAGACTTCCTGCTTCCCACAAAAGACATGCACCCATTCTGGAGATCAAAGGTCATGGCTTTACAATAGAATACATTGTAAATAGGTTTAAAATAATTGAATACAACTGCAAACCAAGGACTCATTTATAGCTTGCTAGGAAAAAAAATATAGCTGTTTTAAGTCATTCCAGTATATGAACTGAAACCTGCATTATAAAACTGCATCTGCTTCAAAACTACCAGATCACCACCTGCATACCAGTTGGATTGGGTCATTCCACAGCCATCTAAATAATGAAATGCTTTTGAGTAAATTACATGCCACAATTGTTTTGATTATCCTCCACAATGTCTGGAGGAACACTAAACTTGGTCATACCTGGGTGCTCCACAGCATTCCTAGGACCCGAATCTCATCCCCAGGGAAGTTACAACCACTTGCTCTTTCTGTAGCAGCAAGAATCAACCCAAATGCTGTAAATATTCACCTGCAATATGATTTACTTCTCGTGCTGTACTAATTAAACTGAATTTACTTCTTACACAGCTGTCTGGTAGCTCAGTGCCTGGGACAGTGACGGCCTAACTGGGGGGATGGCACAACGCTCTCTTCCATTCTGCTGGTTTGCAAGATCCAGGATTACATGTCCCAAACAAATCAGGATTTAGCCTGTGCCCAGAGGCAGTGCCAGGATGTCACATATGTGAATATCAAACCTGAAGTGAGGAATTTACCTAGTAGACACTAGACACCACCTGCTCTTCTTTTATTTTTTTAATCCCTCTCCCCATTTGTAAAAGGAATAAAGATATCAAACATAACCACTTATTCCTCTCCAATTCCATAAGATTGTATTTATTCAGTAACAGAAAAGGCCTGTTTTTTCAAAGGACTTTTTTTGAGTTTTTTTCCAAAAACAGCTTCTGAGCTGAAACAACTCAAAAATTGTTTGGAAAATGAGCATGCACAACACATACCTTACAATTTATTACAGCTGTTTTTGCAGACCACAGACTCATTCAAAATTTACAATAGGCACTATTTTTCAACCAGCCAAAGCAACTGTGTCACACACGTCCACATTCAGTATCAACAAGTAAAATCTGTAGAATTATGACAGTTAATAAAAGCTCCTACAGCTCTGTGTGCAAAACCCTGCACAAGTTTTAATGGGATAAATCCTCTGAAAACAAACTATCACCTGAAAGTTATGTTTACTAGGACTTATCTGGCATGCGATCTGCCTCATATTAGTAAAGCTCAAATACCCCCCTTCAGGGCCTAATAAATTTGGAGGTTTGTTGGGATTTGCTAATATATTTGCTATGTCACCAGGATTAAAGGCAGGAAATAATTCCACGATATTTACTTATCTCTGTTGTTAACCTCAGTTACCTCTATTAGACTAACAATTATACCACTACAAAACCATAATCGCCAGTCACAGCAACAAGACAGTTCATCACAAGACTGAATTGATGCTCATTTTAACAATGACACATGAACAATTAACTACTGCCACTTCCTTAAATCAGTGGTTCTCAACCTGTGGTTTGCAGATGCCTTTGGTCTATGGAATACTTCTAAGAGACCACAAAGGGTAATTAAGGAAAGTCTTGGCTTACTGTCACTCAGCTTAAATTTGCTATCCAGGAAAATGTACCCTCAATGGAAAATTTTATGGGGTCCCAGAAAAAAAACCTGCTGGCAAGTCACTGCCATAGATCTTTTCTTATGCAGCAGAAGCAGACCTTGGAACTTTTACAATAGTTGTGACCTCTTAACTGCTGCAGGTGAAGAGTTTTCGCAGCAAAACTGCAAATCTGAAATAATCAGGAATTCCAGGGTAATGTGATTTCTGGTAGAACATTCACCTTTGTAGGAAGGGTCTGGCAGATTCATTATCTTCTTTCAGTTCTTTGTTCTGGCAGTGTTTGTGGCTGTTAACAGAAGCCTACTGACTACTTCCAAACAATAAAATCAGATTTCATCCAAGAAAACACATAACTGACAGCATATGTCTAGGAGTACCCTCTTTTGCCCCATTGCACATTTCTTATTCTGAGTGATAAATTCCAGATTTTTCTTGGAAAAATTAAAATCCTTTACATAGACTAGCTGCAAAACAACCATCCACCCACACTTAAAGGAATTTCTGATCTCTCTTGAAATTTTTTAAAACATGTAATGAGTTCTTGCCCACCTTATTCCTTCAAAACAAACCAGCCTCACATACTCTGTAAGAAAAAAAATCCCAATCTACCTAGCCACATTTATGTTTCCTTGTACATCTAACCCATTAGAGAGAAAGGTTATATATAGTACATTGAGTTATATATAGTATATTGAGTACTTCACCTCAGTTTAACAGAAAGTCATATCTAAGAGCAAATATGACTTTAAAACCCTCAGCAATACAATGGATATTTATATATGTCAATTTTTTGGTAATGTACTTTCTCAGTACACTGGCCTTCAGAGCAAACTTGCCTTTCCCTGTCATTTCATGAAATGCCAAATAATCATACTGGACATAGATAAACAAACCTGTAATCTTCATGTTTACAGAAAATAAATAACTTTGAAAATCCAGTGTCCATTTTTATGTGCCATGGAAAGACTGGTAAGATCTATAACAGAGACTGTCAGTCTTTGGCATATTGGCACCCCACAAAACAATGGAAAAGAGTTTCATGTCTGCTTTTGCACAGAGTGGTAATTTTTCAAGATATTTAAAAGAGAAAAGATTTTTGCGTTAAACTTGACTTTTTTTGGAAAGCTGGATTTCATCCCTGCTACAGGACTGCCATCTAATTCTAATCACCAACCTTTTTACAAGTACTCATTAGCCAATCTATATTTTTGGGGATATCTAATTTGATACAAAGGTTTATCAAACTGTGGTTAGTTCCGAGGTTATTTTCACAATATTTCGTGGTCAAGGTAAGATTTGCTGAGGTTTCAGCTGCAATGCTGACTCAAGTGTTTTCTGCCCTGTCACACTATTTACAGACTGTCGTTCTGGATACCCAGTTATACAAACACAACTGTTTCTTGGGCTGAATGGCAAAGCAAGTGAGAACAGACCCAAATTAAAACCAACATTTTGTCTTTTATTTCGGAATTTGCAGAATGCTTAATACTCTGAAAAAAATCTCACCTCCGAATACTTTCAAAATAGACATCCATTATTAGTAGGGCATTTATAAAACAGAAATAATACATTTGCCTCATCACTTGAAAGTCACATAAAGGTAAACTTAATCATGTCTGTGGATGATGCAGATACTACTGAGTGAATATTAAAGAAAAGGCCATGTAGGATGCTTTTTTTCGGAAGAGAGTTCAAACAGTGTGCAATAAATAGGGTTTGAAGATATATAAATGTAACAGTATGGAGAAGAAAAAGAGTAATGTATTAAATGAGCCTTGTTCATCTTCTAGACTGAATAAAGTCAGCATAAAAGTAACAGTATGTGATGACCATTTAGTTCAGCATTATGTGTTGAGGCATAAGCTGAAGGGAAATGTATCCATGGGATACAGGTATAGTTTCATTTTCTTTTTCAAGTACTTATTTCATAAACCCTACAAAGAGAGAAAAAAGGCCCCCTTTATTGTACAACATAGAGTATGAAGATGTCTCTATGGAATCCTCAGTTGGTTTCTAATCTCATTAAAAGACACAAAGCAGTAGGTGGTGTAGGATCACAGTTCTGAAAGAATTCACAACCAAAATACACTTTCTTAATGTTTTCCTATTGCTGTCTTTGTGGAAAGGCCCTTCAGCTACCAGAGCAAACAACTGAAGGATGTGAATTCAGACATGTAATGACTGTAAGGTCAGCATGTGACCGCTAAGCACTCATGACCCCAAATTAAGAGGTATTACCCTCTATCTACTAATCCTTGGGTCACAAATGTACAGCCTACTCCAAGAACATTAAAAATTCCTGAAATTTGCTTACACCCCAGTGCTTGAAAGATAGAAAGCTAACATGCATGAAGTGATCAGATAAGTAAAAGGGGCAGTTCTGTTCTCAAACAACATATTAAAAATGCCATGTCTTTCAGTCACCTTTTCTGCTAATGAAGACCACTATGAATTTACATTGAAGTATTACAGAAACACACTATCTTCTGAAAATAAGAATTTTAATTTACAGATCCTAACATTTTAAATCCAAAATAGAATTTTAAAGGACAATGAAAAAGAGGCGACATTCATCTTAGCAGTAAACACATTCAGAAGGCATTACTTGTGTAATAGCACTACACGGGACCCACAAATTAAGTTCTACAGGCAGGGTGGCTTTAGTTTTTAAACTATGAAAGACTGTGTTTGTTACTCTTAGTGTTTTCACACTGTACAGAAAATGCAAGAAGCTGCAACAGTCATTCTGTTTGTTAGATTACATAAAGGTTTTTACTGAGAATAAAATCCCAGCTTCTTTGCCATTGTGACACGTCTTATGTCTCCAAAATTTACTTGTTAAAATTAATAGCAACATCTACATTTCTCATATGTAATTATTACAAAAAATTGTACTTCTTTTGAAGAAGATACTTCAAAAATGAGTCCTTTGTGGAGACCAAAGGAGCTGTGTTAATCTTCTAGCTGTCACTAGATCTCGCTACAAACTTCATACCTAATATATGAACCTAAAATTTCAGGAAGATATCAAATACATTTCATTTTAGGTTCCTGAATTAGGATCTTACTGGAGACTGAAAAGCTGTCTTCATTTATCAATCCACCCATATCCCTGTCATTTTTGTATTTGTACAAAATACGTTCAGAAAAACTGAACGTATCTGACCATATCTATTCATTCCTCTTTGTAGCTTCTCAATAATTTCTTGTGAAATTGTCTGCTTCTCTGCCTGTGCCACAGCTTTCTGCCACACACTTCTCTGTCACTATTCATGTGCCACTACCTTCTCTAGCCTATGCAGATCTTTGGACTTGAACCCCCCAGTATGTATCATTTCACTGCAGTCCATAACTGGCTCCTGACAAACATATATTATAGGGGCTACTTTAGATGTTTTTTTTTTCTTTCTTACTCTCTTGCTTCTCATAACATCTTCATGATAAAAGGAGCAGCAAAAAGGGGAACCTTTCAGTCAAAGATGTGTGATCATGAAAGAAGCATCCATTCTAGGAAACCCCGTGGCCCACTCCAGGGAATACCAATGGAATACATTCCTTACTTTCCTCCTGCACTGGGACTTGCTCTTGTTAGGGAAGTGACAAAACTGACATATAACAGAGATGGCCATCTGGTGAGACCCAGCTTGCCAGGAGGTTTTATCTGATCCTCAGCACGCCTGCCCATCACCAGGTCAACCAAACCGAGGACAATGTTTATACACCCTGCAGTAGGAAGGTGTACAAAACAAATCAGAATCAGAGGGATTTATAGTATTGGAAATAAAACTGAGCTAATGTGGCTGTGCTGATGTAGCCAGAAACAAAATTGATCCTGAGTACATGGAATTTACTCATTTCTAGTGCACAGCCCAGCTCACATCAGTCTTCCACGTAACCGCAATATAAAAATGGTAGCTGAAACAACACAAGCCAGCACACTACTCACACCTTGGGTACAAGGGTCTATAAATGGGTCATAATAGGTCAGATGACATGTCCCATGGGAGGAATATCAAAGGAAAATATTTTATTAAGTAGTCATCCATGGTTACAACAATACAAAGGGAACTTCTCTTTGTATTTGGAAGAGAAACATCCAAACCCAAAAGAATAAATCTAAATACTGCTCACTCCTGAACTTATTGTAAACCACTAAAGCATACAGGGCAAACTGCAACTGGGACACAGTTCAATAAACAAGAGTAAAGCCAGAAAGGAACACAATCTGCTAAAAATCTGCAAATAGCTCAAATCTGTCCACACCAGCAGTAAAACTAGGCGTAAGAAAAGTTCTGGATGTGAGCTAAGTTTGCATGCAGCTTTGGAATGGATTTTACTCATAGCTTAATTGTGGTACACACACAGCCCAAGGGTGTGTCTGCACGATGTGCTTGCACCAGTCTGAAAGGAGGACATTGCCAGTGCAGACATCCAAGTCCACTGCAGTAGTGCTGCTTCGTGTGCTTTCGGTATCCTAAAGAAAGGTTTAGTAAAGTAACTGACTGTAAATCAAATAGTCACATCAGAACATGCAGCAAAATTTAATTCTTAGGTTATTTATATTAGTTTAGGGAAAATATATTATTAGAAGTCTGTTATTAAAAAAGTTATTCTGTGATTTGTTATGAAAACAGAGAACAGTCCAGCAACTCCTGGAGCATGTTTTCACCATCTTCCATTCCTAATCCTCATTACAAAGTTCTTATTCTGCCTCAGAAAGCAGATGGCAAGAGATAATGTCAGTAACAATTAGGAGGCTTCACTGCCTTTAAAGGCTGTCCTGTTATACACTTGTAATAACTTTTTTCAGAAATTTTTAGAAACAGGATACTTTGCACAATGTTATTCTAGTAGATGGTTTGGAACATCCCCAAAACAATTACACAAGTTTTGTTTTGGTGTGTTTTGTTTTGTTTTTTTCCCTTTAAACAATGGAGAATGTTGGCTTTATTATTAATTAAAAATAAACATTATAAATTAAGCTTCCTGCATTATTTTCATTCTATACATTGCAAAACTAAAACCAATTGACTTTCTTAGTATTTTAAATCAACTTCCTCTAAACTACTTGCATGCTGCTGAACCTTTCATGTTTTTATGAACCCAGTTCAACTCTCACTAACAACTAACCTGGATCAGATCCAAAATTTCTTTTTAAACTGTGGCTTAGAAAATGCTTCCCATTTGGACAAGGATAAACATAAAGGACCTCACAAGAGTATATATTATGTCACTTTATCTATGCAGAATTTTGTTTGCTTATGAGTTATTTGAATGCCAATTATACTTTTGCTATTATTATCTTTAACGTTGCTTTAGAAGCTGTTGCTTTTTATTAACAATGCTAGTCTACCTAAGCAAAATCCAAAGAGGAAATAGGATTTTAGAATGAATGAAAAAAAAAAAGCTGAGGGACAGATAGATTTCATATAATTAATATGTTGGAGATTTATTTTGAAATTTTAATATTTATGATGGAGAAAAGAAAATTACTTGCAAAGTCAGTCTTGGCAAAAGCCAGTCTACCTTGGTTCTAGAGCCTTCTTTGAGCTAGCGAAACATTATCTTTCTATAGAAGTACCCTCCCCTATCCACCTGCAAACCAGTTACATTAATGGAACATACACTTTCTCTTTGCTCCTCGTTTAAGTTCCCCTCTGCCAAAATACTATGTCTCATATTTGCCACAGACATGAGCAAATCAGAACTCACTAACATGTTCAGTTTGACTGAACCAAGACAGACAGCTAAAACATTCTTTAAGTGGTTTAACTAACCTGGAAAGGACCAGGTAAGCACGGGAAAGAAGCATGAGAAACTCTAGCTCTGGTGTTTTACTAATGGTCCTTCATGCTTCAACAGCAGAACAATTATATTAGTTTAAACTGAAGAGTAGAGGCTATTTGTAGCTATTTGAGAATGAAATAAGGAAATAAAACCTGGTCCTCTACTGGATTTGGTTCTGTGTTGACTATATACCTCACAAATGTTACTAATGCAGTTCAACAGAGGAGTAAATATGTACTTACCTTGTAGAATAAAAATTGCAACCTAAGAGATTTGGAGTTGCTTGAATTGCTTCAAAAGAGAAACTGGAAAAGGAATTCACAGTCCTTTACTATTTAAGAGTGGATCAACCATCTGACCAAGAGAACCAACTGCCCAGTACATTTATGACTCAGGTGAGCACGACCTGGATCGTCAAAAACCTGCATTTGTTTTGCCAAACACATTCTCCTTCTTGACTGATGGGCTATAGTTTGGCCTCTCCTTAAACCAAAAGGGCTACACCTGAACTTTCCATTAAAGGGTAACAACTGACAGATGTGAGGGAACATCTAGCAGGAGGCTGATGCTGAGCAGATGGGCTGGGGTGCAGCAACCTTTTCCACGGGTTTCCACCTCCTGCTCTTGCAAAAGCGCATAATCATCATGAGCCTCACATCACCCTTCCTTGATACTCCCTGCAGAGCACAGTGCTGCTACAGTTAAACCAAGATCAGAAACATAGCTAACTAGAGCTTGTCTAGCTCTACAAGTCCACACTGCCCACTGCTCCTTAATGAGATAACTGACAGAGAACATAGTTACAGAACTTTCCACTCCAAAGTGTTTGTACTCTCACTGCAATGCAGCCAGCTGTGGCATTATTTCCATCAATGCCACCAGTGGTGGAGCAATATTGTAAATCAGGTCACTTAAAATAATAGCCTACGTTAGAAACAAGGCTTTTTCATATAATTTCAGTTATCTAGTTTAAAGTACAGCTTCACAAACATTTGTTCCTGAATAGAGATGCAGAAATGCAGTGAGGGACAGGAAGAAGAGATGGGAAACTTACCTTAACTACATCCCTGCAAGTGCCCTATGTTTTGGAACTATGTCTTCAGATTTTCCTCTCTGTAAATCCAGATCTGTTGTACAGGACTAAAACATCACTAATTTTGATATGGTTTAGAGAAAGATACTTCTATTTATGAGAGCAAGGAGAGGTGGGTACTATATCTCTCATATTCCTCTAGAGCTTGTCTTAACCACTGAATGTAAGATCTAGTATTTCATATTACATTTTGTACCACCTAAAAAACTACCTGTCTTTTTATCTGTCCCTTTCTTGTTTCTGTTGTTACTCCTCCTGGGCACTGTTGTTATATTCCTGAGCCTAATTACACACTTTAGGAAAATTATTATCCTGCAGCAAAGTTAAATCTATCATTTCATGAACAACTTTTACACCTTTGTGTTATGAAACAGAGAATGTCATTTCCTGATGCATCTTCTCAGTACTATTTATTATATGCTTTTACTCTGCTCTTCTTCTAGGAAGAAGAAACTCTTTCCTCACATGAGGGTTCTTCCTACATCTGTACAATGTTGTAAGCTTTCTCTGTACCCCAGATGGTTTTAGCAGCATTGCTGTTTCTCATACCAGGAGTGGAGCTTTGCCAGGGAAAAGCACTGAAAGCAAAGCCTCAGCTGACTTTTCTTTGTATCCTTCCATGTAGGGCACAGATGGCCAGGTTTTCTCAGCCACTCCCCCTCTTCAGCTGAAGACCACAAATTTTCAATTTATTTCTCCACAGTTCCATGTATGCAAATATTAACAAAATCTCACTTTCTTTTCCAGCAGTTAGGATGGAAACTTCTCTACACTGACTATACTACAAACCCTTTATTTTGAATACTCACCAAATTCAAGTTTAGCAGCATATTTTCACATATGATCTAAAAATAAACACTGAAACAAACCAAACAACACCATATCCTACCAGGTCTCTCATCAGTACATTTGTTCTATGCAAGTCCTAACCAACACTAATTCACCTGGCAGGAGGAAGAACTTGAATATTTCTTTGCAAGACAAAGACTTCCAATCACAGATTGTAAGCATTAGTACATCAAGTAAGAAACTGCCATTGCTTTCGAACTTATATTTTTCTCCCTTACCAATACTGAGCCTGTGATGCAATTTTTCCATGTTAATCAAAATTCTTAATACATTTTCAACAGTATCCCTCAGAACACCGTTTACAGGGAGTGCCCAGGCACAGCATTCGGAGAACAGACAAAGAGAAGACAGACAGATTTAGTGAACACCTGTTAAATGGGGCAGTGGCTCCAGCACAATTGTTTCCCACTTCATTTCACACAGTAATAACTTTAATGTCCTCCATGGACTTGCTTTCAAACACCAGTTCTACAACATCAAACAACAAAAGAGCCGAAAGCAAATTTAATTGTCTAGATTGCTTCAAATCAACTTTTTAGATAAAAGCAAATTTACCTATTTCAGTTTTCTTTTTTTTTAACTGTATCTACTCAAACTGTGTTAACATTCAGATTTTTACAACATTCCTCTCCATGTTTTAATAATTATCTCGGGTACAGTAAATTCTCTTACCTCATTAGAAAATCTGCATCTCTCATCACTTTGTTGAATGTCCATAGTTTTAGTTTAGGCTTTGGTTCCTTTCGACTCTTATCCTGGCTTTTCTTACTATTTAACATCTTTCTGTTTCATTTTGCTCTCATTTAAAATATTTGTACTTTTTAGTTTTATTTCTGCTCACCTTGTTTAGTCTCAGACTTCACTAAGATAGACACATATAAAAAATGTGTCTAATACATTCATCTATAGATAAATATGTAGTGTCATAATGATCAGCATGTAATTTAAACTCTTTTTTGAATGTGATAGGTTATGGGTTTTTTTAAAATGACAGAATTATGCTAGAATTATTTAATAACTTGAATTTTTTTAAATATGAAGTGTGGCAAATGATGACATCAGCTTCTTTAACTATTTTTTTTCCATAATAGCAAAGATAAACAAATTGTCTATGATTCCATTAAGCTTTTTTTATTCAGGAAGGCTGGTATCTATCACACTTCCAGAAATTATTGAAATGCAAGCATGTGTGGACATTTTTAAATAATTTTACTCTGCTTATATTCTTGAAGTCCAGAGTTGAGCTGTAATTTCAATAAAGTAACTTGTATGCAGAGTTTAAAGAGATGGTAGGAATTGCAAACAAGATTTGTTAGGAAAGAATAGATTTTACTAACTCTATTTTCTCTTCCTATTTACATATCTGGATTGGAAATAAATTAAATTAATGCCTTTGAGTGGCAAATGATGATATACTACCTAGGTTACTGCTTTCATTAAAAAGGTGAAAAAAGTTTCTTTACATCATCACATATATTTTACTGTATATTAACTTTGTCCTACAGATGCACCTCTCCAACATATTTCATCATATATATTATGCAAACCCCATCTTCCAGTATTAGCATATTTTGATGTATTATGAAACCCAAACTGAATGCTTTCAGCATCCTTACATTCCATTCAAAAGCATGGTTGGAGTTCACTTTTCATTACTTCCCTCATATTCTTGAATATATTTGACTTTCTCTGCATAGTAGTCTTCTTTACAAATTAAATCAATAAAAATTCATACATGAAAATTAATAAAGCCAATATACCAACAGAACTGGATTTAAATAAGCATGAATTTCTGGCCATATTTCTTAGATGGCACTTCAATAAAAATAAGTTATTCTTATACACACAGAGTCAATTGTACCCACAGAAAAATTAGTGTACTTTTTTTTTTTTATTCCCAGATTTTCAGAATCTTTTCTAAAAGCCCATATATCACATTCCTTTAGAAATATTTCCTCTCTACTTTTCAAAAATGTCTTATATTGAACGTTTCTATTGTTTTCCCTCTAGAATACCCACAGATTAGGTTTTCACCTGCTCTGATTTCACCCATGTGTGGTCATGCTGGTATTACTAATGTTATTCTAGACTTAGCTGCATATGAGATCTGAATAAGGTGCTTCAGAATGGGTAACAAAAGTCTTATTTCCCTCCCTTTGTGTGCTAATAATCAGATCTGTACATGCTATAATTAAAAGACTCTGCTTACCCAATATTCTTTGATTCTAACTTGCCCTGCACACAAGTATTTCTGAGTGAAAGACAAAAAAAGGTTCTAACTTTCAGGAAGTAATTCCAAAAGTGCAAAACATCCTGCAGTGACAAACACAGATGATGAAATTGTTACACATGTGGCTGAATTGGTAGGAATTGACCCTGAGTAACACAGTAATACAGATACACCAATGCACCACTTGGCTTGAATGCAAAAACAAACAGGTTTAAGCCAGTGCTGGTGTTCTACATAGAAAAATTGGAAGGGAAAACCAGACAGTGCCTAGAACTGCACACTGTAGTCATGGAAGCACTTCCTGAGGAAAGGAGGAATCCTGCTGCTTACATTCACACACCATCCTACATTTCTTCAACTGTTTAGGAGACCTTCTGTGCTTCTCTGCCTCTTAAGTACATACATAGTGCAGCCCCTGTGCTTCCCAGGACTGCCTTGGTTCCTCAGATGAGGAAAAAAAAAGATGTGTTAAAAAATACCAAACTTTTATATACCTGCAGTCCAGCAGACTGGACCTCTCACACCCAACTTTGCTGAAGAATAATATTCCTGACAACTTTCTGGATTAGATTGTTACATTTCTGAGACTTCTATAAATGGAAATGTTTATTTTGCCTGATACAGGGAACCTTACTTCCTGCACAAACCTCTTTCCATAGTCCCAGCTTGAAAGCAACATAAAATGAATGCAGAGCTTGAAGATAACATAAAATGAGTGTAGCATGGTGTTTTAAGATTCACTAATAATAGTAATGTTTAAATGTAGAGCTATTTTAAATGCTTTATGCACTCATGTAGCATAGAAGTATTTGCTAGAAAAAGCAAAGTTCCGGATTACTTTTAAATCTGCTTTTGTTATAATAAATGTGATTTTTGCTAGAAATTATTATGCTTGTAGAGTTAATAGATATCCTCCATTCAGAGAATACGGTATACATCTTGTTTAGTATATAATTATAAATTCCAAAGAAAAGCCACAAGCAATCACCAAACATCAGAAACACAAATGGAAGTAACAGTTCCATCTATTTACTGAAGTAAAGAGTCTGAAAGAACTGGTATCAAAACTCTTCTTTTTCACCATGATCCATCACTTCTCTTCTACATGAGCAGATATCCAACATGCCAACAGAACCATCTAAAAGACCCTAAGTTGAGCAGAGATCAGAGAGCTATGATTTTCCTTGTCCTCTATTCTACAGTCAAATTCTGTACACATTTCATGTCAGTTGGATCGCCAGAAGCATTTTAATCATGCAGGGTACACAGATCAATCTTTATTCCAGCTTTTCAGGACTATATCCAATCCTACTTAGACCAGAATTTCAAAGTAGGTGCTGCACAGATAACAACTCTGATGTTGCACAACCCACTTTTCATTTTAGCATTTTTCCTGCCCTCTTAACATTTTTAACATATTTAACAAGTCAGCTATTACCAGCAATACACAACTAAAATTCTAGCAACCTATTACTAGTAATCTGTAGTTGTGAGCCTTAATTCATAGAGTTCATACCCACATTATTTCTACAGCATTTGCTGTAACTATTTGCAAATACACAGCTGTGGAACCAGGAAAAATACCATAGAGAGATTTTTCCAAGATAATACAAAAAATCCAGTACATTCTAATTAACAATCACTGCTTTAGCTACTGCTTCAATACCTCTATTTGACTAACAGCAATAGTTTTAATAGATTGAAAGTAGTATAATGTTGTTGAAACCAACTTTTGTTTTGACTCACAAAAGCTGCAGTTCTGAGTGTTGTTGGTGTGTTAGTTGGCAGGGAATGTTGCTTCTTCAGTGTTCTCTGGTGCAAGGTGGAGTTCCCTCCACTAAAAAGTAATGCACCATATCAGCTGATAATGATCCTCTAATTCTCATTATAGATCTTTCTTACCAACTAGTGATCCTTCATACTGATTCATTATGCTCCACTAAAATTTGTAAATGACTGTCCTACCCTCCCATTTTACTTATCATGCCACAATTACTTTGTGTATAGTACCTTTATGTATTTAAGCATTTCATTTGTTTCAGAAAGCATCCTAGCTTCCAATCACTACATTTTCAATTATTTGAAAATTGGATTTCAAAACTTTCAATCCAGCACAGTAATCTCATCACTTTTCTAATTTGTCTTGCATTTTCCCCAGCACTGAATGAAATGGATAAACCCCTAATAATGAAAGGACTAACTCTGCAATAAAGCACTAAAATACTTAAATTGAGATATATTGTGGAAAGCTGTCTTGACAGACCTCAACAACTTTATTATCATTGAAGCAATCTAATTCTCAAAAAGCTGAGGCTCATCAAATCTGTGTGAAATTTAGTTATTATCTGTTGATTAATAGCTTTAAATTAATTCTTACCAATTCAGACATCCAAGCTTCAATGACAAGACAAAATAGATCACTTTACCATTTAGAACAGAAATGCCTTATTGGGATTTTTTGCTATTCCTAACTACCAGTGGGAAGCATGGGACTTTTCCTTGGGTTGCACCTGGTCTTTTTGTCATGCATGATATGAAGAGCATTTAAAATTTCTATCAGCTTTAATGGGGTAATTATCCCTAGCTCCAACACATGAAATTAAATTTCTAAAACAGAAAATTATTCTGAAGGACAGCACCTTACATAACTAAGACTGTGAAGCCAAGAAAAGACACCAGAAAAATCTACGTTTTAAGAGGTATATCTACTTCCATGTGTGACAACTATTGCCACAGTTTTTGTTTAAGACTTCTGTATCCAAACCACATCTGCACATCTATCTCTTTATATTCTCTCCTTCCCAGTTTACTTCCCATTCCTTTTTTCTACAGGAATCTGATAAGCATGGGAGAAACAAATCCCCTTTGCTCACATACTAATGGCCTAAAGACATCACAACTTGGAATTAATAAAGTAAGGATGCAACAATATGTTGCATTTGAGATTTTTCTGTTTTGTTTGGGGGGAGGAATTATAGTTTTATCTTGTTTAAGAGTCTGTGAATTTTTTGACTGTTATTAAGCTGATACTATAATTCTTATTACACACACATTTATAAAATGATGGATTTATACAATAGTACAATTATTGTCAACTGCACCTGTGTAAATGGAAAACTGCTTTCAGATGTCTTAGCAGTTATCCTATGACACTAAATACAGAGCTTAGAGGTATGTAAGTTTTCGGAATGTTAAAAACACAGTCGCTTTTCCATCAAACTATTGACTGTCTCAGAGAAGAATATCCTACCCCCCCACTGATTCGTGCTATTATAAAACATGGTACTATCACAGTCTAATACAAAGCACCAACTACATACAAAAGCAATAGCTGCATTTTGGAGTTCTTTGTATTGCTCAGAATGACATCCTGATGGTATCATTTAGCTCATCATGACATTCCATCAATCAAAATCCAGTTTTAATTACACACCATTCTGCTTTTTCTCTCAGAGCAAACACAGCGGACATGCAACGACCTATTTCAATTAAAATACATACTTTATAGAATTAAAAATAGGTTGGGAATCACTTTTAAATCAGCTATCAGCCTGTCAATTAATGTTCTGAACCCCTGCTATTGACCCAGTACTGTACAAGCTGTTATTATGCACTGTCCTACATATCATCTGTTCCCCGTGCTGCTCCGTTCCAGAAAGACAGACAGCTGCAGCACTATATCCCTGTTCAACCTGAGGACCATCTGACTTTAATTGTAGCACACAGCTTGATGTGGGTCTGGTTATGAGAAGCCAAAGTATCACACTGTAATAATCTGGAAAAGCAGAAACCTGCCAACACAAGGCTGCGAACAGGGGCTTGGGCTGTCTGGCTGGCTGACGGGCTGCAGGAAATATGATTAATGAGCAAGGTATAATGATATCAGGAACCCGATTAGCACCACAAAAAGGTCACAGATCAAAGTAGTATGCATTTCATGAGCTCCAATCGTTGTGTAAGATCTGTGGACTTGAAGAGGTAAACTGAAATGCAAAGGGAAAAAATATCTGCGCATGATAGCTTGCAAAACGAGCACTTAAAATACTATAATCGCTATTTTGTCTGAACCAGGAAGCAGTGAGGAAATATTAACTGAATGAATCAGCCCATGCCACATTGCAGCAAGCTTTTCTTGATAGTATTCCTGAGGATCTGAGCTTTAAGAATTCTTCCTAAACACACCTATTCTACTTAAACAATGTGGATTTGATGCTGATGGTAACCAATCCACTAAGTATTAACAAGAAAAAGCAATTTAATATTTGCATGTAATTTTCTCAGTTTTATTCCGCTGCAAAAATGGCAGATTACAGAGAGCATCTTCCACACCAGCACTAACAGCACCACTACCACCACAATAAGTTCAACTACATCTCACAGAAGCAGTTAAAGTAATTTACTGGCACAGAGGTTTAAATTTAATGCTACCAGACTGACCAAAACTTGGTATCTGAATTACAGAAACAGTATCAGGGACCTACAGTGTTACCAAAAGGGATGATGTCTGGCATGCTTTAATATACCATCACTTGATAAATTATTTCTTACTTTTGTACTTAGCTTAAGCCTTTAAAAAAAAAAATCTGCTCTGTCCAATTAATACTTGAAAACTGCATGCTCCTGTAAAAATACACCCTGAGAACACAGCAAAAGTGAGGAATATCAAAGAAAGCTTCAAGAAAGGAGGTAGAGACTTGGGAAATGGAGGAAGAATGAGGGAATGGTAGGTCCCAGCATACAGAGAAGTGAGGGTGAGAAAAACTTGGCTCAAGGCTAGAAATGAGGAAAAGAAAATTAAGAGCTAAAACCTTAGGAAAGGAAGAAGTGGGACATGGAGAATAACTTCACAGTGTGGAAAGTCAAATCTGTAATTAATAGAATAAAATCTATATTTTATGTAAAAGCTAAAATACCACAATTGCAAGAGATCAAGGCCACCATCTGTCTTTGACAAGTCTGCTTAAGAACACAATTTGTCATTTCTCAGGTTATCCCAAATCCTCAGCACAGGCCAAACTCAAAGAGGTGTCAGGCTACTCCCCTTACCTACTACCTATCACCACAACTGGAAGATCAAAAGCTATGTTTCAATATAGTTTGCCAAGTAGTCCTACTAAATGTTAGTGTCTTTCATAGCTGATTTAAATAAAATTTGCACATGCTTCTTTCTACATGAAGGAATTCATATAGAAACTAAATTCACACTACATACTTTGTGATTATTATGGTGCACTTACAACTGCCTGCAGAAACCTAGGCCACACAGCATTTCTGAAAACCATGGTGTCATGTCACCAGTAAAAGTGCAGTGTAAAGCATTCTGATAACTTCTAAAGCACAGATTTCTTCTGATGTGAAGGTTCTGCAAAGTTATGGATATGAGTTCTGATGTTCCACCAATATAAGAACGTTTTCAAGTCCTATTTTCAACCATAGGAGTGTCAGGATGTTATCCTGATAAGCCTGGTATCTGGAAGGCTTTTGAAAACTTCCATGCCATAATTCAGTATTTCCAGTTAGCCGACTACCACATGAAAACTACAGCCTAATTTTTCAAGATTTGTTAAGAAAAGCTTCTCTTATTTATTTTAGAATGCCATCCATGCAGAATTCTTTCCTTTTGAGAAGGGCCTACCACAGCTTTTGAGAACGTTCTTAAAAACCAACAATGACAGCACAAGGGTTATGCTGTAATCCATTACACTGCCCAGAGGGCACATTGAAGGCAGGCAGTGATAACAATCGGATTTCTCCAAAGCAGGGAAAAGAATAGTTACAGAGGTTTGGGGAATGAAGCAGGCAAAGGAGAATTTGGCTTTATTTTCTTGAAAAAAAAAAGGCTCTGAAAAATATCAATTTAATGGAAGAAATGGAAGAGGTGACAGAAGACTTAAAATACAACCTTCTTTCCCGAGGTGTTCATGGATCTTTGGAGTTAAATGGATACTAAAATTAAGAAACCCTAAAATTACATTCAAGTAATTGGAGTGATATTTTTATGAATAAACAAGCTTTTTCAAGTCTCTGTAAAGTGATGATTTTATTAGCTTTATAGAACCACAAGAGCTGACACACAGATAGAGTAAGATCTGCACACTCAAACTTTTTTGAGCAATTCTAAAGAATGAGCAACGCTTTGTGTCTTTTTTCTTCTTAAGCTTGTAAATCTTTTTCTTCAGATAATTTCAGACATAGCCCTTATATAAATTATAAATATATGTATTGCAAGCAAAGACCCAAATTATTTCAGAAGAATCTTGCAAAAGAAAAGTTACTTGACTATAGAAGACAACCATCTTACCAGTCTGTTTATGCGAACAAATTCTTCTGGGGTTTTGGCCCATGGTGGAAGTTCAACATCAGACACAACTGTTCCATCATCCATCACTCCCAGGTTGTAATTGTTGCTGTTGACAAATATCTCTGGCAGGTAATAAAATTCAGGAATCAATTCCTGGAGATAAATGAAAAACAATGCCATGTTATAAATTCTGTCAAGAGGATGCACTGTGTCATGTTAAAAAAATAATTACTGGAATGGCATTAGGTAAAGAGAATACACAAAATTCTCCCACAGATATCCCCCTCCTGCCCTAGAAGGGAGAAATCCCCGCTTTTGTACTTTCTAAAATTTACACCTGTAGATATGATAAATCCTTAGCGTGCTTTTAGCATGACAAAGAACTAAGACACAACAGGCTATAGGACAAAAATGTCAGAATACTGTTTTTGACTGCGTATTATACACAGAGAAACTTATGAACATCACATGGAACACGCAATATTTAGTGGAAAGCTACAGACAACCACTGATGTTAAGAAGTCGTAGAAAACTGCTTCTTTCACATTTTAATACAATCCACATTTTAAAGTGCTAATGCACAAATAGCAGTCTACAGTTTGGGTGAAACTAGCACCATAGATATTAATTACAAAGGTGTAAAACCCAGTCATATTCTTATTCTCTCTAACATAAAGGGTCTAAGAACTTAATGTTTAGGCTATTATCTAAGATTGTTCAACGCCCAGAAATAATTTTTTTTGTAAATTCTAAAATCCCTGGAGTTATGCCACATGTTCCACAAAAAAGAAACCAAACCCAAAGCTGAATCAGGTCTATATTTTTCATTCACGGAAAGGTCATTAACTCAATTATGTGCCCAGTCTATAAATTACAGGGAAGAATCATGCATAATTTCACACACATGAGGAGAGAAGGAAGGAATCTCACATGGTTACGAGGTCTGCACTAAATGCCTTGTCAGGACCATCACTGCTCTAAACAAGTGTGCTCTGCAGGCCTGTACTGGAACACAGCATTGACACCTCCCTGGCTGGCCTGCTCTGGCACCTCTGCAGGCACAGCTATGCCAAGCACAGGAATTGGACTTTTCAAGTCTTCTCAGAAAAACAAAGTAAAAGTAATGGCTAAAGAAAAATTTTATTAAGCAGAAAAACGATACATCCTAGTGCAGAATGGAACACAACGTGCTAAGAAGAAAAATTAAGCTCAAACCCACAAGGATTTTCTCCTGGATAAATGGATTATTTCCTTGTTTTGCAAACAGACACGCAACTTCCTAAGCTGTCATGCATTTTGTAAAATACACACTCAGTAACACATAAACATATCTAAGCTAATGTGATTAGAACCTTATTTACACACTTTTATAAAAATGTCTGCAAAGTCTTGGCATAACACTTCATAGAAAAATCTGATTAAGACATAACATATATATTTCTGCCCTAAACACCTTTTAAAGGTAGGGGTTTTTTTTGTGGAACTTGATGTTGAGACTTCAATACACCCAATAAAGCTGGCAATTTGATGGATTTAGAAAAATTGAGCCACTAAATTAGAGAATTTACTCCCTTTGTAAAGAAAGGATCAATACATGTAATTGCTTCAGGAAGTGTATTTCATAGCAAATGAGTGGTGTAAAATTGGTTTTCCATACAGCAAGTGCAAACTGCATGACACTTTAGGAGTAGAAAAAACCATCAGACTACCCCGCTGGCTTTGTCTACAGTGGGTGTAGGATGTAGCTGTGCCAGAAGCTCAGCAGATCAGACCTGAAACCCAGTCTTGACATGGGTCAGTGGATCAGTGGTCTCCCAGATAGCCCCTCAGGGCCTGCTATGGCATGAGCAGCTTTCCAAATGGCTGAGTGCAATAGGGAGGTCATCAGATTGCGGACAAGGTCAATCCGAAGTTGCCAGGGCAAAGACAGGAAAGATCAAGCAGGAATTAAGCTATTATCACCTCCATCCTTGTGTGAAACACCCCTTGGCTTTGAATTGTACATCTTTTTGTTTACAGTCACCTTAAATTAACCAGGCAGGGTAAAAACATGCTTCTGTACCAAATGCTTGACAAGTACTTGATAAAAAAAGAGATTTGAAACTATTTAATTGTATAAGTGAAAGAACAAGAATGTAGCAAGGATAAACATTTGTAAAAAAGAAAACAACACTGAAGTTGCTATAGTTTTTATTATCACAGACAGAAACCAAAAAAGAAAAAGCAGAGACACAAGACTCTTAATTTGATAGCAGCATGCACCACAAATATGAAACCATACCATGATTCTGAATACTTAAAACGTAAGCTCATTACATATGTTACTGATGCTTTTATTTCTTCTTTAAATCTATATATCTGTACAGCTATTCATTAGTTTCTTTCAAGATCAGAAAACATTTGGCTTTCTAGAACACATTGTTTTCATTAGATTACACAGAAACAATATGCTGTCTGGAAACTTCAAAATTATCAGTAACTTCTACTAGTTCGACTATTAGAAACTTTTCATAAAACTTTTCATTACTCCAGAAATGAGCTTTCAGAAAGTTTTTCACTGTCACCATAATGACACATTTATACAAAAGGAACTTCTTTATTATGTGATTTCCTTCCCCTGACCATGTGCTAGCATTTATCCCTGGGAAAAATAGAGTGCAAACTTACACACTGGGCCATTGGAAATGGGTAGTATTTAGTGCCTATTTTCTATGGCTTTATACCAGTGAAAATGAAACCATTAGTTAAAGGAAAACAGTTTTTCCTAAAACCAGCAAATAAACCTGTAAACAAAATACTAATTTTTGTCAAGCTTACAAATATTTTTCATGTATTTGGTAACTGCAGTCCTTAGCAGTCCTTCTCAATTCTGTTTGTGGGGTCTTCTTTTTTCTTAAAATCTTCAAATCACAATCACAGACTGACACTAAAACAGCAGATGCTGACTCATGTGTAACTCCACTAATAATGGAACTTTTTGGACACACCAAAATGTTAAAAAAATTAACGAACACACTTTTTGCTTGTTTTTAGTGGATGGAGGAAGGAGTTATGAGTGTTTTCACACAAACATCACATGAAAATGCAGAACCAGACATGAGGGGACAGACTGAAGGATCATTTAATATCTCCCCCAGAACAGTGACAAGGACTAGACTAACACAGGGCAGATAAAGTCTTTCCGCCATGGATATTATGTCAGCTTCTTACCGTTAAATGGTTTTGAACTAATCTGATTTTTAACTCATTAATCATGGGTTCCACAATGTAGCTTTGTCTACACAGGTTTTCCTTTGGCTATTCTACAACTGCTTCCTAACAGTTTCAGTGGATGGTTCTAGCACCCATACTGTGAAACACAGTAAATGTCAGCTCCTTATTTGCTCTTTTATATGTCCTTCTGGATACTACAGACCAATATTATCACATTCTTCCTCAGTGGTCTCTTTTCGCAAGCTGAAGGATTCTAGTCATTTTAGATTTGTTCCCACTGGAGGTGTTCCCTTCCAACTAAAAATTTTAGTTGCCTTCATACTTTTACTAACCCTACTGAGTCCCTTCTAAAATTTCACACGCTCAGCATATGTACCAAAATGGTAAAATTGCCCCACATTTCTTTTACTTATATGATTTTGCAGAAAACCAAAACATCTTTGTGATTTCTTGAAGCTCTTGCTTTAGTACAATTGTGTTTGAAAATTACTTTCTAAAATTTCTCTGTTGGAATTCACCAGTTCTACAAGGTGGAGACAGACATGCTTATGATAAGCAATACTTCAGTCCTTCTGCCACGTTTTTTATTACAACTGGTCAAGGAGCTCACAGTAAACATCAACATCAACATCAATCTAACACACAGTATTTATAAGTGGCATATCATTTTTTTAAAAAATATTAAAAAATTTGCCATATCAAGATTCTTATTAAAATGTTTATAAAATTCTGCAAGTAACTACAGTACAATTTTTCTCTAACAAAAGTTGCCCTGTAACACATGGAAACAACGATCCTAAGGAAACGTCACTAAAAAGATTTTTCTGCAAACACATAATATCAACAGAATGTCAGTTTAACATTGGTAATTTATTTCCACTTATGCCACCAAGTATAAAAAAAATCTATATGAGATACTTTGTTTCTTTAATGCAATGAAATGTTATTCTTTTCAATTATGCATTTTGAAGCAGTTACATGATCTGCATAGGTGTCTAGAAAAAATGACACATCCCGAATCATATTAAAACATTTATAAGATACCAAATTTTCAAACTAAATTATTTCACAAATGCATTAAGCAATATTAAGCCTATGTATAACCTGTCAAACAGAATAATAAAAATGCATATTAGAAGTCTGAGTTTTTATTCATATTGCCACACTTTATTTCCTCTTTTAGGGGACTTAGATGGCATTCAAAAATATATACGAATTTATTAAATTAACTCAAATTTCATTTTTTTCATCACACATCAGTGAAATCATTTTCATGACTGTGGGAAAGTATAATTTCTAAGTACCCAGGAGTTTCCTTCCATCTGCTATATGTGTGTTATTTCTCACCAAGAAATTTTCAACTAAGAAATTGTCTCAAGACATTGCCTGCAATTCTGCTAACTTGCAAGAAAAATACTTCAGCAGGTTTCCATTAAAATTCTAAATTTAATTAATGAAGAAGTTAATTTTTTCAATGTTTAACCACTCTGGTTAAGTTCTAAGCAACTACATTTCAAATATTTCCTAGTTTAAGAAAAATATTGAAATCCTCTGTAATTTACAATCAAGCAAAGAAAAAAGTCCAGATATTTATCTAGTAGAATAATGAAATACATGATAACCACAATTAAGAGTTGATTCATAATTGATCAATACATAGATTTTATTAACTCTATACTTAATTGCATTAAAAATGCATCCTTAAGGCACTTTAAATTCTGTTATTTATATATATATATACACACACACACAAAATTATTTTACCTTTTACCGAGAGTATGCAATGGTATTTACTTACCATATATTTACAGTAGGTAATATATAGTTGAGGTTAATTTTACAGAGAAAGAGGAAAGAAGTTGTATATATAACTACATTCCTTTCTTCCATTTTTTTTTAAATTGACTGGGGGTGAAAAGGATTTATGATTGAATCATAGAAAGGTCTAGACAAAATCTTGAAAGGTCACTTTGTCCACCTCTCCATTCACAGACAATTATAAACAGGTATTCTTGACACATGAATTCAAGGCAGATGTTTCTTTGCCTCGTTCTTTTAAAACTTTCAGTGATGGGGATCCTTGGAATCCCTTGGGTTCATCTGTTCCCACCACCAGGTATTCCTAACCTCTAGACTGCTGTTCCTGCAGCTGGAGCCCATTGCTTGCCCTATTCAGACCGAACAGGACTGACAGGCAGCAGCTGCCCCTTTGTGGAGGAGCAGCTTTTTCCTCAGGGACAGTGAGATCCATTCCCAACACCCCTTTCGGACTGAGTGCTGTTCTCCCCCTGCAGTAAGGATGGACAGCACCAATTCTGGCATGCTGGCACACTGAACAGGAAGGATATAGCAGAATTCATCTCAACACAAGACAGAAATTCTTTTCAGTGAGAATGATTGTTCACTGAACAACAACCCCAGAGTCTCCATCACTGCAGGTTTTCAAGATGGGCTTGGTCAGGGTGCAAGATAATCTCATCTAGGCTTCCTTTCCCACAAAAAAAGGTTGGACCAGATGATCTTTCAGGATCCCTTCAGCCTGGGCTGGTTCCATGATTCCACAAAATGCAATGCACTGTGCCTGCCAGCCAAAATCCCCAGCCCAGTAAAAGCATTACAACTGTCAGTGCCAAAGCACTTCATGTTTCTGTCCTTGTTCCTCTTTTCTCTGAAGTAAGCAATCTAAAACTGACAACTTTATATCAGTGGTCTTATTTTCTATACCTATAGTCACTCTCCTTCGGACTCCAGCAAATTTGTCCATAAATTCCTCAAAATTTATTATTTAAACAGCTACAGAAGTAGTTTGGATCAGATATTAAAAGTATTTGTTTCATTTTCAATACAATTATGACTGGATATAAAAGAAGTAGACCATGGATACTAGATGGAGCTTCCTGATCAGGACACCCAGATGTCCCTATTTTTAACTACTGCAATTCCCACAGATTATCATACACAGATCTGACTGAATTTAGAGTATTTATTTTTCCTTTTTAAACTCAGAGAAGCATTTTCCTGTTATGGATCTTAACACAATTTTACAGAAAAACACATCTGTTACGAAAAGCAAAGATCTGCATCCTTAATACATTTAAACTGTTACTACACCAGATATAATGTTTATGGTTAAAAATCTGAATTTCTAGGTACCTGCTTCTGAATTTTGCTGGTCATTGCTCTTGGACATCTCTAACTTTGTGACTACTACGACATGAAATTCCTCCTATACAAAGGTCATGTTGCCAGTTTGGCAGCAATTTTGTTCCTTGTAACTTTTGAAACTCCCATCTATCAGAAGGAAAAGTATAAAACAAAGCAAAGAATATGCAGAAAAGCTTACCAGGTTACAGGCTGTCTTAAGCATGCTTATGTTAGGCAGCCTGTTTCAATGAGCATGAGTTATCACGGTATCAAAAACTCAACAAATCTTGTTAATTATTGTACTTGTAGCCAATGTTTTCTTTATTCCTTTTAAGAACAATTCACAAAACCTGAAGAACAGTACCTAACAGCACTATAGTTTCAAATAGATGTTGAGAACACCCCACGGCCAGCAGAGTCCTTGGTTTAGCACAGGGTAAGTCTAGTTCAAGGCTGGCACTCTCAGTCTCCATAAGCTGATTGTATCAAACACATTTTTGTCCAGGATCAACTCTAGCCATTACCCTAGAGATGATTCAGAGGCAAAGAATTAGAAAACGGATGAAAACCTCCAAGTCAGAGGCTACTTTCAGAGCTCTCTGTTTATTACAGTCTGTGGTTTGAGACAATGGTTTAAACGCGTGATTATCATTTCAGTTATAATTTAGTTCCTAATCTCAGGATCCTATTCATAACGAAATCATCATGTCTTTTTAGCATCCTTCTGCTTCTCAAGCTGTCCCCTCCAAGGACACTCCTGAAGAATCTTGGCCAAAACCAGTATTCTCCAATCCCACCAGTGTTTATATAGACCAGGTGCCCACTTTATAACACTAGCACACTCCTAGGAGCCCAAGACAATCTAAACATTATAGCAGACATTGCTTAATACCATTAAAATTCAAAGAGACTTTAAACAAGAAGCTTGACTTAAAGAAAAGTCTTATTATTAAAGAAAAGTTGTCTAAAATTATGTGATGCTAGTGAGTTTTATAACATAGTTAACTTGCCAAAATAGCATTTCTGTACCTAAAATTAAGCTGATGAGGATCATAACTTGCCAAACACACCTGTGTGAGATACGAATTCAGATATTCAGTACCATCACAGCAGCTTTACAATAGCTGTCGCTGATGTGTGTCATATCACACAACTGATTTTCATAAATTAATACCCATTTTATGATGGAACAATCTGGAACAGTGTAACTGGAGCTTACTAACATCTTCTGTAAGCTTATGGTCTTCTAGCATCTCCTTTTGAACAAAACTAATTAAATTAACCAAAATGAACCCCAAGCCATAAGCACATGAAAAAGAAACAAATATAAAGCAGTAGAGGAAAAGGCATGAAGAATGGTATATAACTCTATACTAATGACTGTAACTTAGTTAAAAATAGTCAAAAAATCAATCACATTAAACCAATCTAATTTTCTTTTCAAAAGAAAATTTCAGGAGTGGATGGTGAAAGAAAAAGTGTTAAGGTGTTGCTTCACTTTTGAGAAAGCCCTCTGAGACTGTCTCTGTCTCCCATGACACTCCTATAAGCAAAGCAGAGAAATGGAGATGAGATTAGGTTACAATAATGTGGGAGTACCCAAGCTGGAAATCCATATTCCAAGAGAAGTTATCAATAGTTCACTGTCAAACTGGGAGGACATGGTAATGGAGTCTACCCTGCTCTTAATACCAGTCAATAATCTCATTAATGGCCTGGCACAGAAGGTGCAGAAGTAAAATTACAGATGACACTAAGAAGGCAACACAGCTATTTGGAGGTTAGCAAGAGAATTTTAGATGATCTTGATATCTATATACTTGGTACAAAAACAAACAAACAAACAAACAAACAATCATCAAAGTACTACACTTAAAAAAGAGAAAATACATGCTAAGTGCAACATGGGTAACAATTATGCTGTTGCAAATATAATGACAAATAAATTTATTGCAACAGGTTAGCTACCAAACCAGAAGCTACCAAACTCCTTCTGACCAAGTACATGCAAATATACTGCCAGGCTATCCATGTTTGCTTTTCTGTGGTATTAAACAAACTAACCAGGACTGTTTGCACCAACATCGTAAATTAAGAAGCAACTGAGTTAATGATCATGCCTGTATAGTATATTAAAAGTACTAGGTGGTACTCTCACAGAGTTGAAAAATATTCAATACTCTTCAGTGCAGAAGATTTAACTTAAAAACACATGGTTAATCATTTAAAGGCAACAGTCCTGAGCTAATTAGAAAATAACAAAGCCAGAGTGGTAGTGAGACACTAGGAAACTTCCAAAGGAATTTTAATTTTCATTGCTCAAATAAATGGATGGGAGAAACTAGGAAATTAAATTTTATGCAACATATCACCTCTTGAAATCAAAATTTGAAAAGTTCAACCAAAGGTTATACTACAGTGCAGCATTAGTTTCCCGCTTTGATCATCGATCCAAGGCTTTCACAGGATATTGGTACAGATCAGTTGTGACCACACATATGCTTTAGCTTTCTCTGTTTTAGTGGTACCAGCCAACAAAAGTTGCTTCCAAAGCTAGCTCATGTTAGTCCTCCTTGTCATATACAAAGCATCCAACTAAGTTTAACAATAATCTTAGGACAGCAAGCATCAATAACTGATTCGTTCTCTTCACTTGAGAAGCAAGGAGAAATCATTTCATCAGCTCAGTGGTTCTAAACGTCACGATTTTTTTCAGCTGGAAGAGGAATAAATGCTTTTTTTTTCCTTTGTGTCCCCTACTCGCCACTAACTAAAGGAGAAAAATTATGTGCTCCACTTTATTCACACTCTTTGATGTGTGTGTCAACTAAACAAATTCAAGCACCAGCAAGCTAAAATGTTGCAATTCTGCACGTAGAAAATTTCTAGAGGCACATGGGACACTTTAGCCATGTATTTCACAAACACTTGCAGGACAGAGCCTCAAGTCTCAGAAGACTTGTTTTTCACAGCTGTAGTGGAATACTAGGGACAGAGGTATTTCCAATGAAGATGGTTCTATGCATTTTCAAACATTTTCCTTTCAGATTCTTTAAACATGTCCTATGGAAATCTTATCTCCCTTCCTGGTTGCTCATCCAGTCTCACAAACAGACTCCTCTAGCCAATCTTAATACTCATTCAGATGCTTCACAGCAGTGTAATGGCATTCATATCAACTCACAGCCTCAGAAAACTGCAAGCAACTTCAAGAGATCATCCATAACAGTTGGAATGACTCTAAAGGCAGTACCAGCCTGTACATTTATCATTTCCAAAAGATACCAAACCATTTTTGAAAAAACCTCCCTACACTAATTGCCAGAGAAGAATTCATTGGTTTTCTTTTTCTGTTAGAAAGGTTACTTTGACATCTAATCAAAATCTCCCTGATGTTTAAGTCCATTAATTCCTGTTCTATCCAGCAAGGGCAGTAGAGATTTTTGCTTTTTTTCTTACAGCAGTCCCTATGTAATAGGAGGACTGAAGTTCCTCCTCAACATTCTCTGCTTTAGAGGAAAATAAGTGTAGCTACTTAATCTTTCATTGCATTTTATTTTCAAGACCTTGCATTGTTATCAGTGTTCCAGTGTGGATTCTGTCCAACTAGCCCACAATTATGGATATAATATTCCAGCTAAGACCCTATCAAAGCTGGGCAAAGCTGAAGATTTATGTCATACATTTTGAAAGTTACATTATGTCTGGTTGATGTATCTTCCATGAAAGGTTACTCACCTTTTGTTATACCACAATATTGTTAATTCACATGCACTGGTGATGTATTAGAGCCCACAATTTATTTTTTTTTCCTTTGCACAGTAGATTGTTCCTTGTGTTATAACTGTATGAGAATCTGCATGAAAATTACAATACTCACTTTTCCCTAATAAACTTCACCTAACACTTTTGTCAAATCATTTTTCCCTTCCGCAAGAAGCGCTCCCAATTCCACTACACTTCCAGTACCTTCCAATCTAATATCAATGGGAATTGAGGCCTAACCTGTTATTATCAGGAAGAATTCCACTCAGTACATCTTTCAATTTTAATAATGAACTGCTGGTAACTATTCTCCAAACACAGTGGATTCTTTTAGACAGAGTAATCCCAGTTCACTCATAAGACAATGTAAAAAACTAAGATCATCATCTGCTTCTTCTCTGTTTATAAGGTCTGTTACCTTTTCTCATCAGAAACTGTGATTGGTTTGACATAATCTCTCCCTGATAAACATGTGTTTCATTTGGTTGTCTCCCAGCTATCTTCCTGGCATTTAAACATAGTCTGATTATTTCTGTAAGTATTTTTCTGTGAATTGTAGTTAAGCTCACCTCATAATTTCTTGGTTCCCTTTTTCTTCCTTTTTAAAAACTAAATACTTGATTTGTCCACCACTGATACCTTTTCTCCTCCTCCGTTTCTCAATAAAACCCCAAAAATGCACTGTGAAATTTTATTTGCCAGTCTTGCAGGTTACAAGGAAATGAAGGCCATAAACCCAGTCAATTTGAAAAAATCTAATGTGTTTGTATTTTCTAAACTGTTCTTTCTCAATTTTGTACAGACATTATATCTTTTTGTAAGTGGTATGAATTCCACTAGTCACTGATTGACTTTGATTCTATTGGTGGGACTCATAGATACCAGGAAGACACCACTTTTTCAACACTATCAGTCGGCAATTTTTGCATTCCATTAATTTGCAGATCAACCCATTCCTAAATTGTCTCCTCATTATGAATACACTTACAGAATGATCTTGTGTTACTTAGGTCTCTTGCTATTGTATGACATCCTTGAGCTAGCCTCTGACTTCCTTCACACTACACTTTTCCATCCTTCCTTCCATTAAAAAAAATCAACTCTGATATTAATCCTTCTCTTGGATTTGAGATCCACAAAGCTTCCCCAGTGCTGCCAACATCTTTGTCTCTTTTGTTTCTCTTCCCAGTTCAAAATTTTCCTCAGATCCCAGACTCATTTGTTTACCTCATTCCTTCCTTCAGTGGCCAGCTATCCAAACCTCTGCCCTTGGAACTTCTATGTTCTCCTGCCTTAGCTTCTTGATCCACTTAATTCTAGGTCTCTTTCTATACAACTAATTACCAGATTAATTTATCTTCTGTTCCCACTTACTGTAGCCCTTTGTTCCTCTACCCAGTATACAGTCTTTCTGGAGACTGCTCCCAGATCTCCTTCTCAGCTCCTTACCTCCCATCTACTTATTCCTCATCATAAAACTAGTTTTTGCCCCTTCTGCACAGCCTCCTCTTCCTGTTTGCCACAGTCAAACAAGAAAACAGGCCACTGCAGAAATTGCCCAAAAATAAGGTTGGATGCTTGGTGCCAAAATTACATAAAATAATATGAACTGAAACATTCTTACCTCATTATGCAGAAGCACAAACGGGATATTCAATGAAACTCAGTAGTTAAAAATCTATACCAGTTCTACTGACTTTACAAAGGCTTAAAACTTGTGCTGAGGAACAAAAAGTCAGTGCAGCATATCTGTAGAACAAAGGCCAATTTTGCCTTGTTTCAGTCTCAGGGCTCAAAATGTTTGCTATAGTTTTACAAAAGAATACACTGAAATATTCTAGCAAAAGTAAAACCACGCGTCATCTCGCCTGAATCTTTTCCCAAGTGGTAGGATAGCTCCCAGTCTTCTTCCATCCCCTTTCATAACCTGTGCTCCTACATTCACAGCTACAATAAAGGCAGGAGCAGTAAAAATATGTTAGCACCACTCAGGAAATTTTTTACCTTGATGTCAGAAGTGTCACGCTGACTATTGCGCCACGCCCTTGAAATAGATGAAAAAGTTCTGTCTGCATGATCAAACTTCCCACCTTGTAGATTTAGGAAAAGTGTTGTGAAGGGTTCCTAAATATATATAAAAAGATTAATTAAAAACAACAATGTATTTCTTTAGAAGTTTCAGGGTAAAAAAAAAAAAAAGGATTTATTATTCTTGTGGGGTATGGCTGTTAACGATGTTATTTTTCTCGCAGACGCAGATTAATAGCAAAGAGTTAATTCTATTATCCAAAAATGAGAAGTACAAACAGATGCTTACTTACTCAATAAATGCTTTTATTGCTACTCCATGCATATATACTCAGATAAAGAAAAGCAAATAAAACCTAAAGAAAATACAGGCTGGAGTAGAAGCTACAGTCAGTTGCAACACAAATTGCTCTCAACAACAAGAAAAAGCTCCGATATATTACATATTTTTAAAGCTAGCATGTAACAAAAATAACACATTTTACTTTGTTCAAGGTGATCTCTAATGTAAAGGGTAGCATTCAATACTGACAGCTTGAGGATTGGTATTGTTTAATATATAATTTATGATTTAGGAAAATGTTTGGAAGATTTAAAAGCCTCCTCTTAGTTAAAGAACACTTAAGCACATATTAGTGGATAATTGCTTGAAATTAGCTAAGCTCTATAAATTACTTCAAGGATTTATGTATGCTTGTACATTCTAACAAGCTTTAATTAATGATGTGCTGCTAATGCTTTCCCAAAGAAATTACTTCCTAGGAGATAAATCGTCTTTCAATTTTATAGAAAAATGCATTGTTTAACCAATATTATCAATATGTAGCATCTTAAAAGTTACTTCCATACAAATTGCAGCAGATTTTTGCAAATTAATTGCTTACATCATGGGATTTCATGATCATCAGAAACAAACTCACGCTCATTAGGAGGTGAAAATTAAATACATTAATTAAGAACCACAAATGTTTGGTACTTGGTCCAGTCAGAAAATATGCAAAGAAGGAAAGTTAACAATGTTTAAAGAAGTAGAAGAATGTATATTAAAAAGCAATTTTTAAGAAGAAAAAGTTTTACTGATTTGAAAAGGCTCTACCACAAAAATTAAAATTCTCTGCTTGAAATTTAGAATATGTTTCCTCTACACTACTGATTACAATTACTAGAAAATTTCAGTACTCTCCTATGCCATTGTGTTTTAGTTTACTCATTCCTAGACATCTGTTGCTTTCATCATCATTAAAAGGAAAAGCATTTCTAAAATATATACTTACGATCCTTAACAGCCACGTGAGTGCAAAACTTGCTGTTGAGTAATGTGTGCCATAGTGGAATTTTGGAACCTGATCATCTTCCCACGATTCGTATCTCTCAGCAAAGAACGCTGCTCTCTTCGGGTTCAAAGCTCCAATAGGCTGCAAGATTTGTAAAAATAAATGCATTGAGTAAATAAAATTAATGTGATTATTATCACACCATACTCCCCTTGCTCTTTTTGAGCAGAATGCACAGAGACGTCTGGGTTTGGTGCTTTGCAAAAGCAGATGCTGGTTTCTGTAAGTGCCTGAAGAGATCCATTGTATTTTGGAATGAGAATTCCATGCACATGCACATGGCTGGGTGGAAAAATGTCTCTTCTGTGTTAATTTAGGCTTCATTTCTATTTACTGCTGACTCAAGTCCATGAGTAAAAACCAATTAGCAGTGGAATGTGTTGGACAAACTGGTGTGCTTGTGAATATTGTGCACGCTGAATACACTGTCAAACAAATAGTAAGCAACAATGAGAAACATCTCTGAGTATTTTTTGGAGAAAAAAGTAGTGACTGATAGGGTGGGAGAATATTAACAGTGGACTTGGAATTTTGATACTACTACTCTTGTTTCTGTGCTTCTATTCATAATCTTAAAACAAGTTTACTTAATTCATAAAATTTTAAACCTTGACACAAACAAATGAAAGACCAGAATTTCTATATAAAAACATTGAGACAAAAGAACCAACATATGTATGACTAAAAATATCATACTTTCATCAATACTGTTATTCTTTGTTCGGTGCTTACCTAGAAGATAAACACCCAGGGTTTTATTTAAAAGTAAGAAATATAATATTTTGATATCTAAAGCTGTGTATTTCTTCAATAGACTTTTACATACATGATTTGGAAAAAAAATGAGGATATGTCACACAAATCACTGAGAAACCCAAAAGTGAATTTAGCAATTCCACATGTAAACTGCTATAAGAGATCTAAAATATCTCTGGATATACATGCAAAATATATATGCAACACAAACTCATATACATATTGAGCACACTGTCTGTATGTTATTAATGTAAATTATGTTCATCTGTATCGACAATGGATGCATTCGAGTATAACCAAAGAATAAACATGAAAAAAAATTTCCTTCTTCCTCTTGTTCAAGAATAAATATACTTAAAAATACACTACAAGGTAAGGAAAAACTTTAAAAGAGAAGTCCTTGAACAAAAGTATCAGTAATTAGTCTTTAATTCAAGCATAGTTCAAGCGAAAAACTATGTCTGCTATTCAGATGATTATTTATTCAAATAACTACTTCTCTGCCGTTCATGTGAAATTTGGCATAAAAGCTTCGAAGTATTTTCTCTTCTAGGACAGATTAGATCTTTGAATGACCTAAGATCTAATCTTACATTTTTTTACTTAAAGCAGCTTTCACATTGCAGTAGGATAAAGAAAACATCTTAGGTTAATTACAATTTTTGCAGTTCACTAATTTGAAATATAACCCTTTAAAAGAAGTTGCTCTTGTATAAAAGGATTTTTATCTGATTTAGCAAATTTATTCCAGGGAAGTATGAAACTGACTCCAAGAAGTCTCTTTGTTGCAAGAACCATTTTGGAATCTACATCTGTACTGATTTTCCCTAAAGACTCAGCTATGCTTGAGGGGAAAAAAGAAGAAAGAAGGTCATTGGTAGACAAATTATATAAATTAAAAATAGAAACAGTGTTGTGTTGTATGGTTCTGTAACATTTTATGTATTCTCTTTATCTGCCTCTATTGTTATTACTCTCCAAATGAGTATAGCCCAAATCAATAGTTATAGAATTACATTCCTTGAATATAAAGCTAAATCCAATTAGAATTGATTTCATTCTCTTTTCAAAAAAAAAAAGGTATCATGCAGAGATCTATATAGCCAGAATCCACAGTATTGATTTTAGCTGTTATTGTTACAGTTGGTTTCTGAAGCCTGCAACAGGACAACTATCAAGACATGTCACATTTATTTGCAAGTAAATAAAAAAAGTCTCCAAATGAAAAAAGCTTAGGGAAAAAAAAAAAAAAAGAAGAACTGTGGAGCTGTGCACTGACAATGATACACTATCAGCTTACTCAGAGAAGTTACAGTGGGAATACACACATTGAATTATACATTACACGAATGCACTGATTTATTGTGGTAATAACATCCACCTCATTAAAAGATTCTGCTTTGCTGCAGTTGGAGGGCTACATATTGTTTACTGCTATAAATTAATGGCAGTGCACAGAAGACTGTAGAACCCTTCTAACAATAGATCTGTAATGACAGTGTTGTATATCACAGCTTCCCCAGCAGCTTCATAATAAAATGGAGACAATGTATTGGGCTAATACATTCTACCAGGCAGGCCCATATTTTTCTGACAACTGCTTCTAAGGATGAGGTGATTCTGGTGTGTTACACTGCACTGTGAACAGTTAACTACAGAATAAAGCACGTACAAGGAATATTCAAATATTCTCTGACATTTAAGTTAGCAAAAAAACCCCAATTAACTGAAATTCTGCCATTATTTCATATTTCAAAATTAACAGGGAATCATGATTACATACTGTACTCCCTCCCCTGTGGGTAAATGCCAAGGGAAGAAGAGTAATGCCAAGCTAAGCTATGCTTGATGTAGCTGTGAGACCAGAAATTTACCCTACGCAACACAATTCCCCTATGGCTACAGACCTCTGAGGAAGAACGAGCTGAAAAGCTTTCATACTCTCAAATTTCAGAGCATACTTTATTTGCAGCACCTCTTTTCCCAGAGGAAAATTAGATATTAGTGCAACAATAAAAAATGTTTATTTAGAGAGAGAGGGAAAAATGGAAAGTAGAGACAGAAAAATTCCAATAGGTAAAAACAATGGATGAGATTATGGGAGTAAAAATGAAGAGAGAAATCACTTATGGCTGCTAAGTATTCAAATGGTATTGAAAAAAATGAATGATGATGTGTATGGTTTTCAAGTCAGTGTTCATTCAAAAACAGGGTCCAAACTGGAGAGAGAATTAATGTAGAGTAGTTTCTGTTTTCACTTTTCCAGAGGCATGATTTACCTGCTTTTTGACCCAAAGTGGTGGTTGTTACATGTGCTACAAATACGAAAGTTACAAGCTATTTTTAAAGAAAAACCAAAACAAAAAACCAATCAAACAAAAAACCAACAACAAAAACACCAAACTCACTTGATATTAATTTTTGAGGGCTCTCAAATATGGGAATACCTCAAAATAAATAATCAGATATTTTTACCAAGAACTGAACATAGTAAATCTCAATATTTGGACCAAGCTTGCTTTCTTTGAGATATAACAAAGAAAAATGATTTGCTGAAAAATAACTGAGAAAACACACTCTTATCATCTACTGCTGTCAAATATGTCCAGACACTATGGTGTACAGTTATATTTGTTAGTTCTTAGTCTTACTCTGTGCCAGACATTGGAACAGTGACCCATCTTGCCTTTATTTTCAGAGGAGGCCCATTTGCACCCAACAGAAGAAAGTAGAATGTTCACTGCTCCTCTGCACAGGGCAGAAAGTCTCCTGGCTTCTGCCACTCATGTTCAGGAACACATATATTTTGGAAAATTGCTACTGAACTAAAATAAACAGATTGAATTCTTGTAAAGGAAGAATTACAGTACGACTATTTACAGTTCCACATTTAAGAAGAAAAAGAGCTGCTTTTTATTCCTATCTAATGTGGTTTCATATTTTCAATAGTGTTACTCCAAATAACACACCCACACTGTTCTTACCCGTGTTGCCTTTTGTTATTGGCTTTTACATATGTTTCTGTAATTGAAACAAATCTTGCCACTTTTAGTGTTTCCTACACAGTATAATACTGGGAAGAGTTTTTAACTCATTAATATTCAAAATCCATGAAAGAGAATATATACTATGTACTATGGTAGCTAAACTGCATTTAATTACTGCAAACAATAAGTAGTCAAGACACCATACTTTCATCTTCACTGTTAACTTTTGCCTCTTTTGGTGAAAAGGAATTCTTGACAATCAACTACTGGAAATCAGATTTGTGCAAGGGCCTGTGAGTTCTATGAATTAGACAGTTCCAGAAATAAGGTCTATGTTAACCAGTGCAAGCAGAAAGATTTAAAAAGATAATTAGAATATTATTATATGAAATCTGTATTTCACAACGTCTTCATCATGGGGAAAAAAAAAAAAACAAGGAAAGAAAGAAAATTAAAAAAAAATAAGAAAATAAGGGAAAAAAAGAAAAAGCACTTTTCCTTGTGACTTCTTATAATGTTTTCTTATCCACATCCAAACAGGTACTTGTATTCCTGTGAATACAATTGTCTGTATCATTGAATTATGTTTGGTAGCATCCTTGCCAAGTATGATGTTTGTTTTCCATGCATCTTATTTTCAAGATGACTATCTGGTTTTCAACACTGATATTTTTCATATATTTCATTGGGCTTAAAGGACCAGGGGGACCATTAGGTCATCTCATCTCGCCCTGTGTTTGTATGACAAACTGTGAAATGCCTTTCCATTACATGATTTTGAGCCCAACTACTTACACTTGATTACAGCATGAGCTGCATTTGGCCAACCTGCTTCCCAGAAAGGCATCTGACTCTTGAGTACGTGGACAATCTGCTACTTTTCCTGGAAGCTTTTTCTACTGATAATTCTGATCCTCATTTGAAAAAATATATATTTCATTTTGGTTATGAATTTACTGGTGTGTTATCAAAGAAATCTTGTTATACTTCTCTCTGACATATCACAGAGTCTTTATTTACCCAATATTTTCTGAATATAAACATACTTATAGACTGTAATTCCACCTTTTAATAAACGTAAGACATGGAGCTCTTCAGGTTTTCCATTTTAAGGCATTTCTTCCACCCTTAAAATTTCTCTGCAGCTTGCCTTTAGAACTAGCAGGATATTATGACTGTAGTTGTAATTCTAATCCATTATTCTGAATATAGGTATTTCAAATGATTGTGACACTTGAAAATTTGTAGGGACAAGGAAAAGAAATGGGACAATAATGTAAAACAAGTTCTGAAGAATACTTCCTGTTCTTTCTATGTCCACCTGAAACTAAAAAAATTTTCAAGTATGAGTGGTAAGCAAGCAGGTCTTCATATGGTCCACAGAGAACAAACAAACAAAAACCATAATTGCCCTAGTTACAAAGCAAAGACAATTATACCTTCTCATATAATTAGATTCCTTCTCAAGTAATAGATTAATTGCTTCAGGGAGCAATGCAGAGCAAATATAAATAGGTTAAAAAAAACCCAAAACAAACCAAACACAATCAGACCACTAGTCTATCAGTGGTCACTAAACATGACTGTCTAAATTATTTCTGTGGTTCACAAAGGAGTTAAACTCCTGGCTGCCAAACATAGGAGGTTATTTGAAGGCAAGGATGGTGCTTTACATGCCCTCTTTTATTTTCTCACTGGGCTCCTGATACTGGCTGTTCATACATGTAAGACACTGAGTTTCTGGAGTAGCTCCTCTTTTACATCTCATATTAAATGACTCAGCATCTTCCCACATACATGGGCTGTGCACATGAGACAATAAAAGCCCACCAAGAGTACAGCAAACCTGCAGTTAACTCCTACATGCAAATGATTTCTTTGCTTACATCTATCTTTTTATTTACACCAGTGAGGAAACACAGATAAACAGCTAGCAGCCACCTCATTTAATATTTGCTTGCACAGCTTAGGGAGCAGACAACTGTTTCCCAGCAGCTCTGTTAACGAAGCGACAAGTATAACCAGCTGACTGTGATCAGCATTTTTATCGAATGTATGATCCCTAGATATTTCCTGATACACTGCATATGAGATTAAACCCTGTAATCCTCTTATCTCAACGTTTTCAAAAATGAGGTTAATACAATCTATACATACTAAAAACCACTGGGCTTTTTTACAGAAACATGCTTTGAAAAAAATCCCTATTTACCAGAAATCATGCCGAGAAATTTATCAGATCACATTAAGTTCTAAAACAATTTCTAAAACTCCAATTTCTATTCTCAGGAAACTGAGTATTCAATAAAGGGTTGGAATAAAAGCAGAAAATAGTCATGTGCATGCAAATTAAAACTATTAGTATACATGGCTTGTATTTCAGATTTTTTTAAGAGCATGCATATTCCTTTGAGACAGCAGGAACCATCAGGAAAAACTGACCTAAAGATGATCTAATAACTAGAACGTCTGGACATGTCAGTATAAATAGTATTTAATGGTGCAAAACACAGAAGATTCCCAAGGTCCATAGTTAAAAAAATTGATCGTAAGCTAATGTTAAGCATAAAAATGGAAGAAAAACTATTAAGCAATATTTAGCAATATATTAGTGACAGAATATACCTCAGGTCACCTAAAATCTTGGAGGAATTTGAATTTCAAGGAAAAATCTCCATGCCTTCCTATTACTAACAATAGTATCAAATGCTATTACAACCATCTGTAGCAGATTGCAAAACAATGCACTGCTGAACTGCAAACTTGCAAGCTAATTAAGCACACTAAGGTTTAATAAATTGTTCAGCACAACCAAATGTGTCACAGACTGTATATCTGAGGTATTACTTCACCTTAATACTACTGGGAAGCCAAACTGAAGAGAGTTGTTATGTGTTGTACACTTCCAAAAGGTCAGGGAGAAAGGAAGTTGAGTGTCCCTGGGAATTATGAGGAAAAATCAAGCTGCTTGCAGGCAGTGAGGAGGGTATGGCCTCTAAGCAGCTGCCTGCCTTAGAAAATAACCCTGCCAGCCAAAAGCAACCATTGGCATATACTATTCATGACATAGTCTGTCAAGAGAAAGCAAATCCTGCATTGTTATTCACTTACTTAAAAAAAACAAACAAAAAAAATCCTTCTACGGATTTTGAGGAACAGGATTTAGTAAGAAGCCACTTGCACTTGAGTCATAGCAAGAGATGAAAACATTCTTTCTTCTGCCTTCCTTTCACAGACCGTGCTCCTTTGCCAACACATTATACAGGACACAGAAAACAACAGCCTTTATACCTAAAACCAGACCTATACCAGACAACCAGAACTAAAAATATAAAAACTAAAAACAAACTGCTAGTTTGTACTAGCAGTACAGGACTTCATGCTAAAAGCTGACACAAATTCCCATTTTCTGCAGATTCCTGTCAGGGCACACAAAATATACATTATTCTGTATCATGTGTAAGCACCAAGCCCGACAGAAAGAGTGGCAGCAGGCTAGAAATATGTACTTGGGGAGGCATAAGAAGTTTTTTACCATAATCTGTACTGTTTCATAAAACTATTAGATTATATCAATCGTGAATATAAAGTCAGCTAAGAGCCCATCAATGTATCTTGTTTCACACATGCACTGCTTTGCTCCTGAGGTGAATTCATCCATCATCTTATTCCCTGTTTCATGAGGTCTCCTGATTAGTCAGCCATCACCTTCAATACCATCAACAGACTGGTATTGTCAGAAAGTTTTATCATCTCCCTTTTCATCTTTTTCAGATTACTATACATGCTGAACAGTATAAAGTACAGAACAGACCTTTGGAATGTCAGTGACCACCCCATTTTTGAAGCCAACCTTGTCTTTCTGATTCTGAGGTAGTTTCAAGTGATTGGTTGGATATGATATGTAAATTATTTAATTGATCTTGTTAAACTATTCATCTCGAGCTTTTAGGATCCTATCATCTTCTCTTAGTAACCTTTTTCTACCAATTTCCTTCAGTTGATCCACATTTTTGTCTGTTGATATTTGAGTTTTATAAAGATCATCTGATGTGTCCATCAAAGTAAGTCCACATCCTGAGAACCACCACAAACTTCTTCTTAAACAAAGAGTATCACTATTTTACCATGATCTCATTTTCTGAGCACTACTTTTAAACCCAGATTATTTTTTGACCCCAAGAGGCTTCCTTCTGCTAGGAGTTTGACCAACTCAGTTTTAGACAGCTCCAGTTAGGTGAGATAAATCTCATATTCATTTCCCATATGAGTGCAACTTTCAACTTAGACACCATAATGCTTGTTCAGAAATCTGAGTTCATAATCTGCTAGAGTTCAAATGTATGAATATAAAACGGAAGAGAGACTGTATCAAGAGAATAACATTCACTTTACATTAGGAAGACAGAAAATACATATTTAAAATGTCTATGGCTCAAGTCATGTGTGTGAAATTACTTTATTTTGATTGCTAGTAGATTTTATGACCAGACATGTGCCCCATGGTTTCTGGTGATCATTTAAAAGGTCATGAACCTCCCTCAGTTCATTTCCAATTAGAGGATGACATATGTTCAGAGCACCTAAAATTGACACAAGAGCAAGATGGACAATAACATCAGATATGAACTTAGGATATAATTTTGAACATCCATGATTGATTCTGAGCTATGTTTTTTCTTGTCTTTGAGTATTTCTGCATTCAAAACAAAACTCCTCCTTCAGGCAGGGGAAGGTTATGATTATTAGGCTTATTACCAAAATTATTCTTTTTGATCCTGTAAACTTGCCTTTTGCCCTAATATCTAAATAAATAAATAAATAAATAAATAAATAAATAAATAAATAAATAGATTGCTTGAAGATAATTAAGTGATTCTAGAAAGCGATACATGCATCTGAAGTGCAAATAGTATGCTTCTTATGACTTCAGAAAACAAGCCTCTGGTGGGAAAATAAGAGAACAGGGAAGAGAAAGTAAGAATGGCAACAAGATGCACTCTATCATCCACTTGTATGTTCTCTAGAGGAGGTGGTGTGACAGAGAATAACCAACTAAAGATGAGGGGAGAAAAAGGTCATGCTATAAAAGGATGGTTATAACACTGTCAAAGAGCAACCTAAATTATCAGAATATTTAAAAAAATTCTATCTACACTAAGAGTAGAATTTCAGAAAGTATGTTTTGACAAATTATCTCAGAGACACATCTGGGTCAAGCTTCAGCCTCAGCAGGTCCCCACAGGAGTTGTGGAGGAACAGGTTGCTATGGAAAGCATGTGTTTATTGCTAAATGCATGGAAATCACATGTTTATTATGAAAAAGGCCCAGATACAAATGCTGCATGAAGCTTAAACCAACAAACCAGCTCAAAAATCTGTCTTTCAGAGTGAAACAAGAAATTGATACCAAAATCCAAACAGTTAATGTCTCTAATTCGGGCTTGACAATCCAATAACCACTTAATTTAAATAAATCAGTCTTCCTCGTGGCTGAGTTCTCGCTTTTCTGCCCGAAATTGTCTCGGGCGGCCCTTGTCCGTGGTGCTGAACCCCACGTCCTGGCTGAGACGAGGTTTGCTCTGAGTGGGTCCCTGACCATGGTGCTGCAAACATGGGAATGGGACCGAGGAGCCAGACGACTGGGGCAGACCAGCCACAGACCTATGGGGCCGTTTGCAGCTTTGTCTCCCAGTTTTAGCAAATGTGCTGATGGAATTGATACAACAGATCAACTCAGATGTCAGAAAGAATCATTGACCAATTTTATCATTCATCCATGATGGAAATCTGTCTGGGTGTTGCTGACATTTGAGAGTCTCACAAAATCACTTTTCCCCATTTAGAAATGGGGGGAAAAAACGTTATTAAGTCAAAACCTTTCATGGGAATTTAACAGACTACCCAACACTTTAGTTTGTACTGTTTCTAACTACAAAACAGATTATCTGGTCTATACAAAGAAAGTCGATAATAGTCCTAAAATTATAGCACTGTCATGAGATGTGAACAGGAGAACTTCATAATCTTGCAAAGCCTTCTTTAAAGGGGGTCTTTACAATTCCCTTCCCACCACCTCTTTTCAGATCTCTCTCCTTATATTCAAAAAGAACAGATCAGGAAGAAAGGGTCTTCATTCTCCCACCTAGATTTTGCTCTTGCGTGGTTTCCTAAATGGAACCATCGCATGAAAGGTTCTGCTCAGAGTATTGCTTCCCTGCTTGAATGCTTCCCTCCTCCTAAAAATTTCTCCCAACATGATTATGCCAAATGTTTAGGTCTGTTTACCCCTTTGCAGAAACACATATGGAGATCCAATGTACATCTACAGCAATATGATAAATCAGTTTCTGTAACAATTTCCCTTAACTCTTCCTTTTTCTGTACATAATTTTAGAGAGGATGCAGTGTTCCTCTCCTCAAAGAAGCAACTCGTGTTTCACAAAGAAAGTATGAAAACTTATTATCTGATAATGAAGAGGATCTGTTAAATATACTTTATGCTAAAAATATAAAATCCATAAAAGACTAAAAACGGAATAACAAAAAATGTGTCTCCTTTTCAGATATTACTGCTTCAGGCTGACTGTAGATACCTCTAACACTCTTTCTGGAGGTGATCCAAAATTCTACAAAATATAATGGATTTTTTCTTAAGTAACATGGATTATGATAGAAAATCTGAAATATTTTATTTCCTGTACTGTCCTGTTTTAGCAGGGATTCACATTCCTGGCTTTGGAATGCTTTTTAAATAAGTGGTATCTTTTGTCACAGGTACAGATGACAAATTTACTGTCTGAAATACCAGTGACAAGGCAACCAGGGCAGATGCTGAGCCCAGCAATGTCAAGCCTCAAAGGTTTTAGTGCCTAAATTCAGATGTAATTGCCTATCAAAATAAGTCATCACCGGTGCACCCACTATTGTCAGTTCTTGCACTGTTCCTCTCATCCTCTTTTAGTGTCCAATTTTGAGAACATGCTTTATGCTTAGAAGGACACTGAATCCTGGTGAGTTTATCAGTTTTAAATGGTAGCAACCCAAAATCATTTTGTCTTGGAGCATGAGCTGAATAAAATGTTAATTTTTGTTTCCGACATAAAAAGTACTGGTTCACAGAATGCCTGTACAGATTTTAATGCTATTCTAGAAAAAAAGATTTCTTTTAAAAATTTGCAAAACCGTAATAGGTGCACATCAAAATATTTGTTACTTTCTATCTCTTTGCCAAGAGGTAAGAAGAGTAATCCCACCCTGTCTCCTCTTAGAGGAAAACACGCAGTACAAGTTATATGTGCAGTGAATTTGTGCTCCTGAAATGGGCAACCTGCAACAGAATTCAGGCTGGCATGCTGAAGAACAGTCAACAGTGAAGCTGACATCAGAACAACAAAACTAGTCTACTTTGTCATGGTAAAAATCTATTACTTCTCTTCTGTCAAAGTGTATTTTATATCAGTGGCTCCCACATACCAATTAAACACCTCACTTCACTGAAGGGGAGAGCTATTTGTTGCCTTTGTACACTTGACTGGAAAAGAAGTCATTACATACATAACAGCCACTATAAAATTGATGATGATTTAGCAAATATTGCACTGAAATGATAAAAATGAGAATAAAAATATTATTATGTACACATGTAGCTATAGTGCAGACAAAAGAAGATTTAAGAGTGGCATAAATTTCTTCTTCTAGTAGTGTCAGCTCATGATCTTAGAGAAATTTTGTACCTTTTGAAAGAAAAATTATTAACAGCTGTTTGCATACAGCAAGATCTTGTAACAAACTTTTGAGAGTAAAAAATCACGCTTTCATATCTCAGTATTTTCCATGTATTTTTACTTCTATTTTTTTCCCTACTGAAGATCAGAAACACAACAAAATTTATTGCTTCTACTGAATAAGGAAAAGGAAAAAAATGTGATTTTGAATAACATAAAGTAATGCAGAGAAAGGCACATGTTCTGGTGGGAAACTGTGTCTGTTGCATAAATAAAATATATACAGCTATAAATACAATATGTAATACTCATTCCAAACCATAGTCACCTCTTAAGAAATAAACACTTGAGTCAAAGCAGGGTAACAGACTGGCAGTGCACTCCTGGCATTTGTCAGGAGCATTCATCAGGCTGACAGTAATATTAACCACAATCCATTTCAGTTGCTTTGGTTTATCATTGTGTGACTGATGTTCAAAACAGTGCCATGAGAAGCTGCTTAAATAAAGTGTTGGTTTAACCTATACACTGCAGTCCTTTAAATCTGTACTAACTGTGGACTTCTAGATAATATATTAACAAAACTGTTACCTGTATTTGATGCTTTGTAATACCTGACCATAACTTGCAATTTCTAAACAAATTTTTAAAAAGTTAATTTGTCATTTTCTTAGGTACCAAAAAAAGTGAAAATATTGACCTGACACCCTTTCTGCCAGACCAAAATCAAAGTTCTCCTTTTCTTTACTCAGTGGGAGCACTACATTGTGATGAGTTTCCGGATGTGCATTAAAAAAAAGGTAAATGACTGTCAAAACCATGTAAAAATTTAAGTGAAATATCTTTAAATATTTTGAAAACCTTTAGCAGTGCAGACATGCTACAATACATATTTACTACTTGTTTGGAAGCATTATCTCCGAGATAACAATGCTAAAATGAAAATGTCACAATACACATTCACAAATTTTCCTTGTTGAATATTAGCAAGGTCTTTCAGATACTTGTCACAAATTCATCATCTGACACTAAGTTTAACATTTAAACTACACAGAGTTGATGCTGCTAGAAATGCCAAAACAATGACCAAAACTTGAACTGCTGTATCTGAGACAGGTATGGCATAAAGACTTTCACTGTGTGTATGGGAAGGACTGACATTCATCCACAACAGCATCAAGACACACTATCTGATCAACAACATTTAACAGATCATATGGGAAAATTCCTGTTAAATATACATATATGTATAAATGTTCACTAATCCCTAACAACAGGGACAATTCCCTGATAACCTCCTGTTGAAGATTAAAAACTGCCAAGAATATCATGTAATAAGGCCTAAATAACACTAATGGAACTCCTACTACTCAAAATACAGTATGACTGACACCTAATACTGCAAAAATTATTTGCTGTATTAAGTTCACAGTTTTCCATCAAATGACTGAGAAGGTTAAACATAGACACAGATATAACCTAAGTAACATCCACTTGGCAATGTCCCTAAACAATGACCTCTCTCAGCAACAGCAACGGAAAGATTCCCTCAGAACTGGAAGTAGACTTAGCAATTCTCCTCAAAGATTACTTTCATGAACAGAGAAATCCTTATAACTAGTCACTGTAAATTAAAAAAACCCATAGAAATAGAGCAGGTTTGCTATCCAATTTCTTGATGGAGACAAGTGCACTACCTAACTTAAAACACTTCCAATTTAGAATATTCTGTGATTTCTCTGATTCTGTAAAATGAGGAAAAATGCTCTACACTGCACTTAGTTCTATTTCAGGGTGGAGACAGAAAGACTAGGACTACAGTGTTGACTGAATCAAGTCTTTAAAAATGAAAATACAATTAAAAGGAGACACCTCAGAACTACAGTAGCCAGAGAATCCTTTTTTTTTTTGTTTGTTTGGAATTATTTTAGCAATGACATGATACAAGCAGAAGTGTCATTTAACAAAAGTTAATGGAAAATGACATTGCAAAAATCATGTCATGACCAAGGAACTCATTAATGGTTAGTATTTAGTTTATGTACTAATTCAAGCTACACAGAGCTGATGTTACTTTTAAGTTTTCAATTTTCACTTAAGTGCAATTCACGGGTGTACTCCAGGTTGCTGACAGCTAGTTTTAGTTGTAAATTACCTTCAGATATTTATTGGCCTGGGGATTATTAATAAAGCATTCAACAAGAAAAATTACTTTAAAATACTGCTTACCTTCAAAATTACTTTAAAATACTGTCTACCTTCAAAAGATTTGTTAAAATATAAAATATATGCAGGTTTACCCATGAATATGGGTCTGTGTCAGTCAGACATTCTGAGAAAGCGCAGAGTTAATGATTTATTCAAATTAAATAACACTATTAGAAAATGTTACAATGACAGTACCTCAGAATCTCTGCTTCAGACTTAAAAACACTATTCCTCTACATAATTAATACACACACAAAAGGAACAGTGTAGTCTTCAAATATACATCGATACTAAGAAATACCTGGAGATTTTCACAGACCTGTGTTTAGCTTAATCAACTGCAAACCGAAAGCAAAATCTTTTAAAGCTGTCATACTTCTGTGGGGATTTTTTTTCTACCAAATTACCAATTTATATGAAAGACTTTTGTAACAAACAAGCTATAATTAAAATACATTACTCAACTTTTCTACTAATCAGCTATACTGCTCCATGTGCCAAGCATTGCCTGCAAACTTTTAAAAAAAGATCCTGTTTGATGATTAGTGCACCCAGTTTTCGAAGAGAAAATGAGATCCTCCTGCTTTGTACAATGAAATACTCCTTTCTTGGAGACCATTGAAAGGGAATAATCATTCTATAAACAGGCTCTGTAATATCACTTCTGCGAATGTGTGTGTGGGTGAGGGGGGTGTTGACAAAAAAACCCCACAGGGCTACTCTGCCAGAAGGAAGTTGTTTGGAAAAGTTCTTAAAAACTGACAATGTCTGTCTGACAAAGGACAGTAGCACTGCTTGAGCATACCTGAAGGGGCACACAGAGGAAGTAAAAAAATAAAGTTTCTACTTACTGGAATACAGGATTTAGAAGTATTTAAAATCTAGTGGTATCACAGGCTTTGCTACTAAAAAAAGCACAATTCTCATCAGAGAGAACAGAAAAAAGTTAATTTTTAATCTTCAGCAGCATCAGCATTCCTAATTTCACTAAAATTTGAAATGAAATGTAACGCATATGTTCTAAGTAGGAGCACCTTCCAACAACAATTATTAAGCTGATACAATCAGAAGCAATAATAATACATCAACAACTCATTTTTACATGATCTGATCCCCATTACCAGTATATGCATGCAGAAATTAAACACTGTAATGGTTGCTGGAGGTTGGTGGAGGTTGGACCTGCTGACCCACTGTGGTCCCTTTCAAATGTGACCAAGTCTGTGATTCTATGTTGTGCTTTTAACATTAATGCATTAAACACAGCAGAAAACATTTACAAGACTGCAAGCTACTGTGATAAATATATAAATAAAATATCTGATGACAAATACCTTTGACAAGTCCCTGAAGTTGCTAGGAAGAGTAAGGTCCAACTCATCTGATTCATAGTTGGTGATAACCCAAGGGAAGACAGGGTACTGATTTAAATCATTGTAAGTTCGACCTGACAAATAACAAACAAACACCCACTGTGAATAAAGAATTATATTTATCTAAAATACCAACCTCTAAAGATGCAACAATATAATTTTATGAGCTCTTCAAAAGAACTGCAATTCATTTCAGTCCTTTTATCAATATCTACTTTGCTTTATTGAAAGGATAATGAAAAAGTTCACAAACTGCTAGTATTTAATTTAAAACATTGCAGCCCATTTCACTTTAATTGTAAACTCTTTTGCATACAGTAAGATTGACAGTTAAATCCATTCATTTCCTATGCATTTCTCCTTTCCTTGTTTCTGTCATCTTGTCTTCCATTTCTTTAAGGTGAAACACTTAAAAAAATGGAGGGGAAATGATTTTTGCTGATACTAAAAAAGTAAAGCAATATTTTCACATACTGTATTAAATACAATATGTGACAGCAGAATGAAGCAAGTAAAATTTTAGATTGAGAAATTATTCAATTAATAATCGGTTCATCTAGAGAATGCACTTCAAAGGGAATTACTCCTGGCTCCCTGGCTACCTATGGATACCCCAACATTTATCAGAACACAAAATTTGTTCTGGCTGCAGGTTCCTGTGTACACCTTCATGCATCTAAGATGAAAATAATATCCTTCTTCTGGTAAGAACAAAATATTCAATTAGGATAAATGTATACCATACATACACATCCACCACATAAGCTGGTTTCTAATTTTAAAATGCATAATTTTTACATGGATCCTGTCTCTTTTCATGATATTGTTGCAGAAGCTCATTCATTCATATCATCTCCAATCAGTATGTTCTCAAGACTTTGTACACCCTGATCCTAAGAATCTTCAAGGACAGGTTTTAACTTCTTCCGCAGGAATATTGTTTTACAATCCAATCTATAAAGTTGTCAGAAAACATTTTCTAAACTTCTACCCAAGCTTTTCTTCTTCCAGTTTTCTTACACCATTCAGTATTTTTCCAGTCTGGTTTGTAGGATTTTTAAATGGTATAGTCAGATCCTTTCTTGCCCTAATTGGTTGGTTATGTTGCATATTATCTCTTATTCAGGATTAAGGCTACTTATGTGACACAGTGATAACTATCTTTATTTCTTTCAATTTTTTAACTCTCTATCATGGGCAACTCAACCTTCCCTTTTTCTATAACTTTATCTTTTTGTTTCTTTTGACCTCAAACACCAACTAATGTAGGAATTCAATTTATTATTTCAATAACATTAAAGCTGAAAGGGATCATTCATTAGAGCCACTGAAAACAGTGTCATGATTTGCCTCATTCAACTTTAGCAGTAATGAGGCAAGGAGATCGACCCCTACTTATAAAAAATCTGCCAGTATCCTGGCATCTCTGACTTAATGACTGATTACAGAAACTAGTAAAACTGACCATTTGTATAAAATGTAATTAGTGAGAGTAGAGGCATTTGTTGTGTCAATCGTGTTAGCAAGAGCCAAGTCTGAAAGGGAATTAACAGATCTTTCAACACTGTCAATACCACGGAAAAGAGCAGAAAACTGAGAAATTTTCTAAGTTGTTCAGAGAATAAAATAAGCTGGGAAATAAAAGAGAGGTCATGAGACCTAACAATCAGCCTCTATTTACTAAACTGAAGTCAAGCTGGTTAGAAGCTAACGGGGTAAGATGAGTTAAATGAAATATAGGTTAGCATTTACAGAATGAGTGGTTAGGACAAAAACACATGGTTACAAATCAGAATTTGGGAATGTATGAATGGTGTCCTAGCACAGCAGCACTGATGATCCAGGTGCTGCACTCTTTTTTGAGACCAATCATACATCCTGTAACAGTAGTATTTATTGGCTCCAGGAATATCCTGCTCCCTAGCTGAGATTTCCCAGCCCTACAGAGAACTTGTTGCATCTATGATATTTAGGGAAGATATTAGAATATTAGAACTTAGAATACTAAAGATAAAGAAATTACTATTTTTGAGACTCTCCTAAATAGCAGAGACTCTCCTAAATGCAGAGCCTATCCTTCCACAACAGTTATGACATTCTGACTTCAGACACACATTGTAAGTGCAGTTCAGTAAAGCACTATGAATGCCTCACTAGTCTTGCATAAACAGAAATATAAGTATGGATTAGTAAATTTAGTGAAGATTTTTGTCAAGTTCTTCAGAAGAAAATCATACATAGAAAAAACTATTCATTAAAAGAACAAAATCCAAGTTGTGCCCCACGTCTGTTGAGAGTATGCCACGATTAACTCCTTTTCTCTGTTATAATAATTTTTAAGTATAGTAATTAGCAATACCTGCTATAGTGTTTAGAAACATCAGGTATTCAAAGTTGGAAATTTCTCTGTGTTGCCATCGTTGGGTCATATTGGAAGCTTTGAAAATCTGTCGTGGACTAGCCAAAGAAATGCGCCTGAAAAAAACCAAGAAAATTGTAAGAAAATAATGAGAAAACCTGGTGGGTCTTCCTTTTTACATATCTGAATTTTAGTGGCAGTTGTACACATTCTTTTTACTAGGTCTGTGCTAGATTTCTCTGGAGATCAAACTGCTACTTGGATACTTGAAGTTCATTTTTAAAGTTTTATAATATAATAAGAATAAAAGCCTTAAAACATCTGACAGACGGATATGTCAGGATTTGAAAGATTTCAAACAGAAACCTTTACAGCTGTGCAAATCGAGCTGCTCCATGACAGCTTGATGTATTACAGAAATATGTTACTAAAGATTTAGAGAGATGGAAGACCATCAAATAAGAAAATTACAATACTTTTAAAATTTCACAAAAGAACAAATTAATCTTTGAGGATAGGTTTTTAAATCCCTCAAGAACAAAGGAAAACAATGATAAGATGATAGAACTGCATTACAAAGTCCATCCTCTGGAGATCTAAATTCTGGGCAGTGTTGGGGATTTAGTCATAAATAACTCAAGACTTTTAGAATTTGATGCCAGATTTTCTAATGTTTGTGAAAGAAGATTGTAAAGTCATTCCTTGGAGTGATAAATCAAATAGAGAAAAACTTATCATAAAATTCCCCAAACTGTTTTGTTCATAACAAAAACATCTGTAAACACCAAACCCACATCATTTAGGGGGAAAAAAAAAATCTATGTATAGTTTTAGTTAACAAAACTTTACAGGTGCTGGCAAACAATTCAAGGAAACAGTTACTGTAACTGAATTCTTTTTAATAAACTGCATTATATTATAAACAAATCTATCAGTATAAACGGATGGGAAATTCTGAGCAAGTGTGTCTATAGTTCAATGTATATTTAAAAATTTTCACACGTAATTTGTTTCTGTAAATAGAAATCCTGAAGTTCTTACAGAATGGCTATACTTGCAAGCTAAACCACAAAACACAACAGAAAACATCCCCAGCTATTTTAATCCCATTTCTATGTACAGAAATCTATTAAAAATAAAAATTTAGAGAAACCATGATCAAGATACTCCATAAGGGTTGCTGCTGACTCTAAAAATTTGGAGATTAATCTACTCGTAACGGCTTATAATTCATTAGAATACAAGAGGCAGCCAATCCAACTAGAGATGAGGTATACCTCAAAAGCTTCTATTCCCAATTACCCTCAGGGAACATTAAACTGTGCTGCTGTGTTTCACCCAGAGAACTGCTGGTAACCAAGCTCTCATCTTCTGCTAAAAAAGATGTAGCAAACTGAATCATATCCTTCAGGTTTAGGATCCAAACACACAGCCTGAAGTTGGAATACTAATTTCTCACCATGTCAAATTTGAACAGTGTCCTCCAGAGCTAAAAGACAAGCACAGCATATCATTCCTTTTGCATCCAGTTCAGCTTATGTTGTTCTACACATCACTACAATAACTTTCTGATGAGGAATAATCATTTTCATCTATGTTTAAATACCACAGAGGGTTCAGGGATGTCAAAGTCAAGCTAATATATTTGAATGCTGCCTCAAAAGCTAATCAGTCCCACAGCCAGCCTTAAATTTTAGTGAGTTGGCAAGCACGAAGAAACCTCTTTTCCTTTAGAAGGGTAAATGACTGAGTATCACTGCCAAAAAGACAGAAATCACAAAAAAAAAACCCCACAACCAACCTCAAATCCAAAAGTTGTTATTAGGCAAACACATCGCAAATAGCATGCAGAAGTGACAGGCTGAGGATGTGCACCTTCTGTAAACTAGTAAAAGCTTCAAACCATGTGGGCTAGTTTGATGAAAAAAGACCTCTTAGAAGTGACAGATAAAATTATCTCAGATTGTAAAATACCTGGTCTGGGGCAGTCCAAAGATAGTACCAATACCGACCCGAGGTAGACAGTTAACCACTTTCTTTACTGTTGCTTGGTCAGGGAAGTTGAACATGACAGCCACTGTGAACACAAGAGGTGAAGTACAGCATGATTTTACACCTTTTATTTTAGGCTTTCTCAGACAATAAAATTTACCACTAACAGGAATTGCAATAGAAGTTGTCACTGTTACAAATCTTATGAGGTTTACATTTGTTTTCCCTTCTGAATAGAAGTGAAATCTATATGCACAGATTGACTGTCTAGAACTGATAAAGTTTATATTTACACATTTACTAATTTATTTTCTAGGTATTTTCTAGACATAGTCTTCAAAATATTATCTTGATATTTTGTTTGAATTATTTGAATGACACTAGTGAAGCAGTAACCCAAAAAAGTAAATAACAATCTAATTATGGTATCACGAATGGACATTTATGACTTCCCAGAGTACAACTACTGGCTACAAAATAGGAAAATATTTATGCATATGACTAATATTCTGTTGGTCAATATGCACAACAGTGCTCTACAAGATACACACCTGATATTTACCAGCCACATTCAAGATCAGACACCATTTTAAGCTATGATAAAAACCTTTTTACTAGAATACTGACTGGATATAACATGCTATCCTATGAAACATTTATCGATTTCAGGACAGTGTTCCATATCATTATCAAAACAATGTCCTACATTTTAAAAGCACTTACTTTAAAAGACTTACTTTCTTTAGTGTCTTTGTATACAGTTTTTAAAGTTTCATACCGGCACAAAAACAGTATCTGAAGAATTTTAGTCTAAACTGCAAAGACATCATATAACCTGGTTTAAAATAAAATGCAGGGGGACAAAATGGCAGAAGAAAGCTCTCTAAGTCTCAATGTACTGTGTTTTGAGTGACTTGTCACAGCACACTGTGTGTCTGAAAAACGAACTGAAGAAAGGGAGGGTGAAAAAAAAATCATAAACAAGTCAAATCCACATTTACTTCTTGGAGTTGCACTAGGGTCTAAATAAAAGACATTGTTACTAGAAATAAAGCATGAAGGCATATCAGTCATTGGTCTAATCCAGTAGTGAAGTTCTTTCATTATGCTGTTTTGGTGTGTACAACTAATAACTATTACCCTCCAAAGGGACACAAAAAATCCTTCATGCATAACAGATCAGAGGTAGGAACGTCTTAAGCGGGAGTTTTCAGAGAATGCCAAATAAACACACGGATATAAATGAAAGTGAGGCACTGCTAATGCACAGTTTTCATGCTTGATCATAATTCCTCACTGAAAAAAAAAGTGAAAGGAAAAACTAAACTACAAAATTATACTAACTTAAATACTGAGAAATTTAATCTAAGCCCTCCTTCTGTCTACACAAATCCATACCAAAACAGATGTGACTAAACATCCAAACAGAATACACGTGGCCCCAAATCCACACCTGTCATTGCTCTAAACTCACCATACCTCTATTTGCCATGAATATCTCCAGTGCTGTATTTTGCAAAAGATAACGTCGGGAAAAGATAGCTCGAATCTCTGAAAAGAGCCATTTTCCATGGAGTCCTTCTGTATATGCCAGAATCTAGAAGAAAGAGACAGAGAGAATTTTTTAAATATGTTGTCTCTATAGGTAATACCTTGTAAAAGGGAAACTCTTTGACCCACAAATATGTATCCTACCAACTACATGCAAAATCTGCAGCAAAATAAAAATATGCTCAAACTTCAAATCATTCTATGAACCTATAATGGATTTTTGGTACTCCTAAATTCAACTACTCATGTCACATATTTTAAAAATTTGCTTGTACTTTTCCCTTTAAAGACAACTGCCTATTTTCCACAATAGTTTCGCAGTTTCAGAAACAAATATTTGGCACTTCAGCAAAGCATTAAAATATATTCTTAAACGTACTACTAGTAAAATTAGATGTATCTGCACTGACTTTAGCCTTGTAATAACAGGCCTGTAACAAATAAGCGAGAAAAAATGTCTTTAAAGAAAAAAAATGTTCCTTACGTTTATCGTTAAGACAACATTCATTAATTCTGGAACCAGAAAGGTTGGCTGTATAAGAGGTTAAGTATCATTTTGTCAGCTAAGGTTAAACACAAACCTGCAAATGAACTCAGCATAATCTCTCTATGGAGTAAGCGGTTGTCAAAGTAACTTGTTACAATTCCTGTCATCCCATCTGACAGACACAGATGCTTAGTCTGCCTTCACAATTCAAACTAATCCCATTTTCAGTCCTCAGCCACTTTGTTTCTTTGTTGCTTCACTTTTTCCTTTTCATTTCAAAGCTTAATTATATAAGTGTTAAGGGACAGAGAGACTGGACACTTCTCTACCTCAGATTAACAAACCATAAGTGAATGAAATTATGAGATTTGTCAATTTTAGCAAACACAAAAGCACTTAACAGAAACCCATCACAGAAAAAGAGACTCAGAAGCAATCCTTGTTAACATCACTCTTACCACAATTTCACTTGAGCAATATATTGTGTATAAAAAAGAAAAAGTGAAATTCAAGCACTTAACATAACAAAGCCTGTTAATGAAATCAATCATTTGTTTACAGATTTTTAACAAAGGAGGATTTTGCCTCACATGTAGCATATATTCACAAATAAAACCTGCATTTTTGTAGCAAAGAAAGCAGAGGCACCATTATAAAAGCTCTACACAATACAGTATAAAGTACAGTACCACATTTGTGAATTAAAAGCAAACAAGTCTGGCAAAACAAAAGCAGATAGCACAGATGATCAGAACATACAAAGCAAATCATCTCCCACACCTTTCTTTTTAACTTAATCTCTCATCTTCACCTCAATACAAGTGCCACAGTCAACTTCTCTCCCAAGCACACACACACACACAGAAAGAGAAGGAAAAAACTGAATAATTATTCCGGTACAAAATTCTAGAAATGTGATAAAAGGACCAGAGATTGTCAATGGTTGCTAAACATTTCTGGAACCGGGGAACAGACTTGGGCCACGCTGACACTTTCCATACCACATCCATAACCCATCCACACTAATTGGCAGATTTGTATAATTCTGTGGTGCTATTCAGAACCACCGTGGTTGGCTTTTGTCACATGCATATAAATATCCTTTAAGCGCACGACATCAAAAGAGGTAACAAAGGAGACAAAGTTGCAGTGCTTGTGTACAAAAATCTCTTAGTGCTTTTGCTGGTCTTTATCCCTCTTACAATCTTGAAATTGGAGCTTATAATTTCAACGACTGGGTTTTTTTTTTTTGAGGCAGACAGCAGTGTGATAACCTCTGCTTTTCCGTAGTAACTATTAAAATACAACAGCCCGCTTGTCGCTATCAGTCTGCGCGTGGCAAATTCAAACACTTACTACGTGGATACTGTGAGTAATATCAGCAAGTCAAATAATTATCATTTTTACCCTGTGAAGTTTTTTGTGAGAGTGGGAACCCTGCACATGACCCCAGGTTTGCTGCATGCAACTTCCTCAAAACTGGAAGGAAAAGCACCGACTCGAAAACAGCAGAGTTGGTTTGCACTGTACACCTTGTACAGCCAGTGTGAAGTTACAGAATTCGGTATAATAGGATTTACAGCAGAAACTGGAACTGCACTGCAGAAACACTACCAGCCACTGCTATAATAATTCTCCAAACTGCTCATTAACAGAAGTTATAAGGAAAGAGAAGCAGCTGAGGCCGGGCTGAGCAAGGCCTTCATTTCAAGTTGGAGTGGTGTCTGCCTGGTCTGCAGCTTCACTTCAAAGTCTCTGGAGTTCAATTAAAACTGGATTAGGTGGAAGCAGACCTTCTTTGGGACACTCTGTTCTCTGAAACTCCAGGCACACTGACAGCACCCTAGACAGAGGTCTAGCCCGCCAATGAACCAGTTGCCATGGAAACTGCAGCATTGCCCCTGCTCCCTGCTCATCACACCACCTATAGTAGATGAAAGGTCCAGAAGACAAACACATTTCTTTCATGTGCATTACTAAGTATTCCTTATGAAAATCCAATACAACCTTTTATTCCCTAACAAATATCTGATTTTAGTAACAGAACCTCCTAGTTGCAGAAACAGACTCACTCTTTGAATTAAATTCACCATTTTTATTCTGGCAAAGGGAATTTTTTTTTAAATTATTGTTATCACAGCCAATATCAGAATCACAGTTGTCAAAAACTATTTTTGCATTTGCCTGTTTTCACCCATAAGCCACACAACTCAGAACTCTTACTTCAGAATTTAAGAACAACTATCTTCTTCATATTATTGTACAATATGTTGAGTTCAAAACCAACTACTTTCTGCCTTTTGTCACCACCAGTTTTGGAACAACTTGTGGAACAGAGATTAATGAGGGTGTACAATCTAATTTAATCTGCACAAGTAGTACTGCCTTCACATGAAGAAGTATTTATAGAATTTCAGTTGATTCAACCCATCAGACTGAAGTTTAATCTACTGCACATTTCATTTGTTTCAAAAGACACCACACCTTACAGGACTAAAGACAATTTCTATAGTTTAACATTTCATTTAAAAACACATAAACAAATGAGCCAACTGTAAAGCTCTACGGTTCCAAAAATCTCATCAGACAAACTGTTCCGTGATTAGACTTTGGCAAAACCAGATAAACAGATGTCATGACAACACTCCTAAAGACACAAAATTACTTTCACCTTTGCATGAAGTCCCTTGGTTACTTCAAGTACTAGAAATGAAGGTCTGAAGCTGTAATCAGTGCTCATACTCATGCTGCAGGCCCTGACACTACACAGCTGGAAGAAACCCCCCAAGAAAGCAGCAGGTAAAGAAAGCCAGCTTCAATTTCCACTTGCAGGAGATTTTGAAATCAGAGCTGCATGAAAGCTTGAGTAGCACAGTGCTGATCACAAATTAAGATCATGCATAAATAAAGTCCTCTCCTCATGATCTACAGTTATATATCAGCTACTTTCCCCACATTAAAATGATCCCAGAGAAGCTATTCTGTCATTTTACAGTTTATAAAACAAATGCCCCACCACCTACCTTTTCTTCAAAACTCTCCCTTGAAGGTTGATCATAAACAATGTCTATTGTAAAAGATTTCATGCAATAGTTAAAAGATACCATCACCACAGCTGCCTTCTAAATTAGAAAAGCAATATTTCACTGAAGACTAAATGAATATTTTGCTTTACCTTTTAAGCAAGCCAATTAGCTATCGTATATTTTATTTTATTTTATTTCAGAGAAAAGTACTATTGATCTTGAAAATGTGAATAGGCTAGAAGTAATTAAGTCTGCAAATGGGTTATAGAACTGAAACAGTAATTGAATAATTATATTGCTTTAATGTGCCAGACAATTTAACTGCTATGAGTAAAATAAAAACTAAATAGCTTATTTAAAAAGCTGTTGCACATCTGTATAATTTCAAACAAAAGTTATGATGTAAGACAATGAGAAAAAAACCCAAACAATGAAGCACCAAATAAAAAATAAAGCATTTAATTTACATTTTAATTTGACAGTAGTTGAGAGATAAAATTCATAAATACATTCTTCTAGCAGCATTTCCTGTCATTTGGGGGCATTTTTGTCAGGAAGGCAGAATTACAGCACTCAGAGGTTATAAAACCTCTCAGCAAAGAACCTGGATTTCCACCATAATCTCACCCTTGCAACTGAGGAGCCTTGGATTCTACTGTTCAGGTACTATTTAGTTCCTGCCTGCAGGATTCACAGTGAAAGGGTCTTACTCTGCTCTTTGTTCAAATATGTCCAAGTACAACCGAACTAATAATCACCTTAAACACCAACATGCTCTTAAATAAATACTTATCATTTATTTTAGACTTCTCAAAGAAACAACAAATGTTTGTTTTAAATCTCATAGATATTTACTCAATCAGTCACTGAAATTCCCAGGCAAACAGTAGGAATCCAGTCCCTCCTGTGAGCATGCACAGTCTGCTACACAATCCTGTTCAGCATTTTCATGGGTGACAAACTCAATTAAACATATTCATTACTTTAATGTTCCACTAGACAGTTTTACCCAGCATAAAAAATTTAAATAAATAAATAAATACTCTGTGACCTTTGTATCGATCAGAGCAAAATGGCTTATGCCTGGGTGTGGGTGGTGAAGGGATTGGGGAGGGGGGTGGTAAAGGACTCTTATGTTTTCTCTTCCAATTACTGAAGGAGATGATAAAACCACAGCAAATGATGTATCAGCTCATTTTATCTTATCGCTTTGGGGCTAGGTGACAATGAAGTTCATATTTCACTGGTTCCCATTGAAGATTGTGAAAATTACTTGCCCTTATGACCTGAAATTTCACTGGAAGACAGAAATTTCTCTTCTGCAAAGTAATGCAATTTTTCAGATGTCAACCTTTAGCCCAGCTTTAAAAATTAATTTCATTTATATTAACCAATGATATTGATATTTTCACAGAATGCTCTTTGATACATGAACCACCGACTAGCAAATTGATGTGCTCTAGAAGGATAAAATTATTTTATCTGAAGCTGCTGGGGACAGACAGATTTACCACAAACTGAAATTCCTATTTCACAGTATACCTTTCATATTAGCCTCAAATACCTCAAGGCCTTTGGACCTGTAAATAGTTTAATCTTTAGTTAGGATTTAGTTTTGTTTCTAGATCTATTCAGTTTTGAAATAATTTCTATGTACACAATATACAAATAAAAACACCATATGTTTGGAAATAAAAAAAGTCAAACTGGCACAGACCACAGATCAGTACCTATGTGATGACATGAAAATACTTCCCAGATTATTAACACAGAGGAATGCACAACTATATATTTTCCCTTTATCCTGCCCTAAAGCTATATTTCAAAGTAAAAAAAAAAGCATGCAATGTAGATTTTCTGAAAGAGGTCTTCTACAAACTACAGGTAACCTTCTCCCTGATGATCACAATGTAACTTGGAAAAAAAATTGCCAGGAGAACTTGTATTCTAAACTTTTCTGATTTGACTGTGTGGTTCTAAACACCTCATGCAGACTAATAAATCTGTTAGCAAATTTAATACCAGCTATCTTACTCTCTTCTACTGGATCCAGTATCTCATAAACAATTTCTTTTTATTTTGATTAGCCCTGCTGACTCTTAGAGAGCAGGAGTTCTTTACCACTATCAGACAGCATTTAATCAACCCAAAGAACAAGAAGATCTGATTGCTACAGAAAGGTGTGCAAGATAAATTATGCAGCCTAGATAGCTGAAGTTCAAAAAGAAGAAAATTAATATAGGTTTGGGTGACTGTCCAAGCCCTAGGAGATTAAGGGTGTAAAGTTATTCCTTTCTTTAGAAAATAAAACAGCAGGCTCATTTATGACAAAAAGGAGTCAGAATTGCAAGAATTCACAGATTCTTGTAGAAGCTGACTTATGTCTTGTTTTAGTGAGCCTGTTATATTCAGATTTAAGAGTTAGTTGGATCTGCTCATCAAGAGGTAGATACAAAAGGCTCATACAGATGTTTACATCATCTGGGACAGTTTTTCATCAAAAATTAACTGTAACAACTTATAAATATTCCTCTTACACTTTCTGAAATGCTGATTATTTCAGTTTTTGTGTCTGTCCTCAGGTTCTACCACTAACTTGAGATCAGGCCAGGTGAACAGCAAAGAACAAGTTTTTTGACGTATTTTAGACAGGCAGCTCTCTGGCCAATCATCCTCTTTTCAGTTGCCTCAGTAAATTTTATTTTATTGATAATACACTTGCAATGTGATTTTGCAAAACAGTGTTGCAAAAAACCCCAAACTTACCACACAAAGCATTTAGATCATACAAAGATCATCAAGAAAACAGTACATGCATTAACCTCAAAGGTTATTACTACAACTTTAATTTACTGATGGCAGTGTTTATAATTGCTACACATGATAAAGAACAGCAACAATTCTTCTTCTATCAGGGTTACCTGTTTATGCCCTTTACTATAGCACTGATGCTCATACCTACACAGACTGCATATACCTAGTATGTGAAATGATACAGACAATAAGTAATAAATAAGAATCTTTCAATCATATAGAATTAATTCAGAACAGTCTTTGAGAACTGCATTACCTCATACAATTTTATGATTTTATGTGTCAATGAATTTCATCAGTTAAACAGACACGGTGCAAATACTAAAAAAGCTCATTTTGATTACATTTTGTACACATTGCAAAAACAACATTGCCTGCAAAAGCTCAAGAAGAGAGAATAAACATCAGTGAGCAAAATTCCATGAAATGATTTCTCACTGTGCAGAAGCTGTCAAAAGAAGCTGGTTGTGAAATCTACGTCAAAAATGCTGAAATAAAGTATTATTAGTATTAAGACTCTGTAGTAACGAAGAGTGCAGTGGTGCATTCCATGCTTGTTACATTATGTGAGACAGAATTTTGGAGAACTAGGTGGGGAAACTCCATTTACCATCATTTTATCTATGCTGAGGAGCAGGTGTCTAGACCACTTTAAAAAAACCCTCACGACTCTCTTATTTTGGTGCTAGCAGCACAACCTTGTATCAGCACAAATGTTGCTATCTCATTACTTAACTCGCCTTCAAGAAAACTAAAAGACAAAGAACAGGGACCTTCAGATGTTTTGAATTTTCACTTTATGAAAACTGATCAATTAATTAGTCTTCCTTGTGAGTCAATAAAAAAAGAAATACAAATTCCAATTGTGATCATTATGGAAATGTTTTATTATTGGAAGTGAGGTTATAAACCAAAGACTCTTTTAAAACTTAAACCTCGAAGGTTTTTAGTATACCTAGCACTTGGTATTGCCATTAAGCAAAAAACAGAGCTATGTTTTTTAGGTGGTAATTATGACCATGATCCAAATTTCGAAAATATAATCAAATAGAAAGCCTCCTAATACAAGTAAGACAACATAGGACACATTCAGTTGCAGTTCATGAGGAAGACATCTGGGTGCATGTCTCTGAAATGAGCGAGTTAAAAGTAATCTTTAAGAATACCATCAAGGAATGTTTTTAGCCATTTTGTGTCTCAATCCTCCAGTACAGGGTCTCAAGATCAGGTTTCTTCCTGGTAAAATTTTACACAATGAAGGGTACGGATTCTTTTTGCTTCTTGTATAAGATAGCTGAAGGAAAACTACAAAAAGCAAATTGTAGAGATGCAGCCTCATCATCTATGATTCATCACTCAGCTGAGATCAGCCTGGTTTTCAGACAATCAAAACGGATCTGGGAATTATTGTGTTCTTATTCTCTCCTACACCATAAGAGCTGAGTCTTCTTTCATAACTCTGAGAAAAAAAATTTTTTTTTGCTTGTATATCAGAAGCATCTTCTAACATTTGACAAACTTGTAACAATTCAAATTACAGCAGGGGAATTTGTTCCTTTCCAATTTTGAACAGATCATGCTGTTGTGCTTTGCTCATCTTATTTTTACTAGTGGCTCAAAATGATGTCATGATGTTGTAACGTTATTGCAACTAAAAAAAGAAGGATTTCAAAACAAGCCCTAAAAAAAGCTGTGTTAAAAAATGGAAGTACCAGAGAAATTCTGAAAAGGAATTGAGCAGAGACTTTTTTTTTTTTAATTACAAGAAGGTATTACTATGCTGTGGGTTTTTTTTTAAAGTTTAAAGTTCTGGTTGGTCCCTCTTCTCTTATAAAATCCCTAGTGCTGGAAAATCTTTGAGGATAATTTTTATCAGACTATAATGGTTGATGTCTAAGAAGTACATAATCAGAAAACTAGGCAAATTGCCAGACTAATGACTCACAGCAGTTCATATCTATAGCAGTATAATTAGGTATGGTGAAAGGTAAGAAACAGGAGCATGCATCTCAAAAGCAAGGCACAGAAAACAATGTAGAATCTATCTTTGTTTTGCTGTCTCTTAAAGGTATTTAGTCGTTTAATATTTTTAGAATCACAGAATATCCTGAGTTGGAAGGGACCAAAAAGAACCACTGACATCCAACTCCTGGCCTTGCACAGGACATCCCCAAGAATCACATCATGCACCTGAGAGTACTGTCCAAACACTTTCTGAACTCTGCCAGGCTTGATGCTGTGATCACTTCCCTGGGGAGCCCGTGTTTTAGAACAATAAGGCTCATGTTTGCTGTAGATGTCTCTTCAAATTTCTACTTTGAACAGCAAATGAGAATAATCATGTCAGATTTCCACTGCTGTGCCCTGCACCTGCCTATTCCACCATGTTCAGGATATGACTTCTCCCATGGGTTGCTTCTCTATGTATCCAGAAAAGGTCTCTCCAGTCAGAACACGTACAAGTGGAAGCAGCAACTACAACCAAGAAAGAAGGGAACTAATGCACCTGCAACACTGGCAGTTGCCCAGTGTCTGCCATTTTCATCTGATCTTGCAGGAGGAGGAGAAGAAAGCAAATGGACAATGAAAAAATAAGTTTCAGTGCCAGAAAAGAAGACTTTTTTTATTTTTTATGTTTTTTAATCAATGACCTGTAAGCTGACCTTCATATCCTTTCATCAGAAACAAAACAAAAACAAAAACTCGCCCACACATCTGGCAGGAAGCTAGAATACCAGTCATCAAGAAAGACTCCATCTGATCAGCTCATTAATGGGAACCAAGCCCATACATAGAAGAACAGATGTGCCTCTTGAAGGCAAAGAGAAAAGTCAGACTCCAGAGCTGCCAATCCAGCAGTTCACATTAAAAGATTCTGTGCTACGCTTCGTGAGAGATACGGCACAGAAGGTGCCGCTTGCAAAGGGATGGGAATGTAAAAATGGCTTAATGCCACCTTTGTGCTGCAGAGACTGGACTGCTGCAGGAACCAAATCCCTCTTGAGTAAACTGGAGCAGCTGCAAGGGCTGCTGTGTAATGACATACATTTGCCTCATTTGGGATGCCTGCCCCATAGCCCAGGACTGTATAGGTTTTCACATTATAGAAATTTTCCCTCTTGCTCTCAAAAGCTGGGACAGAAGACAGCACAGTTCTGCTAACAAGCCCTTCACTGGTCAAGCACTTCTCCACTCACTGCAAGTTCATTTACTGCAAACCAAAGTGGAATACAGATATGACAGCAAAATAGAGGAATTGTTCCTAGTTACAAAAGGACACATCTCCTACAGGCACTTTTCTTAACGAAGACCCACATGAATTTACCTCATATTCTGTACCTGTATTCTTACATTTGTCTTACAATCTGGTAGAAGTAGATTAGTTTGTCAGGTAAAGGAACTGAATGTAACCAGTCAGTGACCAAGGTTTTGCTACGGCCTGTGACTGCAAGGAAGAATCTCTTAAGATCACCCAAAGAAATAATTTATCCAATTAAAACTTACCCCATGTTTGTAAAGATCAAAAGGTCACGTGAAGAGGAGGTTTTATACAATAACTGTTGATATTCATCTTAGTATATGCTAAAATAAAGTAATTTCAATTCAGCTTTAAAGCATTCCTACAGCAAAGACCTTTTTTCCAAGATTAAGCAAGCCACGGACATAGCTAATGTGAGGTCTACAACCAAATCTAGGATTCTGAGGATAACAGAACAAGAACATAACCCTAATTTCAGTTCAAAAATGCAATAGAAAATTAAACTGCATTTCTAGTCCAAATGATTGATAAGAAAGGCTTGAAAATGTGATTCAAGTGTAACAGATACACAGACAGCAGTCTGGGGATAGTTGAACAATTGATCCAACAATATGATTTGCCTTGCCATTCCCCCTGGGGTATTAAATCTAAAACTTGCTATTCCTGAGGGCCCAATAAAAAATAAGTCTACCAAAGAATTCTGCAGATGACAGGAGGAGAGAAGGCAGTAAGTCTATGTGAAAATATTAGCTCTTGTGAAGAATTGTAATCTGGGCTGTGTTATGCATTTATCTTGCAAACCCACGATGCTGTTTTGCACAACTGGAAGTTCTCTTAAGAGCCAAAAAAAATCAAGTCTAATGTGGGAGTATTCACAAAGCCCCAGTTTCCAGCCAGTTTTCCATAAATTGTGAAGTCAAAAGGGAAAAGTATTTTAAATTGCTTCTTTTTAGACAAACCTAACCTCATAGCAATATCCTATCCGCACTGCCCAAAGTGCTGCCAAGAACTAAGTTCCTTGAAAAAATACAGCAATTTCTCCTCCTTGTGCATATTACAAAACTAACTTAAGGCAGCAGTTTCATAGGTAACTCTTATCAAGTAAATTAACCCCATTTGAAAGAATGATGTGGGAGCCCTTCTTAAATCTTTTAAGTGGGGGAAAAATCCTAACTGGATAGGTGCTCCCTTCCCAGCCAGCTCCACATTCTGTAAAAGGTACCTGTTTTTTCAAAAGAGTAGGAAACTGAAAGAATGAGAAAAATTGATTTTGCAGAGGTGCTTTCAGTTCTTAAGTGATTTGGTGTAGAACTCAATGTTCTTTCATAAAAAAAAAAAAGAAGAAAAAAGCTTAGTTTAAGATAGAAGACCTATCTTTAGAGTTTTCTCTATGAGTAACTGCAGCTGGAGTACTCACAAGTAATTTTAAGAATCTGGCATCAGTAAAAATTGAAAGTACCTCTAATCAATTCTTTCCATAACATGTTAGCAATATAGATATTCAAGGAGGTAATAATTTTAAGATGTGTCAGAAGAAAGAAGATTTGAGATCTAAAATATCCCATTCTACAAAGAGGAACACATTTTTAGCTAGAAACTTCTGTAGATTTATCACTACAAGATAATCAACTTTCTATTTGAGAAGTTGGAAGTTGAAAACTTGTGGAGTTTAATGTTTGAGCACTTATGGGGCAAGAAAAGCACTCCTCACTTTTCCTCAAGTGCATGAAAATGAGCTACTGAAATTACTTGGATGCAAAACTTGAGGCAGCAGCACAGACAAAAAATAATTCATCCAGACATACCTAAGAATGTTCCACCAATGAAAAATTGATAAACTGATCAATGAAATATTGTTCTTTCTTATCAAAAGTTGTATTTGCTCATTTGGTACCTATATGGGTTTTTTTTAATGTGGTTTTTAAATTTAAAAATAGACTTAACTTTAATTGGTTGCATTAATTATTGAACCTTCAAATATACAGTAATATGTTGACCTACCAAAAAATAACCAAAATTGGCAAGTATTTGCTTCTTAGCATTCCACCCAAACAAAATGTTGGTGTTGATAAAATTCACTTTTTAAAACATGTATCCTTGCAAATCTTAAGTCCTGTCATCTCATCACCCTGTTGGAGTTTGATTGATTACGCCTTTTCCTTATGTTCATTAATCTCATCACCTTATCTTTTACACCACTTCATTTTAGCAAAAGGCAATAATAAAACCCTCATCCATTATCCTTTTACGCATCTAGTCAAGCGGAAATGGTTAATAACATGCTACAAATTGAACTTCAATCACCTCATTTTCTCCTTTGTCGAATGCACATTAAAATATATTCCAAAAGTGCAATTTGTTTTACAGGGGAATTTGTGTTATATTGCTACAGACAACTAAAATTAAGTGTTTCTCAGTTTGGTTATTAAATATATCCAACTGTCCTTTTATCTCTGATACTAAAACATTAACTCATTTTATTAGGGTGTAATAATACAAGAGTCTTATCTCCCAGAACACAGGGACATCTAGTCTGCCTAATAGTAAGTGTTATACAATGGGTCATTTATCTTTTTTTTTTTTTATAAATATGCTTCTGATAGTTTATGAATTGGTACATTATTGCAGATGAAATGGCTCTCCATTTAAGAAAAGTTAATTTGTTTACATGCAGGCTTATCTTCAAATGCAAGCCCTATTAGAGAAACGGTCTATAACTGTCAGAGCAAGTGAAGAGGGAAAATAGGTGGATGTAGAAAAATTTAGAGCCCAGTAATTTAACTCTGATCATCAGTTTCCTGTTTGACTATTATCTGTGTTCCATATGCACTTTGCAAATATTCTATGCTACTAAAAATGATTCTACAGAAACACTAATTGAAATAAGAGTCACAGAGCTTGTTTATGTAAACTCTCCCCATCTTTCCAAATACAGGCATATTTTAGTATAACTAAAAGAAATGACATTTCTAAGAAGCCTACCTAGCATAAAGAAGTTCCCAAATAAGACATGTTTGATGCTGTTTCTTCCAAAAAATTAAAGGATGGGTGAAATTCTAGCTCTATTTAATTCAGTGACAGCAATCTCTTTTACGGAAAGGATGCAAGATTTTCTGCACTTTGGTTCACTTTCTCAGTGAAACAAGACTAATTTGATTGGTTCCTCAGTAAAAATGCATATCAAAATAAATTAATACAACCACAAATATTGTGCAACTAATACCGTAAAAGGGTATTTTCCCATGCTATGTCTCACCTCAATTCTACAGAAACTTAATGTTAGCCTTACAAGAAGCCTAAGAATATCACAAATCCTAACTTTATTCAAAAAGATTGAACTGAGGAGATAATCATTTTTATTACCATAAAAATGTGCAACAGTTAGTGTTACATTACATATATATACATATATGTATATATCAATGATTTAAAAACATGAAGTAATGACTACCTTTTACACTAATGCAAAGTACAAACACAGCTCTAATTATTTATAAGATGTAAAATCACTTTTACAGTTCCCTCAATGGTCTACTTTTTTTTCTAACTCTCTTGCCCATTAAAAGTTTGTTTTATTTCCCAAGCCATTCAAACACTATTTCCTCTCCCCTGTTCTACCACTTTCCATTCAACCTGCAGGATTTTTGCAGGCAGCTGCCCAGCTAGTGTTGCACCTCATCTTATCCATCCCCAGTCACTTCCTACTGGTACCTCGATCTCTCCTTTCTCAGAGTAGTATGTTTGAAGTCATGCAGTAAAGCTGGAGTTCTGTGAGTCAGACAGAAAGCAACCTAGGGTAGGGAGAAGGAAAATAATGCAGGGTGAAGGGGTTGGAATGGTTTTAGCCTGATTGCCCCCACCCAGAACTACCACACAAAACATTTTTCCAGAAATACCTGGGGAAGGGAGAGGAGCAAGGGGATGTGATGGCACTCGAGGACTGCTTAAGCCAGTACTATTGCTGAAAGAAATGCTCCCAAAGCTTTGGTTAAGGAAAATCTTGACTCCAGTCAGAGCAGTCTCTATGTATGGTCATGCACCATTTCTTCCATTTCTCAAAGGTGTTAAAAAGGAGCTGCTCATTAACATTTGAACTTCTGTTGTGCACCATCTCTAGAAACCACTTTTAATGCCACGTCTTGAAGCTTCAACAATATGCTGACACAGAGAACTGTTGTTTTCATGTTTGTGTTGCAAATTTCTTCTTTAGTCTTTGAAAATTTATTGTTCCCTATTTTCTTGTAATTCAGCCAATATGGAGCTATGTGTTGCTTCTGGTCCTGCATTTAGAGAGGAAGATCTCTGGCCCGTGTTTGTAAACTATGGTTCTCCTATGCTCCCACAGCCCAGGATTAGGCTTGTGTTGCACCCAAGTAATACAAAAAGCATTCTGCCTCATCAAAGCACAGGACACCTTCACACCACTTTGTGTTCATGACACATTCAGCCCTGGAATAAGCAAATTCAATTCTTACCTAAATAAATAATAAAACAAATAAATACATAAATAATTCTGGTTTCTTCATCTCCACAAAGTTTGAAGTACTCCACTTGTTTTTGAGCTGTCCCAAGTTGCATTTAATCTCGACTCAAAAATACAGGAATAAGTTATTATGCTTGTCATCCACTCACTGCAGAGTCACTGAGTTTGACAAAAAATATTTATTATTTGCTAAAACCTGCATGCTTAAACTTTCTAGTTTCACGTATGAACACCAAAACTGTAGTTGGCGTCCAAAACTCAAATTTCAGCATGATCTGCACACAGTTAGCACATTCAGGTAGCACTTTAAAATATTAGAAGCACATCAATTGTAAAAATACAAATTTCTAAACTGTGCATACTTAGAATTTCATCCTAATCATCAATTTCTTTTTTTATATTTTGCTAACTTTTGTGTAAGCTATCTTTCAGAAAACTGCTTTAAGTATCCTCGCTTAATAACAGCTTCCTTTTCTGAATGTGTAACTGAAGAGGTTTTCTACTTGTTTCCCTTTTGTTATTTAATTTACATTAGAACAGATGTTCCAGAGAGCCTTTTAGGTTCTTATGAGAAAGTCTAGTACCCAAGTGAAATAAACAGGGAATTAGAGCATTTACACACCTAAGAAGCTTCTAAATTCCTGTCTGTAGTTTACTGACAAAGGTGCAAGTTTACACAATGTAAGCTCAACCCTTCAGCTGATGCCACACTTTTGTAAAATGTAAATCACTCTTGGTGCAGTCCTTGAATGAAGCAATTTATTGCAGAAATAAATGAACAACTGAATACTAAGCAAGTCAACATGAGTCTTGATTCCAGTCTCTAACCACCATTCCTGTACCACATAACATGTCATCATCCATAAGTAAATGAGTTAATCAATTTAATGAGGATTCAGACAAATCGGCTGCCTAATGAGCAAACTGATGTGGCAAGGGTTATGCTCCAGTGCTGACAAAATCAGTTTGATCAAACTGTGACAAAAGCAGCAAAGCACTGTTCCTTCAGCACGTTTTCCTGCATCTGATTAACATGAAATTATAAACACTATTTGCAAATTGTATAGGAAAACTATTTATTATGAAAGAAATGTAAGTATATGCTTTATGTACTCTTCTTTCCAGCAAACCTGTGTATATTGTTGGAATTCAGTTTAGTGATCATTCAGTTCTTTTTGAAAAGGGCAATCAGACGGAGTTGTTTAAAGTAATTTGGACTGAGTATGCCAAGAGACTTTACAAAGACACAGCACTGTATGATTTTGCATTTTATGAACAATGTCACTTGGCAAAAACATAATATAAACCAAACAAAATAAATCAAAATATAACACAGCTTTGCAAACAGTTCAGAAAATTAACACTGGAATCTCTTTGAAAGCAAATAGAAAAAAATCCCACTCTAGTTTTTAAATGAATGATAATGCTCTTATGCTGATTTCTCAACTCCATAATGCCAAGAAGCAAAAATCACAGGCCAAGGAAAGAAATGAACCTATCTAGTATTTTATGTACTTCTTTTAAGTCCTTTAATAAGGGCTCTTGTAAGAATTTTCTAGCAGTACTAACTAGTTATGTCTAGGTTCAAAGTGCAGGGCCAAGGAGGGTCCAGAAGACAGGAACATAAAACCTGACAATAACTAAAAATTAAAACCTGAAAGTAAAAAAAAAAGGCCAAAAAGTCATCATTTTAAAAAAGTAAAAAGCTAACTCTTACTTTCCAAGTATTATCTGTCTAGAACACCTTCTACAAGGAGGGAAAAGCACTTCTGCACTGGGTAGCTTAAATGCAAGAGATACAAAGATATAACAGAAAAGTTTTTACACGTAATAGCAGTTTCTAAAAAGCACCGCTGTACCTGCAGCCACACAGATCATATAACTCTTCACTAGGGTTAAAAGAATTAAGTTCTGGATGTTAACATGCAGTCAGTAACAATTTAACATTCATGACTTCCCTTTCTCAAAGGGAAAGTGTCGTACCTGTAATATCTGATTATTTATCCTATGAGCACTACAAGGAGCAGGGTGGGAAATAGTAGAAGCCACAACTTTTGCCCAGGAACATGGGATGGAGCAGCTTTAACATTTCAGCATAAAGTTAGAAGTAACAACTGACTTCTACATAAGGACACACAACTTCAGATATCAGTGCACTTATATTCCCTGGAGTGGGAATCTTTGGCTTTGGGATCTGTGTTTGAAAAGCAATCCAGAGACAGTGTAAATGATGTTGCATCCAACATATACAGAAGGATGTCAAACTGCCAAAAGAGTAATTAGGCTCATTCCCAAAATAAGATATAGATATGTGTATTTTTAACAAAACCCATGAAAATATTACATTAAAACAACAGCAGAAATCGGTGGCAGTTGACAATACTCAACTGCTATATCCTTACACTATTTTTACACCAGACACTTTCTCCTCCAAGGACAGTGTTCTTGATAACAAGGTAAATTAAGTCTGAAAAGGTTGAACTCTCCACTTCCATGTTTCTTATCACAACCATGTGTTTCCAATCAATTTAAAGGATCTCGATTAAAATCCTAATTCACCAGTCAATATTTGACTAAGGTTGGAGTTTATGGCTATGGCTCCACAGCAGCTGGCAGCCACTAGGATGGTCTGGCCTGCTCCAAACTGTATGGTTCTGCTGCCTTCTTTCTCCTGTTATTAATGGTCCCACGGACCCAGAGGTAGTTGGCTCAGGGAATTGCCCTTGTAAAAATCCAGGGAAGAAAGGGTAGCTTCCTGTCAGGTCAGTTCCCTAATTAACTCATCAGGTAAATCACTGAACGCCTTTGGTTGGAAGGGACCTTCATGGATGTGGCACTTCGTGCTAGTTGAGAAGGTGGTGATTGGTCAAAGGTTGGACTCGATGATCTTGGAGGTCTCTTCCAACCTAAATGATTCTGTAATTCTGTGACTAAAGATGATTTACTTCCAACCCCACAGTTGGCAAGGATGTCACCCACAAGATCAGGTTGCTGAGGGCCCTGTCCAACCTCGCCTTGAACACCTTTAGGGATGGGGCACCCACAACTTCTCTAGGCAACCTGTTCCAGTGCTTCAGTACCCTCTGAGTAAAGAATTTCTTTCTGATACCTACTCTAAGCTCTCCTCTTTTAGTTTAAACTGCTCCCCCTTATCCTATGACTATCTGCCAGTGTAAAACGGCGCCCCCCTCCCTTTTTTATAAGCCCCCTTTAGATACTGGAAGGTGGTCTAAGGTCTCCCTGGAGCTTTTTGTTCTCCAGACTGAACAGCCCCAACTCTCAGCCTTTGTAGGAGAGGTGCTCCATCTCTCCCATCATCATCATGGCCCTCCTCTGGAAAGTTCCTT